>NC_059542.1:10000000-11200000 GCF_905220415.1 Colias croceus | reverse complement strand
AAATGACCCACTTTGTACCCAATGAGTAGATGCAATTTAAAGGTTTTGTTTTTGATGTAAGCTCCGCTTAAAACATTTTTGGATAAGCCCCCTGTTTAGAAACCATTTACTGAAGAAGAAGAATTATTATTGTTAAATTAAAGAAGAATTCAACGAAGTGTATCCTAAATAATAATAGAGTAATAATAATATACAGAAACTGTATTGCAGTTATTCCACACAATTTTTTCTTCTTAAATCTTCTCACTAAGCAAACAGTCTTTGTAAATTCGATTATCTAAATTGATTTCCATGGTATTCATTTCGCAGTCTGTTTGAATGTAAAGGGAAGCCATATCGTTAAATCTGTGAGAAAACTGCATTGCAGTCGAAGTGTATTAAAGAGACTTAATCAAAAGCTCTCGATTCACACTTACGTAATGAATTGTGGGTGGATATGGTTTCGGATAATCTGGGACGGTTTTTAAATGAGTTTTATTTGGGGGGTTTTAAATAGTTAATGTTTGGGAGATGACGCTTTGTAGTAACAAGGAATGGCTGTTTTAGAATGCATTAAAATGACTAGTAATAAAGAATTCATGGTATACTTTCAAACTTTCATACGTACACACGCTAATGCAAAATAATTTAAAACTTTCATCATCATAATCATCATCGTCAGCCCGCACACATTCCCACTGCTAGGAATTATTAATCAGTTTTTCCTTTCGAATTATGTAATAAAATATAACCATACCAATTGCAACTACGCACGTTTTACTGTCTACAAATTAAACACTATTCACCAAAACGCACACTTTTCATACACTTTTAAACTATTTTATAAATTCCCACAAAGTCTCCAAAATGGTCACCCTACCTGGTTGACAACTTGACACAGATCAAGTGTGGAGTGGCATCACCGAAACGCTGACGTCTGCTCTCTTCATCTTGAGCCGAAGAATACTTGAGTTCAACTCAAGGTTTCTCGTTAAGCTTATTGATCGGTACAGCATGAGGGTCTGATTTTCACTCCTATCGGGTCCTTGTGTTCCAAAATAACGAAATTTAAGGTTAAGTTTGGAAAGGTGAGTAGTGACACGTGTATAACTTTTTGGAGGAAATCTCAATCGATAGTGGGAAATACATAAAACTAAAGTTAAATCTTGTATTAATATACTGTCTGTGCAACTGAATTTAAATAGAAAACCAACATGTCAATACCAAGATGTAATAAGACCTTGATAGAGTCATGCATCAATCACCATCATCAGTAATATTTACGTAAAGGCACTGCGAGACAGAAGTGAGGCGACAACATACATTCTTAAATCTATACTATTACTAGCGGTCCGCCCCGGCTTCGCCCGTGGTACATGTTTACGTTTTCCATCCTCGTACTTCAAGAAATATAATAAAAAAAGAATTATCGAAATCGGTTCAGCCGTTCTCGAGTTATGCGCTTACCAACACGTTTTGCGATTCATTTTTATATATATAAGATTACCAAGTTGAAGAGTTTTTTTTTTTATTTTAACTCGAACGCGCTAATTTCAGGAACCAAGGGCGCTAATCTCAATAAAACCGGGTTGGATTTGAGAAATTACTTCACTGTTAGATTGTCCATTTATCAAGGGTTATAGGTTATCATCACGCTAAGACCAATAAAAGCGGAGCAATGCAGGTAAAACTGCGGAACACAGCCCGTTACTAATAATAATTTAGAAGATTGTTTGTATGTATAACATTAATCATCATGTATTGTATTAAAATGTTGATATTCATAAACACAGTGAAACCTCAAATTTTCCACGCAATACCACTCTCTAATCACTCAATTCACGATAATTATCAGCTTTAAATCACTGTTAAAATTCGTGTTATATCTGTTCGAATGGACAGTACGTATCATTAAATTGGATGCAATCAAACGTTGATATATGATAGGCGATGTGTTCAGCTGGTATTTGCAATAGTACCTAAGTTGTGTTAAATCATCCAGCAGATAGAACTAATTTTAAATTTACTGCTTTTAATTTCATGTACAAAATGAAAAAGTTTAAAAATGTATATTTCATGTTAGTGAAAATTTAGTTATTAGTTTTACATAATCGCTGAAGTTTTTGGCCTAATTTAGTTTGTATTTTTCAAGCTAAATAATTTTAATTTTAGGCAAGATGACCCAGTTTCATGTTGCTTTTGTATTCCTTGAAGGTTAGTTAGTCAAAATGGAATAAAATATTAAAATTAGTTTCGTTTTATCAAGCTTAAAACTATAATTTCGATTCAAATTACTTCACAGTTATTAACAAATTTATTTCAAACCTTTCATGTAAAAACATTTATACCAACATTTTTTGCATCAACGTGTTCGCAAGTAGTCAACTGCAATGACAGCCTCTAAAAACATAAAGCCATTTAGCTTTGTAAAATAGTGTGTTTTATTTCATTAATTTTCAAAAAGTATATGTACTGTAAGTTATAAAAACGGAAGGCAAAGTATTACCTGCTCTACTATAAAAACTATTTTAAACTATTTTAGAGACCACCAAATGTATTTTTTGCAAGTATGCTAAGCTCATATTTTTTTGTTTTAATATTAGACCATCTTTCAAACTATTTACTACTAGCTTTCCGCCTGCGGCATCGCCCGCGTTTTCAAAGAAAAACCCGCTTAGTTCCCGTTCCCGTGGGATTTCCTGGATAAAACCTAGCCTATGTTGCTCAGTGAAGATGCAGCTTTCTAATGGTGAAATAATTTTTGTAATCAATCCAGTAGTTTATGCGTGAAAACCATACATACATACATAATTACAAACCTTTCCCCTTTATAATATTAGTATAGATGAGTATAGAGAGTTGTAGAAAAATACATTCATTTATTAAAAAAAAAACCGTTTAAAGTTCGATATAATGCCTGGCTATCTATCTTATCGTATTTTTATTGGATATCAAAATATAAAATAAACTAAATAAAAAAAGCATTTATCAAAAAGGTTATCCTTAGGGCACACTAAAATCTGAATACCAAAAACTCAGATAAATTCACATAACTGGTCTATCACAGCATAAACGGACTTTCTGAAAAAGGTTTTAACGGAATCGGTAAGCGTGTACTCAAGGAGGGATTATATTTTTCTCAAAGCCCATATTATCCTTCTTTTAGTGAACGTATTAATAGGGTCTGAGAGTGCATTTTTATGAGATACCGGATTGTGGTTGGTTTGAGTAATTCTATGTTTATATACATTTGCCTGTGTAAACGTTTAGTTGGAGTTTATATATTGAACGTCTTTAATTAGTGATACCAGTTCAATATTCAATCTAATAACATTGACATAATAGTACTACGTATGGAGGAGACACCAGGAACAAAATCTGTGCGCCATTTTTTTGCTCTATAACTAAGTTTTAAAAATTATTATCTAGTTAGGTACTTACCGATGAAAGTTATTCCTTTGCACTTTTCCGTATTATTTGTATTATTTGTGCAATATCGTAACACACACGAAGGTATATTTGATGCGTTTCACTTTAAAGCAAATAAAAAATGAGCGTGCAGTTACGCCATATGGCGTATGTTGAGTGGAACATAAGTGATGTAGGCGGTGTCGTCTCCATATGTATATCTCAATGTCTAATAACAATATTATGAACGTGGGATTTTTTATATTAATGAAAAACTTACATGCTAGCTTATATTAGTTTCAACTATGAAACATCATCATCATCATCATCATCAGCAGCAGCCAATATACGTTCCCACTGCTGGGACAGGGGCCTCCTATGAGGGTACAGGCCATAATCCACCACGCTGGCCAAGTGCGTGTTGGCGGAATAGTAATATTATTATGTTATTCTGTTATATTATATTCTTATTAATTTACACTGCAAAACACTTACAGCACTTTGTAAAACAATTTATTTATTAGGATACAGCATTGATGGATGGCAACAAATTTTTATGTCAAATTTTTCTGCGCTTGTAATGAATAAAAATGATAACACTTATAATACTGAATCTTTTGCACCTTGAAGCTCTTAAGAATATTGCCTTGTCTATTACAATTCATTCACATTTTAGTTATACTTTAGATAAATTTGTTTCCAAGACATCATTTATCATGTCATCGTTTCTTATATTATGCATTATTTAAGCTTGTATGAACGATTTTTTAAGAATAATTCTAGACTCTGAAGTATTTTTAATTCAATAAATAGTGATCGTAATATCTATATATCAATATTTTCTATGAACAACACAAACATACACACGACATCATAAACTCGATAGAATTATTGCAAACTATTTTTGTTAAACAAAAAATCTATAATAATAAAGTAGCTAGACTGCTCCAGAAAAAGGGGCAAACATCTATCAAACGAGTTTCTTAACTTTTTCATACATTGATAAGATACAAATTGATAGATTACACACAGAATGACACTGCATTCTCGGAGACAACTTGTCAACCCTTTTCAGCAAAAACCTTTGCGAATATTTCATAGAGAACCAAGATTAATATTTCGACGATTTGTAAGGTGAAGGTAAAGACAGCAAGAGACATTGTTGGAGTTTCGCATAAGGGAACTGTCGTCGGCCATTTTGTTTCAAGATTAATCGTCTTGGCCTGACCACAGAGAGGCGTTCGATACATTGGGCTGAAAATACAGCCTGTGATGCTATTTTGTAAACCACTCCAGTTAATTTAAATTTGAATAGAGCAACGCTGGGTTAATTTGTGAAGTATTGGGTCGATTGCACATCTGTTTCACAATCGATTTTATTTATATACTTAATTGTACCAAGTAACGAAGCCAGGATTTTTTGCTATAAGATAAAAAAGAAAAAGTTCAGAAATGGGTATTTATTTAAATGCTAGATAAAAGATAGATGAGCGCGCTTATTTAGAAGGTATGTACTCTTCTCTCGAAGACGCCGGATTAAGTTCAGAATTTAATTAAACTAAATACAGATTTTCCTATATCCTTTTTACAGAATAAAACATTATCCTCTCAAGTACTCATAGTTTGACAACAATTATTCAGTCAGTAACTAAAACATTCACCACAAAGCAGAGCTTCAACAGAGTATCCAATAGTTTTGCCTCGAATAGCATTGATCACGTTCCGTCAGATTGCGTTGCGTTCAACTAAAGGATAAAAACTGGAACGTTTATCTTTGAGGAGCTCCAAAAAGCCTCTCTTTGGTAACTATTCGTGCATAAATGTTGTGGATTTTTCGATGTATTCCTAGTTGCTATCATATTTCTTTGCTAGAATATTCAATGGTAAAAGACATTTACATTAATACATAAACAGGTATATTTATTATCTACTACTAGGTACAAGTTTTTAAGAAAATGAATAATTGTATGATTAAATAACAAGAAAATCATGCTAGTAAAAGACAGCAATATGTTGCATTATGGTATGAAGCCATCTCTCCCGTTTTATTTATTTATAGGTAATTTGTATTGTACAACCTTAATCAATAATAATAACAACGAAGCAATGTTACAAAAAGGACAAAAATACCTCATCTTACTATATTTAAAGCAAGAGTATCAGGGATAAAATTAGGTTTCAAATAAATATGAATATCAGTTTTCAAAAGACTCTTCTATACAATGAAATCTTTAGTAAGAATAAGTTTTTGCTATCATTTATAACCGTTCTAGATTAAGAAACTTCTTATATAGATACCTACTTATAACTCACCTCACATTTTACTTTCTTCAACGAATTTTTCTCATCACAGATATTAAATTGTTATAAATAAACTGTTCAGAATTTGCAAGAAAATACTTAAATGTCTAACACAGTCTATGCCAAGCTATTTATAAATTATATATTATAGAGATGTGATCGACTATCAGTATATAATACCTATGTATCAGCTTTATTCAATAAATCTTAAAAAATAATCTATTCATTGAGTAAATGTACCTACATATGAAAAAGAACTTCTGTATTGTTTACATAGTTTCAAAGGAGTTAAATGATAAATATGTCAATAAACTTCCTATTACCACAGAATTCGTTTTTAATTATTTTTTGAAATAAATCCCTTACCTGTCTAAGAATCAGTCTTTCCAACAGGTGGAAAGTCGTGAAGTATAGGTACCTATTGTGGTCAAAAACGTAGTCTAGCCTAGTACAAACCCTTTCAATAAAATGTCACAACAACAAACAATATAATATCTCTCCTTCATGCTTTCTTGATGTCGCTAGAGGGCATTCATTCAAGCCTTTAGAACGGAGGTCAGGATATAGTTCACAGGATGAAAGGTTGCGTTTTACGCTTGGTTTCACGGCTTGTGTCGTATTTAAATGAAAAAATCTGTGTTTTTACAGAGTTTTTATAATTTTACTTGTGATCAGTTGTTTGTAAAATGGTTATAGAGAAATAAATAAATTTTATGTTCCAAATAACTTCATGATTTAAATAACAAACATAATAATATAAGCCCTTTGTAAAACTATTGCATTCAAGCATTTACCTAAGTTTGTATGTTATAAGGCCAATGAATATTATATAAGTAATATTATAAGTCTAGCCTTGAAAAGCTCGCCTCGGCCTCGATTCAGATTTGCGATTCTATTTTATTGAAATGGAAATATTACAATCTATATTTATATTATAAAGCTGAAGAGTTTGTTTGTTTGAACGCGCTAATCTCGGGAACTACTGGTCCGATTTGAAAAATTCTTTAGTATTTAGATAGCCCATTTATCGAGGAAGGCTAGGCGAATTTGAATTTTAAATAAATACTTCATATACCATCATTTAAATAAAATAGTCCACAAAATTCGCCAAACAATTGCATACGAATTTTTCACACTTACATTATATTATTATAATAAATACATTAAAGAAGATTAAAATTAACACGTTTTTATTAATAATAAATAAAAAAATTATAAAGAGTAGAAACATTTTCCCGCTATTTGCGCTTATTTGTTTTAATTCAAATAAATATATGAATTATTTCGTTTCATCATTTTACATCAAAGAAAAACAACATATTACAACGTAATCCCCCAAAAACTGACGTGGATAATAAATTCATCCGCTAAAAGGAAATTTTCCTGAAGAATCGAGATTTTGAATTAGTCCGTGTTTCGGCTAAAAGCAATATACATAAAGGACGGACACACAGTACTAAAGGTTAGTAAGTTTTTGTTTATAGTTTTTCTAATACAGTGAAACTTGGTTAAGTGGGACCTGGATAAGTGAGAAACCTCCATAACTGGAACTCATGCTGAGGTCCCAACACTTTGGCATTGAATTACCTCTGTTAGTGGGACGAGTAAACCTCTATATCTGGGATTTGTTCTTTCGATTTATCTTCATACTTACCTCTATAAATGAGACAGCGAGTAAATTTTGTATGCATAAACCTCTGTAACTGAGATAACATTGTTTGTTTACTCATTCTTATTCTATCCACAAATTCCACACGTAATTCCAAGTACGTAAGTACAAATTTTGAGCTTCAATTACCTTCAGTTTTAGTTTTGCTTTACTATCATACAGATGTTTATTTGAAAAATGTCAAAACGAAAGCTACAATCGTTATCATTAGGTGAAAAACTGAAGTTAATATCCATTTATGAACCTGTATTCTCACCTCTATTAATGGAACCCTCTGTAAATGAGACAGATATTTATTTATACCTGTATATCTGAGACACTGGGTAAGTGGAATACCTCTATAAGTGAAACGACATTGCAGGTCCCTTGATGTCTCACTTAACCAGGTTTCACTGTATTAATAAGCGATAAAAAATAAAATGTTAATCGTCGATTACATATTAGGAGTCCTATTTTCCTATTTGTAAGGATTTTTCAGAAGTTAATATTTGTATAGAAATAATCTATACTAAATAAATAAATACTAATATTATAAAGCCGAAGTGTTTGTTTGAACGCGCTAATCTAAGGAATTGCTGAATTCCGATTTGAAAAATTATTTCCGTGTTGGATATCCCATTTATCAAGGAAGGTTGTAGTCTATATATTATCATCACGCTAAGACCAACAGGAGCGGAGCAATGCGGGTGAAACCGCGGGGCACAGCTAGTCTAATATATAAAATTCTCGTGTCACAGTTTTCGTTGTCATACTCCTCCGAAACGGCTGGACCGATTCTCATGAAATTTTCTGTGCATATCGGGTAAGTCTGAGAATCGGCCAACATCTATTTTTCATAATTATGTATGTAGCGAAGCCGGGGCGGGCCGCTAGTATTGTATAAAAGTAACAGCCCTCTAGGCAATATTATACTAAAACGACTAGTAAAAAGTGAATTATCTCCACAAAAAGCGACATATTACGCGTAATTTATAAATGTATTCACCGACCTTTCAAACAGTGGAACTCCGATAATAATGGAGCCACAAAATAAATGACGACACGCGCGAAGGTGCCTCGCCTCTTTCATTTTTCCAGCACACGATTAATCTTAGGCCGTGGTATTTGTAAGCATTTGTTTTTATTGATATATCCTTCGTCGTTGGAATTACATTATTTATGGGTTGGATGGTACCTCATGTATTACGTACGTGTATTCGAATGATAAGTGTGGAAGACGTTTAATGTTTTGGCACTAGGATGCTTTTCCACCAGATATGTGCGAGGATGCGTTGCGAGGTATTTGTAGAAAAGCAACAGTATCGTGTCATAATATGCCTCGCTTGTTGAAACGCAGCCTCAGGTCGACCGAGCTACTCGCTTTGTGGAGACCCACATAATTGTAAATAATTGAAATTAAGATTAAAATGATTAATAACTTTATTTATTATTGAGGAAATAGTGAATTCTAAAATATTAAAAGACGTCAGGATGTTAAAATGACATAGGAAAACTTAGGAAATTAAATGTAAAAAGTTTAAAATAGACTTAAAAAGTCGATAATAGATTATTAAAATACCGTTCCATTAATGTCATCCCACGAACTTGCGAAAGAAAGTTTTAAGCCCAAAATAGGTCGGATTCAATTAAATTCCAAGTGCGAGAAACCTCACAAACAGAACTAAAGGTTTCTTGAGAACAATCCTTTGACTATATCTGAATTCGTCACGTCTGCCAAACTTTGTAACTGGGTTTACTCGTATTTGTTTCAACATACGAATACATTTAGGGCGGCCGTACACGGACCGCTACAAGCAGTTGAGACCGACGGCTTGAAGGCGCGACCACACGGTGTCACTATGGACATTCATTTACTGCCGTACACGGACTGCTCGAGCCGTCGCTTCAAGTCGTCAACTGCGCGGTTTATAGCGCCAACGACCGACCGCTCGAGAAGTAGTACTTTCTCGAACCGCCCGTGCACGGTCTTTCTTAGCTGTGCCCTGAAATGTGTTAATTAAGTGTTCAAACTTGGTTCAAAAGTTCGTAAGTATTTGCTGGGTATTACATTCTAGTTTCGACTTGGTTTTGCATTGTTTGTTTTGTCACTTGGAATGCTAGGTGTGTATGTGAAAATAGATGGTAATGGATGCAGAGAAAGAATGAATAGTTATATATTTTTTTTAATTTAGTTCTTTATCGTTTTTTTTAATTAAATTATCTATCATCAATTATTCCGTCAATGATGAAACGTAAATTATTAATTAACAACACGTATAAATTAATACATTTCCACCCGCGTCTTCGCCTGCGTTTTCAAAGAAAAATCCGGATAGTTCGCGCTCCTGTGGGCTGTTCTGAATAAAAAGTAGCCTATGTCTTATTTTGGATACCTATACACATACCAAATTTAATTGTAATCGGTTCATTAGTATTTGCATAAAATAATAACAATCCATCCATTTATAATATTAGTAGGATTATCACAATTCCTTTGTCATCTATGTATTTGATACAAAATAGTTGGTTAACATAACCACAAAGTTTGATAAAATGTGTTCGATATTCATGTCATTCATTAACGTGAACTAAATACAACGGCGTTTAATTAAAAAGTGCGGTTTCAAGTACGTGCAAGCGTTCAAAAATACCGCAATTGAAAACAGCCGGTTAACTAGACGCAATCAACTAATTAAATAAACGCTAGCAGTAATTTTCATTGACATATGCTGCCGAATTTGGGACTTTAATTGTCGCTATAAACAAAACAAAATTCAAGACAAACTGTTCATTAGCTGAGGAGTTAAGTGAGGCAATTAACGGGTTGTAGAATGTAGAATGGATGTGTCCCTTGATGGATAAACATTCGGTATAAAATGTGTGTTTTAATTGAAAGGGAGGCAGTATTTAATCTCCTTTAAAATGAAATATTATGTTGGTAAGGTAGTAAGATCCTACTAATATATATTATAAATGTGAAAGTTTGTGAGGATGTGTATGTGTGTGTTGTTACTCTTTCACGCAAATACTACTGAACCGATTACAATGAAATTAAGCACACATATAGAGGGTAACTTGAATTAACAAATAGGATAGGTTTTATCCCGGAAATCCCACGGGAACGGGAACTATGAGGCTTTTCTTTCAAAACGCGGGCGAAGCCGCGGACGGAAAGCTAGTAAATAATAAAATAGTTAGATAGCACACTCGTATTTATGTGTTCAACATAAATAACAACAATAAAATATTGTTGACTGAATGTAGACTGAATAATTGTAGACTGAATAATTGGATCCATGCAATGGATATAAATGTCTTTACAAAGGAACATTTATGAAGAAAATATAGGTAATGCACGATTTAATTTAATAGGTAGTAGATTTTTTAGTAAAAAGTTGTGTATCGTCGCCTTAATCTTGTTTACCAAGATGTAACATAGCAATCATTTTAGTAAAACTAAAACTTTACCATATTTCATATCATAAGAAAAACGGATAAAGTTGGCGTACACAAACGACACTAAAATGTAATGCGTGCAATAAAAATTATTTACGATCTCCGTTTAGTAATAAATATAACATATTGTAGTGAACCCTGAAATGTATTGCTTAGTTTATTGTGTACGAATATTAATTCGACTCTTATTGTTTTAAAACTTATAGGCGAGTGGGATATAGAGCTAGGCTACTTAGAAAAAGGTAATAAGATCTGATTTAAATCTAAATAATTTTTCGCCCGTCGTTTCGATGCGTCCAAGTTAAAAAAAAGCAGTGTTAATTAAAACTTTTATTCCCCCATACATTGTATTGTTGTGCTTTTTTATATTTTTGAGATAAAAAAAGGTTAATGCACTTTTTTATTTCGCTTTCATAAAAAGTATGAACAAACCGAATTTCACAAAATGGTAGTGTCCCATCGATAGAAAGAATTAAACTATTTATGACTTCAGAATTAAATGGTACTTTAGGACCTTATGTTCATAACTTTCATGATGTGAATAGGTAAATTATAGTGATGACATGATTTTCATTGTACTATATTCCGATTCTAATATTAATTAATATTGTATTCCAATTTCCAACCCTAAACCGTGGAATTCTGTCATCAAATTATCTATGCATAAACGCAATTATATTTCAATAAGCTACACACCATACCGCGACTCGAAGCACCTAGGGACACAAGACGTCGCTCAAACGTCTAAATATTAATATTCATAAATCAAGATGGCGGTTAATCACATTCTGTTTAAATGGCGGTACATCCGATCGGATTCATACCATAGTATAAAGAGACAAGTAGGCCAGTCCCGGCGTTTAGAAGCGCACGGTAACTAAACTCGCGAGGTGCAGGGTTGTCACTTGTCACGTTAATATTATTGACATGACAACGTCTTATAATTCGATAAAGCCAGCTGCACGCACGAAAAAACATGTCTTATGCGGCGTTACCTCGCTCTGAGGCGTTCCGTAAGGCTTGAAGTGCGAGCGAGAGCGCGGAACGAGCGACAAAGAAGCACAATCGTTGTCAAGTTCAACTATCGTCAGTAAACCGACTTTACAGACAACCAATTTTTTTTTAATACTTAATTGTATAAACAAACACCGACCGCTCTCTGCAATGGCGCGGCCCTGACGTCAATGATCCATGAAAACCATACCTTTGTTCGAAGATAACTTACTTGTTCTCGTTATACTATGTTAATACCGTCGAATGCGAAATTAGTTCGGGTTAAGAGACCTTTGGGAGAACATGAGTACCTATATTATATTTTGCGGTATAATAGGGTAGCGGAAATTATTATTATAACAGCAATGATTCGCTGCCCCGTTTTGGGTCGGAATTAAGATTGAGGGTGATTATGTAGATCTCTCTAGGTCATAAGTGGCTTAGCTGGTCCATGTGTATATTTATGGTTATTATTGTTATAAAATGGTAAATATACTTCTAAGCGTAAAGACGAAGGATTTGATTTAATGTTTTAAAAACTCGATATGGTACTGTTTTATGGGTAAATTAGTTTATTATGGTTGAATAGTTAATATACAACGTTTGCAAGGAAGATTATTTAACACTACTATAATAGTTGACCGTCTCCTTGGTATAGTGGTTGACGCGTGATCGTAGAACCGAGGGGTACTCCGTACTGGGTTCGATTCCCGATGGAGACGAAGAAAAAAAAATGTCTCGAACTGGTAGGACACAGAACGCTGATCACCTACTTGTCTCTAAAGAAAATCGATCAGTGAAACAGATGTACGCATCTGCCCCTTACCCCTACGGGGACACGGGACTTCACTTTATAGCTACAAAAGTTTCAAAAATTATTGTTAAATAAGAATTTGTATTCTTCTCTTATTTTCACTGTGTTCTATCCGCGTATAAAGTAAAAACACTATATGTATATTGCGAACAAATTTCCTCAAATGCTTCTTATTTTATGATACAGTACGAGCAGAAAATAAATGCTCTAAGTATCAGAAAAACTACCTCACTAAGAGGTTCAGTACTAATTATGTTTTCACTGTATTATTTTAGCTTTAGATTCTTTTTACGATAGCAGGAACACAATTACGTTAAAGTAATGCTGCAAAGTGTTTCTTAAGCTTTTCTTCTTTAAATTATTGTATTTAAGATTTTATTTTAGTAGTACTTTTGGGTAGATTCTTTAATTCTAAATACGTTCATTAATGAGGGTGGGTTTGGAATATTTTGATCTTTTTTGTGGTATTATTGTCACGTAAAAATAGACGATTTTACTAGTTTGGGAACTATATTTTGGGTCTTTAAGTTTTCAGGTTCTTTGACCGAATTTGTGTGAAATATTACTACTAATATAATGGAGGATTTTTGATCTTTTAATATATTTTCAATAAATCAAATAATAATATTTTTGATTTTTGATTATAAGAGTTAAATATTATATTGAAAAGGCTTTATTTTTAAGCTGAAACACTTGAACTAATTTTCATAAATTGTAATAAATATAGATTCGACAGCGACGAAGGAGGGGTACACATTATTTTACATTTTCTATATAACGAAAATAAGTGAAAACTAGTGGATTAGAAGACGGTAAGTACAATTAATACAAGGATATTTAAATTTCATTATATCTAAACCACTTATTCAGGTTTATATTATGCTAACAATGTAATTGTTTCTGTAATAGAATAGGACAAAGGATCGCTTTGTATTAAGAAACTTAATTAAATGTTAGTCTTAAATAATTGAGAAATGAATAAATTAGTATTGTCTTTCTTCTAAAATTTAAATTATTAAATACTCTGTGGTAGGTATATTGGATCACGCCAGAATGAGAATTTGCTTTATGAGTATGTAACTATATGAATATAAAAATTTTATACATAAGAAATAATTAAAAAAAAGACGGATTGCACTCCGGGAGTGCCGGCAGAAGTGAAAACTTGATTATTAACGTTCAGCATGTTTGATATTTTGGAATGGTATCCGTCTTACGCATGGAATATAAGGACTAAAAAAAATCCGTCTTACGCTTTTTCGATCAGGCCACGTGTCCTGACGCGAGTTTAAGATTTTATACCCAACGCCGCTAAAGAAGTTTTCACTTCAAAAATATATCACCAGGCGGGATTCGCTAAGTATTGTTTTAGTCATATAAGTATTTACAAATTTTGCTGTTAAAGTTTCAAAGTAATTTTTATTATTATTGCTTGAAATTTTCTTGTTTTCGAAATATTCAAATGCAACTCAAACATTTATTAATTCAATTAGACTTCTTCTAGCACCACCTTTGAACCGTCATATCATAAACTTACCACCAGTTTCATTAAATTCTCTAGTTAAATGACAAAAAAAAACAACTACTTTTCTCATTCTATTTCAAACACTAGAGTTCTCTTCGCTGCATACTAACAGAACATAGTGACAATAAATGCCACCGTAGTTAAGCTTCGGTATTCCAGTTTAGTTGGACATTTCTGTGTTAGGTTTATTATGTGTTGGTAGTTGATACTAACATTATTTAAAAATAATTTGAAAAACTTTAATAATAAAAACGTTTAATTTTATAAAAAAAATAATATTGCTCTTGTTATTTTTAATGCGTTGCCAATATTAAAACAAGGAAATATATTTTTTTGTTATCATGTACCTCTAAAATTACTAGATTATTAGATTAAAAAAAAAGTCTCCGGTGGTCTGTAAGTAATCTCTACATAGCGATAGCGATAAGAGAGCGATAAGAGCACCAATTGTTTAAATGTAATTTCAGGTTAATTTTTATTATAAAATACTATGAGCAATAAAGAATAAATCAATAATTATTAAAATACCTAATAAAAATAAAACTTATTTCAAATAAAATAAAACTTATTTTCAAATAAAGTAATTCAACAAAAATAAAAACAAGCAATTATCACACACAGTTTAAAAACAATCACCTAAAACGGTGCATAACCACAGTATAATCCAAAGTACAGTCATGCAGAAAACTGTTGTTTTAAATGTTCATAAACCGTCGTTTTACGAACACAGTGTATTTTTCTCTCAGTTTAAAAGTCCAACTAGGAGCGTATCTCGACAGCTGCGTCATGTTCGCTGTCTGGAATAAGTGTTTCTAGATGTGACGTTCATTTACTGCGATAGTAGAGGAAATACATTTTAAACCGGCGCAGGCTTATTCTGTTTGTTTTAGCACCTACATTTCTAATGTATAACGGCGCTTTTGGTGTACGGTTTTCATGTTTATGCTACGTTATTATAAATTACTTGAATACTGTGTAGTGTACTTTTAAGACTATGAGTGAAATGACATGAATATAACATCATATTTAGAAGATTGCAAACAATTTAACATCATATTTAAATCAGTAAGCCATCGTAATGTACCAAAACATAAAATTTTCAATACATGGCTTGTTACAAATTAGAATTCTTCTAATTACTGAAGGTACTGTTAAAGTTCTAAAATATAGGAGATCATTTTGAAGTTAATGGCTGCTCAAATTAATAAAGTTAAAAACTGCCTGTAACATACCCGATTCACCACTAAAATTGTCATGCAAAAAGAGCAAACCGTTTCAAAAATTTTTGTAATAGACAGTCTGACTTACAAACAACTTACTAATTGGCTTCCTATTTTAGCTTGTAAAAATTTAGAAGTTCTTACCCGACTCACCTGATTTATTAAATCATATAAATACAGATTCTTATAAATCACATATTAATTTTTAAAAGCCGCATCCATCGCACACGCAGCCATGGTAACCGCACGCAACTATTTTTATTACCTCCGGTGTACAAATTTAGTCTCCCTCGACGTCGGGCTAATTGACGCTTTAAATCCATCCTCGCCTTCTGAGTTTATCATTTTATTTCAACGTTATGAGTTATGCGCGCGATTGTACTTTCGTTTTTCCTGTGGCGCGGTATTTATATTACTTTAGCGTCGATTAGATTTATTTACTTGGATAAATAAATGTACGCACAATGCAATTTAATTACACAGGTTTTGTTATGCTAACAGGACACGTGATCATCCTATTTTTGAATTCTTGCTTTAATCATTTATAATAATTTACCATTGCACTTTTTTTTTCAGGAATATTGATGGAAATATCAGGTGCAATAGTCAGAATAACTAAGCACTGCGTCGCCATGACCGTCTCGTCGTAGCGTTTCATTAGCATAAAATAGACTTAAGCAAAGTTTTTAACCGACTTCAAAAAAAGGAGGAGGTTATCAATTCGGCCGGTATGTTTTTTTTATGTATGTACACCGATTACTCCGAGGTTTCTGAACCGATTTACGTGATTCTTTTTTTGTTCGATGCGGGTTGGTGTCGAATTGGTCCCATAAAAATTTTATTCGGATAGGCCCAGTAGTTTTTATTTTATGAGCATTTTTGCAAGTGCAAGTTTGAAGTCGGTTGTTTTTAACGCAGTTATCACTTGTAAATTCATAAGTTCTAGTATAGTCTACAACATTAAATATTTTTTGTTTAATAGAACTAAGGGTTGATCATGAGTTGATCTTTCAATCCTATTTCAAAGTGTGTGTGATATTAATGTAAGGATAAGTTTAAGCCACGGATTGAAAACAGTCCTAATGTTCCACAAGTCAATTGCGCTAGTCATTACAAATTCGACTATTCACTTGTCGATTCGACTAATCCCGTGTAAAGTTATCGATTAGACATCGTCTGTAGTCGTCACCCAATAAATATGTAAATGTGGCCCGGATTAAACCGGGAAGGAATTTGAGATTTGTGTAAAATGGGTTTTTGCAATTTCATATCTTTATGGAAGGTATTAAGATTCGTTTTGGCGTTTGATTTTGGCGATTTTTTCGTTTGGCGTTTGTTTGGCGACTATTATTGTTTGATTGATGGACAACTTTTCATCGCTTACTAAGCAATCTAAGCGCTGATTTTTCAATCCTTGGTTAAAATTTATCCGTCCAATAAAGTTTTACACGAACATTTTAAAATGTCACCTGTAAACTGTCAAATATGGACAATTAGAATATATTTTTGAAATGGTAGTCTAATACGTTATTCGATGAATAAGTTTTAACCAAGTATTGAAAAATCAGCCCTAAATTAATCAATCTATCCATGTAACAAAATGCATCCAAACGGCTATTATAAAAAGTTAAAAATACTTTCACCTTAATTAGTTAGCTTCTTTAAGGAGATACAAAAAAATTGATAGGTACCTAAATTATACCCTTAACCAAAACGTATTATTATAATTAATCCCCATCGTTTTGTTAAATAATTTTTCATCGAATTGGAATCAATTAATTTCATAGATTAAGCTCATGCCAATATTCAAACCTATATTTTACACTAGTTCTTAAAAAAAATCATTTTTAACTGAACATTTGCAATACGTTTACCCGTAAAACAAATAGGTAGAAAAAATAGCACACGACCAACATCGGTTTGTATCCGTACCATCTTTGTGCACATGCTATTGTTAATATATGGGCCTCGTGTACGCTATATAGTACACGGTTCTAGAGAAATATTAATGTAGGGGTTTTATGTTCAGAATATATCTGGTAAGTGGGGGAAAAATCAAGTCATACTTACCTATTGATAAAATGTTAGGTATCGGATTAAATATGTAATAGGACTCTATGTAAAACATCCAATTTACATAGAGATAACGCTGTTGCATTAGTTTTTGTTTAGTGTCCGAAAGGTTTGGTTTCTAAAAAAAATGTTATATATAAATTTAATTTATATCTTCTGAATTTGTACTATTAAATCTTATTTAAGAAATTTCATTTCACTTCCTGTGTTGTCCACATATTATTATGAAGTATTTTACACACGAATAATATCAATATTCATCTGTAATTAAGTAAAAATGCTGTTATTTTATCAACGTATATAATATGCTATCTATGCCTTTACCGTTTTATTCAAACACTTACTTACATTATAACTTGAACGTATATTAAACAAGTATAAAAATTGGAAATTGGTTTCCCATACACTTATTACTACACAAACATTTTATCCAAAATTGTTCAGTAATGGATACAACATACCTGCCAGCTTAAGACCGATTCGCTTCCCAGGAGGCTTGACCAATTCTATGTGGGTTCTCCGTAAGCCACGTTCGGTGCAAAGTCCCGAATCAGTTGATAGCGATGTCTGTGATTTGAACACTGCAAGAAAATGTTTATGTTAGTAATTATATTTAAGGTTAGGAATCTCTAGTTTGTATATAACGTCGTTGATGATTAGAGGTAGATTATTACCCACCAAAAACATAAATGTAAAATTTGGAGCCGAGTTCAATCGTTGACTTAATTTGCCAAAAAAAGAAATGAGATCTAAATGTGTGCCAAGTTCTGCAGACAGTCCAGAAATTTATTTACAAAGATGTATTAAGTTCTTAGGTTGACTGAAAACTCAATTGTTTTATTTTCCCTTAGAGAACAATGTTTATTCCAAAATCTGGGGGCACGGTAGTTCACAAACTCTACACCTTAGTCAAAATATGTATGTGGCTTGGCCGTTCGTTACTACAAGAACTATTGTATAACACATATTAATTTTTCACCTTACGCCGATGTGAATGTAGCGAAATGGCCAAGCCACATATTTTGACTAAGGTGTAGAGTTTGTGAAGTTAGGCCTTGTAGAGTTAGGGCGTGTAGTGTTAGAAGCTTGGCTCTACATGAGATCTGATAACTTTTTGACAGTGCGAGTCATATGGGCTCGTCTTGGCAACATTTTACATGAAAATGTTTTTGGTGGGATATAACTTTTTTAATTTGAATAATATAATTATTTTCACAAAGCAAACAAATAATGACCTATTGAACCCCATAATTTGATGAGGCTAGTTTCACATACTGTTTATATTTTGTGAGGTTCTAAAAACTAAAAAAATGGCTCGATATGGTTCGTGTAAATAATTATACACACGGCTGCTGCTCGCCAGTTCTCTTCGCTTGAACTCGGCTTGACACGCTGCCGCGTGTCTAGATTAAGGATGTATATAAACGGTAGTGTTAATATAATGTTATCTGAATGTGTGCTACAATTTGTGTATGGTTCCAAAGAGCTGTTTGCTCAACAATAATTTAAAACAGGTTTCGTTCCTTATTTATTTATTTATCATTTTGATATCTTTAAGTAAATAGTTCGTAAGTTATACTAGACAAACTGAAATTGCAGTAGCGTCTTTCATTTTAGAATAGATTATCTTTTAATATGAAAATGAGAGCTTTCTTTCGACAAAATTATTATGCTCGGTTATTAAAAAGTTTAAGGATCCACAGAAGACATACATTAGCTCCATAGTGCATTCATTATTTCGTTTTTTATGTCACCGATACATTTTCTTTTGTAAATATAACTGAATTAAACCAGGGATTATGTTTCTTAATAATTTATTATTATTTAAGAAACCATAATCCATTTGCGTTATGAAGGTAACAGGATTTATACTGAACAAATGATTTACATACATGTATTAGTCCCTGATTTTAGAATACGGATTCATAAAGCACTTACTAAATATAGTGAGCACAAATCTTTGTCTAGTGCTCGTTAACACGGACGTTTAGTGCTGCTTTTAAATACTTAAATAACAACAGCTTTACAGATATTAACCTTAATGGATCCTATGTTGCATTCTGTGGTCGTTCATATAGGAATACTGTAACTTGTCGATGACTTTGACTACCATAGTTATAGGTAAATATAGGGAAGTCCGAGGTTACTTATTACTCACTTATTTTAGCGCAATTTCAGTACGAACATGAGGTGCTCACTTAGAGCATCTAACAACATATTTTTTGTTATTTCACTGTATTTATTTTATGCAAATGATAAAGGCTTTTCTACATCAGAGTAAAATTTTTAATGTATTACTGTCTATTGGATACTTTGACCATCAAATAGTGGACTATAAAACTCGTCTATACCTATATTTAATTTTTTTCGTAACAGATACTGATAGTACTTCATGAAGAATGTTTTGGTAAATTAGGTACATAATTTGTTAAGTTTTAGACAAAGCGGGCGAAGCCGTAGATATAGCTTGTATAATATTGAAATTCAAATTCAAACCAGGCAATGAGTAGTCGGTCAGTATAACTACGTTAGATTACATTATCACCTCTATATTGATTTCCGATGGTCTGCCGAGGCTCAGATTATTGAGTTAATACCAGGCATTAGCATAAGATGACGTATAACTAGATTCTGAGCTCTCTTACTATATTTGAAGTAAGATTAAAGTATATCTACGTAACTTGTTCTTCATGTTTTAATGTATTGAACGTTGGTGATCCGTAGAACGCAGCGTAGTTTTTTTTTTAATAAATACTGTAATATAATAGAGTGATATCATTTCATCATAAAAATTTATAAAATATTAGTTATTTTCGAATTATTTCGTTATTTCGAGTGACGCATTCGTGGAACCGAAGTGAAACTTCGTAGTTTTTTTTAGTTAATAGTTTTATAGGCCATTGTTATACATTTTTTAATAATATTTCAAATTTATTTTGTTCATTAGATTTCGAAAAATCGAACTTAATAATACAATGGAACACGTTTTAAATCAGAAAAAGAAAATTCTAAATATCTATTCCATAGATAATTTTCTTTACAGGAAGATCAGACTTCTTGCTTGTTAATTAATAAACAAACTTTTAAATAAGTTACACTGAGTTTGTTGAATAAACTCAGATTTTGTTCGATTAAAATAGTGTAAATAGCTGTTTAAGATTCTTATATTTTAACAAAATATTTTAGAAGAATATAGGTATCTAGTTTAATTAAAATTATAATATACTAGATTTCCGCCCGCGGCTTCGCCCGTGTTTTCAAAGAAAAACTTGCATAGTTCCCGTTCCCGTGGGATTACCGGGATAAAACCTATCCTATGTGTTAATCCAAGTTACCCTCTATATGTGTGCTTAATTTCATTGGAATCGGTTTCGTGGTATTTGCGTGAAAGAGTAACAAACATACACATACATCCTCACAAACTTTCGCATTTATAATATTAAGTAGGATAGGATTATAATATTAGTAGGATAGGATAAACAATTTTTTGTATAAAATTAACGAATAATAATTATTCGTTAATTTTAAATACAACGTTACGTAATCCTAAAAGTCATTATTATTTTAACAAACCTTAATATAATTTAATTGAACGATTAAAAATTTATAATACCTACTGAAATGTAGCAATAAATAAACATCAAATCTATTCAAAATGATAACATTGTCAGAGGGATCATGTAAATGCCATCTAAATGTAGATATTTCACATTTAAATTTAAATTCAAAGCAATCTCATAAATCATAATGCAATATTTTGTAAACCGACAAGTATAAACAATAACCTTATAGAGTTTTAATATTTTGTACCTATGCGATTATTTTTCTATGCGCCTAATTATTAATAGGTATCTATACTAATATTCTAAATCTGAAGAGTTAGTTTGTTTGTTTGAATTAGTGGTCCGATTTGATAAATTATTTTGGTGTTAGATAGCCCATTTATCGACGAAAGCTATATGATAATAAGACCAACAGGAGCGGAGCAATGCGGATAAAACCGCAGGGCACAGCTAGTGATATAATAAAGTCGTTTATTCTCATACATAAACATGAATTTTCATAACAAAATAATTTATATTGAAAGACTACTATCGTACTACGGTCGATCGAATAACGTTATAAATAGATACTGTTATAATTATAGAGTAAATAAATACCATAATCATAGTAGAAATCCAACCCTGTATTACTTTGAAACTGGCAAAGATTATTTACGCAGATGCGATAAGTTTTTGAGATAATATTTTTGAAGTGAAAACTTCTTTAGCGGCGTTGGGTATAAAATCTTAAACTCGCGTCAAGACACGTGGCCTGATCGAAAAAGCGTAAGACAGATTTTTTTTTAGCCCTTATATTCCATGCGTAAGACGGATACCATTCCAAAATATCAAACATGCTGAACGTTAATAATCAAGTTTTCACTTCTGCCGGCACTCCCGGAGTGCAGCCCGTCTTTTTTTACATAAGA
This sequence comes from Colias croceus, assembly GCF_905220415.1. NCBI lineage: Eukaryota > Metazoa > Arthropoda > Insecta > Lepidoptera > Pieridae > Colias > Colias croceus. Next base: position 11,178,112 of record NC_059542.1, on the reverse strand, counting down.
ATGTTCTTACAATAATAATTCCAAGAACTTTTCTTTTCAATATTAATTTCATATTATGAATTCAAAATCTTTTGAAAATTTTAGATTAACAAAGAAATAAATTACGTGTCTATTTTCCAAGTATTTTTTCAATCATATAGCAATAGAAGGATTTTGATGAAACCTTCTTAGAAAATAAAAGATTTAAAGTACGGGGTGATGAGGTTTAATATAATAATATAATATGTATAAAATTTTTATAACAATGAGAAAAAATAAAGTTAATCCTATTTGTCAAATAAAAAACTTGTTCTCAACAATCTGTCTACAATCTTAGCATTTTTTTATTTATTGAAAAAGTTTTTTTCCGACAATAGTGTTTTGAATGTCAGTTACATCGTTAGCGTACATTTTATTTAAAAGAATTACTTTTTATCTCGTAATTTGAGAGGGAAGTTTTCGTGGATTTCTTTGTTTCTATTGTGAAGATGATTGATTACGGAAATGTGAGGGTTGTCGCTCATTGGTTGAAAGTTATTTGTTGGTACTTTTATTTTGAAGGATTCGCTTAGGTCTTAGGAGATATTTTGACAAAGCGTTCTACAATTATTTTTAAAGTGATTTATAGCGCGTTTTGAATTATACGGTTTCGTGTAACGATTTGTCGTTAGGTCTTATTTTTTATATTTGACTAGCTTTCCACCCGCAGCTTCGCCCGCGCAAAGAAAAACCCGCATAGTTCCCGTTCCCGTGGGATTTCCGGGATAAAACCTATCCTCTTTCCCGGGGTAAAAAGTAGCCTATGTCCTTTCTCGGGTATCAAAATATCTATATACCAAATTTCATGCAAATTGGTTCAGTAGTTTAGGCGTGATTGAGTAACAGACAGACAGACAGAGTTACTTTCGCATTTATTATATTAGTATGGATTACTTTGAATTTCTTATGAATCCAAAATTGTATTATGAAAGGTTTAATGAATTATCTTTTATTTAAATGGACCATCAAACAAAAATACATAATATAAATAAGTTATGTTAAGCAAATTCTTATTTATGTCGCTTTATCTCTATATATTTTATTAATATTCAACAAAATGTAGTAAAATATCTAGGAATTCTTCACAAAATTCTACATTTATACGACAGCACAACGCCTTTAAAGGAATTTTAAAACCAGTATATTCCCCTGAGAATGCTTCCTACCGCTTTAAGCTTAGTTACGTGGAAAATGTTTGAAAATTTATTTTACACCTTAATTTTATGAGATTATGGTTCAATTTTAATGGTTTTTAGAATATTATGAGCTTTATATATCTTTGTGTATTGTAGTTTATTGTATTGTTATGACATTACGACTCTTTGAATATAACACTTGCAGGACATTTTGTACCCGTATATATTATATTACTCTATGACATTTTGCCAGAGCTAAAAATGGCAGTATAAAATGTGGTGGGCTTTGCATTAAAACTAATAGTCGGCCCCGGCTTTTCCCGTAGTAGATACATTTATACATATTATATAGGCTAGTAGAACTCGAACGGTGAAAAGCACAGCTCCAACGAATTTTTGAAATCGAATCGAATCCTAGGATATTAATTCAAAATCATACACTTAAAATCAGAACCTTTCTTGTAAATACGGCCTCAGATTATTAGGAAAGGCAGCGATATCCAAGATCAAAGACTGTAACATATTATGTACGTACTGATATGGAATACCTTTTTAGAAATAATATACGATATTCGCTTCGGTTCAAGTTTGATATGAAATACCAGTATAAGTTGACCTTCAAGTTGTATCACGGCATAGGTAGGTACCCTAGAGGCGAAGAGCTTACAAATATTTTGGATGAAAACCAATTGTACGAAATTACGTAAATATACATATTATATAGAATAAAGTATACAATTGTTATACAGAGAATGTTGGTATCACTTATTATAGTTTATTGTTTTTGTATGTTCTGTAACAACTATTTAATTTTAGATATTCTATCAGATATTATAATGAATTGGGCCACAACTAAATTTAAAACACGATTTCAAGACGAAGCTACATTATTTCTTAACGACTCTAACATACTCAAACAAATATTTAAACTGAAGTAAGCGACAACACTTCTAAATTACTTTAATAATATTTTTCTAGAAATTAAAGACTTTTTAACGGATTTTAAACGCGATTTATTCATTATATTATTTTCCCGACGCGGACGTTGACAGTCTCCCCGTGACCACGCTCGCTGTAAAGTGTTCGAAACGTCGGGAAAATAATATAATGAATAAATCGCGTTTAAAATCCGTTAAAAAGTCTTTAATTTCTAAATGTATAATACTCGCGTAAAATCAAACCCTAGAAAATACTAATATTTTTCTAATTGAAACATCAAACTGTCTTGTTATTACAATATATTAAATACCACAATTTCAAACACTTCAGGAATTCAAAGCGAATAATTTGAAAAGACGCATGTAACGCCTCTCCTTTGAACTGCTATGTTATTTCACATACCCTATAATTTTATCATGTAAATAATGTCACGATATTCCATGAGAATATTCGTAGCGCGATTATTAAGATAATATTATGTTCGTTTTAAATTATATGCAATCTTCTTATATATAAAAAATGAATCGCAAAATGTGTTGGTCAGCGCATAACTCGAGAACGGCTGAACCGATTTCGATAATTCTTTTTTATTATATTTCTTGAAGTAGGTACGAGGATGGATCTTATGTAGAGAAAACGTAAACATGTACCACGAGCGAGGCCGGGGCGGACCGCTAGTTTTTAATAAAATAGATGCTTCAAGTAGTAGAATGTAAATCCTTACTAATATTATAAAAGCGAAGGAGCTCTGTCTGTTCGTCCGTCTGTCAGTTTGTCTGTGTTTCTTCACGCCTCAACCACTGAACTGAGCTGCAGCTGAACATAACTTGAGACGCGAGAAAGGACATAGGATTTTTGTTGTATCCCGGGAACCACGGGAACGGGAATCATGCGGGTTTGCTTTAAGATCGCGGACGAAACCGCGGGCGGAAAGCTAGTATTTAACCAATAAAGTTCATCTGTATGTAAGTTTTAGAGAATCTTGGGAATGAATATTAATTCAATTCCATGTCCTCATTATTTCATAGAAAAAGACAACGTAAAAAGCGCAATTTCAAAGGACATATACTTACAGGAAGCCTACAGGGTTTTGTTCCCATAGAATGCTAGTTGAAGGATCTTCAATTAAGGGCCGTTCCTAAGAAAGGGTCCTGTGGTACTTATGGTGAGGGGCAGCTACAATGCCTAGCTCATGAGAAAAAGGTATGGTTTAAGAACATTTTGGAAGTGTGACAGTTTTTTGTTTAGTAGGTTGTGTTTAAAAGCATAATGTAGTTTACCTTAATTAGATTTGTCAGATTGGTGAATAGAATAGTAGTCTATGAAAAGAATAATTATAATATTAAGCTATTGCATAGCTTCCATCGCGGGCCTTGAGCGCGGGTACCGAATCGAGAAATTCCGTAACGAAAAAACCTCACGCTCTCCACTCCGACGGGCTCGGAGGTGTGGCTTGTAGGCATGCTATACAAAAGCTTCACCGCGGCAGTCCCCGTTTGTCTTCAACACGTCTATCTACTATCAAAACAAATGAATTTTTATTGTTAAGGCACGTTCAAACAGTAGTGAAATATGAAAAACATGTTTTCCTCATCATTTTCTTTTCCTATTTTAAAATTATACTTTTTTAAATATATTTAGTATTTCTATATTGTGTAAAATCCGTAAAACTTGCTGCATTTGATATTTGGTTTTATAGCATAGAAATGCTCTTTTTTGTTTAAGAATAATAATATTATAAATTAGGCCAAAAAAGCGGTCTCGAATCTCACCGTTCTTTAAAAAAATCTACCAGACAAATTGACTAGAAACTAGTGCATATAAAACAGACCATATTACACACTATTGCATTATTCATCCCAATTACCATTGCATTTACGCAAGCCATTCACAGTCCGTGTTTTAAGCACAAAGCCTAACCAGAAGCGACAACTTGATCGTTGTTCCTGACAGACATTTGGCCTGTCAAGTGGGCCGGAGCGTCATGTAGCCCATGTCATGGTATACATGCTGTTTTCCTTTGAACGAGGAGAATATGTAATACTAGGTTGCGGCCGCGGCTTTGCTTGCTAAGAAAATTAATAGTCATAGACGTGTATTTGATTGTAGAGCCATGTTTTGTTATACATTTACGATTCAATAATGGATTTTACCATGGGAATGAAATTTTTAACTACAGAAATCAGTTGCCTGTATCTCTAGCTTTCTTTCTTTCACATTCATCACAGCGTTGCGACTTGACACAACACATAATGACAAACAAGAACACTTTCGCATTTATAATATTAGTAAGGCTAAATACACATGCGTATGGTCGGTCTAGCTATGAACGGTTTTATGAATTTCCATACATATGACAAGCGCGACTGACGTACGCACTGATGGTCGGTGAAGCTCTGCAACCGGCCTAAGTATAGTCAGCTTAGATTTGGTTTGTTTAAACGCGCTTATTTCAGGAACTTATGCCTCGGATTAATTACCTACGTCAGAAATCGTCGAATAAATTATATACAGCACTACGTTTTGAATCAAGCATCGAATTATCATGATAGAGATACTTTTTCAACAGATATCTGTATTATAAAAACGTATTTTACAGAAGGGACCATTTACACATGGAATGTAAACAGTCACAGTATATATAGCGAACATTTTGCATTTACGCGGCTTTTATTGTACACGAAACATAATTCGCACATAAAAATATACAATTTAAAAAGGAAATATTGTTTAAAAATCTCTATTTATGATATAAAAATGAATCCCAAAATGTGTTGGTAAGCGCATAACTTGAGAACGGCTTAACCGATTTCGTTAATTTTTTTTATAATATTCCTTGAAGTTCGAGGATGGTTCTTATGTAGAGAAAACGTGAATATGTACCACGAGCGAAACCGGGGTGGACCGCTAGTTTCATATGTAAATTGTGCCTCGAACTGCATAAAAATGGAACGAACAGTGATGTAATATAATTTCATGAGTAATTTAAAGCTTCAACATGAATCAAGATATTCGTGCGGTTTGTAACTTTATTGTCGTTTACGATTATTTACATTGTAAGAACGTTAAAATTTAAAAAAAAAGCTATAAAATATTAACGGATTTAAAAATCGGGATTCAAAAATGTTTTTGAAAAACAATGCTAAAACCGATAATATTGTATTGAATGGCGATATTTCTTAATCAATCCCTATTTTATCTCTGTTTGTCTGTCTATTTCTCCTTCATGCCTCAGCCACTAGACCGATTTGGATAAAATTTAACACGATAAAGTTTGAGACCTTAGAAATCACATTGAATAGGTTTTATCCTGGAAATTCTATGGGAAAGTGAAAAGCTTCTATAAAATATTTATATTTCATCATCTATATCTTAATACTAGCGGTCCGCCCCGGCTTCGCCCGTGGTACATATTTCGCAAAAAAGGTAGCCTATGTTCTTTCTCAGGGTCTAAAGATTGTCTGTGCTAAATTTCATCAAAATCGGTCCAGTAGTTTATGGGTGAAAACCATACATACGTACAAACCTTTCCTCTTTATAATATTAGTATAGATTTATGCCACCAAAATAAAATATAAGTTTTTATTAAACTGTTATATTAACTTCACCAAGTACACAAATACACAAATAGTATTTTCATAACGTCAATAACAAACTTCTTACTCACTACGTCATAATAAACTTTAAAACTTTCGTATTTACGTTCCGAACTTATACAACGAAATGAATTCTATCCTCGTAATTTGGTCCTTCGATCGTTAAAGTTGAAATTAACGTTTTCACGGTAATCTCCTTCTAGATTACTCGAACCTCGTATCAAATATTATGGTCGTAATAACAGTCTTCCTTAGTCCTTTTATAATAAACTATCGTGAATCCACTTTTATACAAAAAGGAAAAATTAAGAATTTTGTGCAAGGTAAGTTCTTAAACAATTTGGAAATAGATATTTATGATTGCATTAACAATTCAATTTAAATGAATAAAGAACTAAAAATATCCAAGTTAAGTACTATAGGAGAAACAGATTTTTATTAAAGCACTCATTATGAATTATGCGAAAATTGAAATACTTTGTACCTTTAACTACATGAGAAGCGCCAATTGCCAAATATAAAACAAATAAATAAATTAAAATAAATATAACCAAATCTTAAACAACATATTATAAAGCTGAAAGCTTTGTTTGTTTGAACGCGGTAATCTTAAGAACTACTGGTACGATTCGAAAAATTCTTTCGGTGTTGGGTAGCCCGTTTATCGGGGAAGGCTATGCTATATAATATCATCACGCTAAGACCAACAGAAGCGAGGCCACACAGGTGAAATCGCGGAGAGCAGCTAGTCAATAATAATATTTCTAATTTAATTTTTTAATTCATTTTCTAATTTAACTTGGTTAACATTAGTTACAATTTTTCTTAACTTAATCAACGTACAGTCGAGTTGGGTACCTCTTTTTTGTAAGTCGGTTATTAAAACAGGGAACATTAAGAGCCCAACATAATTAGCTATGAATCATAACCTTCCGGTGGGACTGAGATTTATGGCGGATGGTATGCATAAATCTTATTTTGTTGTTATATTTTGATACCTACTTACGGCTTACCGGGCTTACCTATGTCGTAATATTATAGATTATTTTTCCGACCCAAATATCGACCAATAGAATTGCACCATTCGACGTCACGTGGTACAACCTACATGGTATTATACTGATAATTTTTTGAAAATTTTCTCTGGTCGTTGACGTCAAACTGACAGGTTTAATTCAATTGTGAAATTATTGGCCGACATTTGGGACGGAAAAATAATCTCCCGAATACCACACGAGCTTCAAAATTATCTGGCATTTCCCTCAAGGTTCACTGCAAACAAATAAAGTCGTCAAGTTTTTCAGGAAAAATCTTTATCCTTGACTAAAAACTTGACTCCTTCATTTGTTTGCAACGAACCTATCGGAAAATACCCGATAATTTTGAAGCTCTTGTGGTATTATAAGTGAATATATTATAGTTTTATAGCAAACAATTGCTTCATAAATAAAAATTTTTAATTAAAAAAAAAGTTCGATCATACGGGATTCGAACCCGCGTCTTTCGCTAAATGTTATAGGGCTGAAAATAATGTATGTTTAGTTGTTAGGTTAGGTTATATACACTTAGCAAGTAGTAAACTTAGCCTATCTTCTAGCCTGAGATACAGGTTATTACCTATTTCAGAAACAAAACAATATTGTCACCTAAAATATATCAACTCGCTAATAAAACCCTTTAAACTATAACTCAGCTAACCGAGACGGCGAGTCACAGTCTAATTTAATTGCAGTACCCAACATGAATCGACCGCGACATGCAGTTCCTAATCTGAAGTGACAATTTAGTCTGTGGCATTTAGCGTTTGAAATAGGAGATAATGTATTTTAGTACTGCTTTAAAGGATTTTACATGAATAAATAGAGCAATGTATAGCAAATACTTGACAGTTAACGTTCTCGAATTTAAAGACGACTGACATTTTAAAGTGAAACTTCTTAAGGGTGATATTATATGAGCGGTTTTCCCGCCGCGGGAATCCGCTCGCCAAAGCTGCCGCAGACCATTAAACTACACGGGACGCGGTTTATCGCTGTTTTCTGTTCATTTGAACATCACGAGCGAGCGCCAAGGTCCCGCGCCGAATGATGTAAGTGTAACGTAGCGGGAAACCGCCCGTGTAGTTTAAAGCGCCGGTTATCAGCGGCGGTTTGACCGCCCGCATTATTTATCCCGCATTTATCCCGCAGCGGGATAACCGCTCGTATAGTATCACCCTTAGGTGCGTTGAGGGTAAAATTTCAAGGTCGCGTCATGGCAATACCATCACGTCATAAGTATAAATTTAAATATCGTTAAGGTAACGCATAATTTTTCTTATAATAATATGTCGATTTTAGTAGCTCTTAAACTAGAATATTAACGACAGGACAAAAAATTAAAACTGCCACAGAGAATAAAACTTAATTATTCTCAAAGCGTAAATACAGATAGGTAATAATAATATCTCTAAACATTTTCCACGCGTAGCATATAACATAGATCACTTTAATTAAAACACCTCTGCAATATTTAATAAACAATTTTAGAACGCCAAAAGGCAAATTAACGCCTACACATAAATTGAACAACATTATCTTTCACCCACTCCATTTTAGTATCTGTAAATCGATATTATTATCAAATTCGCTGTTTATTTTCTATAAATAGAACTTTACATCAATTTCATTAAGACCCTTTAAGAGACTTCAGTCAGGAAGTTTTCTTGTTATTCTTTGAATATAATTTAAAATAATGTAGGTATCATAAAGGGAAAAGAGTTAAACATTCTATTATGTAGGTAGATATTTTAAATCTATTTTTGTTAACAATATGAATATTTTTTTACCTCTTTACGACCTGTGTTATAGGTATGAATTAGGATGTGTAGAATAATTTTTGATTCAACTGTTATAGAAGTGCCATAAGCTCATCACTACATAGTATAAAAAGTCGCTGTCTGTCCGCTCTATGTATGCTAAAATCTTTAAACTACGCAACGTAGGTATTTTAATACCATTTTTTTTAATTGAGAGAATGATGCTCGAGGAAGAATAGTATATAATTTATTAGGTTTTAGACAAAGGGATCGGGCGTGAATCTAGTATCATTATACCGGGTGTAATCGTTAAGAGTGCACAGGCGATTATTCCGTAACTATTACAGATATAAACAAGTGATAACTGCGTTAAAAACAACCGACTTCAAACTTGCACTTGCAACATTTACAAATACAGACAAAAATGCTCATAAAATAAAAACTACTGGGCCTATCCGAATAAAATTTTTATGGGACCAATTCGACACCATCCCGCATCGAACAAAAAAGAATCACGTAAATCGGTTCAGAAACCTCGGAGTAATCGGTATACATACATAAAAAAAAACATACCGACCGAATTGATAACCCCCTCCTTTTTTTGAAGTCGGTTAAAAAAAAACTTTAAACTGATATTGAAAGTACCAGTACCAGTTTATTTTATGAGCATTTTTGTCTGTATTTGTAAATGTTACAAGTGCAAGTTTGAAGTCGGTTGTTTTTAACGCAGTTATCACTTGTTGATATGAATAGTTACGGAATAATCGCCTGTGCACACTTAACGATTACACCCTGTATACGTGCTTACAAGACAGCTCTAAAGTGCACACGAAACTAAGCAGTATTATACATTATCATTACTTCATATGTTTAGTGCAACCTCAGTATTAAAGGAGTTGGGTGACCGCAAGCATAAATCCCTGAAGCATAATTTGAACACATTTTGAGGCACCATTAACATACACATCTCTCCTTCTCTATATCTATACTTTAATATTATAAAGCTGAAGAGTTTGTTTGAACGCGCTAATCTCAGAAACTTCTGGATCGATTTGAAAAATTCTTTCGGTGTTAGATAGACAATTTATCGAGGAAGGCTATAGGTTAGATATATTACGCTAAGACCACAGAAGCGGAACTACGCGGTTGAAACCGCAAAGCGCAGCTAGTTATATATAAAACTAGCTGCTCCGCGCGGTGTTACCCCCGTGGCTCCACTCCTGTTGCCCGTAGCGTGATGAAATATAGCCTATAACCTTCCTCGATTAATGGGCTATCTAATACCGAAAGAATTTTTCAAATCGGACCAGTAGTTCCCGAGATTAGTGCGTTCAAACAAACAAACAAACAAACAAACTCTTCAGCTTTATAATATTAGTATAGATTATTGTGTCACTATACTAGTTACCATAGCTCCTAGGAAGCGGCTGGTTCTCGTGAAATTTTGTATGCCTATTGTGTAGATCTAAAAATCGGCCAACATCTATTTTGTTTCCAGTGATAAGAGTAACGTTGCCACGTTTGCAGGGATAGCTAGTCATATGTACCTTTAATTAATGTGAATATAAGTTTGTTTGTTACGCTTTCAAGCAAAAACTTCCAAACCGATTTGGATGAAATTTGGTTCAGAGATAGCTTGAGATCTTAGCAATAACATGGGATAAGATATATCCCCGAAATTCCAAGGAAACAGGAACTATGCGGAATTTTCTTTGACTACGCGGGCGTTGCCACGAGCGGAAAGCTAGTTTTTTTTTCTTTTCTCTTATATAGATATAAAAATAGAGTGACAAGACTGGAGTGGACATTTTAAAGTGTACTTGGCTGTAGATTCGAAAACCTGAGGAAACTTTAAAATAATAAATTGTAAGAGTTATTTTTTTTCCAAAACCAAAGTTGCAAAAAATACAACTTTGGTTTTCATGTACATTGGGAACTGCACACAGGTGCAGAATGCAGATATACAGATATGGACTACTTGTTTTTGCTTTGAAAGCGTAAGAAAGATTTTAATTGTTGATAATCATAATTACCTATTACAAGTAACGTTGCTCGTTTTCTTTATTTTTCTTTATTAAATGTCTTAATGTTTTTATGAATGTTTGTTCTTGCTTTTCGATCAGTTCATAGTGAATTTGGGAAATAGATTGTGGAATACTATATTATATTTATCTAGAATACTAGCTGTGCACCCCGGCTTTGCTTGTCGTACACAGTCTTAGATTGTTCGTACTGACTCAAAAACCTTCGTGTGCACACACAACACATAACTGAAGATCATCACAATCAAATCATCAATTTAGGATTCTTTTAAAGACCAACATACAACACTCATTTTTCTATGTATAGAATGTATTTTCAGATTACAAAGAAACCCGCGGTACAAAGTTAGCACAAAAATGTCACAGATTTTTATGATTTTTGTTGTCTAAAACCGAAGGGCTGGTGAAAAATTTATTCGCTGCCTACATGACAGGCGTCGGATACGTTTTTCAATCAAGCTGAGGTTTCCTACAGCTATAGGCCTTCCGTTATGAAATTTCGTGTTCTATATTTATGTCTCGAACCTAACTTTTTGCTTTGGTAATTTACAATTCTTGATGCTAACAAAATATATGAAATTTTATCTGTAGGTATTATTTTACTTTGAAAAGGTAAATTATGTTTGAAAATTCATGTAAATTACAATTGATGCTAATATATACATGTTATTTTATATCATGTAAGTATTTCTTTTATTTCAGCAAAAGAAAACGATGTACCCACATTGTCGATCTTGATTATTTTTACTTATTACTACTACATTAAGTTTATTTTCAAATTATGTGATTTCGATATCTGGCAAATATTATTGTTGCCTGTTAGTATGTTGTTAATAAAAGGTCAGCTTCCCATTTGTATTATAGCTACAAAAATCGACGTAGAGCTTTGACCTGAAAAAACGGTCCAACATAAGAACCTTTTTTTTTAAGCGGGGAAATCTTCCAAAGATATCTACCCCCGGGAAGAGGCCCCCGGGAAGGAGCCGTGGGGTGTGTTGGATTCTTACCGACTAAAACCCTACTGTGTTCCATCGAGCCGCTTTAATGATGAGGCCGCGGGTATTGGTTGGAATTCTTCCGCGACGTATAAGGTATATAAGACCCTAGCTCCTGAAGATTTTTGGATAACCAATCAGCTTAATTTATTCGTAAGTGTTAAAGTTATTAATACCTAATTCCTTTATATTATGTAAAGTTATTCGGCGATTTACATTGACCCTAAAAACAAAAAAATTGTGACCCAGACTAGTTGTGGCGACTTATAAAACAACAAGCCCCTTATTAATACCATTATTGCATGAAAAATGAAACCAACCATTTTACATGATTAATTGATAGCCAATATGAAATTAGTATCATTAAATTTCCGCAAATTATTTTCAGTGTTTTAACTAATTGCTTTTGACTGATTACACGTAATATCCATTTAAATAATTAGAATTTTATTTGCTAAGTTACAAGGATACCTAATAGTAATCATTTTTAGTGCTGAAATATGATAGAGAGGCAAATATGAAATTCCATGTGAGAAAAAGGGAGGGAATAAAAAAAATTCAGAGCGGCAATGTTGAAAAAGTAGACAATGTTTTATCATACAAAAATTTATGGAAACATCGATTATAGATAATATTTTTTTGTATAAAGTAGGTGATACAAATTTGTTCAAAGTACCTACGTTATTTGGATGGTTGGATTTTATGGCGTAATATATTATCTTATGGAGAGAATACTTATTCCCCAAAGGTTTCTCCTTTCAAGGCAGTTAATTTCGTTCCCTTAAAATTATATATTACAAGATTTTCTCACTTATGGAAGATAAAATTAATATTGAGCGTGTAGGTTATTGTTTTTCTGCAATATAAAAATCTAGCCCACTGAACAAGTTTCAGGTTTTATTTCAAAAATAATTAGGTTCGTTAGTAGTCAAGAAACGTAATATTTTTATAAACAAAGACGTGTGGCACTCGGGGACTGCCGCGGTAAAGCTATTGCATCTTCAAGCCACACCAAGTATCTTTAAAATATTGAGTTAAAATAACATGGTTTCAAACTCAATTTTATACTTTAATTTATCTTTCATTATCCTCTACGACGTCAAACATTTTCATATAATATTTGTACCAAATAAAATCATAAAAAATAAGATTCAGCAATTAGATTTAGATGAGAGTTCAAAGGACGCTTATAAAATACAAATAATACTGATAAAGTTCGCTGAAATCGGAGTGTCGTTAAATGTATTATTTATACGTATTTTTGCACGTAAATCCGATGCGAGAATGTTTTTATGGTCCATTTTTTCCATCGCTAAGCCCGCGGGTTTGGTATAAAATAATATAATATGTCAGCGGAGGCGTGTTTAACTTGTTTTTACATTTACTTCGGTTGTAAATGTAATTCTAACATGTTTAATGTAAGTTTATGATATTTTGTGGTAAATATTAAATTATATTTTTAACCGACTTCAAAAAAAAGGAGGAGGTTATCAATTCGGCCGGTATATTTTTTTTTTTATGTATGTACACCGATTACTCCGAGGTTTCTGAACCGATTTACGTGATTCTTTTTTTGTTCGATGCGGGATGGTGTCGAATTGGTCCCATAAAAATTTTATTCGGATAGGCCCAGTAGTTTTTATTTTATGAGCATTTTTGTCTGTAGGTATTTGTAAATTTTGCAAGTGCAAGTTTGAAGTCGGTTGTTTTTAACGCAGTTATCACTTGTTACTAGCTGCTATGACCCTGATGTTGCATATGTTTATCAATTTTAGAAACCCTGAATAGAAAACCATTAATTGTTAAAGATGCCTTTCATGAAAATAACGAAAGAAGTATTAGTATAATATGACGACTTTATCAAACTTTTAGAATATCTTCGAATTCAGATCGCCAAAAGTAAATAGCGTGTAACATTTGAAAATAAAATTACAACAGATTTTCAACCAATACTCTAGTATTGGTTGAAAATCTGTTGTTATTTCTAAATATCTAGTTCTAGTTCTAGCCTATTGAGATTTGGTTGAATCTTGTCTGTCACTCCATTCATCCATACCATCCATACAAGACATCTGACATGTAGAGAATGTAAATAGACAGACGTCCTAGCGAACTAAAATCTAGAATCTATGAAAGCGACGGATTCAGAAATGGACGACGTCAGAAACGAATGTAAATTTTAAAAATTCACGCGAATTTAAGTTTGTTTTACGTAACAATAGCGGCGCATCCCGTTCAGGGTGAGAATTTAACATGGTGCCGGATTGTATGTAACATGGAGCCCCAATAGACGCTTGAACTAAAATTAATTATAAAGTAATTAACCTTAATTTTAAACTGTATTTTGTATCCTAAGATAGATTATATAATTATAAATTAGTAACGTCATATTGGTATATTATAGCATATCATTGTAATTAATAGCCTCGATGGACATATAGCATTTTAACGCATAGTTTTGTGCATACTTTTATATGCAAGTACATAAAATAAAAATCTTGTTGAAATATATTTATTCATTTATACTTATAATGTAAAAGGTATTGTAATAAAACTGTTACCTCAAAATTATAAGTTTAATAAAAGAGTATAAAGTATTATATTATCGTATTACAAGTTGTCATTAACTTACAACTTAAATAAAATCTCAATGAAAAACTTACGCAGACAAATTGTAAAATGCATAAAAAAAAAAAAAAACACAAACATCCTTTAAAACAAAATTTAATATATTTTCTAGAACTACAATAATATGAAGCACACCAAAATCCAGGGCCTCTAAATAACGTCGTTGAGTACGTCCACACCTCCCTTTGTGCAAAGTACCCTCAGAATGTCCGCTATGCTCTCGCTCCGGCTCTTTATTTTAAAGCCATTTACTGCAAACACTTATATAAGTTTGCCAGTCACATACTACATAATATAAAACGCATAACAAAATCCAGGGCCCCTAAATAACGTCGTTGAGTACGTCCACACCTCCCTTTGTGCAAAGTACCCTCAGAATGTCCGCTATGCTCTCGCTCCGGCTCTTTATTTTAAAGCCATTTTCTACAACTGTTTGTAATTTATTAAGACAAGTCTTGGAGCGCTGAATTCCCATTTGCATTAGATTTCCTTTATTACATTGCGATTTTTAAATGGACAATTTATTTTGCGTATCTGTGTAAATTATATGAATGGAACGGTTTGGATGTTTTAATTATTCCATTGTTCCAATATGGTTTTCGTGGGTTAATTGAATTTTTAATTTGGCGCGAAATTACAGACTAAATGATTTTAGGGCAATTTAAATAATTAATGATATATTGTTTTTGAAAATGATAGAGTAAAAATGTATAGATGGATACATAAATTATTGATATCTGGCTATCGGGCTCTATCTATCAAATACGAACATTACAATAATTACTTAAACTAATTATACCATCTTTAATCGTTAATAATTCATTCATTGCTACATGTATTTACATGTAGCAATGAAAATATTTAACATTGAGCCACAACATTATCTGGTACACTACTAGGTCTAGTTAGTTAAAAACTTGATTGAAATAATGTATTTGAAATGATAAGCGCCTGTCGTTAAATTCTAAGCTCATAAGGTCCATTATCCCATATCACATCTCCAACACACACGCTCATTCCACCTACAAAGTTTACAAAGTTGCAAAGGAAAACCTACCGTCGAGCTCATATCCCTGTTCGCTCCACTGCGGCAGCTCATGTGGATAGCCCTTAGCGTCCGTCTTGCCGATCGAGATCTTGAGGCTCTTCCACAGCTTCATCTTGATCACACCATGACGCACTCGCACATCACTTCAGTGTACATCTGGAAAGAACGGCAACTTCAATAGACTGAACATTTTTTTGTTTAAAGGTTTGTAGAAAATTGAAAAGAGCGTGTGTTGAGCATATGTGTAAGTGAAACTTATTTGGCAAGATTAAGTCGCCTTAATGACGTACGCAATTATAAATAATACGAATTTGAAATTTTACTCATTATTGTTTGTATTTTCACAGTTTAAATACGTATTAATAACGAACATAAACGTAAAATACAAATTAATAACATTACGGCCGGTTGCAGAGCTTCACCGACCATCAGTGCGTACGTCAGTCGCGCTTGTCATATGTATGGAAATTCATAAAACCGTTCATAGCTAGACCACAGTTGACAGATATATACTACGATGTATCTGTATATTGTGGCTAGACCGACCATACGTAGGTACGCGAATTTTCTAGCCTACATCTTGTAATACCTCATTAGCGAAATAAATATAGAGACGATAAAAATACCTTGAGTATAAATTAAATATCATTTTCAATTAGAGCTATATGTTTTAGATATTAATTATTTACTCACTCACTGCTCAGAATTTAATGAGAGTGTCATTCATATTAAATATCATAGTCTAAGATCCCACTGCAGGATTACTTCGTTCATAGTTTTTTTGATGAAACAAAAATTTTATGTGTATTAATTATAATAAGGAGAATATATTAAATCGACTAGCAAGCATTTTTTAATTAAAAGAAAAAAAATACCTTTAATTTTATATATTATATGATTCATAAAATGTGCGTTATGAACGTGTAACGTTTAAATGGATTGAAATCACACCTGTTTGCACCAGGCTGCGAAGGGCTTGCGGTCATATGAAAAACGGCAACCGTGGTTTTTTAGAATCTTTTTGTAATTTACCGTGATTTAGACTTTAAATAACAAGTGAACGGAATTTTTTTCCAAAAAATCGAAGTGAAATAATTTAATTATATCTACATGCTTGCCGCCAAATTTTGACTGGCAACTTAGTCAATAGGTAATTATGTTGGTTTCATAAAAAAAAAACTATGAACGAATAAATCCTGCGGTGGGATCTTGTACTATCAAATAAAGCGCAAAAAATTACAAGACTCAACTGAAGTAAAGAGGCCTTCATTAAATAACTTTTCATGACACAGAATTAAATTAAAGACTTGGTCTATTAGTTTAGTCAACGACTGGAATGTGTACTTACGATCTTAATTTTTTCTTACTTTTAAGATTAAAATAGATAAAATTAATTAAAAATTTGTCCTCGGAACATCATTCAAAACAGAAATACTATTAAATATTTTCTACTGATATTATATTCTGTTTGTTTTTTCAACAAACGCGCTAATTAGGAACTACTGGTCCGATTTGAAAAATTATTTCGGTGTTAGATAGCCCATTTATTGAAGAAGGATATAGGCTAAATAACATCACGCTAAGACCAACAAGTGCGGAACAATGCGGGTAAAACAGTGGGGCATAGCTAGTTTAAAATAAGATATTCTAAATTATATAGGTAAAGATTCTCTCGAAATAGACGTTCTAAAATAGCAAATTACATCAACAATTCGGTTACCTGATTTCATTATCCTTACAAATTGCTCAAAGACAGAGTAAAGACTATAGCGTTCATAATACGTCTTCAAGCATGGTTAATTCAACAGTATTGCAAGCATTGAAGTGTGTCAGATGCAATTCATAGAAACAAGTGACCCGTAACGAGCGGAAGTCTGATTTTGTGACTTCAATAGTGAATTAAAATGATGCAGTTGCGCATATCTTGAGTTGAATAATATTTAGGTAGGGTTTTATATTTGGGTGAAGTGATATGACTGTTTGTGAGGTGCAAATCTTTCTTTTTTCGCTAGTCGGTCTTCTTTACGATTTGTAATCTAGTATCACTTTCTATGTCAGTATTCGTCATAAATACCCTTGATAAAACCTTTTAGAAGGTTGTTTTTAAGTTAGTTACATTTTATTTTTTATAGGCACGAATATTTGACATGAACTATCAGCATTCTTAATAGTAGTGTAGTAGAAGTATGATTACACAAAAATCTTTAATATTAACAATCGAGAAGAGTATTATTTCCTATTACATCAAAAACATAACTTCAAAGCGTTTATAACGAAGTCTACATGTAAATGCGGAAAGATCTGGCGCCACTCGCAAACGGGGACGCAATTTTGTTAACAAGAAACAAATGCTACATGTCATCGGATACTGATGGGTTTTCACAATCGGCAGCGATGGGCCAGTAGATGCAATCACAATGATGGAGGGCCTATAATTCGCCGTCTTTGTAGATTTTTATTTAGGGTCGGCGCAAACGGGCCACTTACCACAACGGGCCAGCGACAGCCACTTGTCACATTTTTTCATATATTTTGTAGCGGACACTTCTGTAGCGTGTGGTCGCCACGGCTAAACATTTTCGGAGCGTCTATACAGTTTAGGTGTAGTGACGGCCACCATAGACGATCATTTGTTGGGCCAACGCTCTCGATTATGAAGAGGGCCCATTATACAAGAAACAAATGGTACATGTCATCGGATACTCTGACAGCGTCTTGGGTTCATTTATATCGTTGACGGCTCCCATTACCGATCAAAAGGCTGTAAATACGAGCACGGAACATGATTGGCCAAAACTAGCTGAATTGGTGTGCGGTTGAGATGTAACATAGCACATCTACGCCTATTTTGATGAAGACGAAGCTATTTAAATGGAATAGATTTAGGTGTGAATTATGTATGGATGTGTTATTATAATTCATATCAGGCTCTTGATTCGATGCATAGATGGCCTTTAATACTATTTATTTTAATCATGTACCTATAATAAAATATTCAATTCATTTTAAGTCCTTAAAAACATTTTGATGCAATTTTAAATCATATTTTCCGTGGCAAATCGTTACAAGACTCTTTTTATAAGCATAAAATATAATATTATTTAATATTATCATACATATTTTAAGATCTGAGAAAAAATCTATGAAGATTTGAAATCTCATTCCAATATTGAATTAAAGAAACTATTAAGACGACTTTACATAGAGATATTTTGTCATAAAATATATGTAAACAATTCAAACGTTCATGTAACATTAGCCTTATAGCGTCAATTAGCTGAATCATCTTCAGAGCAAACAAAGATACAAGTTGACAGAATAAGTTGTCAGTTATTCGTATATATTTACAGAATAATTTTCATGAATGCCGCCATTTTAAAACCAATGTGGCGCCATAAATATGAATATGCTATCTAGGACTATATTGCCGGACTATTGCTTTTAATAAAATTATCTTCCTTAAATAATAATTATTATTCAACAAGCTTTCCGCCCACGGCTTCGCCCGCGTTTTCAAAGGAAAACCCGCATAGTTCCCGTTCCCGTGGGATTTCCGGGATAAAACCCACCCTATGTGTTAATCCAAGTTACCCTCTATATGTGTGCTAAATATCATTTCAATCAGTTCAGCAGTATTTGCGTGAAAGAGTAACAAACACATACATATATCCTCACAAACTTTCGCATTTATAATATTAGTAGGATACCTAGGATAGGATGGAGACAAAGTCGCTAGTATACACTAGGCAATATAGATTATATAAACATCTGATTTTTTCCAATTTCTCTTATAAATTTGTTTTATTTAATGCTAAATGACAACAAATCTTCACGAAGTATGAAAAATATCCCAAATTTGCATTTTAATAATCTGTGCTCAGGTAAAAAAAAAAGTTATAATTGCTCGCAAAACAAATTAAAAACTTAGTAAACGCTGAACAATTTGTAACTTTACCCGCTTTAAAGTGTCCGCAAAAATTTGGACACTAAATTTTGCTAACTTTAAAACAAAATAAGGGACACAAAAATTTTTCTTTTCATAAAAAAGGAAAAGATTATTATAATTTTATAACAATAATAGAGTAATTAAAACTAATATATTAAAGGTTTATATAAAAAAAATATATTTCACATTATATAAGACTTTTTGTAGAGGGTTTTGTTTTAATATTTAAATGAAGGAGAAAGAAGACAATGAGATGGAGTAATATGAAAAAATTTACAATATAAAATAATATTTAAACGAGTAAATTAACAATCGTAACTTCGTTTAGAATGGAGCGAATGCCTGATTTATCAAGTTATTCTTTCGTTGTTCTTAGTGCGTTCGAAAATATTCTATGCAATGTTCTAATACTGAACAACACTGAATACAAGTTTTCGTTTACACTAAAGGATCACGAAAGAATGCTCTTGCTCTAGGTCTAGCTCTATGTTCGTTTGATGTAAATGCACCGTTATATTACCAACTAAATCTTTTGCGTTTTTCCGTTAAAATTAAATATTAAGTATTATTATCTATACTAATATTATAAAGAGGAAAAGTTTGTAATTATGTATGTATGCAAGTATGGTTTTCACGCATAAACCTCTCAACCGATTTTGATGAAATTTGGCACAGACAATCTCTAGACCCTGAGAAAGAACATAGGCTACCTTTTATTGCGAAATATGTACCACGGGCGAAGCCGGGGCGGATCGCTAGTTGATAATATACGTAAATGCATCATTAATACATACGATATATAATGTACCAAAGGATTAAACCGTAATTAATAAATCAAACAACGCAAATGTTAAACAGTGAATTATTAATACCCATTAAGCAGCAAATTACTAAGTTTTATCATAATTTATGCGCTATTACAAGAAACTGCGACACATTTGTATCAGGATTAGTGGATTTATTTACGCTGGGACAAATGTATAGGATTATAACTCGAATGATCGATATTTTACATTAATATATTACTAGCCTCTGTATTATCTTTTTAATATTTGACCAGGTAACATTCATTATCCGAATAAGGTTTACATAAAAGGTTTACGTAAAAGGTTTACATTCTTTATCCGAACCGCGAGGGACTGGAACATGCTTCCTGAGTCTGTGTTCCCCGACGAGTACAATATGGGGGTCTTTAAGCGTAGAGTGAACAGGTACCTTCTAGGGAAGCGCGTTCCATCTTAGACCGCATCTCAGCTTAACATCAGGCGAGATTGTGGTCAAGCGCTTCCCTATTACCAATAAAAAAAAAAAAAAGGTAAATATTTTAAAGAGTGTGAAACATATTGTTGGTCGATTCACAGATCTGCACTCAAAATTTCATAAAAATCAGTCAAGCCGTATATTGCAGGAGCTTGGTAATAAACACCGCGACACAACATTTCATACATTAGATACAAAAACAACTATCTGGTGTTTTTGGAAGGTTCATGTGGGTATATAAGTCCAATATGCCCTTTAGATCATCCTACTAATATTATAAATGCGAAAGTTTGTATGGATGTATGGATGTTTGTTACTCTTTCACGTAAAAACTACTGAACCGATTACAATGAAATTTAGCACACATATAGATGGTAACTTGGATTAGGATAGGTTTTATCCCGGAAATCCCACGGGAACGGGAACTATGCGGGTTTTCCTTTGCAAACGCGGGCGAAGCCGCGGGCGGAAATCTAGTTTTAATATATTTTGGAACTTCAGCCGCAGCCTGTAATGTATGACTGCACTATAACGATAGGCAAGCAGTCCTTAGACGATTATAAAGTATGGGTTATGAAATATTATTATGATTTATTTTCTTCTTTTTCATGTTTATTCATAATACCCATATTTTTCTTTTTTGTTTATTTCGAAGATTTTCTCCAATAGATTTTTTTTAGTATTTAGGTTGATTTTAAACTAGCTCTTCCCCGCGGTTTCACCCGCATTGCTCCGCTCCTGTTGATCTCAGCGTGATGATAATATATAGCCTATAGCCTTCCTCGATAAATGGGCTATCTAACACCGAAATAATTTTTCAAATCGGAGCAGTAGTTCCCGAGATTAGCGCGTTCAAACAAACAAACTATAAAGCTTTTATTATAAGCTATAGATTAGAGTATTATTTATTTACAAGATAGTTTCTTTACACTTAAGCTTAATTGAAGCTTTTATACCCATATTCTCAAAATGAACTATACCTATTTTAGCCATATTTCATCATCTGTAGTGTACAAAATATATTGAAAAGAATTAGTTAGTAATAAATGAGTAAATAACATCCCTGCATCGATCTGTCTTCACAAACTTTCGCATTAAACTAATAGACGGTGAAACCCATGTAAAGTCAGTTATATAAATATCAGTAGCTTAAGACGCGATAAGCAAACTTTAATCTCCCGACTTAACTAAATTTGAACTTTATCATAACCGGATAAAGTGGGGTTTCGTGTAACAAATCTAACTTTAAGGAGATAATTGCGATTCGTCGTTCCTTTAAATGAATCATTCTGGATCAGTGCCAGGAGTTTTTTTCTTTGAATGTTGTTTCAAACAAAAATTATAACTCCGTATTTGTGCCGAACTATATATTATTTATAATGTTTACTTTGCCTATTTTTAGGGAAAATGCGTTATATCAAATCTCTATTTATTTTTCACTAGCTGTGCCCGCAGTTTTACCCGCAATACTCCACTCCTATTGGTTATACCGTGATGATTAGCATAGCCGTCTTCGATAACCGGACTATCGAACATAGAAATAATTTTTCAAATCGGACCCGTGGTTATTGAGATTAGTACTTCAAGCAAACAAACAAACTCTTCAGATTTGTAATATATTATAATTATTGTATGTATATGTCATTTACTTTGTACAAGGAACATAAAACAAAGAGGTAATAATTAATATCACAAAAAACAGTCAAAGTATTTGGATTGGGAAAATATTATTGTATATGCAAGCTTCAGTTTTCAATTACTGATATGAAATAAAGAGAAAAATTCTTTTTGATAAACATTCATTTTTATCAAAAATGATTTCTCTTTTCTCCATATTAATATTATAATAAGTGTATTTTGAGATATTTTATTTTATGTACTCATATTATTATGTGAATGGCACAAAATTATCTATTTTCTATATCTTTAACGTATATATAGTAAATCCGATCTCTGATAGAAAATATTAATTTATGTCCAACAATAAACTGAGTAATGACCATATTCTGTTTCCCCAAATAAATATGGCAGTAGTTTTCTTTTTCCGAATTGATTAGCAAAATAGACAACTATAGAAGTACAGAATTGGTTGTATTCATCAAAGTAATATTAGTCTATTAGTGTATTTATGTAAGAAAATATTTGGTGACGAATATAAATAAGGCAGAGAGAGTGAAATTTAATATTATGTTATGTCTTGATATTAGAGCAGTATATTAATTTGTTTGTACGTTTGACAACCTTTAACAGCACAATACAAAACTTTACATCGCCAAAAAATTGAACATGAATTCAAATGTAAGAGTAAATGTAGCTGTATTTATTCCTAAATGTTTAATTTTATTCTAGTACTTGTACTTTGTACAAAATAAGTAATTTTGCTACAAATATGAATCCAAATTACACAGCACGAACGTACTAACTACCCAATAAATATTTTTCTATACAATACGACACGACCTTGTTCATTGTGTCTTCCAATTATAACTTTTTTCTCGTCAGCGGATCTTGAAATGTCAGATCACTTTCAGTAACCCTCACTCGATCACGTAGCTGCTAATATTTGAGAAATCTTTATTAATACAAATTTTACAGCCTTCGTTTGATTCGAGTTTTACAATGTAATTTTTAATATCTAACCTTGTTCACAGTTCAACTGATTCGATAGGCGAAGGACATTTGATGAAACAGTCATGTCGTAGAACCAAACGGTTTGTCGCCACACGTCTACAAGCACTTTTGAATCGTCATAACATAGTTTAACCAATTACCAATCATTCAGAAAGCAGTTTCCTCGGAGAAGAACCGGCATGAGACTTCGTAGTTGCTCTTCTAGTGATCACTAGCTGCGCTCCGCTTCTGTTGATCTTAGCGATGATGATTTGTAGCCTATAGCATTCCTCGGTAAATGGGCTATCCAACACCGAAAGATTTTTTCAAATCGGACCAGAGATTGAGATTAGCGCGTTCTAACAAACAAACAAACTCTTCAGCTTTATTATATTACTATAGATACCTAATAGTACGACAAAACAGTTTCATCTGTTTTGTCGTAATAACAAACGGATTGTCGTCCTGCGACAACTACCGATACTAAATTCTACTGCGTTTAAAATACAGGAATTGTTATGGGAGTCTTATCTACAGAGTGGTCAAAATAGACTGACCATTATGATTGTTTTTTCCTAAATTGACACAAATTCAAGGATATTATATTCATTTTGACCTATAAATTTTAAGCAAATAAACTTGTACGTTGTAAGTCGACTTATGTATCTTTTCATGTCAGATAAATAAAACCTATTTGTTAAACTTAAGTGCTTTGTAGAATATCTTGAGTTAATAATATTGATATTTTAATACCACTCACTTTTATTGTAAGAGCAATGTTATTTCTTCGAGCAAATTTATGTATACTAATATTATAAAGCTGAAGAGTTTGTTTATTTGTTTGAACGCGCTAGTCTCGGGAGCTACTGGTCCGATTTGAAAAATTCTTTCAGTGTTAGATAACCCATTTATCGAGAAAGCTATATAACATCACGCTACGACCAACAGGAGTGGAGCCACGGGGGTGAAACTGCGTGGAACAGCTAGTAAGAGATACATGGAATATTTCATTTATTTTCTATCTCTATGTTAAATCTAGGTTTTAAAACTAGGTTTTGTTTCAAGTATTTGTTATTTGTTTGTAAAAAATGTAAGTAAGTGTTCTTTTTATTGAGTATTATTTTATATCGTAAACTATTTTATTAAATTACAAATCTTCTAAGAAATAAGCTAAAAATAAAACAATATTACGATTCTAGAAAAAATTAAGTACAGTCGGACTTGGAAAATTATACAATTGGATTAGGCTGTTGATTTACTTTTACTTATTTCAATTACAAAATCTCCTGCGTAGGTTTCTTTACTAGCACAATAATATTCTCAGAATATCTAGCTGGAATTGGGTCTATAATACTAAATGTGCCTTGCGACTTCGCTCGCATTTTTCATTGCTATTCTGCCTGTTTTTAGTAGTAGGTACTATATTATATACCTAACCTTCTTCTACAAATGGACTTAGAACATATTTTAATTTCTTTAATTTTTTATCATCATCATATAGAATCAGTGGTATTTCATGAGATAAGCACGTTAAACAGACGAAGAGACAAACTCTTCAGCTTTTTAATCTATATTTAATGAAATAAAGTATCCTTATTACGTCATTAAACTCAAGATTGGTTCGTTGTTTTCTCCTCTGGTACTTACTAATAATAACAGCTGATAAATATGAAAAAATCGAAAACAACTACTCGGGCGGAGCCGGGGCGAATAGTATTTGTATAGATTTATAAAAATGTCACTCATTCCCCATTATGATGGAATAAAGTTCACGTGTCGATATAATCACCCTAAACTCATCCGTCAGCGATTATATTTTTGTCACGTTCTCAAAATTTAATTAGATTTCAAGGACCCCCGCGATGTCGTATTTTGGGGTACGGATTATTATTATTGATGAGTTCCAAACTTCATAAGATAACGACATTAGGGAAATTTTGTGAATCCTCGTTTTGGAGACGTATTAAGGATTTAAGTACGCGTAAAATGTTTATTATTTGTTTATTTTTCGCGTCAAATATTTGCGTAAATCTGATTTGCGATGCGTTGTACCGATTAATAAAAGTATCACTATAATAATAGGTAATTAATGATTACAATGGCATCGCTTATCCATAAAATATTTTTTTTGTGCAATGCGATAGTAGTTACTCTAAGTGGCAGTTTTACCATCTTTATTCTATTGTTTTCTTACTTCTGAAAAAATTAACATAAATTATTGGCATTGGGGCTTCAAAAAACACTCATATAAAGATGATATTTATTTATTTATTTATTTATAAATACTTTATTGCACTTAAAGATAACAAAAGAAGAAATACAAAACACTTAAATATAACTTACACTAAGTACAATTGGCGGTCTTATCACTTAGAGCGATTTCCTCCAGACAACCTTTGGTACAATAGACGATTAAATAGGTACATAAATGAGTAGTGAAATAATAACTATGATAAAGGATACACATACATATTTATAGACGACTATTTCATTCATAGAAATTGACAGATATAATAATTATACATGCAGCAACACTCAATGCGTTCTATTATATTTCAGAATTCATCAACAAAATAGAAAACTTTACTAGCCATACTAAGAATTAGGTAACTAGCAGAAAATGTGCAAAATGCAATTATCGAGTTTCTCTCTACTGCAGCGAACTGCGCCATAACAATTGGCCGTTATTAACAAATTGACTTTGTTAATCGATTTAGGTATTTTAAATCTTCGTATATATTTTTTCGTGTCACAATGTTAGTAACCATACATACCATAGTATCCTCCGAAACGGCTTGACTTGTCATGAAATATTGTGTGCATGTAGGTCTGAAAATCATCTTTTTTCATACGGCCTAAGTGAAAAGAGTAAGGCAGAACTACAACAGCTAGTGTTTATTTTATTATTAGCTAGTTTATTAGTGTCTTGTTTCGGATTGTGGTAAAGTAGGTATGTAAAAGTATGGAATGCAAGGTTCCTATGCATTCGGGATAATTCTTACAAAAATTTGCTATGCATAGATTGGTATTTAGGTTGAGTTTTATTAAATGCATCATCGGTTATAATAGGTAGGTATCCATTTACGCTAGTATATCTGGATTTATGATGGTCATAACATTATTTTAGTTTATTAGATATTTTTCGTCATGTTGTTAAATAAATAAAATATTAGTTTAAAGTTACACCACAAATGTAAAGTTCAAAGAATGATTGTGTTATCTTTTGATAAATTAAAAAAAAACTTGTTTCTTTACAATCGAGTCATTAGTTTATTATTAACAATTTTCTAAGTAGTAGATTTATCATGCTGAAATCCTGTTTTCTATAAATAAGAACAAATTAACATACAAAAGCCAAATTAAACAAAGGAACAAGTAAATATTTATTGCTACAGAAATATCGTAAAGAAGAATGAAGGCTAACGTAAGTTTTACAAAGTTTCGGTTTTTCTTTTCTTTCAATACGCCTACACTAAGTGGTGAGATAACTAAATATATAAGTATATGATATTGTATTGTTGTTGACAAAGAAAATCGGTTTGTTTTCTTGAATATTAACTATATTATGAAATCAAAATATGCTAGAAAATATATATATTTAATGCGTAGAAAAATAAAAACAAAAAAAGAGTGTGTGTGCCGAGCACACGTGTCGGAAGTGAAACTTCTTTGGCAAGATTCAAAGATACCAAAAAGTTTTACTTCAATAATGTTAGGTAGGTACACACTGCACGCAAGCATGCATTTAACACAAACACGTATTTTGTTTATCGAGCCACCACAAAACTTATTAATTTGGAGTGAATATAATTTATTTAACTTAATAATATTATGCCTGCAGCAGTTCGCTTTTGTTTTATTTAGCCAATAAAAAACATTTCCTATGATCAAGTGATTGGAACAAGCACCAAGACACAGCGTTACACAGCAATGAATAATTCTAAGAACAGAACTCCGAATATTGGTTTAACTAACACGGATTAACCGGACTAATGGATCGGAACGATCAGTACCCCACATCTCGTCTCAATTGATACAGGTGTCAATTGTATGTAGGGTTGTCACTTGCAACAATATTGCATTAGCCTATGTCCAAACTCTAACGGCAGTTTGGAAGGAATCGTTCTAAGTCGATAGGCCGCCTTTTGTAGTAAGTTTAAGGCTATATTTTATATACTTTGTTTCTGTTTAATTTATAAGTGTAACAAAAAAGGCTAAAACATACTGTTTAAATTAAAAGCTTATGATTTGTTTTTGTTGTCGTCGCCGCTTCAATGGTAATCGGTCCTTGTAGATTTTTTAACCTTTAAAACATGAACAGAGAGTAATTTTGATATAGTACGTGATCAACAACGAAGAAAATACCCTGGTTTGATCACCCATATCAAATAATACGATACAAAATAATCAAGATCGGAAAATGTACAGAAATGCACAAAGCCCTTCAAAATTAAATCAACGAAGTATGTGCACCGCTCGAAACTTCATACAAAAGAATGAAATAATTAATTACGAATGTGGAGATTCATGACAATTACATCGTTGCTAGTAACTTATTTAACTTACGTTGAAAAGAAATATTTCGACATTCTCTAAGTATATTACACATTATATAATTATTTTTTGATCAACATAAGACACAGCAGTTTATATTTTAAAAGCACAAAAATACATTTTAAGAAATGATAAGAAAACTGACAACCCTAATTGAACAAGCGACATAGCACAATCTTATAAATACACGCATGCCATAATAGCTTTTATTGTTACGTCGTAAAACGCATTTTACTGTCAATAATTTTTCAAATGTGTGACGCTTTATGGTTAGATGCATATGAAATGGTTTAGTTGATCCACAGACATGGGATATTCTACTTTAGACTATTGTAATACGGTTGATTTTACAGTGTTATTGTTGTCAGTAATTGTTGATATCTTTTTGTTAAATACATCTAACATTAATTCGTCGGGATATAACTTTATTATGAAGACATAATCGTTAAAGGGTCTTAATTTTATAGTGTCAAGGGGCGAGTTAAATTGTGAGCGTATATAATTTTAATCGAGACACAATGGGATTAACTTGATAACAATAGTTACATCTTTATTAGCGAGTGTACCCGCAGCTTCTCATATCATGTATTTTTCGGCATTCATATATTCATATATTGTACTACTTAGTATTGATCACGTTTTAAAAGTATTTGAGTATAATTTTATTTAACTGACCAAAAAGTAATCTTCCCTGTTTCAACTACCTATATCAATTTTCCAATTAAAATTTACAAGCGTTAGTTACGTAGTTTATCATTTAATTAGCTTTCCGCCCGCGGCTTCGTCTGCTTTGTCTAAAACCTAATATTATATACTAAAACCTTCCTAGAGAATCACTCTATCTATTATAAAAAATCGCAT
Source organism: Colias croceus (assembly GCF_905220415.1). Classification (NCBI taxonomy): domain Eukaryota; kingdom Metazoa; phylum Arthropoda; class Insecta; order Lepidoptera; family Pieridae; genus Colias; species Colias croceus. The sequence continues at coordinate 11,149,682 of NC_059542.1, read as the reverse complement.
CATAATCCGTTGAGTAGTTTTAAATATTTAAGCATACATAGGGACAGAGAAAACGAATTTGTTTTTATACTATGTAGTGATGTGGTTATTTTTAAAGCTCTTATAACCAATCTAAATCTATAACTTTCCTTTGTGATGTAACTCCTTTTCTTAACCCATGCCCAAAATTAACACTTCTAAAGTTCCAAGTTAGGTAACTCGCAAAGCATTTCACATCTATTCAAATAAGTATGAACCCTACATCCAGCTTCACCTAAGTGCAAATCTCGCGTATAAATAGACGCAGATGCGATCAGTCACCGCTTACATCCGGACAAAAAGTTTACCGCGCGTTATATGCGGCGTGCTCCCGGGATCTATTTTTGGTCCCAATTTGTTAGATGGCATTTATCATGGTGGTGTTACATTCCAGGAATATTACAGACGTTTTTTTGGCTGTTTGTTTGTAATGCGTTTTTTGAAGTCCGCCACACATGTTGTGAACGCAGATTTAAGAGAAGTTAGGTAATTATATTATTTTCTGTATTCGTTTCAATGTGGAAATGCTCTTGGATTTTTTCAGTAACATTATTTTTTTTATTTATAACTAGCTTTACTACCCCTTATTACTATTTACTAAAAAACTGCATCAAAATTTGTTGCGTAGTTTTAAAGATTTAAACATACATATGAATATAGTGACATATTTATTTTATTATAGTGATATTAAAAGACAATTTTCACACAGGGCACGATCTGATCACATACTAAGATTTCGCTTGTGTTATGGACACCAGATGGCTGACAAACAAAAATTGTATTTATGTAATTTTAAATAAATACTTAAATAGATAATTAACACCCACACACACAGAGCAAACATCTATGTTCATCACACAAATATTTGCCCTGGGGTGGAATCGAACCCACGACCTCTGGCTTTGAAGGCAGGGTCACTATCAACCAAGCCAACCGGTCAGTCAAAAATAATACAAGCGATGTAATAATCAATTTAAATGTTAGTAAAATTGGCAAGTAAATACATATACATTTATAGAAACAGACAGAAGAGAAGACCACAAACATCTTAACAAAACTCAGTCACGCGTAGTCAGAAAAATTTGCATTCGAAGCTGAACCTTTTCAACAAATGTTATGAAGGATATAATAAATCACAAAGATCTAAGCTTTGTAGTTGATTTGATCGTTGAACTGTGAAAAGGCAAACACGACGCGTGATAGAAAATATATCAGATGTATTGTGGATAACCCATTTTTAAACCCGATAGTGCTCGTAAATGTAACGATTCAACTATTACATTTATGGATTGAAGTATTGCATTCGAGTTTATTTTATTCCTTGATTGGAATCCTTTGAGGAAGTTGTAAGCTGATTGGTAGAATTATATTTTGTATTTCTATAGTTAGTAACAAGAAGAAACTTGTACCTACCATACGAATCAGTAGGTACTAGAGACCCCAATTCAGCTTACTTCTAATTAAATCTTATGAACTAAAAAAAAGTGTGTGTGCCGAGTACACGGGTCGCAAGATTCAAAGTAACCAATATCGTCGCCTTACTCCATGACGTGACGGTATTACCATGATGCGACCTTTATATTTTAATCTCAATGCGCACAAAGAAGTTTCACTTCAAAAATTATGCGTAAAACTGAAAAGAAGATAAATGATTTAAAACGTCACGAAAGTGGAGTAACAGTTTTCTTCCAAAAAAATAACTACAAGTTACTCCTAACGTCCGTCTGTTGTAACATCCGATGTCTTTCCATTTCATTCCAATTACAGTGCTCTCATCTATCTCAAACAATCCCTATTCATCCCCAATTACAAGTGTAATTCGTCCGTCACATTCTATTCCTGGTATCTCCGGGGACATCAGAGACAAAGCGAGCCGCATACTTCCAGATTTGTGCAAATTGCTCGTCCGGCGCATTAATTTATAATCAGTTCTTTCTGCATGGTGTTACATAAACTAGTCTCCTTAAGTTAAGTATGTCAAGGTTTTACAATTGACGGAGATTATCACTAATCTGAGGGCCAAATAATTAATTTGAGGACGACTGCGAACGTTTTACATATTAAACTATGGGACGTAGTATAATTTGGCAAAAATAGTTAATTCAAATTAAATATCTTTATTACTAGCTGCTGTACTCCGCGGTTTTACCCGCAGTGCTCCACTTCTGTTGGTATTAGCGATATGATGTTATAATTATATAGCCTTCCTATATAAATGGGCTATCTAACACCGAAATAAGTTACCTATCAAATCGGCCTAGGAGTTCCCAAGATTAGCGCTTTCGAACATACAAACAATGAAACTCTTCAGCTTTGTAATATTAGTATAAAACTAAGCTATGTGTTGATAATATTATTCTAGTCATTTCTACGAGAATTCCTTGCCTTTTAAATTGTTTCATAATTAAATCTCGTAAGTGTTGTGTTAACTCATTAAACAATTTCCAAAACTCAATAAAATATTGGCAGAGCCGGGCAGTTCTGCCACAAATAGCAAAGGAGCCAATTTGGCTTTATACTTTTTATCCAGCTAGCGAGATACGTCGTAAATTCTTAATCCGGACAAATTGCCGGCACGTTGTCCGACCCGATATTGGACCGGATGAAACCCGGGTATACACTTCATTTGTTTTGATACATAACCTTTGAATATGTGGCCTCCAACTGATGCCGTTTCAGTTCATTTGAACCATGAAAACGTTATTATTTTTGCCGGTTTATGGATGGTATTGGTTTGTGTTTTGACTTCCGTATGAATGGGAGGGATTATAGAGGGTTATATTTTGCGAAATCATAATGGATTAGATTTTTATAAGATATTATTTTGTTTTGTATTTCATTTAATATAAGTAATAAAATTGTATCTGATTTTCTAATTGCAATTCCCTACAAATATATTTGCAAAGAAACTGAAACAAACAATTAATAGAGATCATTTTATGCCGATTCAAGCCATTCACACAATATCGAACAATGAAGAAGCAAAAACTACCAATCACTACAATCAGCACAACAGCCATAAAAATGTTCAAACTAAATTACAACTTCATTTAAATAAACTGCAAACATCTGAACATTGGAAAAGCTTCGGAAACAAGGTTGCAATGCTGCTCAGAGCAATGAATTTTAAGTTTTACGCAATAAAGTTCATATTCAATTGCAGGAAGTCTTGTCACAGTCTGTTGACGGTCATGCTTCAACTATTTTAGTGTCCGCAACGTTCCCTAAATGACACACAATGATCCTTGTGGGTTGCACACGCTGATTTTAGCAGGAGCTTATGCAGCATTCTCTCGAGATTTTAGTGTATTTGCTACTATTTGTTGAACCTTCTAAATATCGGGTAATTGTCACTACATATTTGCTGTTCAAATTGTATGATTGGATTATTACGTGCGAGCGCCATGTTTGCGATAAATTGCAAATATTGTTTTTGGAAATTCTATGAATGTGTTTAATAGAGATGAACTTATTACGTCATCTATTATTATTACAAATTACGCATCTACAGTATGAAGTTACATTATTTCTACATTATTACCAACATGATAAGTACTAAGTAGGTATATATTATAAATTTACATATTGTCCTTACTGTATAACTAAAAAATGCTATATCGATAAAATTCTCGGATTAAATTGTAAATTTATGACCAATGTTAATTTCTAAACGAAGATATTAATCCGTTTATTCGTTGATTTTAAATACAAATACGCTTCGATATTTCTTCAAAGCATCAGTGGTTAATATTCCGCTAATGTAGAGACTAGAGAATAAAAATAAAAGGTACAAGTTTTTACTTCATAAAGGCAATTGGCTTATAAAAGCAAAATCTTGTTTGAATTTATTTTCTCTTCGTATTGATTGAGTCAATAGAAATGCGGTAAAGAATAATTGTGTATAAAGAGAGCCGTTGGTTTTATCTAGCATTTTAAATATTGGTTTATTTAGTACGTATGATAGGTAATACGTAAATGTTTTTAGGGTTTGTTTGTGTCAAATTTCAGATGGTATGACTGGTCAATATATTAAGACTGTATCGATAGTCAATCCTAGCTTCTGTTTTTATCAACAAATAACAACAATCTATTTGCATAGAAAGTTGTAGTGGTTGTGAGTGTTAAGCGAAATTTTTTTTTTTTTTTTATGTCAGAGCAAGCAAAGGAGCAGGTGGGCCACCTGATGTTAAGTGGTCACCACCGCCCATAAACACTTGTAACACAAGGAGTGTTACAGGTGCTTTGCCGGCCTTTAATGGACAAATACGCTCTTATATGTAGTTGTAGGTATTATTAAGCGCGTCGGAGGCTCGTATCTGCTCGTATCCTTTCTTACCCTGCCCAATCTTTTACTTTATTCTAATTGTCAATCCAAATTCTTTATCCCAAACACAGACCTCTTAAAGTCGGCAATCCATTTGTAGAAACAAACGACCACGCCTGTGCAAAAATTCATTTGGGGTATCACTTACCCACTAGCTCTTATATAAAATAAAGACTTAGATCTTATTAAACTAAGCAACGGATGTTGATGTGTTTTTTTAATAGGTAGAGTAGTTCTTGAGGCAGGTATTATGTAGTATGTACGTATTTTGGAAAGCTAGTAACATATAAAAAGCTGAACTTTTTTTATAGTCACAGTGCACTTAATAATAAGATTGTTCTTGGTTTTATAAATATATTAAAAACGTAATCTACTTAGTCCATAATGAAATTAACTTAAGTCTCAGTAATAAAGACAGTCTAGGTCATAAATTCCTTTATTCAAAAGAGAACCCTTGTTCGGTTGACGGACATTTTGATGTAATTAAATTTAAGGATCCAATTATGAATAAATATTTAAAATGCCTAGAAGGTTTGTAACTCCTTGCCTTGAAAAGGAATATATACTATAATGAAATATCTGTAACTTGAACTAATTTGGAACTACTAGCTAAGCACGCGGCTTCACCCACTGACAAAAATTTGGCTAAAATCTATTCTCTTCTTTTTCGTCCCGGTGTTTCTATTAATAAACTACTAGCTGTGACTCGCGGTTTCACCTGCGGCCAAAAACACGGACAAAGCCTTTAATTTATCATTTCAATCTTTAATTACCTAATACATACATACAGTTAATAAAAGTACGTAGGTACATACCTATGTATGTACTTTTATTAACTTCAATTTTTTTTTATTATTGTAGGTTTTTAAGTTTTTCTTTCTTTCAATTAATTTTAAGGTTCGATTGCATTAATCTCCATAGATTTGTTTACCTTTTCAGCTTCTCGCGTGTTCGGCTAAAGTGGGGCACATTCAGTGAAACATTGGTTTTAAAACTTTATGTATCGCGAAGAACTTTCCGCCATTGCACTTCGATAGAATGAGACAATTACCTGGAAAGATAAACTTTGAGTTAAATCTTGTATGACTGATACAGACGGTTAGTTAAATAGGTAGTTTTTTCGCTTGCTTTTTTTGTAAACTGCGATATGGATTTAGATTTAAATATGTTAACCCTGATGGTATACATATTGAATGAATGAATGAATGAATGAATGAATAAAAATATTATGGAACTCTATTAACAAAATAAAGTTTAATTTAAATATTCATCATAAATTTAAATACAATTATTTCAAGAACTCAATAATAATATTATATAGACGATATATTAAAAAGATATCAGCTTAGTTTTTAGTTGCAATGTTTTGATTATAGAATGAATAAGATAATGTGTGAAAGCTTCATAATATTATGAATCAAATCCATTTTAAGATGCCAAAAGAAGACCAACCAGTGTGGCAGTGTAATATAAAGGCATCTATAATATCTATACTAATATTATAAAGCTGAAGAGTTTGTTTGTTTGTTTGAACCCGCTAATCTCAGGAACTACTGGTCCGATTTGAAAAATTCGTTCGGTGTTAGATAGCCCATTTATAGATGAAGGCTATAGGCTATATATCATCACGCTATGACAAACAGAAGCGGAGCAATTTTTTTTTTTTTATGCAATAGGAGGCAACAGAGCAGGCGCGTCACCTGGTGGTAAGTGCTCCACGTCGCCCATATGTACCCACAGTGCCAGAAACATTGTGAGTATGTTGCCGGACTTTCAGGTAGGAATATATGCTCTTTTCTTGAAGGTCCCCAGTTCATAGCCGTTTGGAAAAGCCGCATGAGGGAGTTTGTTCCAGATGTCTGTAGTGCGCGGGAAGAAAGACCTTTTAAAGCGCACAGTTGTAGATTGCCAACAGTCAAGGTGGTGAAGGTGGTGAGGGTGGTATAGTGGCTAGTGAAACCGCGCGGAACAGCTAGTCCTTCATGCATGTCGAAAGTTTCAGTAAACAAGTTAATTAAATATAATTGCTTAATTGCTCTAACGAGGTAATCACCAAACTAAAGCATAAAATTAATGAATGTACCGCAAAACCATATACTTAGTCAACGCCAGCTACAAATATTACGCATTTGAACAAGTACACATTAACTGTTATTTAAATTACACGTAATAATGAGCTTTCTGACGATTAAAATTAGTCCTATAATTGCGTACGCGAAAATTGAGTAACGATGGAACGGGTGTTACTCTGTATACAATTACTACCTGATTGTGATAATTTTGCAACGTATTTTATACGCTATACAATTGAATTAAGAGCTAAATTTGCGTGTGTGGGTTGTAATTTTTGTAATTAATTAGAGTAAGCGCGAGAAATTCAGTAATTGTGGTTAAAATTCAGTTCAATGTGCTATTTGTATCAAGGGTATTGTTGGCCAGAATTTAATTCGGTATTACTAATAAATTTTAAGAGTAAATTGATTTCTCATAGTAACTCTTACTCAGTAACAAACAAAAATAATAATTTGTATTCTTTTATCAAATCAAAAGAAACTGTACCTAACTATTGGCATGAAGTGTACATCATCATCATCATCATCATCATCATCATCAGCCCATATACGTTCCCACTGCTGGGACACGGGCCTCCTATGAGGGTACAGGCCATAATCCACCGCGCTGGCCAAGTGCGTGTTGGCGGATGACACATGTCGTCGAACTTTTTAATTCTTCGACATGTCGGTTTCCTCACGATGTTTTCCTTCACCGTTCGAGCAGTGGTGATGTTACAACATGCGCAGATAAATTGAAAAATCAATTTAATCCCTGCGCGCTCGCCTGGTCTCGAACCCCGGACTTATCGATTCGAAGTCGATTTTTAGTTTTTGCGTAGCATATAATGTATAGTTTTTATCACTACAAAAGTGTCCATATCTATCTATATGTACATCATAAATTTATTCATAATCAACAATAGCAATATAATTTTAAACTGTAAATACTAAATCATAAAACCCATTATTGAATACAGCAACAAAAAATCAATTCACACTACTATTTTCTTTACGAATTTTCTTTAAGCCCCTGTTTATACGTCTACCCTCAAACTTCCCTAACCAATAACAATATATATTTATGGACAATTTAGATTGAAATCGTCGTAAAATAACACTCCGAACGATGGAACTATTTACCATATCAGGGGAGACATGGAATTGTCATTTATTTGATAATGTTTGTGATTTAAGGGTGCGTGTTAAAGGGATAATAAAAATAAACTAATGGTGTTATTTTATGGAAGAAGTATTTATGGAAAAGACTTGGCTTTCATTGTTTCATTGCTTGATATTGAAATTTAAAACTCGTGTAAACTTTTTAAGTAGATGTAGAGTCAATATAGATTAGACAAAAGTAAGCAAAAATAGAAACATTTTTAAAGGTTTTATTGCTGTCTTTATTTTAAACTAACTAAATAAACTTTTAAAAGTTTCGCTGAAGGTATGTCCGTATGCAGGCATGTTTCTATCTTTAAAACTATGTAACGGATTTTGATGCAGTTTTTTATATGTAGAGTCATTCTCGGTTATAGTTAATTTATTCTATTTTAGATAAAGCGGACGAATCCGCGGGCAGAAAGCTAGTTTAACTATGTAGTATCAAACATACCCAATAATATATTCAATATTTTCCTAGCCAATGAAGTAAGAAAATAAACAAAGAATATAATATAAGGATATCTCGAGTATTCAAAGGCATAGGAAAAGTTTAGTTCCTCCATTAAACTCTGTACGAGTCTCTCTTCATTGCCTTGTTTACGCTGAATAAAATCATAAAAGTATGAACATAAAATATATTCTGTAATAACTAGCTTTCGGCCCGCGGCTTCGCCCGCATTTTCTAAGAAAAACCCGCATAGTTCCCGTGGGATTTCCAGAATAAAAACTATCCTATATGTTAAACCAAATTACCCTCTATATGTGTCCTAAATTTCATTGTAATCGGTTCAGTAGTATTTGCGTGAAAGAGTTACAAACACACACACACACATACATCCTCACAAAATTGTATATCCTCACAATATTGTTGTCGTGGTATATTTTAATGAAAGATAGAGTCAAATTAGATCCCGAAAAAAGTGACAAAATATATTGAATTTTAGATACTTAATTAGCTGTTACTTAATGAACTTTTTTCAGTGTGATAAATGTAATAGTCTAGTCTAGTTTTTCACTTTTTTCCTTTCCTTGTGATTTTTTCAAATTTTGTTTTAATATTTTGTGTGTAGGCTCTTGATCAAATCGTAATCTATGACTCTATTAAAACTCTTCAAAATGAAATTAGCCGTTTTGACGTGAAAATATAACAAATAATACTTTTATTTTTATGAATGATAATAATTATTGATATCGAATTTCTTAGTACAGAAAAAATTAATATATTAAATGAAAGATAATATTACTATCTTCATACAAAATTTATGTGGCTTATCCATAAAGCTAAGTTAGTTAAATCGCCAGTAAACATATAAATATCAGCTCAAGTCGCGATAAACTTTAATCTCAAAACTTGAAAACTAAATTTAAACTTTATCATAAGTGAATAGAGTGAAGTTTCATGTAACAAATTTAACTTTTAAATTATAAGCCACGGCACGTGTGTAAACAAGGCACTTTTTATGAAAACAATACTTATAAACATTTTCTGTATTTATAACGATAATAACAGTTATAATAGGTTATTTTTTACAAATTATTGAAGTGAAACTTCTTTATCGGGGTTGGAAAAAAAATTTAGTGTAACATTTTTTCGTTACGCGTGACATTTTTCCGTTACGCGTCATCTTTTTCTTATCCCTACCACGCGTGACTCGACGTTATTACTATATATATATACGTCACAGCATTATTCACAATTTTTATGGGACGACTTTAGCTCCCTTAAGTTGTTAAACAATTTTAATTTCAATCGGTGTTCTGTCCCTTTCCATTTCAAATAATTTCACCAATGAAAGAAAGTAACAAAACATTTCCTTAAATCACGAAAAACACGTGTAAGGTATAAAATTAATTATTTCCATTGCAATAAAATCTACAATTCCTTAGCATCATAATAAAGAGACGCATTAGTCCGAATCACATCAATTAATCCAACCCATAAAATAGAAGAGATATCTTGCCCCTGATTGTACATTAAAATAACACTTAGTGCAAAAATGTATTTGTTATCTCCTATAGTCTGTACTAATTCTGTGCCTCCAGTGAATAAGGGAGTAAGACGAGTTATTCCCTTTGGTTTTTATTGCACCATTGGATTCAGCTCGTCAAAATACACAACATATCAAAAGGTCATATCTCTAGCTGCATCCTAACCCAGTTTTTCGAATGACCCAAACGGTATAAGTAGGGTGTGATAAACGGTATAAGTTACCTTATCCATCATTTTAGGCAATCGCAAAGGAACTATTCGTCTCGAGTCAAAATAACCCACGAACACAAAGACATATGTGTAGTTATACTTTTTGAATAAAGACTTAATTCATTTTGTTCCATCCGTGCTAACACTATTTTAGTATAAACGCAGTTGTGTCATTTTTCTAACATGAGCATAAAGGAACAACTCTTAGTGTCATTGGTTCAAGTGACGACATGAGACAGTTTTGCATTAATGCCGTGTTACTATTGGTCTATTTGAATACTGCACGGAAACAACGGACACTATTCCTTTTTGCTTAATAATATTTTTCAATCTTTTTTTATTTATCAGTTAACTTGGGATACTAATAATATTTCTATGGAAATTCACTATTTTTTGCAATAGATATTAAAAATACAGTTTTAATTAACACATTAAGTGCTAATATTATACTCCTTGTTTATATAAATACAGAACGATAATTGAATCATCTAAAAAAAGCCAACAAAAATGTTAAACTTATAATATTTTCTTCTTATATTTGGGTAAGTTTTATAAAAAAATAACTAGTTTTTAATCTTTTTTTTTATTTAATCTAACTACAATAATACTATAATTATAGACGCATAGAAAAAAAAAATTATAACCAGTCTTGACAATTATGAATATTGTGTTCTCTCTCATATAGCGTATTAGCCACTGTAATTTGCCTTTTTATAGGAAAAAAATCCGCAATATCGAAACTATTTTGGTCCTGCATTATCGTAAACATATTATGGATACTCTGGTACCATATATTTTGAAAAAATTTGGATATTGTCACGTAGAGTCTCTTCAAGTCGTATTTGCATCCAAGGCACCTTCAAATCTGTGCTTAATTTTTTCATAAAATCTTTGCGGCTCATTGTTTTTTCTTTATTTATCTATATTATTTTGATATTATAAGATATAGAAATTGTTAAAATTCCATATCATGCCGTAAAATATTGCCACTGACCACCTATAACTTTCCCTGTAAGGTAACTGAACATACCTACAGGAATATGGTTTTAGAGCTTCTCTTATCTCTTAATAGTGCTTGTATCCTCAATGTATAACCACCATGACATATTCGGTTTTTCTCCAGACAACATCTTCAGCCACCCAATCCTCTTGCTTGGAGTCCAAATCCAGCGGAGGACAATAATCGTCATTTACTAAAATTGAAGGTTTTTCGTCCTAGTGTTAAAGTTTTCTGGATCCTATTTTATACTCAATATATAGTATATAATACTATATCATGTAAAACGTGACTTGGAAAAAAAAAATATTCAAATAAATCAACACAAAATATTTTTTTAAACAATCGTAAAAGTTACGAAAAGCCCAATTATACGTCAAAATGACGTACAACATCCTCTTTACTACAAAATGGCGGAATTTACCGGGATGAGCCAACTATGTACTGCTAGGTCTCGACGGCTAATGAGTTGTTTCTGGATTTCGAAGCGATTCGATAGTAAATATAGAAAAGACAAAGTTATTTCGCCGCGGTGTACATTAAATTTACGTAGATTGGACTTCTAGGGTTAAATGCATAAACACCTACATGTTGTTTTGTTTTTATTATATCTAATAACGATAAAAAATCCGTTGATTTTATTCGTTTTTCAAACTACATGCATGGTTGTTCCACTAAAAGGCCTCAATTGAGTCATAAAGTACACAAATTTCAAGCACAATAAGTCGCATCATTTCTATAAAACCAAAACTGGCAATAATTTAAGTCGTGTTATGCGACTATGAACATAGTGCATTAGAGCATAAGTGGTTATATTGCAAAGAGCAAAAAAAACCTTATGTGAATACATTGAGTTATTCCATGAAGTACTCGTTCATAAGGGCACAACTACAAAAAAACACGAAAAAAGTATATTTATGGGGTTGTTACAATATCTGTTCATATGTAAAACTAAAGTCTAACATCATATCTTACCCATACAAGCTTAAAAATTTGAAGTTATAAAGATTTAGTGTTGATATATAGTTTTTTGTCTCTCCTGAAAAGTGCTGTTTTTGAGTTATTCCCTTATTCACTGGAGGCACAGAATTATTACCAAGATGAAGAGTTTGTTTGTTTGCTTGAACGCGCTATACTCAGGAACCATGTGTCCGATTCGAAAAATTCTTTCGCTGTTAGATACTCAATTTATCAAGGAAGGTTTTAAGCTATATATCATCACGCCACGACCAATAGGAGTGAAGCCATGCGGGTAAAACCGCGGGGCACAGCTAGTAAATAATAAAGCACAAACAACGGAGATTCCTTTTGATATTGACAATAAAAATTCTTTCCCGACCAAAGCGGGAGGTATTTGTTCGATACACATTCCCGATATTTATTAGATGCCTATTAAATTGTCTAGAATAATATTTGTATGGGTTGCACGTTTGGTATTAAGAGATCCAGTGCCTTTGTTTCTATTGAGGCTCGCTGAAATATATTATTGTAGCTTTTGGTGTGTATTGTGCGTGAGCGTTTCATTGTTTCTTTATATTTATTGGAATATATATTTATTACAGGTCAATCTGGGGGCACGGTAGTGCCCCCGCCAAGACGAGCCAAGCGAACAAGCGACGGGCACTACCTACCTTTTCTCGAAGCGCTTCGACGTTTTTTTGAACCCTCATAACTTGGGTTTGGATTATGCTAGATCAACAAAATTTTCGGGATATATTGTCAATAGCGGACTTATTGAACATATTAAGTTTTAATGACATTAGCTTTTATACTTCAGATTTTATTTATATCTAAAAAACGCTAATTTCGTCACTGAATCACTGATGATCATCAAAATTCTTATGGTATTTCCTAATGTCCTAGAAAGCTGAAATTTTGTATGTAAGCTAGTATTAGCACACAAACAACAAAAAATTATAAAACTTGTAACTTTCATCCCCCATCCCCTTAATCTAGGGGATGGGAGTTTGTATGAGACCTGTAATTTTAAATTAAATTTTGATGACGCTAGAGGTCTAATCTAATAATCTAAAACTTGGTTCCCCTAGATATATATATGTTTGTTAAAAAAAAATTAAAAGTTTAATCGACATATAAAATTTTGTTACAAACAACTTACAAAAAGAAATGAAATCCCACCAAAAACATTTTCATGTAAAATGTTGCCAAGACGAGCCCATATGACTCGCACTGTCAAAAAGTTATCAGATCTCATGTAGAGCCAAGTTTCTAACACTACACGCCCTAACTCTACAAGGCCTAACTTCACAAACTCTACACCTTAGTCAAAATATGACAAGAACTATTGTGTAACACAAAAGTTATGAACAGTGAATTAATTTTTCACCTTACGCCGATGTGAATGTAGCGAAATGGCCAAGCCACATATTTTGACTAAGGTGTAGAGTTTGTGAAGTTAGGCCTTGTAGAGTTAGGGCGTGTAGTGTTAGAAACTTGGCTCTACATGAGATCTGATAACTTTTTGACAGTGCGAGTCATATGGGCTCGTCTTGGCAACATTTTACATGAAAATGTTTTTGGTGGGATATTTTTGTTAAATATACTCGTTATTTCATTAAAAATAAATTCTTCATAGAAATAAATAATTTTAATAGCCAAATAAAAAGTTTTCATTTCCTTAACTATGCTTATATATTAAGCTAATATTAATTGCAAAAATATGAGCAAGGCTTGATTTTTTTCATTAAGGGCCGATTTTTCAATGCTTGTATAAATAACTTATCCGTCCAATAAAGTATTACACGATAATATTAAATTGTCACGTAAACTGTCAAATACGGGCAATTAGAATACGTTTTTAAAATGGTAGTTTTATACATTATTCGACGAATAAGTTTTATCCAAGCATTGAAAAATCGGCCCTAAAAGAAGTTGAGCGATAATATAACGAATTTCACATCCAAGAAATAGAAATATATTTTATAAATCAATTTGAGAGGATCGTTTCTGTAAACAGGAAAATTAGCGTAGTTAGGAGCGTAAAATTCTGATAGAATCGAATCTGTTATGCGGTAATATTTTTCTATACGGAGTATTTCAAGTTCTGAAACGTATTTTTATGAATTTATCATAGATCAAGGGCGTAAATAATAAATTATATGTATATCTGTGTTGTGTTTTATGTCCAACACGTAATTGGCCAGCGTGGTGGATTATGGGCTGAACCCTCAAGGCCTGTGTCCCAGCAGTGGGAACGTGTATTGGCCGCTCATGGTATGATAGTGATCATAAAGATAGGTAGGTATGTATTTTGGATTTCCGTACTATGAAACGTGGAATAAAAAAAAATAAAAAACATTTATTGAACAAGGTTCCTTACATCATATTAAAGACCCCAGAGTCCCAATATAGCTTTCGCTGTGTTTCAGGCTCTGTGCCTTCCCGATACATTACATCAGAATAGTTCAATAGTAATTAGTTACAAAAGAAAATGTTTACTTAATGTTGACAAATGAAAAATAATAATAAATTATAATAATATTTGAAACAGTTTAGTTTCATAATATTTAGCAATTAGAATAATTAAGACAATTAAAATAATTAATATAATCATAATATTATACAAATAAAATAATTATTTGACTAGTTAGTATTATAAAGAATTAAAGATTTAAAAAAATGAGTATTAATAAACGGTTGAATCTAAGAAAATCAATGAAATGGAACACATCGAATATCAACCAATTCGCACTGAAGCGCGAGCTCCAAAACTATCGTCAATGTATTTAGTATCGTCATATGTATGGGAATTTAAAAAGCACCCCTGCCGTGCGTAAAGGAACTAACTTTTTTTATGTAAAAAATTCATAATTAAATTCTTGCTTATTGTACTAATATTATAAATGTGAATTTATGTTTGTCAATTTTTTAATCAAATTAACATCCCACTTCTGATGTAACTCGTTAAGTTATCAATAATAGTTAATAACAACGTCTGAATTACAGGCAAGATTGTAGCGTGATTGATGGTCCAGCCAAGATCATTTATAGCATCTGTGATATATGGCCCGTTGATAATTACATGTAATTAAGCGATCCATGTTTGAGGCAGTAGCTTTTTGGTTAATGTCAGTGTGGGAAATAATTTATGATTTTTGTATGTATGTAGCGAAGGACGCCCTGATACAAGGTGGAGTGCGACATCCGCAGGGTTGCTGGGCAAAACTGGCGACAACGAGCAAATGACTGGGCTCAATAGCGTGCCATGACTGAGGCCTATGCAGTGAACAAACATGGGCTGGTAATGATGATGATGATGATGATGTTATTTTTGTTTATAATCGTTGATGATATTGACAATTTTTATGATTAATGTAATGAAACATAACCTAACAATTAATGTCTATAAAAATTAAATTATTACGCAATTTATAGCTCTTCATTGACTTCTAATAAACAGATTTTTTTCTTTTTTGGCGGTAGATACTATTGAAGTGAAACTTCTTTTGTAAAATTTCAAGAACGCATTATACCGTCACGCCATAGAGTAAGGCGACGCACGATTTTGTGTCTTTGAATCTTGCCAAAGAGGTTTCACTTCTGACACGTGTGCACACACGCTCTTTTTATATTTGTATTATCATTTTGCTGTGATAATATTATATATTATTTTGACACTAATCTTTTAATATAACTGGAAACCCTGTAAAAATTCCTACAAATTAAGAATTTATATAGTCAAACAATCTTGGCTCGCTTCTTCCACTACTTCTCATAATATATGGGATCATAAAAGTTACTGCAGCTATCGAATGTTCCAGGCCATTTTTATTGGTACTTGTAAAACGTCCCGTGAATAATTTGAATTTGACAAAGCTTTATTGAGTTTGACTGCTTTTATGATGTTGTTATGCCAAACTGCGGATTTTAAATGTGTTATGGTTTTGATGGAAAATTTTGAGAAAATTTTAGAAAGGGATTTGGTCGGTAACAAAACACATGCAAATGCAAGCAATGTACTAATATCTATGTATTTCTGTATGTAAATAAAAGACAAAATATATCCGTAGGTGTTAAAGCTTTAAAAGTTGTTGAGAAAAACCGATACTGAAACTGGTAAAATAAACAAATATGTATGATTGCTAGTGTTCTTCGTGTTTTAAAAATGTAATAGTTTAACGATGTACCTATTCGGTTTCTCTCTTTCACACTTTTATATCAGGGTTGTCTTGAATTTTTATCGTCTGAAAAGTGCATTGCAGGTAAGCACCTATAAAATGTTTACAAACGCAAACACCGCGGGCCATTCCCGGAAGGATAACTAATTTTAACTATAATACCTACGACTTATGATATAAATTTTGACATTCTGTTAGTTTCATATTGTGCTTTTACTGGTAAATTATGTTAAAATATTGAAAAATTAATTCGCAGTTGTACCTAAATGAAATGTTGCATATTAAAATGATTGCCATTTTAACAAAATCATGCACACAACAAATTATTGGAATCTTTCAAAAATTTATTACCAAATTTAGTATTTCCACTGCGAACTGAAATCGTACAAATGTTTGTCGAATACGCGCGAATGTGAAACGCAATAAATAAATTGAATTTAGTTCAGTTAAAACTATTTTTTTCCATTTCAAAGTGTAAATTGGTAAATTGTTGGAGGATTTTTCCATGTCGAATCTAAATGAACACTCAAAATATTTTTAGGGTTGGCACATGTGGTGTTTTCTGACAGCTCGAGATGGGGATTTATTCTTTTATTGGGAATTGACAGATTGAAATATCGATTTTGTTTTGTTATTCATAAGTATAGTTAATTAAAGCTAATAGATTCAATGACCTATTATACTAGTAGACGCGGCATACGCCAACATCATTGCACTAAAAAACAGCGTAATTAATACATACCTACTTACTAACGCATTATCACCAATACAGTTGTTCTCTCTTTCACTCTCACGCACGAGACATAATACATGTCTCACTCATGTACTTCGTAATAACAACTGCCGATTAAAATACAAAAAGAACGTCCAGCCACGACGCTGAATGGTGCGTGACTAAGTGAAACTCGGGCACTTACCTGAGTTTTTTCTTGCCAAAATAGAGAGCGGGTAACGTATCTAGCTCTTTTATATATCATAGAATAGATTATGTATTATAAATACCCTTTTAGGACTTCATTTAATATACATCTGTAATACTTAGTACCTTAAGGAATAATGCAGTAATAATCTTGTATTAATATTATAATACAATATTACTGCATTATAATCTTATTATGTAAATGATAAACTATCTTTAGCACAAGGCATCGCTTGATTGTATATGACGTTACCGCTCGCTAAAGAGTATCAATTTTTATCCTGTTTTCAGTTTTGTTTTAACCGTAAAACTTATTATCTTTTCTAATTCTCTTCTCTTCTTCCTTTTATATCTTATATATTAATATTCCTGGTAGCAAAAACAGAAAATATGACTTATTTTCACACTGTTTCCATCAGTAGTACCTATGACCCTAAAATTATATCTATTGCTTTAAAAATTCACGCTTCTAAATGTGCATATTATATTTTCATAAAAAACTAGTCACAACTCACAAAGCAAAATTGTACGTAGAATTTCATCAAACGTCCGTTTAAAACGAATATGGAATGTGGCAACCGCCAATATGCGCATATATTTTGTATGAATCTATTTTACGGAATATTTGAAAAAGTATTAAAATCGATTACTTTAAGAGCTAGCGCGCAAGAGCAACTTTTGTCTCCGCAACTATTTTGTCTCTCCCCTCAATTCTATGGGAAGTTGCGTCGCTACGTGCGCACTTTCTTACTAGCCCATAGAGAGTGATGCGAGAGACAAAATAATTGCGGAGACAAAAGTTGCTCTTGCGCGTTAGCTCTTAGGTCACTATCAGCTGAGCACCGTTGATTCACGTATGGATAAAACCTGAAGGAACTTCACATCCGTGCCTCATTTTAAATCCAAAAGTATTTGATATATCTTGAGGTAAAAAATTGCTTGCGTTTAGTCTTGAACTCTACATAACAATAAATACTGTGATACAGTTGTAACCTAAGAGTCAGACAAAAGTCAAAGATAATTTTAAGGAGAATATTTTGAAAGGTTTTGCGTAAACTGAAACCACTGAAAATCAGTGCTGCAGCTCTTAAGCTGCAGAATTCCTGAGTGGTGTCCCTGTTCAGTACACAGAATCACACCTAATTAATATTAATGTTTTATATCGCAATTTCATTGTGTTTTTCTATTTAATTTCTGTTTTATTTTTATTTTTAAGTCTCTATGTGTGTGCTGAATTAAATGTCTTTTCTTTCTTTCTTTCTTCTTTCTAAACATTGCTACTATTAAAAACGGATAAATTATTTCGATTTTTTCATATTTCAAGGATTTTTACCAACGTTTTATTTAAAACAAAAAACATTACCAATAACCATCGCTATCGCTTCACACACCTGTGACAATGCAACTAAATCCTATCCACACCAACATGTCATAAATAATGCAGCACTCATTCACAAAATGTAATTTAATCCCGAATACTGACCGCAAATTCACAACATTTCATCCGTTTCACAAACGGCCAAAATCGCTTTATATAATTTACTAAATTTCCACATGCGTTTAGTATTAAATTTAGTTTGGCATTTTGATCGACTACGTTTGAGGATCTACGTAATATAGTGAGCATTGTTAATTAGTGTTTCAGAGAATTTATACATAACTAAGTCATAATCATCATTCATTTTAATGTTCAATTTAAATTAAAAAAAAATTATTTAAAGAACCTGTATAATGTGGTATTATTTATTGTCTTTAACATGTCGCGAGCACATGAGCGCACTGTGCATCGAAGTTGTCGTGGATAGATTTCATTGCATGCCGGACAAATCTATGTGGTTTTTGGCATGTCAATTTATGTTAAACTAGCGGTCCGCCCCGGCTTCGCCCGTGGTACATGTTTACGTTTTCTCTACATAAGAACCATCCTCGTACTTCAAGGAATATAATAAAAAAAGAATTATCGAAATCGGTTCAGCCGTTCTCGAGTTATGGAATTACAACGAAAAGTGGCATTGATTTTTATATATTAGATTCATAAATAAATTAAAAAATAAATCATTTATTTCAATGACAAAATATGAAAATTTTCAATGAAAATAAGTTCTATAATTTAAGCTCAAACCACTCATTCTACTTGAAAGTTGATGAATCCTCATGTACCTACGTTCATAACTATCAAAATCATATACGAGTTTAATAGTAAATCTATAATTTCTCAACTTTGTTCCCATATACTTTGATATTATCAAGTATCCGTATTAAAAATGTAAAGACAAATTAATAAAAGTTTTACTATTTTCTATTTCCCTCTGGTGTGGTGGTCTGACCAGATTTCGGAACACATGGACCTACTGATGAATACGGCGCTACATCTGGCCATAGACCGGACTCGATGGCGTCAATTAATTAACAACCCTGGTGGTAGGAGTCTCGATCCTCAGTTATGAGGGAACTACTAAATAGAGAGAGAGTTAACCCTACATATTATGCAACATTTGCAAACGCTGCGCTTATATTCAGCAGATGAAATTGATACAATAATTATAACCATAATCCTCTGAGAAGCTATAATTAACTATTGAAAGATCAGCTTTAGTAAATTAGTAGTAATCCATACTAATATTATAAATGCGAAAGTAACCCTGTCTGTCTGTCTGTTACTCAATCACGCCTAATCTATTAAACCAATTTTCATGAAATTTGGTACAGATATATTTTGATACCCGAAAAAGGACATAGGCTACTTTTTATCCCGGGAAAACGATGCAATCACGGAAATCCCACGGGAACGGGAACCATGCGGGTTTTCTTCGACTGCGCGGGCGAAGCCGCGGGCGGAAACGTAGTAATTGATAAAATACTTTTAACGATGCACAAAATCAAAACACTACAAGTCAATTCAAGGTTAGTTAGCATTTTTGTCAACTTAAATTTAATTTCGCTCGAACATTATTCAGTTTTCTTTCCCAGCAAATTAGAGCGTTTCCGCTTTGCACTGAAAGGGATTGGGACAAAGTGGAACGCAACAAAGGATCTGACCGGAACAAATACAACTATATTGTGGCGTCGCGACTGGTAAAATATGGTCTTAGCCGCAAATAGGGTTGTCACCTATTGCAGAAAATATTGCGGTCGGGAATAATACAGAAGATACGAATTCTAGAGAGTACAAAAGATCAAGAGTTTATTAGTAATGAATGTTTGTGTAAGTTTAATTCTCTTGTTTTTGAAGTATTTAAAACAGCATAGTGAAGTTTCAAAATATGTTATAAATAGGTAAGTACTATAATCGATAGCACATTATTTTGTATCAAAAAATTGAACTTATATATAGACCAGCCCAGCTATAATAAAAAACTATATAAAACAATTTCATAGGCTATAAAACAAAATATGAACCACCAAGCCACATATGTGCGGCATCATTATGTAAGCATAACACACCTGATTGATGATTGATTGATTGATTGATTCAGAAAACAACAACCATAGTTGTAATACGCGTTGAAATATTTACTACTAGCGGTCCGCCAAAGCTTCGCCCGTGATACATATTTACGTTTTATCTACATAAGAACCATCCTCGTACTTCAAGGAATACAATAAAAAAATAATTATCGAAATCGGTTCAGCCGTTCACACGTGATGCCGCGACAACGCGTAACGCGTTTCATTTTTGTTTATATAGATTAAGTGTATTCGTTGTTTGTTTATAATACGTAAAATACAAGCATGAGCAATAACATAAAAATGAAACACTCCCATAGTTTACATTTTAATTTTTTTTATTAGATGTTTACTGCCATTTAATATACAATGGTTGACAACCCTATTCGAAACGCAGTTTAGGAAATATTGTAAAGTGTCACAGGCTGTAAAAACTGCAATGTTTTGACGGAAATCAAATTGATGTTGTTTAAAAGAGTTCCTAATAAAATTACATTTTTATTACTTCCTTAAAAATATAAGATATATATTATTATATATATATATATACAATTCAATAATAATTACTGTATATCAATCTGTAACTGAATACTTATACTAGAGTAGCTCATAGAAACATTTGTAACACTTCTAAAAAATCGATCTGTATAGCTAAATAAAATCAAATAAAAAAAATAAAATAAAATAAACAAATAAAAAATAACATCATTTATATCGTGGTAAGATATAAACTTCAGTGTTTGTTTACATTATCGATATTTATGAGGGCTATAATATAACATTTATTGTTATTTTATTAGTTTAGTGTTCCATATTTTTCTTAATATCTTTTAATTATGGCTAATTAAAAATGATTTATAATCAACTTTACATAGTAGATCTTTAATATTTCAATATTATAACTCTTGTAAATGTTTGTGTGGCTGTAGGTACATATGAATATGAACGAAGCCGCGTGAAACACTAGTATTTAAATTTTAATCTAAACTAATAATATAAAGAGGAAAGGTTTGTTATTATGTACATACATGTATGTTTATGTATGTGTTATGTTTTCACGCATAAACTACTGAGCCGATTTCAGACATTCTTTCACCATTAGAAAGCTGCATCTTCACTGAGCAGCATAGGTAGGCTATATTGCATTTTAGAAAAAAATAAGAGATCCTTACCAAAAATGCAACCTTAATCAAAATTCTGTCATCGCTGCGGAATCTATTCCTTGAAGTACGAGGATGGTTCTTATGAAAAAAAACGTAAACATGTAGGTACCACGGGCGATGCCGGGGCGGATCGCTAGTAGTGTATATATTACAGGACTTATTTATGACATTATTTATTTTAAAATACTTACATTTCTTATTTCGAAGAAGCAGATGCTCGTTCTTTCTCGAATATGTATCAATAGTACTTGGAAAAGTATAGAATAGTATTCTAGATTATGTTCGGGAAAGTCTAGAAATATCATTAGGGGAATTGCAGGTTTATACAGCTGCTATTGTCCTCATTGTTACATTAGACTTCTGTATGCTATACTTAGAATAAAGTGTTTGTTTGTACGTGTTAATCTAAGGAACTAGGTACGTACTTAATATCAAAAAAGGCTCTATATTACCACGGATGAACCTAGGGCGTTCTATTAATATTTTAGTGTGATACCTAATAAACAGGACTGTAAGTATGTTTTAATACAAAAAAAAATAATCTTATATTTCGATAAAAACATAAAAGGTTTATTTTTAACTGTTTATTATTCAGTTATTAAGAGAAGAATTTTGAATAAATTTTACTTTATTGAACATAATATTATTTGCTCTCTTTGCCCGCCTACTCCCGTTCAATTTCAAAAGATCGACCTAAAATATAACCCTGATATAGTTTTGTCTGCTGATAACGTTGCTTTATATGTGGACACCAAAAAGCCGAGCTGGAGCCTGGAACTATAGTGATCCAAATTATAAGTCAATAATTAAATCTCTTAAAACCCATACATAACTAAATTAGAAGTTAATGATAACTCCTTTGCAACCGAATACGTAATCAAAGAATCTGCCAAATATTCCACATGTACTACATCAAATAAGACAAGAACAATAAAACACAAAGAAACTTCAACTTGTTCGTATCTAAAGTGTTATAGCAGGCCTGAGATAGGTTCCGATATTTGCTATCTTAAGTGTCTTCGTGTCGCATTATGTAATGATTCGAAAGTTCTGGAAAATGGAGTCGTGATTTCGTGTGTGAGTGTGAGTTCTTTGTTTGTTTTAATTTGAGAGTTTAACGTCTAGAACAAATTGGTTGGAGTTTAGTGTATGAATGCGAATTTTCAAATGTAATGAATGATTGTCTTTTAATGCTTTGGTTAACAATTTAGGTGGTGGTATTAAGTGTAGAATGACATAAAATAGAAGTTAAATCTCATAACAACATCTGCGAAAATCCGATCACGGCAAAAATTCAGTACAACTTACTCGCTGATCAGGATCTATCTTTCGCTTGTAGGCATTTCATTTTATCCCTAATAAAGAAACAAAATTGTTATCAATGTGTTCCCTAAATGTTACTCTTAATATCAACAAAATTGTCAATCCGCTAAAATACGCAAACAAAAAAGAACATTTCATTCATTCATATATGAGTCCGCAATCCGAATTCAATAAAAATGTTAAGCTTCGAAACCGAAAACACGGAACAATTTAAAGATAGCGTACAATTCGGGAATAAAATCGCTGCTGCTTTATATCAAGAGAACTATACCGTCGAAAGTTTCGACAAATCGAGAGAATCCGCGGGTCAATCGCGTTATCGATTTTACACTGTCCTCTGTAGTTGCGTGAAATTCGAGTGTCAAGACTGTTGAGTCGAGGTATTCAACGCTACTCGTGTTTATTTATTTATTCGAGGAACACGAAAAAAATGCTTTTGTTTTAATTGTTATCGTATTCTACAATAGTTGGTGCAATTAAAGTATCAAGAATGATAAATCGAAAAGTGAATTTGTTCAATTGTGATGGTATAAAGATCTGGTATTTCAATGTATTTTAGAATTGTCTTATATTTAACACTATCCTCTATAGTTGCGTGAAATTCGAGTGTCAAGACTGTTGAGTCAAGGTATTCAACGCTCGTGTTAAATGTTTTTATTTCTATAGTAATTGGTGTAGGCATATCAAGTATCAAAATGGCGTCGAAGTCTATATATTATTATGTTTGTAATAATGTCTAGGTATTCTATCTACCTAGTATGTAAACAATTTTGTTTATAATGTTGTTAATTATAATTAAAATTAGTTAAGAAGCATCAGTCTTCTGTCTTCATTCACTTCGAATTTACGAAACCTCCCGTGTAATATTGTAGACGAAATATTTTCGCATTGTTACGAATATTTCTAGTACCTAATACCTAAAACTAATAATTAAATTCTAGACACATTGTTGAAATTTCAAGTGCTTTTACTGCTAAATCGGTAATCCAGCACGTTCCTATTACAGTATTCAACTTTAAAATTTATTTGATTTTATTATTAATTTTTGGGAAGCACTAAAATTGTCCAATGTCACCGGTGTTCTATATTTTATTATGATTTGTAAACTATTTCTGCAATAACATGTAATGACAACATAATCTAAAAATACAATTCGAATATTAATAATTATGAGCCACAGCTGCTATATATACAGTAAAATCCTACTAATATTGTAAATGCGAAAGTTTGTGAGGATGTGTGTGTGTGTGAGTGTGTTTGTTACTCTTTCACGCAAATACTACTGAACCGATTACAATGTTATTTAGCACCCATATAGAGGGTAACTTGGATTAACACATAGGGTAGGTTTTATCCCGGAAATCCCACGGGAACGGGAACTATGCGGGTTTTTCTTTGAAAACGCGGGCGAAGCCGCGGGTGGTAGGCTAATTCAATGATAAATTGAAACAAAGCATACGTTGAATGATAAGATAAAAAACATAATATTTCTAACATACATAAAGTACAAAGTATATTCAGCCATCTTTCGTAATAAAGCCTGTCAGCTTTTGTTTGCGAAACCCCTAAAAATGTTATGATAGGTCAAAACATCGTGCGAAAATATGTTTTACGTGGATATAGAGTATAATCAACACTAGATACCCTTACATCCATGAGGGACCCATATAACCTTTCACATGACGTCTTATTATTTTCGAGGTCAATGTCGGATTTGAAGCACTCTTGAGAAAAGGGTACTTTTTATCTTACGTTTAATATTTTGTATTATCTTTGCTAACATTTGGGTATAATTTATTGTACGATATTTTCTAGGAAACTAATTGTGATTGTTTGACGTTCAGATGTAGTTTAAGTATGATTTGATGTTTAACTTTTTAGATTTATAAGTCAATTTTATTATGATACAAAAATTTCTTATAATTTTTTCTTTATGTTTGTACAACTGTTAGACATATTATTTGAAAAAGTTTAAAGTTGGAACTTACATTGGATTGATGAGGTTTGATTTTTCAATAAACTATTGAAAATAAATAATCAGTCTGTCTCATTTCAAATTATGTAAGCCAGAATTTATGAAACTCTACTACTATTTCAACAAGCTATCCGAAAATCGACCCTAACTACAAGATGACAAGCACTCATATCAACATACACCAAAACATAACAATACAAAACTTCCCTTTCTTATTATCTTGATGCAATGTAGACCATTATAGTTAGACACCCCATTGCTCCAAGTCAGAATGTTTAGTAGGATTTATGATCGCTGGTTTCTCCGAATTTCCGTCTACATTTGGAGCAAATTGAGCAAATACCTAAATTTATGCTCGGCAACCACTGTCACTTATCAAGACTTGGCTATCAAGGCTCGTTACATATGCAAAGCAGCTGCGATCAATATTGTACTTAAAATTATAAATGAGGTGGTTGGAGTGTCCTAGCCGTTGCCTTATAGATAGGAGGCTGGGAGGTCTCTTCAGGTTTTCAAGGGGCAGGTGTATGTAATATAATATGTTATCTAAGAGATAGGTTTTGTTGAAGCTGATGAACTTACCATGTAGGTATGTAATATACCCATAATAGATGGTGGTGTTTTTTATAAAACTTAATAAGAGAGAAACTAACTCTGCAAAAATAACTAGAGCAATTTGCGTGAATGCTACTTGATACATTTATAAGCTATCTATGAATTAAACCAATCTTGGCCACCGGCAACAACCTTGTATAGAAATAAGCCGAAGCTTTGACCAGGATACAAAAATATCAAAAGAATCACGATCACCAAACAATTACCTACTTGTTATATTTTCCTAGATTACACGTGCAAGCTACGAGGCGTTATATTATACAAACTTGCAGTATTATCAAGACGATTGCTACAAAAATACAATCTACACTATGGAATCTTTTCAAGTTATTCGCTGCTTCAATTCTACAGTGCAATAATAACGCTGTTGTCGTAATAAAAATTGTCACGTTCTGCAGTGGAATTGGAAAAAGTTGGGGTCAAACTAAATCTCGGATTTAAACTTGTTTTGTACGCTCTCTGTATTTATTACACTGTGATTCGTGTTCGCTGCTGTTGAATTAGTTCTAAACTAAGGATTTGCAGTTATAAAACCAATGTTTTAATGGGAACTGCTAATGGACATAAAAGTTTTTAGTCTATGACAGTTCCTGTTTCCAACAGAGGTGGAGAATTATTAGCTCAGTTGTTTTAGTGCCCTTACGCACTAGCGGTTAATCGCGGGGGTGGCTAACCGCGCGGTTAGCCGCTGTCCCATTTTAATATGCAACCGCTTTTATGATTAGTGCGTACAATCCACATTAAACAACAATACAAAAGCATTATTTGTAATTTACGTTTCTTCTCTTTAAAAGAAAATAAAATGCTCGCATATAAATCAAAACATGCCACGCACGATGCAGATAAACCCAGTGCTAATATTCAAAGCAGAATGTGGGTAAGACAGTTGAATGAAAGACTGCACGTAGAGTTATAGATTCTGGAAGTACCTAAAAAAATTGGTTGTTTGTAAAGTAGGTTTACGATCGAGATGTTTACGTGATAACATAATGCAGTGGCAGCGCTCGAGATGAGACGGGAGATTGGTCCGTCTCTCTCTCGTTATACCTGCGATCGCGCTCATGAGGTTTTGGTGTGACACAAGTTTCTGAACATGTCACCCGACTAAAACGATTTTAAAGACGTTATCACGTCAATAAATAAATAAAATTATACTAGTATAGGATTGTCGTCTATTGTTAATTGTTTGAAAAGTAATTGATGATTACCTGTTTCTCTTAATCACTCTGTGTACGTGGTCAAAATAACGTACGTGGCTTAAAGGCTATGTGTTAGTTAAAATGTCAAATAATGACTGAAAATGAAAATGAAATGAACATCAAACGTGATAAATAAGCTCTCATGTACATTATATGGGAAGCCCGGTCCTTAATAATTACATAAATAACATCTCTCTATTAAATATTAGCAAGATTTCAGCTGTGACTTTTCAAGATAAAATCTAGTTTTTATATAATCGATTTGCTAGTTGACAAATAAGATTTTGTCTCTCTCATTGATACACTCTCTCTTTTTCGGCGGTAGGCAGAAAATAAATAAACACGTGTTTTAAATTGCTCCCAAATTTATTTTTAAATAATATTAATAACTTCAACTAAACTATGCTTTAAAGTCCCTAAAATACTCACCTGTACTTTTTCCTTCATAACTACTTATAAAGAGCTCTTAAATAATACAATCTCAACTATATTATATAAACTTCACTTCACTTCTAATTTGTCACTATGGAGTCTATTAAACAATCTGTTGCTCAATTGTCTGAGACATTTAATAAGCGTATGATGGAGTTCCAAAACGATCTGCAGAAGACCAGCACTACTTCATCCTTGGCTAGTCCTCCATCAAGACTTGCATCAGATTTCACTGCTTTCCGTGCGTTCGTTGTCACCTCGCTTCAGTGTCTGCAGGCTCAAGTTGATGCTCTGACTCAATTGCACGACAACTTGGAGATGAAATACAGGCGTAAAATTCTTTTGGTGCACGGAATACCCGAAGGCAAGGATGAAAACTCAACCTCTGTCACCATTGATGCTATATCCAAACACTTAAATGCATCCCAACTGTCTGGTAATGACATCAGCCGCTGCCATCGGATGGGCTCAATAAAGGAAGGCAAACCAAGACCTGTTCTTATCAAATTTCGGGAACTTCAAATGAAACAAAAGATCTGGTCCTCCAAAACAAAGTTCAAGGGTTCGGGTATTACCCTATCTGAATTCTTAACCAAGGGTCGGCATGAAATCTTCATGGCTGCCAGAAATCAGTTTGGAGTGCCCAAGTGCTGGACCAGGGATGGTAGGATCTTTGTTATGGCTGCTGACGGAGTCCGACACCGTGTGGATAGTATGGGTGATCTCAAGAACATCCCCACCAGTACGGCAGAAAGTAACAAGCCTCATCCAAGTGCTTCAACATCCTCTGGTGACCCTTCTAAACACATCAGGGGTGTGTCACGCTCTAGAAGGCCAACAAGAGCTAAGTAATTGTCCTTACTGGTGTTCGGTTTTATTCAATGTTCAATTTCTCTCACTATTCAAATTATCTTTTCCCTATGACTACCTCATTAATTATTTCAATTATCTTGTTGTTCTTATTGAATCTATCGAATCTATTTCTTTCATCATAACTTATTTTTAATACTGTAAATATGAGGTATTTAAATTATCTTTTCCCTATGACTACCTCATTAATTATTTCAATTAACTTGTTGTTCTTATTGAATCTATCGAATCTATTTCTTTCATCATAACTTATTTTTAATACTGTAAATATGAGGTATTTACAAAATGTTATAATATTATTGTTTTGTTTGGACTTTGGACTGTCACTTGTTGTTGTTAATTGTTGCTTTATGTCAGCTGTCAAATGTCGTCTGTCATTTGTCATTGCCATATATTATGTTGTTACTACCATAGACTATATTCTATACTCCTTGCTTTAATCGTACTGTTCATTGTTATTTGTTTTTTTTAAGTTTAAAATTTAATTTTTGAGTTTACTTTATCTTTCTTTTGTTAATTAACGGTATATAATATATGCTCTAAATTGTTAAAATTGTAAAGGTGGGTACAAGGTAACCAAGCGTGAACTTGCATAAAATAATATTTGCATAATAAATTTTAATCTATATTATAATAATAATAATTATTATTATTTTTATATATATTATAATAAATTGTAGTATATAACTTATTTATTATTTATATATATATATACACATTTTATTTATTTATATTTAAATGTCAGTCGATACAAATTTGAATATTAATGATGATCTTTTCTCACACTGGTCCAATTCATCTCTCAGTAGTGATGATAGTTTTCACAGTGCTATTTCCCCTCCTTTAGATGCTACCCTTGACTCCTTTTTCAACAAAGTCCCTAAAAACTTTAATACCATCCATATTAATGCGCAAAGTATTCCGGCACATTATCCCGACATGCTTTCATCGTTTATATCAAGTAATATCCATGCCATCCTTGTATCAGAATCCTGGCTCAAGCCGTGTCATTCCTCCTCAGCTTATTCTCTCCCCGGCTTTCACCTTATACGCAATGATCGTGTTGGCAAGGGCGGTGGTGGAGTAGCTATCTATCTTCGCTCTCACATTCCCTTTAAATTAATTTGCTCTTCCTCTCAACCTCCTCCTGCCTCTTCCACTGAACATCTCCTTATTGAAGTCCTTTTGCCGCAAGCTAAAATCCTTCTTGGTGTTTTTTATTGTCCTTCTCTCTCCATAGATTACTTTTCCTCCTTCGAAACCCTTGTAGATTACCTCTCTCCCCAATATGAGCATTTAATTTTCATGGGTGATTTCAACACTTGTCTGCTTAAAGGTGATAGCCGTAGTAATAAGCTGCTTTCCATCCTGAATTCCCACAATCTCCATCCCCTTTCCTCAAATCCAACTCACTACTTTCCTGGCTGCAATCCTTCACTACTTGACCTAATGATAGTCTCCTTACCCAACTTCATATCCAAGCATGGTCAGTGTTCAGCCGATGCTTTTTCCTTTCATGACCTCATTTACCTTTCCTACAAGCTCCATTCTCCGAAACTTAAACCGTCTACCATTTTGCTGCGTAATTTTGGGGGAATGGACGTGAATTTGCTTCGCTGCGATGCGCAAAACATTAGATGGGAAGAGGTGTTCGATGCGCAGTCTATAGATGAGAAAGTCTCCTTATTCAACGCATTTGTTTTAAATCTATACGACAAATTTGCGCCACTCCGACCTGTCAAAAAGAAGCACACACCGGCACCTTGGCTTACTCCGGAATTAAAATCTCTTTCCTTAAAAAGAGACCGTGCCAAGTCTAAGTTAAAAACCGCACAAACGGATGAAGCGCGGGCAAAGTACAATAGGATACGTAATCGTTGCAATGTATTGTGTAGAGACGCTCAGCGACGCCATATCCACAAATCCCTTGAGAGCGGTGATTCAGGTACAAATTGGAAATTTCTGAAAAGCTTGGGGATTGGTAAAGAGTCTAATGCTTTTCCTAATACTATCGATATAAGCCAGCTCAATATGCACTTTACATCATCCTCCTCGCTTGACCCCAATATGAAACACCGTACTCTCAAAAACCTCTCCACCTTTCCTACCCCTGCTTATCCTCCTTTCCTTTTTAAGCAAGTCTCCGAACGGGATGTTAAGAAACACATATTGTCCATCTCATCAAATGCTGTTGGCTGTGACCTTGTTAGCCGTACTATGATCATTCCCATCCTTGATATCATTATTCCCTCCCTTACTCACATTCTGAACTTCTCCATGTCCACCGGTACATTTCCAACTGTTTGGAAAGATGCTCAAGTCATCCCTTTACCCAAAAAATCCAACCCAAATTCCTTTTCTGATTTCCGTCCAATTTCCATATTACCTTTCCTATCCAAAGTCCTTGAACGTATAATACATCAGCAACTTACCTCTTTCCTGAACAAACATAATATCCTTAGTGATTTCCAATCCGGATTCCGTCCCGGTCATAGTACGACTACAGCCCTGGTCAAGGTTACTGACGATATTCGTGCTGGTATGGACAATAAGCAGCTCACAGTACTTACTCTTTTAGATTTCAGCAACGCTTTCACAACTGTGGACTTTGACGTACTGCTGGGTCTGCTGCGTGTACTTAACATTTCTCCTTCCGTAATTGACTGGTTCCATTCCTACCTGCACGGCCGGAGGCAGCGTATCTTGGTGGATACTAAGTACTCATCTTGGTGTGCGGTCTCTGCCGGTGTGCCTCAGGGCGGCGTTTTGTCTCCTCTCCTCTTTTCCATCTTCATTAACTCCTTATGTTCCCGGCTGACGTCTCTGTACCATATGTATGCTGACGACTTACAGATTTACACCCAGTCCTCCCTTGCTGACTTACCTATGGCTATCCATTTTTCTAATTCCGAATTAGCTAACATAACCAGCTGGTGTAACGAATTTGGACTAAAACTCAACCCAGCTAAAAGCAATGTCATCATCATCGGTAGTCCTTATCTAATTTCGGAAATTGACTGGGGTATCTTACCAAACATCAAAATCGGTGACATTGTTATACCTTACAAAACGGTAGTTAGAAACTTAGGTGTGTTATTTGACCAAACCTTGTCCTGGTCTCACCATATTCAGGAATTAAGCCGTAGGATCTATGCTGCTTCTGCCACGCTCCGGCGGCTTCGTAACTTCTTGCCTATTCCTACCAAAATTACGCTAGCGCAATCCCTTCTCCTTCCTATACTTGATTACGCAGATGCATGTTTTCCTGATTTAGCAGTCGAGCATCTTGATAAACTTGAGCGTCTCCAAAATTTCTGTATTAGATTTATTTTCGGCCTTCGAAAATATGACCACGTTTCTTCTTTCAGGAAAAGGCTCAAGTGGCTCCCTATCCGACTTCGCCGGGATCTACACTATTTGCAACTACTGTTCCGTATCCTTTTTAACCCCTCCGCACCCTCCTACCTCAAGTCCAATTTTTCCTTCTTGCACAGTGAAAGCTACTCACTTCGCTCTGAGGATAGACTCATCTTGCGTGTTCCAAGCCGACGCACAAATTTTTATGGCAAGTCTTTTGCAGCGATATCAGTCAATTTATGGAACTCTCTGCCATTAAATATTCGTCAAGCCCAGACCCCTTCGGGTTTTAAAAAACTTGTGCGACAACATTTTCTTTCCGCTTCTGATCCGGACCAGTAATATCTTTTTAACTTTTTTATTTTTCTTTTATATTTTCATTATGTTTCAATATGTACGTGGTATCTGTATTAGATATAGATGGTATTCGTATAATAATTTTATCTTATTCAATATCAGTGTGTTTCCTTCTAAGTAGGTACATATATTTATTTATGTATATTATATAATATGTAATTGGTATGTATATCTGTTTATTTTATTTATGTATATATAGGTATATATATATATATATTTATATATTGTGTATGTATATGTATAGTATATGTGATATTGTATATAGACATGTATTATTTAAGGTGGATACATTATTATTTTTTTTTTTTTTGTGTTTTTTTGCTATTAATTATTATTTTTTCTGTTCTCGTCCCGCCAATAGTGATCATTTTGCTTGTTTACCTTTTACCGTGGTTGCCTGGAAGAGATCACTATTAAGTGATAAGGCCGCCAAAATAGTTGTACTCTGTTCTATATGTAAGTAGTTCTAAGGTTTCCTATCTGTACAACTATTAAAGAGTTAAATAAATAAATAAATAATACATAGCTTTATCCTCATCGCAGCATTATGCAGTTTAAAAAATATTTAACTTTTTTAAAGAATTTTCATGTCTCTTCCAGTACTTTTATTCCGTGTCCACGAAGCTCGGTTTAATAACGCGCGCGTCGCCACTGCACGTACGGAGTATTCTCATTTTGAGACAACCCTGATATTCTTACATTGCTGCTGGTATGATAAACCTTTCCACTTATTTGTTGCCTTTAAATATTAAAATATGTAACGTAGAAAGTAAATTAATAAGTTTGTAAGGAATTCTGACAGCGTGTAGGAGAGGGATTAAATCTCTTCCAGTTAAAGTTTAACATTTTATCTTTGCGTGTTTTCGCATCATTTTAAACGAATACACCTATTTAGGTGGACAAATAAAATTATAAATTTATAAAGCATTTGAATGCCATAAAACCAAAAATATCAATTTCAAATAAAATTATTATTGATGGGATAGTCCGCACGCAAAAAATGAGTCTTGAACTGGCGATAAACTAAATGAATTAATTATTTAACCTTTGTAATTTCTTTTCAGCATTGTTTCAGCTAAATTACCGTTACTTTAAAAATGATGTGTAAATATTAAAACAAGGAAAACGTAGAAAACGTTTGATCCTGATGAGAATAAAATCGTCTCGGATAAGCCGTAGTGACGTTTTGACAATTTCTCTGTTTTTCTTCGTTTAAAATTGTAAATTATGCAATAAGTATAGTGTAATACGATGTTAATACGAAATAAGATATTCCCTGTTTCTTTTTATTCGAATGGGACGTTCTATAAAAAAAGAAATGTATTATGAAATTTCAGACAAGAAACGACATCTTTGAGATATGTCACAATACTTGGGTTTATTTAGACAACGGTTTTCTTTTCCCAATTTACAAACACGACGTGTAAAATACAATACGAATTTATGCTCGATTTTCCCAGCAACAAATTCGTTTAAATTTTGATACAAATTAACAAAATAAACACGCTTAAACATACTATGTACAGTCTAGCGCGGCAAATCTTCTAAATTTTAATTAATTAGGCCAAAGTGAGCGTGTTGTGGGGTACACCGTACCGCGATTGAGTACACAGCCTCTCAATTTTAATGTAATAGGGTTTTGTTAGAACTTTACACGAAATACTAGGTACCTATAGCTTCTTGGAATAGGATTTGTGTAAATTATTTAACATAATACTTTGTGTAGCGTTGTTAATTAACATTTATTGCGCGTTGTAAGTTTTGTATACCAATAAATTTCGACTTATAATTAATGCGATATACAGGTAACTTGCCATTTTCACGAAAAACAATATATTACATTTGGCTAAAAGCTAAGTTTTTATTTAACACTAGCTGTGCCGCGCGGTTTCACCCACGTGGCTCCGCTCCTGTTGGTCTTAGCGTGATAATATATAGCCTATATTACTCGTGAATAAAGTAGCTTCCGAATGCTGAAAGAATTTTTAAAATCAGTCCAGTAGTTTATGAGCCTATTCATTACAATCAAACAAACAAAGTTTTCCTCTTTATAATTTTGTGTAGATAATGTAAAAGTCACTGGCTGTTGCACATGTCTTGTAAATTAGTAATTGATAAGTACATTTTCATCCAAACAATCGTAAATCACGCGTAAAAAGTTAATATCTTTATCGAACATATAACGTATTTCCGGATCAAATGAATAATGGCCTTTGTTACGTCATGGCAGACATACGTTACGATTCAATAAACAGATTACAATGATACGGAAAAGACATAAAGAATAATAAATGATTGCAAAGATTGATGGAACTCATAAGTAAGGATACCATAGTATAAAGTAGGCCAACTCCCGGTTTTTAGGAGCGCACGGTACCTACTCGCGAGGCGCAAGGTTGTCACTTGTCACATTGATATTTTAAATAATTGTATAAACAAAAACCGACGGCTCACAGCAATGACATTATAACAACTAATAAGCAACAAAAAGCAACAAATTCTGGCGTTGCTTTATTTTATTTCGCAAATTTTTCATCGCCAGCTTTAAAGACCTGCGGCCCTCACGAGAAAAGTCCATGAGAAAGAACCGAACGACGTTTTGTGCGTGCGTCAATACGTACATGAACGGTGGGCGCGGCCAAGCGCTCCCCGTACATACAAACCTTTCTTCGAAGATAACTTACTGTTGTCTTTATACTATGACATAACGAAGGCTCGGATACGATATAAATTGCTATAATTGACTTTTCTTTTCATATGATATTGTATCATTAGGAAATGTGATGAGCTTTGTTATTGTGGAAATGTATTTCTTTTTTGTATCAGTGTTTTGTCAAATGACAAATATGACGTAGGCATTTCGATTTTCTCACAAGGATCTGAGTAGCGTAAAAACAATGAATGAATTGTGTTTTTTTTTTGCGTATAGATAATATTTGGACGTGTATTAGTATGTTAATTTGTCTAGTTTGTAGTTAGTAGACATTTTTAATATTTGTACCGTATTGAGACTTAAAATTTGTGTAAACTAACACGACTTTTTTATGACATCTAAAATAATTGCAATTTTCGCAACACTAAGAAAAACACTATAAAAACTCCTACAAAAACTTATTTATGAGTCTTGCAATAAAAATTCCGTTTTAAAAATATAGTAATTTCGCTGTATAAATTCAAGAGCTATTTTTATTCCTGTTACTGAGTGCAACGAAGCCATTATTTAAAAGTTTATATTACCTTTGATCGTAAATAAAGCTTTTCAATTAGTACAACAAGCGAATGAGTTTGTCAAAGAATAATGTTTTAAATAGTACCCAGACGGTAATGCAGCATGATATGCTTTACATGCATGCATGAACGTTCAATTTATGACTAGATTTTCGCATGTGGCTTCGCCCGCATTTTCAAAGAAAATCTCGCATAGTTCCCGTTGGGATTTACTGGATAAAAAGCCTACGGGTCTTCAGCTACCTACATAAGAAATTTTATTGTAATCGGTTCAATAGTATTTCACAAACTTAAGTATTTACTGGTCGCATATACTGGTAGCTGATTGATTTTGAATTTGAATTTCAAATTTAAAATAATGTATGCAAAACTTAAGCTTGTGACTTAATGCCTTCTATTTCCTGTCTCGCAAGCATGACATGCAGCCTGAACGTTTACATCGGTTGCTGACATGTAAAAGCGTTTCAAATACTATACGAACACATGCCAACTGTACTGAATGCATGACTTTTTTGTCACTCATGCAGCATGACAATTCACTTCACCTCATGCTTGACTTACTGTCTAGGGAGTACTTCATACGTAATGAGGTCAACTAGATATCACTTGAGAAGACAATGTCTGTTATTGCTCTGCCATTTCTCTATTTATCGTGATTACAATTGCAAGGTCAGGAACAATATAACGTTCATATCATAAAAAGATCACATTTTCTCATATTTTTTTTAATAGAACATCGGAAAGGCACTTTCACCCTTTTTTATTTGAAAGCTTCCAAGGGGTCCCATTGGTATTTGAATTATAACTGATAATTAATTGGAAGGTAGTACTATAGATTTTTGTTAAAAATTAGTAGAATATGAATCAGTCAATATGTATGTTCATTTTAAATTTAGATTCTAGGTACATTTTTATAAAAAAAATATCTTAATAAAAATAAAACGTTTTATTTAGTTCCCACAACATTAACCCGGCGTCATTGTGGTAGAAAACAGATACGCGAACGTTGAGGTGGGTCAATATTACCCATATATTTTATAGTTGTTATTTTTAAACTTTTTAAGAAAATTAGTATTCTGTGTTATTATTATAGGTTATAGGTATTCTGGTTTTGATAATATAAAATAAAAATAGTAATTAACCAACGTTTTATTCACTTTAATCAACTTTGACATAAACTCATAAAAATAGGAACAAAATATAGACCTCTTACGTTTTCATGTCATTACTACGCTAATAACCAGTAATTTTGGTTACAAATAGAATTTTTATAAACTTATGTCTAATATATTAGAAAAAAAAACTTTAACAAAGCTATTTAGAATCTTCATTGTAAATGAAATTAATACAGTAAGCCATGATGTGTTCAGGACAAATAAATTTAGGGCAAGCTTGACAAAAATGTTTTGTTTTACTATTTTTATTTCCGGACACACTTAACATCTTTTGCGGGAATTGCAGGTGGCTCCTCTGATGATCCACCAATAAATTCTTTGATTCTTTTGCCCATTTGTCATTGCAATCGATCAATTCCTGGCGAATTTTCAAATGTTCTAAGACCAGAGCAAGACCTAAGTTTTTCAAAAAATTACGTCTATTATCCTTTGATTTGTTTTTATTTATGCGACGTATTATAAGAGGATTAATTCCTGTGTGTCCAACATGGCATAAAAATTGTCATGGGCCACCTTTTGGAGTTACGAATCACATCATATGAGGCGCAAAGTTCATCAGCCACGTCAACCCCATATTTAGTTTTATTGTAAAAGGTATTGAATTCGGGTTTTCGCTTTTATCCGCTTGAAACACACTCCCCACTCTAACATTATCCTCTTCTTCTACTTCATCATCACAATAAGGTAAGTTTGTGTCAGACAAGAGTCTAAACCCGCCATGATACGTGATATTTTCTATTCTAACCGTTTATAGTACTTATTTTATAATAAGTACCTATTGGACAAACAGAAACATTAAATTCACAGAAACAAGCTAAAAAAATGTTTGCAGACACCAAGAAATCATACACAACAGTAAAAATCGATAACTTAGCCATGGCGCGAAATTGTTACATCAATTGTGAGGATGGGTCATATTTACCTTTTTCGAAAATACACGCGTGTAGCTCCCAGTACACTCGACGTCGAAAGGATTTCACTTCCAAAACGTTTAATGTTCATTATTAGTTCCAGCTACTACAAAGAACAGCACAATCGTGCACGTAATTACAAAGATATTGTAAATTATAAACAAGCCGGGTCATTTTGACCCAACCTCAATGACGCCGGGTTAAGAGTTTACAAAACTTATTAATAAACAAACTGCACTAGGTAAGTAAAGATCTTTCCAACCAAACTCACTATTCTCTTCAAAAATCAAATAATTAGATCTTCTAAATCTGCATTTGGTTATCCAATTGTGTTCAGCATTTCGTATTCTGGGTCGGATAAGAGCAGTAAGGGCAAATCTAATATATTATACACAGGATTAAGGTTAGGATAATGTACCGAAGGACATCTTGTCAATCCTGCAGGTATCTTTAGTGACATCTTCATTCTTAAGGACGTATTTACAAATTGACGCGCATCAATTTGAGGTATTGAGTCTTACTGCTACACGTGCACGGCTCACACACACATCGAAATGCGCGAAGCGGCGGAATTATGAGTAAACTGACACGACTTGATAATTGAGCTTATTTTTATTGCCATGTTTTTTTATCTAGACTACGTAGCGATGGATTTAAATAGGGATATACCTATTTTGTATGCAATATGTGTATGATATTTTTTTAGCTATTCCCTGCAGTTTTACAAATATTGCTATGCTCTTCTTGGTATAAGCGTGATGCTTTATGGCCTATACCTAGTCGGAAATCGGTCCCGTAGTTCCTGAGATCAGCACGATCAAACAAAGACGATGACTTACGACTTAATTTGGGATAAAGTTAGATATTTATCTTTTTCATTCAGAGATTAGTTATTGATTACTCATGAAAATTAATAAATTAAAATCATTTACTTTGAGAAGAGTAGTGTTTATCATAATATTTTTTCTAATTAATTAAAATACAATACTTATATTATATTATCCAAAGTACTTTTGGTCAAGTTTTTGTTGGCAAAGTAATCTAAGACACTGATCAGTATTCAACGAGTGAGTTACATCTAGCAGAAACAAGATTAAAACAGACAGACGCTGAGAGAATAATTTCGTATTTGCAAAAAGAATTTGCGAATAAAATAAATAACACGTAATTATTACAAAACACAGATTGCGATAAAAAATAAAGCTTTAATGTTATGATCAAAATTTTAAATCCATACTAATATTATAAATGCGAAAGTAACTCTGTCTGTCTGTCTGTCTGTCTGTTACTCAATCACGCCTAAACTACTGAACCAATTTGCATGAAATTTGGTACAGAGATATTTTGATACCCGAGAAAGGACATAGGCTACTTTTTATTGCGAAATATGTACCACGAGCGAAGCCGGGGTGGACCGCTAGTATTTAATATTTGATACTAGGTAAAGATTATAAGATTGGTTTTGAATAAAATAATGAAGACGTAATTTGCAAAAAATATAACACATCGATACCAAAACACAGAAACAGCGTACGAATTAAATTAGTAATATATATAATACTAGGTTTCCGCCTGCGGCTTCGCCCGCGCAGTCAAAGAAAAACCCGCATAGTTCCCGTTCCCGTGGGATTTCCGGGATTGCGTCATTTTCCCGGGATAAAAAGCCCATGTCCTTTCTCAGGCATCAAAATATCTCCATACCAAATTTCATGAAAATTGGTTCAGTAGTTCAGGCGTGATTGAGTAACAGACAGACAGACAGAGTTACTTTCGCATTTATAATATTAGTATGGATTTAATAAAAGTTATTTACTCCCACATGTTTGTACATACTTTTTTTTACCAAACGATTTATAAAACACTAACTAATATTTTTAAAAACAAACTCTACAATCTAGCTTATTTCTAAAATGACTGTAAAACCTTGCTTTTAATGCAAATATTTCTTTGTATACCTATAGCCTATATACATCCTACTAATATTATAAATGCGAAAGTTTGTATGTATGGATGTATGGATGTTTGTTACTTATTCACGTAAAACCTACTGAACCGATTACAATGAAATTTAGCACACATATAGAGGGTAACTTGGATTAACACATAGGATAGTTTTTATCCCGGAAATCCCACGGGAACGGGAACTATGCGGGTTTTCCTTTGCAAACGCGGGCGAAGCCGCGGGTGGAAATCTAGTATCTAATAGATTAATGTTTTCAAAGAGGTTAAATTAAAATTTATTTCACGTTTATTTTCATCACGTCAACGAAGATCGCAATGTTTACCCTCAGTGAACTGGTAAATAACGTGGCTTCTTGCGAAAATATCTTTCATATAATCTTATGTTGGGAAATTACCGTACGTCCTTGGAAATTCTGAATAGCTTGAAGAAGTATTAAAAAGTATTTTTGAACTTTTTATTGTAAAATCTTTTCAATTCGATTCTTGTTTTTGGTTCGTAAGTTTGCAAGACTTTAAGATATTAATGTCTGGTACTTATGTTTAAATTTCAATGTCTGGTGGTTTGATTAAAGTTTGTTAAAATGTATTTTAATTTCTATACTAATATAATATATTATAAAGCTGAAGAGTTTGTTTGTTTGTTTGAACGCGCTAATCTCCGGAACTACTGGTTCGATTTTAAAAATTCTTTCAGTGTTAGATAGCCTATTTATCGAGGAAGGTTATAGGCTATATAACATCACGCTACGGTCAACAGGAGTGAAGCTACCGGGGTGAAACCGCGCGGAGCAGCTAGTTAAGAAATAAAATAACAGAATATAATAAATGAGACTATAATTTCAACGAATGAATAGATGTTGAAATATTTCTTGATATTTAACACAAAACGCTTTAGATCTTAAGCTAAAGCTATCTTATGAATAAATTGAAATTATATAGGTACATACTAAAGTAGGTATATCTGTTTATAACATTTAAGTTTGGTATGTAGGACATTCTAACATACATCTCATTGATGCACCAGTCTATTATAAATATTATCTATACATATAATAAAATCGTAGGAAAGTCAAAACTGTACATTGAATATTTTTTTAAAAGAATACTTGGGCCGTGATCTATAATCGATATAGAAGCCAAAAACATAGTTTTTAGAATTTTTGTCTGTTTGTCTGTTTGTCTGTTTGTCTGTTTGTCTGTATGTTTGTCTGGGCTAATCTCGAAAAGTACTGCATAGATTGACTTCAAATTTTGCATGAATATTACTAACAGGTCGGGTGAGGCTATAGGCTACATATTATCAAGCTATCACCTACGGGGGAGGAGCTGTGAACCTTTATTTTTCTTACATATTCCGTGTACTACGACAGCGTACAATCTAAAGACTCATGTTTAAATGTTGTTTTTGAGTAAGCCATGCTATTATCTACCTTTACACTATAAAAACTACGTCATTTATGTAATTTTGGCAGAGAAACAGTTAAATGAATCTTAGCAGTATAAAGACAAATTTGAAACAGCGCCATCTATAGCCAGTGTTATAAAAATCAAACACACATTAACTATTGGAAATTAATAATTAAATGACGCATATATAAATGTTGTTTGACAATATCTAGATTGAAACTATAAAAATTATGCCATTTAAGTAACTTGGGAAGAGAAACATAGTTTAAAGAATGTAAGTTGTATAATGTTAATTTTGTAAAAGCGCCATCTATGAGATTTCGTAAAAATCAAATCAATTTACATGTTAACACTACTGAATACACTGTTGAAAATTAATAATTTAAATATAATCATGTTATTTATTTAACTCTTTAACCCATATCTTCCCTTCCCTATAAGGTATATTTCGTGTAAATAATAAATATACTACATTTTTTTAAAGTGAGGGTAGATGTTTATTATTTTAAGTAAAACTAGACACCATTATCTACAGTAATTAATCTAATATTGATTGTGTTCATTAGTTACAATTTTAAAAATCTTCGTGTTTTATAAATTTACTAGCTTACCGCCCGCGGCTTCGCCCGCTTTGTCTAAAACCTAATAAATTATATACTAAAACCTTGCTCTTGAATTAGTCTATCTATTTAAAAAACCGCATCAAAATCCGTTGCGTAGTTTTAAAGATTTAAGCATACAAAGGGACATAGGGACAGAGAAATCGACTTTTGACTATTGAATGCCATAAAACCAAAAATATCAAATGCAATCTTAGTGTTTTGTGAATTTTCACCGTCATGCGTTCCCACTAAAGGTAAGTTGTTACATACAGGTATTTATTTTTTTATAATGATAGCAATTCATGTGTTTTGTTGGTATTATATTATTACACTTTTTGAATGAAATAATAAAATGATGAATTGATGAATTCTTTTATATATGACTTTTACAAGATTTTGAGGTGCATTGGGAACAGTAGTTTTTGATAAAATTTTATTTGTAAGTAGCTTTTTTTATAGATTTACAGTTAACTTTTGATTTTTTTATTTACAGATTCAATGCTCATAAAATTATATCGCCTTTGGAAGACGATTTCTGCTGACAATTTTACAACACCATTTGAAAATTGATGATTTGATGATAAAGATAGTGGCAGCGAGGATTAAGTGGAAATTAGTAATCATCCGCTTCGTTAATTTTTGACTGAAGTTAATGTCCAACGTCCAATGGTTCAATCATTGATCAATATCAATAATAGTGTTAATCATAATGGTTCAATCATTGGAAGTATCTCGGGAAATTTTGGAGGATATTTTTCAGGAAGGAGAGGAGGGGCAGCCAGCCACATATCAAACTACTACGTTTTAGTACCGAAAAAATGTTATTGCCAAATGAAACGTAAATTTTGCACTCACAACTGTACAAGTAATGTTTTTATTTTGACTTTGCGGTTATCTGATTATAATATTTATCGTTATGGCTATCGAGGTACCGACCGTACTGGGATCAGAGTACATGATATACAGTTCATCATCCAGGATTGCTAAGAGCATTTTCACACTGAAAAAGATGTTTTCTTTGAATCGTAGTTGCTTCATTTATTTATTTTTAATCATTTTACATAACTAATATGTTTTATATTTTATAAATATATCATTTTCATTATTTATAAATAAAATGGATCCAACATAACTTTGTTGTGTATCATTTCTCTATTAATAACCCATAGGCATATTTTCCGAGCGCCCCATTTAAGTTGCGGTCCTGAAATTATAAAAAATTTATGTATACTTTTGCCAAATATGTATAAGCTCATTGCTCAAGCTCATTTTTACATAAAAATAACAAAAACTAAACTACTAAATAAAATAAATTATGTAAAGATTTTATAAGAAAACACAGTATATTTATTAGGAGACGGTGATCTCTTCCAGGCAAAAGATATTCATCAGCTCAATAAAATTGAATAGTATGTTGTTAGTTATTCTTTAGATTCACAATTGTAATGAGCATTTCCGCATGCAAGTTATTTCAAGTAGTATCGTAGTTTAGATATATCATAGTTTTGACACATTAAAGTTCCAACAAAATCCTCAAATTTTTGAGCAGAGTTGAGCAAGATAATTTGAAAAATGTGCCGTGTTAAGTATTAAAGAAAAGGTTAGTTCGTTGGTAATTATTATTTCTTCTTCATTTACATGTTGTTAGTAAAAATAAACTTTGACTAACAGTCAAAGTATATTTTAACTAATACTACTTAATACTAACTATTATACTTATGTTCAGTATTTATCTGTATTATTATTGCTTGGTAATTAATATATTTTCATGTCGTATACTTAATTATAAACATAAGTTTGATGTGTTATAAGCTGGATTTATTGAAGTGAAAACTTTTTTAGCGGCGTTGGGTATAAAATCTTAAACTCGCGTCAGGACACGTGACCATCGAAAAAGCGTAAGACGGATGTTAGTTTTTTTAGCCCTTATATTCCATGCGTAAGACAGATACCTACCATTCCAAAATATCAAACATGCTGAACGTTAATAATCAAGTTTTCACTTCTGCCGGCACTCCCGGAGTGCAACCCGTCTTTTTTTTACACACTCACAGACTTATAATATTTTATGTTAAAATAGTGTTAATCATATTAATATTTTTTCACAATTAAAAATATTCCTTTTTTTCTGATGGTGATGTTATGAGGACCATATTAGGTCCTCATATCATTAAAAATCTGTGCGAAAACTATAAACACTTGTGAGGCCCTCACGGCAGTCACGGATGAATTCTACACATACCCGTGGCCCTGTCGTTGATGCGGCTCGACGGAACACAGTGGGGTTTTGGTCGGTAGGAATCCGACATAACCCACGGCCTCTTCCCCGGAGGCCGTGGGTATCTATGCAAGATTTCCCCACTAAAAAAAAAAGGCCCTCACGGCAGATCGGGGCGGTCTGACGCGAAGTGGGGACAGCGTTGTCACTGTATCGCTTTTGCCACGCTTTTCAACAGACTTATTCGATAGTTCAGTTTTGTGTTAAGACCGCTGTGACAACCAACCCGT
Source organism: Colias croceus (assembly GCF_905220415.1). NCBI lineage: Eukaryota > Metazoa > Arthropoda > Insecta > Lepidoptera > Pieridae > Colias > Colias croceus. The sequence continues at coordinate 11,106,340 of NC_059542.1, read as the reverse complement.
GAGACAAACAAACCCGGTTTCCCCTATTATCCCGTTAGACCGAAACCCTCACTGAGAGTGAATTACGTCTCACTACTGATCACGACAGTCATATTTTATCTCGAGAATCTGAAACTTTACTCAATATGAAGACCGTTTGACAAATGATAGGGTGTATCATAATATTATTCGATCTCTTGAAGATGAACATGAGCATAAGCAATGACTAGAGTAGGGACGCGAATATTACAATTATTTGAGACAAGAACGATTAATATTTGTTTAATGAAAGATTAAGAATTGAAATTATTCAGTCTCTGAAAACGGACGAATAGCGAGAGGCCCGTCTTACTGCAGACGATTTCGTCATAGTCTTGATGACTTAGAGGTAAACAATCTACGAATTCGGTGGTGTGGTCCGACAAATATAAAAGTGGGTTTGCTTATAACCTCACAATTTATTACAGATCATCTTCTGTATAGGCGATATTAACGTAGTATGTTCTTTGCATGCTTTACATGCTTTAAAGTGGAGTAAGGAGACGGCTTTCGTTTGAAGATACACCGGAACCTTTGAAATCACTACTTTTAGAGGAACATACTGTGCAATCTAAACTGTTATTAGACAATATTCGCTCTTATAGTAGTGCGTTTCAAATGATCCTTTGGTGCTCAATAATTATCAGAAGGTCCTTTCATGCTTACTTTTAAGATACAAGGTCAAGTTTACCATTTGATAGGATCCCTTTTGCCTGAAGGCCAACCTAAGTTTGTTTAAATATATTTTGTATTCGACTACAACGAATAGTGGAATACAAGAAATCAATATTTCTCAAATTTAAAACTGAACTCATTTCACAATTATTTTAGAACAGGTTAATTCGTATGTATGCAGTTTTAAATCGACATTAGAAGCTTTTCCTCAAGATGGTGATATCGGCACTCAGGAACTCCCTGGACGTGTTATAACGCCCAGGCCACAGTATTAAAATTTTTCCTACAGTAGAGCAACGAATGTATTTTCGCATAGCAACGGAGGGGAACTCGCGGGGGGTCAAGTGACGCGGGCCACGTACCACAAACATGCTTAGTTTGTGGTACCGAGCGCGAAAGAAAGTCATCGTGTTTTTAGTAAAGTTACTATGTATACTGACGTAATTTAATACTTAGGTACATATTCTATAATGGTGCGCTCAAACTGTTAATCTACATTTAATTTAGATTATTATTTGAAATACTAAGTAATGTAGAATTTAAATCACATTCATTCATGTTGTCTTTAGATTTTAAGATTTTCTTATCAGTGTTCAATTTTAATGTAGTTAAATTTTATAAGAGACAATAATTAAGAACATTCAAAAATAAAGTGTCACGTATTTTTTTTTAAACGACGAATGACGAAAAACGACGTAATCGCGGACGAAGTCGCGGGCAACAGCTAGTTAACAAATAAAATGAATGTCTGTTTTTACAATATCTAATGAATCTTTTCCATGAGTCAATACATTTTAATATGATTTACAATAGATACCATTTAGTAAATAAGCATATTTTACACAATATTATATAATTATATGTCGTTTGATATAGATTTATATACTATGTAATAAGAATGTAAGACCACCTTTCAGAGCAAAAAATATTAAATAAATAAATAGTGGCGTCTATATTATGTTTTCTAAGCACATTTATTTTTGGAAAGAACACTCCAAAATTCTTATACCTTGTCATTTATTTATACTTACTTTCAAATATTCGAGTTATATTCATTACTTCCAAAGGAATTTATCAAAGATATTCAAGTTTCCACACCTCATCGAAGTACCTATTGAAAAGAATACAAACGTCTCAAAGAAGTTTAAAGATATTCGAGATTTTACTCATTTTATAACCTCATCGAAGCAAAAAGAACGATTTGTGCTCTTAGTCTTAATGTGGCGTGCACTTGACATGAAACAGTCGATGTAACTCCATACTGAAGCTTGCTTTGATATCGAGGTTTGACCTAAAATTGATTGTACATGAGCATTGTGGGTCGGTAGAAGGAATGGTGAACGTACTGTTTATGAGTTGTATTTCTGTAGTACTTCTAAGTATTGTTAGCAAATTCAAATTTTTTTTTCTTTATATTTGTCTGAATATACAGATCGGATTTCATATATAAAAACTCTACAAAAACCATATTATTTTAAGCATATTTAAAAAAAAACGTAAATGAAACTCAGCTACACAAACATGAAACGCTATCAAACATATTTCAACTTTAGGAATTAAAGAATTTAACGGATTTTAAACGCGATTTATTCATTATATTATTATTTTCCCGACGTTCCGAACACTTTACAGCGATCGTGGTCACGGGAAGACTAGTGCAGTCGTCGTCACGTCGTCACGTCGGGAAAATAATATAATGAATAAATCGCGTTTAAAATCCGATAAAGTATTTAATTTATAAATCTATAATAATCACGTAAAATCAAACACTAGAAATACTATATTTCAACTGTTAAAACCATGCTAAAACACATTTAGCTATAAGAAACACTTATTTTGGACAGGCTTTTTTCAAAGCGAAACCCTCTGAATACATCGACATTAAGATTCGAGATTCAAGTCCGTTTCAGATTCCTTTAAACCAGCCACACAAGGAAGGAAAATCCTTTGAGCTAACATGAAGGCATTTACACTTTAGCCGTTAAAATGAAAAGTCATTATGTATGGATTCGAGAAATGATACTATGGTATGTTACTATGGGACCTGAATATTGATATTTATTTCTTTTTGAGGCTTTTTAAATTTGATATTATACCGGTGTAATAAACCGATTTCTAATAAACTAAACTTGTAAAATATATCATGAAAAACTGAAAAATATAAATAATTAATATCTAGATATACAGAATTTTTTACTCATTTTATATCTATAAATACAATTTAGGATATTATATGCATAACAACAATTTAAATCATAAATGTTTGTTTTAGTTAGAATTTATAAAAAAAGAAAATTCTGGGAAGGGAAACCCTTTGTTTGTAAAGGTTTTGTCTGCAGTCAGTCAAAAATGTATTCATCGATACGTCGAATAATATCTACTATATCAATTTACAGACTACTTATGTGTAATAATAACGACTGTTTTCTGAATAATGACTATTTTCAGTTAGACTTTTTTAATATTATAAATCAAAACAAATAGAGTAAGAAATAAGAACTTTATAATTTATTTTGGTAGGCGAAATTAAACACAAGACATAAGAGTAGTTGCATATGCTAATAAACAACAAAAATGAAATAGAATAAATAAATTTAATATACAAAAGACAAATAAACTTTATTTATTCAGTGTGACACAGAAAATTCGCAATAAAACACACACCCAAATAAATCAATCAGATTAATTAAAGATAACTAATAAACTGAAACTACAGAACTAAAACTATACTTACTACTATTTTAATAACTAAAACTATTTATATATTAGTTCAGGATACATCGCCCATTTTTGCAAGTGACTATAACTATCAAGCTGATTTTCCGTTTGTAGCTTTATTTTGATGAGACGCCCAATAATTTCGTGTACGAAAGTCTCGATTGTGGTAGCTAACTGAGATAAAAAGGATAAAAAATTTTGATTTCATGGTTCTCAAATATTTATTACTAACTGAATGAATTTTTTTTTGTTCAATCTCAAGATAATTACCTAAATTATTCGAAAAAATATTTGTCCTACAAAATCTATGGTTGGTTCAAAGAGTCCCCCTTTCCAAAGTGTATCGATAACGAGGTCATCATAAATGATTACTAACAAGCTGATTTTTTTGTTTTCACTTAGTTAATGTTTATATAATTCAACAGACATATTGTCCTACAAATTGCGTAATAAATATTTGAGAACCATCAAATCAAAAAATTTTATCCTTGTTATCTCTGGACTCTGTTAGCTACCACAATCGAGAGTTTCGTACACGAAATTATTCGGTGTCTCATCAAAATAAAGCTACAAACGGAAAATCAGCTTGATAGTAGTCACTTGCAAAAATGGGCGATGTATCTTGAACTATATACAATAAATAATATTATAAATCTCTCTATAACACTTGCGTCAATACATATCCAAATCCTAGCGCCGTCTGCCTATGACGTCACAAGAAATATTCGAATACACAAACAAATCGTCATACATCAGACCCTTTTATATCTTCGTCACAGTCTACAGATTGTCTTTGTATTCATTACTATTTAAAAGCCACGATTTTATCCGCTTTAGTAATTTTCTATGCATATAACACTAATTTTAAAACATTTCTATGGGCTTGGAAATTGATTCAAAAATTATTAATGACTTAAAACGGTTTTGAAGTGAAACTTCATTAGGTGCGTTGAGAGTATTTTAAGATCGTGTCATGGTAAATGGTAATACCGTCACGTCATGGAAAAAAAACGATTTTGATATCTTTGAATCTTGCCACAGAAGTTTCACTTGTGACACGTGTGCTCGACACAAACGAGCTTTTTCATAAGTATTGGAATCAAAATTCAAATGCATAGACATTTATAAATCTATCAAGAAAAAAACTAACAAGTTTTTTAACACAAATACTACTAAACCAATTGATGAAATCATCACAGCCAGCTGATAGAATCTAATAATTGAGCCAAGAAATAAAAGCTGTAAAAACAACGCTCAAAGCAAAACGAGAAAGAGAATTCTCGTATATTTTTCTTAGTTAAATCTCGACTAAACACCCTCACCCTTTAATTAGAATCAAAGACAGATTTGTACAAACATAAAAACAGACGCAAAAAGTTCTTAGCAAATGTTTCACACTTAGTGCGGTTTTAATTACCGAAAGAGGGGCCTTATTGGTTTTTAACGCGTAAAAAACGGACCCCACCGAGTCGGCATCGCTTGTTAGTCCTTCGATACTTTGAGATTACTTTTATGTTTTTTATAATTTTTTTAAATGTTGCTTTGGTTATAATGCCGCGTTTATGTTATTTTTAATTTGACGATTCTAACAATTTTAAAATGGGTTGATGCTTGATAATTTTTTATGCAAAAACTGATAGTAGGATCGGTATGAAATTTTGCACAAAATTCGAAGATAGCCTGCCCTAAGCCTTTAGCCATAATATATTACATAGGCCAAGGTACTATTATATTATTATATATGCTACTTTAAAAATGTAAACGAAGCCATTGCCGGAATCTGTGTACAAAAATATATTTTTTTAGTATTTTGGTATTAGTAATATTTTATTTATAAATATAGGTTCTCTAGATGTGAGTCGATTATTAAATTAAGTAACTTCTACATTATGTTTAGTTGGGGTACAACAGCTGCTGTCGTCGATCCTTGTGTTAATTATATGGAATTTTAATTTATTTAATGCAAGTGTTACCTTTTTTAATTTAACTATAATTTTCAATAGTTATAGTTATTTTAAATAAAGTTACTAGAAACACTCACGCTGTACTTACTACAAATTTTTTTATAGTGCTATTGAAAATCATACTTATATGTATTTTAGACAAAATATTATTCTATAGGCCATTAAATTAACATAATACACAAGATAAATAATTATTTTGATAATAAAGGGTCGCTCAAGTATTAGGGTGACACGTGGCCTTTGTAATATTTTTTTCGCGAGAAATCGTTTTAAATAATATTATGATTTCAAAATATGAAGGGTATATTTAAAACAATTCATTTTTTCTTATAATTCAGTTAACGTATTGACTTTTCGTAACTTAAGAATTAAAGTAACATTTATTCTAATACAGATTTCATGATTGTTTTTAAGTTAAATTTGATTTATTTATTTATTTATATTTATAACTATCTATTTGTTATACAGAAGACTCTACCTAGTTTTTCACGAGTTACAAAAAGTAAGTAAATTGTCATAATATTATTATTAAATAATTTGTAATACAGTTGTGTTATTTTTGAGTAAATCCTTATCAAATAAGACCATTAATATAAAAACAATATAAAACTTACACACTTAACTTTACACGCTTTAAGCCCATCAAAAACATCTAAATTTGCACCTCCTTTTCACAGTCGGTTAAAACTAATCGATACTGATGGTTAATCAGTACATCCTAACATCACTCACTGTAGCCACGATGCTAGACCACTAACAAATGACCTCTGAAATTTGCTACAATAATATGTTACGTCTTGTAAGTACATAATCTTTGTGTAACATACTGTTAAATAGGATTTGGTTAGCTTTAAAGCTTGTTATGTTGTATAAGTGACTTTAATCTATTGCAATTATAATGCACATGAAAAACAAGTAGGTAGGTATATTTTTTACAAAAAAAAATATATATTTTGTGAAAGATAATTAAAAAAAAAATACTTTTTTTTTTCACACGAAAAAAAAGTATATTTTGTGAGAATTATCTTGTACAAATATATTTTTCATAATTATTTCTTGGGTAGAGCCAATATATCAATAAGAAAAGTTAAAAAAGAAATCATTTTAAAACACACAGACATTCCCTCTAAAAATTCACTTAATAACATAGTATCTACGTCTATACTAATATCATAAAGAGGAAAGGTTTGTATGTATGTATGGTTTTCACGCATAAACTACTGGACCGATTTTGATGAAATTTGGCACAGACAATCTTTAGACCCTGAGAAAGAACATAGTACCTTTTATTGCGAAATATGTACCACGGGCGAAGCCGGGGCGGACCGCTAGTATACAATAATATTTAATACCTTCTAAACTTAAATATAAAGACGATGTATAATAATTATTTGTTTCAATATGATAATAGAACAGCTCATTTATACAATACTAGGTTTCCGCCCGCGGCTTCGCCCGCACAGTCATAGAAAAACTCGCATAGTTCCCGTTCCCGTGGGATTTCCGGGATTGCGTCATTTTCCCGGGATAAAAAGTAGCCTATGTCCTTTCTCGGGTATCAAAATATCTCCATACCAAATTTCATGAAAATTGGTTCAGTAGTTTAGGCGTGATTGAGTAACAGACAGACAGACAGAGTTACTTTCGCATTTATAATATTAGTATGGATGATAGAGAGTAAAATATACCAAATAAACATCAGTAGTGAATCTTTGAAAATGCTGTCTGCTCCAATTTCGTGACCTCGTTGTTTTGTTCATTTTATACATTTAAACACAAATCTAATATAATGAGAAATAACGTTTTCACTTTTTGCCCTTGAAACGTTCATGGTTTGCATACATTTTGTTTATTTACTCAGATACGATTTTTTTAAATTTATTATGGCCATTTTAATCATTAGGTTAAGTGCTTTTGATATCAGCACAGAATACATAATAGTAGCTAAACGCTACAGAACGGACACTCTCCACCTCCCGCCAAAATTAAACACTTACCTCACCCCGCACGATCAGACATAAAATGGTCCATATTTTTCTACAGGGACGATACGCAACGAAGATTGACAACATTAATCAAATTGACTTAAAGTAATTTTATTATTTTGGATTTGTGATTATCGTTTTTCGTAGAAAATGGTTAGATATTGTGCTGTTTACGGATCCTATTTCTACAGAAAAACGCGAATTTTTTTTACGCTAGTCAAAAATGTGCCAACCATAAAGCGTTAACACACACATTTGCAGTATCTACAGTGTGACTGTCAAAACGATAATTTTGTATGGAGTGTCCGGGGTGTGATATCAGTATAAAGTTTTTTGATATCTGCAAATGCAATAGTTACGGAATATTCGCTTATGCACACTTAACGATTACACCCTGTATATCCTTGCTACTATCCTACTAATATAATAAATGCGAAAGTTTGTGAGGATGGATGTATGTGTATGTTTGTATGTTTATTACTCTTGCACGCAAATACTACTGAACCGATTGTGATAAAATTTAGCACACATATAGAGGGTAACTTGAATTAACACATAGGATAGGTTTTATCCCGGAAATGCCACGAACAGGAACTATGCGGGTTTTAATTTGTTAACGCGGGCGAAGCCACTGGCGGAAAGCTAGTATAATATAATGGAATATTGGCCACCCACGTCAACTTTTTAACATCTCAATCGTAATCTTTATTTTAGGGGTAATGTCTTGTACAAGTATCTAAAAACGTAGGTATCAGATAAGAAATTGCATACTGATCGAATTTTCAGCTATCTATACAAACGCAGATCCCAGATGTTTTAGTTCAGAAGTGGTCAAGTGTTTGCTATCCGCTTCCATCAGCGAATGTTCTACAAAAGCCACTTTAAGAAAATATTATAATAAAATATTCAACACAAATGCACTCTATTTCATGTCCGAGATATCGTGAACAAATAAAATATGTAAAATGAAATGAAAACACTTATTTATATTCTTTAAAGTTTTCTTATGAAAATTTATAAATTTAATAAATTGAAGAATTAATTAAAGTCAGTCTTAAGTGTTATAAATTAAAATTTATTTATTGTGTTAAAAGTATATACGTGAAAGGAAAACAACAAATAAATAAATATAAAAAGGCTACTTTGTCGCTAAGTACCTATCTCTACCACTCTACCAGGCAACCATTAAATACAACAAAAATATATGCCCTAGTTGCCTGGAAGAGATAGCATTTGAGTAAAAATTATACTCTTAAATCTACACTAATATTATAAAGAGGAAAACTTTGTTTGTTTGTTTGATTGTAATGAATAGGCTCATAAACTACTGGACCGATTTTAAAAATTTTTTCGCTATTCGAAAGCTACATTATCCACGAGTAATATAGGCTAGGTTTTATGCCGTAAATCCCACGGGAACGGGAACTAAGCGGGTTTTTTTTTGAAAACGCGGGCGAAGCCGCAGGCGGAAAGCTAGTTAGTTATAAACTAATATTTAGTCAGCTCTCTTTTGTAAAATTTGATGATGTAAGAGTAACTACTTTAATTTATTTCAGATCACTTTCCAAAAGCTTATTTCAAAACAACATAAAGCAGATCCGTTCAAAAACGAACCCATTGAACAACATAGTAAAATGATACTCAAAAATTCACCCAAAATTATCTGCCATAAAATACGAGCATAATAAGTCAGCCCTAATAATTTTATCTCAGACATGATAATTTCACGAAATGGACCTTGACCTGAGTTACAATTTTGTAGACTTTTCAGTGACTCGGCTTCAGTATTTCTGAGAGCTGACTAAATATTAGCACCATTTTGTTTTCACGTTTTGTCGAATCTAACTGTAGGCCATGGAGAATCATAATTTATTTTACGTCTGATATTTTAAGAACTGGAGGGCTTTTAATTATTTTGTAAGGCTTTCTTGAATTATTTGCGCTTGCGGGAGTATCAATTTGTTTAAAGGTAAAAGGGAATTTTAACAACGATTTTTAAATATGGCACTAACTTTGTTATCCTTTTATCCTACGCAATGTGAATTTTTCTTTAAGGTTAATATTATGTTCACACACAAACACATTATAGAGATGAAACTCATTATTTCTAGTAGCTTAGCATAAACCCAGCCTCTGACGTAACAAAACTGATTCACAATTCATACATACATCCACCAATACCAATGAGGTCAGGATCAAGTCATATCTTTAATTAAATTAGCATGTAATATATATCCACAAATTTAATAATAAACAGTAATTTTATAGTATGATATAAAATATAAATTGAAAATTGCAACCACATAGAAAACCACGTTAGAGTCAGACGTTATTATACAACTAGAAAATGCAACTGTAATGAACTTTTGTCACCTAATTAACTATCTAAGACGCCTGACGTCCATTTATGTATATTTGTTACATATATAGCGCCCCAGAGCGCCCCTCGATCACATCAGGGGTTAAAAACCAAATAAAACATTTTAACAACTCGCTGATCAAACATAGACTGAAGCTATTTTCGTAAATAAAATTTTACAGGCATATAGAAAATAAAACGGTACATCTACCTACTAATAAAGCTGAAGAGTTTATTTGTTTGTTTGTTTGAACGCGCTAATCTCGGGAACTACTGGTCCGATTTGAAAAATTATTTCGGTGTTAGATAGCCCATTTATCGAGGAAGGCTATAGGCTATATATGATCACGCTAAGATCAACAGGAGCGGAGAAATGCGGGTGAAACCGCGGGGAACTAGTCTATATATATAAAACTCAAAGGTGACTGATATAGTGATCTATCAACGCACAGCCCAAACCGCTGGACGTATCGGGCTGAAATTTGGCATGCAGGTAGATGTCATAACGTAGGCGTCCCCTAAGAAAGGATTTCCCGAAATTCTTGCGGGAACGGGGAAAAACGGGGATTCACGTACAAAGTCGTGGGCGGAAGCTGGTAATATATAAAGCGGTTGAATTTATTGGCTCCATCGCTTTTCACTCAATAAAACAAAAGCCAGCAATTAACGTTTTTCATCAGTTCAACATGATCATGACATTTATATAGTGGTGTGGATATGATTTTTAACGATCGATTCGCGTAGTGACCTTATTGTTCAGATAAAAGTTTAATTTATAGATCTAGCTGTACTTGTCCGCAGATTAACAGAAAACTAGCTTTAGGTTTTTGAAAACAAAAGAAGTACTTGACTCTGGACTACTTTGAAATTTCGTTCAAATAAAAAGTTTGATTTCGTCGTGAAAATTGTTATACTTTCAGACACAATTTCGTATTCATATTAGTTGTAGGTATAGATAACCTACATCTACACAAGCAATAAGTTTTATACATAGACTTAAAGATAGCTCCAAGTATCGAAATGATACATAATAGATCGTTGTTTTCATATTGAGAATCAGAATAGTAGAATGTATGTTTCAACGAGATATACTTACGATGTAAACTTGTAAACATGGGCTCGTTCCCTCCAGGACCAAATCTGTCTTGGTATACTTATCATTGCGTATAATAATAAAATACTTAATTAATTTCTTTATAAAGTAACATTGTGACTTTTCTCTCAAAATACTACACTCACAATACATTTTCTTAATATCATTTCAGGTTCACATATATATCAAATACGAACAAAATATGGAATCGTAGCAGTCTGGTTCATTAAATTTAATAAGCTCCTTAACAATGTGGAGATAATATTTCAAAAACAGCACTTATGAGTTGGGAGACTTGGCCAAATTATATTTCAACTAAATATATCTCTGATTCATACTGCATTTAGTTGTGTGGGTTGCACTAGTTTAAGCCCACGATAGCGTCCGCGTTTGATTTTCTTTATCTATACATATAATAAATCTGTAGAAGGGTCAATTCTGTACATTGAAAATATTGAAAAAATAAATACCAGGGGGTGTTACTGGATCGACACCAAACCCAAATATGTGATTAAAAAATTTTTTGTCTCTCTGTCTGTCTGTCTGTCTGTATGTATGTGAAGGCATCACGTGAAAACTAACGGTTGGATTTCGATGAAACTTGGTATAATTATACCTTATTATCCTGGGCGTAAAATAGGATACTTTTTATCCTGGAAAAATACGTAGAAAAAAATTAATCTTAATTTTTCAGTTTTATCCATAGACGTTGTTCTGTAGAACAGCGAACACACGTTGCGTATTATTATAGGCCTAGCCGTATTTGGGTCCAATAGATATTTATAATATGTCATTGTCAGAGTTACTCAAATGGAGAAATAATCTATCCACGCGAAGACCGACATCCGCGCGGACGGAGTCGCGGGCGGAAGCTAGTCCAATATATTATTTTAGGTTAATGTTTAGCCATGCTAAAATTTGGTGAAGACTTATTTTACATAATAAATATTTTCAGTAGTAGCATTATTAAACAGGAGAAATTGTGCGAATGTAGAGCCATAAATCGATATTTCATAAAAAAAAATTACTTACTTATTATTATGACATGATAATTTTTTTAATACCTTTAAAATATGATTTAGTACATACAATATTAACAATATTAATATTTTATATAATATAGTATATCGCAATGCTTATAAACAACAAACATCTAGACTCTATATAAATAATACAAGCTAAATATTATCATATTTGAATTGTAAAAATACTTAAATGTACCTTAATAATAAAATAATAATCATAAAATGTATCATTTATATGAGGTTTCATTATACTGAAGCTCTATCAATTTGGGAAAAGGTCAAAGTCAGTTGATATTTTCATTATAGCTTTGGCAAACTTATTCCCCTGTCGTTCGCGATTATTCTCTAAATATAGCTCTTAAATTCATTTGTTTTATGTGACTCTATTGTTAAGGAAATCCATTTTATTTAAAGTTTGTAGAAAGCATTATAAAAATATTCGTTTTGTTTTACCGAGCTGCGTAAAGAGCGTATATTTTGGTGTAATTATAAAATAATGATGAATATTTTTATTCGTATTATTTACGTAATAAACACTCATTTTTGTGAACATAATATTATTTGAAAATAAATTAATTATAAATTAATATAGAGCTAGTTTAAAATATATTGATATGAAACTCTACATCATTAATTTGTTAGCAAATAATAGAGTTCATGAAAGTTTTAAAGGAGTATAATATTTTACAAATATTATTTTATTTATTTTATTATTATACTGTACACACTAAAATACATAAATTCACAGATTAAAAAACTACAAACCTGCTCGTAAAATCCTTAACACTCATACAATTACAATCACAACAAAAACACAAACACACACATACGTCTACACTAAAACTAAATCCACGGATATTTTCGTAACAGTTGCAAAGGCGATCGGACGGAGCGCACAACCTCTCCCCACGAAAGCTAACCACATACTGAAGAACGAAGTCTGAAAACTGAACACAATTGCTAACATCAACGCATTTAACTTCACAATTTTGTTGTGGCAAATGCGCAGCGAAGCAACAAAATTATTGAAGCATAAACGAGATAGTTGGGTCTTATTAAGTTCTTAGGAATTAATCACTCGATGCAACGGCCCGTACTTAATCGGAACTGAATACGCTATTCCTTTGGAACTTTGAACTACAGGTTCAATGTACGTGGGGTGCTATTTATAAAAGTTTTACGCGGAAGAAAAACTATTTTTGTTTTATGGCTATCTATTGAAATTATCGACATTGATCAGTGCAGTGGTAGTTGAAAGCGTGGGTTTGATTCTATTGTAGTCATTTTGGTATAAGTTATATTACCATCGAATTATGGTCAATGCACGTAAAATATAATAAATCTGTGTACAATACTTATATAATCTTTAAGAGCATTTGAAAGAAAATACTATTTTTGAAACTAAGAGCCAATTTTTCAATCCTTGGTTAAAATTTATCCGTCCAATAAAGTATTACACGAACATATTAAAATGTCACCTGTAAACTGTCACATACGGACAATTACAATACATTTTTGAAATGGTAGTTTAATACGTTATTCGATGAATAAGTTTTAACCAAGGATTGAAAAATCAGCCCTAAGAAGGATTAGAAGATCGAATAAAGAGCTTTTGCTTCTTATGCTTCTGACGTGATTCAAATGATATCTATAAACATTGTGGGTTCGATTCCCACCCGGGGCAAATATTTGTGTGATGAACATAGATGTTTGCTCTGTGTCTGGATGTTTTTTTATCTATATAAGTATTTATTTAAATTATATAATTATGTATGTTTATCAGCCATCTGGTTGCCATAACACAAGCGAAAGCTTAGTATGGGATCAGATCGTGCCGTGTATGAAAATTGTCCTGAAATATTTATTTATTTTCTTTTTAAATTTAACATCGATAATTTAATATATCTTGCTTTTACTTTATATGCATAGAAAATGTTTTCTAACGACTGATTTTTCTCTAATAGAGCAGCTTTTTTTCTCGACGACCCAGTTGCCGTGATACGAAGTCTTGCCGTTCCAGTTATGTTTTCAAAATCTATCGAGAGAGGTATCTGTATAAAGGATTTTAAAGATAAATATTTAAAGCTTGTTTTCTATGTAATTTTAAAAATAACATAATGAACGTTTATTATATTACTAGTTTTTCATAAAGGAAAACTCGCATAGTTCCTGGCACTATGCGGTTTTCAGGATATAAACTACTATGTGTGTGCTAAATTTCATGACAATCGGTCGCGCAGTTATTGCGTGAACGAGTAATAAACAAACAAATAAACATACATACTTTTGCATTCATAATAATAGTTGTATAAATACCTTCAATTAAAAATAGTATGTTCCAATCCAACTATACCCAACGCAAAGCCCAAACTTTAATCATACCGCCTCAAGGATATCCTTATACCAAAAATTGTAATTTGAAAACACTTTGACAGTTTAAAGCGAACTGTAATCATCGTTATCATCCAATAAGCCGCCTTTGGGACGCCTTTATAAAATATTCAAGAGGTCGAAAAGTAATATTCTCTCACTAGTTAAAGAACGTCAAAGTTCGAAGGTAAATTTGAAAAGCTCATCAAAATGTATTAACATCGGCTTTGAACTATCTTTGGTGAGATTTTAAGTCCATTGTGTCCTCTTTTGGAACTCCAAATTCACTTTTTTAATACACTTGCATAATGTTAGTAGGTTTTCGGGATATAGAGCGTATGTGACAGGATAACGTAACGTTTCTGATGTATTAATTTTCAAAGTGTTGATTTTTTAGAACAAAATTTATCTCTTTGATGTAACAATAATTACTAAAATATTATTTTATTATATCAATTAATAAAATAACAGCTTAATTATTTTGCTATTCTTTTACTCCTTTATTTTAAAATTATCTAGAATTGTATAGATTTTGTTCCTATATCACCATAACATAACCATAATAATTAAAACCTTTTCACTTTACCAACTTTTCAATCCGGCGTCGCGTCGCTGTGATTTTGTTTGTCAAAATTGTACCCTGTGCTGCGCGGATTCTTCCTCGATAAATGTGCTATCTAATACCGAAATTATTTTCAAATCGGACCTAGTTCCTGAGATAAGCGCGTTCAAACAAACAAACAAACTTTTCAATAATATTAGTATATATTTTATTTGTTTACTAACGGCCCCGGTAGACATTGTTCTGCTTACATGTTTACATATTTACTCTCCATAAAAACTTCCTTGTGTCTTAACAAAAACATTAACCGAATTGGTCAAGCCGTTCTCGAGTTTCGTGCTTACAAGCTAAGATCACAATGTCCATGCTTAATTATTATAACCTTTTCACAATTAAAGCCTTAAGCGGTTTAAGGAATAAACTGGTTAATTAAGCAAGTTTCAAAAGTTAAAGACGAGTTAAAAGTCGGTGTTTGTTGAGTGGAAACAGGTTGGCAGTTTGAACGAGATAAAGGGACGTTTTTGAAGACGTTTGAATCAGTTGGAAACAAAGTTTATTGTAGATACAGTATATTGAAGACTAGCGGTCCGGCTTCGCCCGTGGTACATATTTCGCGATAAAAGGTAGCCTATGTTCTTTCTCGGGGTCTAAAGAATGTCTGTGCCAAATTTCATCAAAATCGGTCCAGTAGTGTATGCGTTAAAACCATACATACATACATAATTACAAACCTTTCCTCTTTATAATATTAGTATAGATTGAGGGAAAATACAGGAAACACATGGTGGACTGTATTCTAGAGATAAAAAGTTAAGAATACATTTTATCACTATTCAGGTATGAATAAAATAAACATAAAAATTCAATCATGTCACATATAAGCTCTAAAATATTTTCCGATTTGTGTAGATCCTGCAACAACAAAAATTTACTTGTAGATTATGAAGATCAATTTCTTATGTATATTTATTTACTGTTCTAGTTAGATAAAAATGTATTTTTTAGTCAGGTCTTCCTGCTGGTTTTCTCGAAGAGATCTCTTGGAACTTATAAGACCGCCCTCAGCTCCATGTTTTTATTGTATCTGTCTTATGTTATCTTGGCACCATAAATATTAAAAAATTACTAGTATTCTACTATATACAATACACACAATTCTGTAACTACAGTTTTTGTACACTCCCATTTCTGACGCGCTCTGACAAATGTGTATGGTCTGCTATGATTCATATTGTTGGTAACTCGCCAAGCCTGTGTTGATCAAACGTTTGACTCGTAAATACGTGATGAAATGTTTTTTAGACACTGAAAATTTTGTTGAAGGTTCTGGTTCGGGTGATGAGCAATACATTTGAATAGTTTTTTTGGCTTCAAATTCAAAATCAAAATGATTTATCATCATTTTATATGATAAGCGCGAAATTTGTAATTATGTACGAATGTTTAATAAACTTTCATCTTGTTTAGAAATCTATTAATAAGATTGACTCCTTAATATCTTAATCTGGACGCATTAGCACTCAGAAAATCCACAGAACTCGAGCGAATGAATAACTTCTAGGAAATTTAACGTGTTTCCTCGTACTAATCTATGTATTGGATACTTTCAGGTGAGCTCTTTCTAAAGACTTACATCAGCATAATAAAATGTAGTAGGTACTATCTTTTTTCTCATAATATAAATAAGTTAAAATCCGTTCAGCTGTTTTTTTTGCCCTCAATAAGATGACATTTTAACTATGCCGTGATTGAGTCAATCACTAGTAGATGTTCCTAACCGCAATTCTTATACTATGATAAATAGTCTTATAATTTTGCTGTATCATTTGAAGATATATAAATAGCATTGATTCTGCAACCACAGCATGAAATATATTATCACAAAAGTTAATTATAATAGTAAATTTTAAAAAGCACACACTTACATCAGTAAATAAAATCATAACAATATTATCACTTATTCGAAAATCACAATGGAACAGAGAAATTTTATCAAATAATATCTATACTAAAGAAAATACTGTTAAATCATGACGCGCATGCTACACCGCAGTCCGGTAAAATTCCAAAACTGGTAACATATTACATACAGTAAGAGAGCCAGAGTTGTAAACATCCCCGTATTTTAAATTTGCCGACTCCACGTTGGCAACCGCATCGCATATAATGCTGCGGAAACGACAACAGCTATTTTACTTATGTATTCTATAGGGCTGCCAAGAGCATAAAGATTAATCGGTTTATAACCATTTAAATAACCTTTTGTATCAAACAATTTTGTAGAGACTAAGCATTCTTACGTATGGGTTTATTTATAACGTTTAACGAACATGATAGAGTAAATGAATGGCCATTTTTAAAATCATTCTATTGTTTATTTATTTTTATTTTCATAATTTTTCAAAAAGGGGTACCAATAGAAACGGTTGGCGATAAAATTATAGGAAATGAAATTACCGTTAAGAAATATTAAAAACACAAGGTTTGTCAGTTTTTATACCTACTTTTCCTGGCGATTTTGATTTGTGATCCCTTATGTCTCCAACTATAAAATTGGAGGCTGAACAGAATAATTAACATGATCAAATCTATATACTGTTAAGGACTAGTTTAGTGAAACAAGTAATTGCCTACACACAAAACTTACAGAGGAATACAGTACAGGGAGTCCAAACTTTAAACCCTGTTACAGTTATTTGAGTGCAAACGTCTTGTTTAAACCAGTTGAAACCGGTTCAAACCAGTTAAAACCAGCTCAAACCAGTTACATGGCTAAGTGTGAACAGATTACAATGCAGTTGTTATGAGACCTTCTGATAAAGACAGCAATTAGAGCCAATAAAGTGGAATTGAAGTGTCATTTAATAATGTTATAAGATGACTTGACATTGAGTTATTAAGATGTAGTTTAACTTTATAAACAGAATGACTCTCCTATTCAATGGAGCCATTATGAATGTTTATTCATTCCTTCCAATGCACAGATATAATTAAAATAAAAATCTAGAGAGTTTGTTTGTTTGTTTAAACGCGCTAATTCAGAAGCTTTACGGATTTAAAATATTCTTTCATCTTTGGATGTATACCTACGTGATCCCTGCATGCTATATGCTATATAATAATTATATATTATATTTACCACGTTCAAAGCTAGAGCAGACCGCTAGTATTTTATAATACACGTGATACCAAAAAAATATAAGCTGAAGGGTTCCTTTAAATGTTGTACCTAATGTGAGCTTTTTTAATAAAAGAAGGTAATTTTTAACAGTTTCATTTAATAACAGTAAATAACTAAAAATTCCATATTTCTGGAAGCTCATGAGTCACACAAGACCCCTCAATTAAACTCATTCCATCTAGATCAATCATGCGAATTTGTAACGCTATTGTAAGTTATGTTATTCACCCCGGCTTTACTCCCCATGATAACATAAATATGATAATTTGCGGATATTTGTAGGGTGCAAATGTTAATGCCGATTATTATCAATATTGAGGGTTTGCCGAATGAATGTGTATAATTTGTCACAAAAAATAGAAAGTAGGTATAGAATATCTATATCTACTTATACTTAATATTATAAAGAGGAAAGGTTTGTATGTATGTATGTATAGATTTCACGCATAAACTACTGAACCGATTATAATGAAATTTAGCACACATATAGAGGGTAACTTGGATTAACACATATGATAGGTTTTATCCCGGAAATCGCACGGGAACGGGAACTATGCGGGTTTTCCTCTGAAAACGCGGGCAAAGACGCGGGCGAAAAGCTAGTCTTGTATAATTAATTGAATGTATTATGGTAATACTTTTCTCGACTAGGTTTTGTTCGTATGTAATGTTTGAAAATATATCGACAAAAGCTTATCCTTTTGAGTTTTTGTCGTTTATATGTATATGTGGGAATAGGATAAAATATTAAGATGTACCTATTTCATGATTACTAGTTTTATTTTTAGTCTGTGTTTTTCTATTATTTAATCTTTGAATATGTTATCTGTAGACTGTAGATTTTTGGTTGTCTATGACTTGAGTTTGTGTTTTTTTTTTTGGGGTACGATGTAATGGAGGATTGTTGAAATGTATTTTTGAGATATGTAACCGGTGCAGGTGTCTGGGAAATAAATCGATTGGGCGAATTTGGCTTTTTATTTACACCATCCCCACATATATGCATAAGTTCATCTATTATCGTGACTCAAATAGTATATTATAGGCTTTGTATATTCGCTTCCCGGCTCTCTTCATTGTAAGACAAGTTAGAATCAGCTTATAACACCGAAGTAAAACGTAGTTATCATCAGGTAGCTCAACAGAAAATGTAGCATTTTCATGGTTTTAAACACTATTATATTAAATAATAATTGAAAATATTATAGTCATTCATTTGACTATAATGACCTTTCATTGTTAGGTTAACCCGGTAGAGATACCTCAGGCGCTACCTTAAGTGGGCCCTTTGCTGATTTATTTTAAGTCTTTTCTGTATTTTATGTCTTTATTTTCAAAGTAATGAAGCATTTTCATTCATTCATTATTATTATAGGCCTAAGTAGGTACAATAAAACATGTCTTGAATGTCTAACATTACATGGTATATTTCTATGAGTAAAAGTATAATAGCCAATCAATTTAGCCCTTAACAATAGTTTTGCGGTCAACCTCTTTCTCATAAGAAATAGCTGGCGTTTAAATAGAGCCTTTGTTTTCAATAGTTGATTGCTTTGGAACACAATGAGTTCGTATTTCTAAGATATATTAATATCCAAAAACTACATTAGACATAATATAATGTGTTATTTATTTAACAAAGGAGAAGTTGAGCAAATTCGGCATAATTGCTATATCTCATGTTGTATTAAACTAGTGGTACGCCCCGGCTTCGCCCATGGTACATGTTTACGTTTTCTCTCTAAAAGAACCATCCTCGTACTTCAAGTAATATTATAAAAAAGAATTAACGAAATCGGTTCAGCCGTTCTCGAGTTATGCGCTTACCAACACATTTTGCGATTCATTTTTAACCGACTTCAAAAAAAAGGAGGAGGTTATCAATTCGGCCGGTATATTTTTTTTTTTTTTTTTTTTTTTTTTGTATGTACACCGATTACTCCGAGGTTTCTGAACCGATTTACGTGATTCTTTTTTTGTTCGATGCGGGATGGTGTCGAATTGGTCCCATAAAAATTTTATTCGGCTAGGCCTAGTAGTTTTTATTTTATGAGCATTTTTGTCTGTACTCGATGACTTAATTTCAATGTAGCAAGTAACTTTGATTCACTTCCCGGTAACCGATTGAGCTGAAATTTTGTGTACGAATGTAAATTGGATAGCGATGAAACATTATCATGACATGGAGCTGATCTGATGATGGAATCGGAAGGTGGCCATAGGAACTCAGTAATATATTGACTCAACTTTATCGA
Source organism: Colias croceus (assembly GCF_905220415.1). Classification (NCBI taxonomy): domain Eukaryota; kingdom Metazoa; phylum Arthropoda; class Insecta; order Lepidoptera; family Pieridae; genus Colias; species Colias croceus. The sequence goes on along the minus strand of NC_059542.1, from coordinate 11,086,135 downwards.
GTTTGGGCTCGTTTGATTCGTGTTGAAAAATACACTAAAAAGTATTAAATAAAAATAACTGCGTTAAAAACAACCGACTTCAAAAACGGAAAAGTAAGAAATAAAAAAGATTTGATATTATTAATTACTACATATTATTTTTATGTGCTATTTACTAAAAAGGTTTGAAGTCGGTGCCAAACACTAAGCACTTAGTATTAAGCCCATGCACCGACATCAAACCTTTTTAGTAAATAGCACATAAAAATAATATGTAGTAATTAATAATATCAAATCTTTTTTATTTCTTACTTTTCCGTTTTTGAAGTCGGTTGTTTTTAACGCAGTTATTTTTATTATATTATAGATAGAAGAAGAATATTGTAATTAGGTACTTTGAAACGTGAATTGTGTTCGTGCAACACACTAAGCCCTTTATTTTTAGGGTTCCGTAGCCAAAATGGCAAAAACGGAACCCTTATAGTTTCGTCATGTCCGTCTGTCCGTCTGTCCGTCTGTCCGTCTGTCACAGCCGATTTACTCGGAAACTATAAGTACTACAGTGATGAAATTTGATGGGAATATGTGTTGTATGAACCGCTACAAAAATATGACACTAAATAGTAAAAAAAAGAATTGGGGGTGGGGCCCCCCATACATGTAACTGAGGGATGAAATTTTTTTTTTCGATGTACATACCCGTGTGGGGTATCAATGGAAAGGTCTTTTAAAATGATATAAAGTTTTCTAAAAAACATTTTTCTTAAAGTGAACGGTTTTTGAGATATCAGCTCTCAAAGTCGTAAAAAGTATGTCCCCCCCCCTCTATTTTTATAACTACGGGGTATAAAATTCTAAAAAAAATAGAGGTGATGCATGCTAATTAACTCTTTCAACGATTTTTGGTTTGATCAAAGTATCTCTTATAGTTTTTGAGATAGGTTGATTTAACTGTAATTTATTATATTTGCTGCTACGGAACCCTTTGTGCGCGAGCCCGACTCGCACTTGGCCGGTTTTATTAATCATTCCGCTAGAGACTCAAAGCTAAACACACATTAATATGCGCTTTTGTACACACGCTGTTTACAGATTAATCAAAAAGTAACATCCTCTCATTACGTATTTATATCGGTTCACAAAGGGACAGTATTAATTAAATTCACTTTAAATACTTAATATAACCCAAAACTAGTTTAATTAGAGGATATAAAATTTATCCTCGAAGGACTAAAAACAACCCAATTAACGCTTTGTTTAAAATTTTCTCGTTGTTGGTATTTTTGTTGAACTAACAATTTATTAATAAAAATAACATGGGGTTTTGTTATTTATAATCTGTCTCTAACTAACTTCTTATCTATATCTCATATTTTTACTAGCTATCCGCCCGCTGCTTCGCCGCTTAAATCTAAATAATAAATTATATACTACTTAAACCTCCACGAGAATCACTATCTATTAAAAAAAAACTGCATCAAAATCTTTTGCGCATACCCACACAGGCAGTGGAAAGGGACTTTGTATCCTATGTTTGTTACATTAGGTATGCTACATTTTTAAGCTATTGCATAGCTTCTATCGCGGGCCTTGAGCGCGGGGACCGAATCGAGAAATTCCGTAACGAAAAAACCTCACGCTCCCCACTCCGACGGGCACGGAGGTGTGACTTGAAGGCATAGCATGCAATAGCTTTACCGCGGCAGTCCCCGAGTGCCACACGTCTTTTTTTATTATGCAAAATGTATATTATAGAGGTAATATTAATATGTTGAATTTAATGATAAAAATATGCACAATCTATTACTTGCGCCTGATTAATAATCATGTTAGATATATCATAATATTAAAAATTATAGAATCATAATATTTATAACTATTATTCGCATTGGAATAAAAATGTTGTTTATCGGTTATCACTAGACCATGGTTTTAGTAAACTTCAGCATTAGCATATTAAATATATTTTATAGTAATGCAATACAGAACTATTCCAATATTTGTATCAATAACGTTTAAAAGTTAAACAGATAACTTTCACAAGTTGGAAGCGTTCAGAGATCTGTGGTAAGCGCACAACTTTTCTAGAACTGATATTGAATTTCATTACAAATAAATAATACTGAATTAACGGTTTTGTTAATTTAAGGGCCGATTTTTCAATGCTTGGATAAAGCTTATCCGTCCAATAAAGTATTACACGATAATATTAAAATGTCACGTAAACTGTCAAATACTGGCAATTAGAATACGTTTTTAAAATGGTAGTTTTATACATTATTCGACGAATAAGCTTTATCCAAGCATTGAAAAATCGGCTCTAAAACTTATAGCAGACAGAAGCTTGATAAAAAATAACTCAGGCCAGCTTTTGTGAAAAGAATTATTCATATAATTTGATGTTGTATAATAATAATTAAAATATACCTACACAATATTATGTATACTGCATACAACTTAATAAGCTATTTTTATATGCACGTAAAACCTTAATATTTTGACGAATTATGTAACTTTTACTAAATATTATACACTAGGTGAGCTCCGCGGTTTCATCTGCGTTGCTCCGTTCCTTTTGGTCTTAGCGTGATGATATAATATAGCCTATAGCCTCCTTCGATAAATGAACTATCTAACAACGAAATAATTTTTCAATCGGACCAGTAGTTCCTGAGATTAGCGCGTTCAAACAAACAAACTCTTCAGCTTTATAATATTAGTATATAGATTTTTTCCTTCTTTGATAAGTAGGTAGTATCAGTTTTAGAGTTCAGTTAGCCAAGAAATCAAATGCATTCAAAAATAACTTGAACCAAATATACTCCGAAACCCCTGTTACTATTTAAATAGAACCCAGATCACACATTAAGATACGTCACATTTAAAATGTAGGAAATACGTGACGTCACCAATCGCACTTATCAGGAATGTATTAAACTTTCGAGAAACTTCGACGTTAAAACTTTGCCTACATGTTATAGGCGTTTATGGCGGGAATATTATACTGTTTCCGGTTTCGTATTTGGAAAATATTTTGAGATTTGTAGCGAATAATTTAGAATTTTTGTGACTGTCTATCTATTCGTCACATAAAACGACATAGGAATGTAGTTTTCATGAACTACATACTTGTTTGCGACAAATATTAATTTATTAAGAATTGGTGGGGCCCAGCCCCCCTAGTCAAGTGGCTTTCTGTTAGCGTAGCGTTCAATAGAATAGACTACGAATGTATGAGATTGACGTAAGCTGTAGATAAACGTATCTAATAAACGTATCCAATAATAATTTTTTAATTATAATAATTTTTTGCATTCATAATAATAGTTGTATAAATACCTTCAATTAAAAATAGTATGTTCCAATCCAACTATACCCAACGCAAAGCCCAAACTTTAATCATACCGCCTCAAGGATATCCTTATACCAAAAATTGTAATTTGAAAACACTTTGACAGTTTAAAGCGAACTGTAATCATCGTTATCATCCAATAAGCCGCCTTTGGGACGCCTTTATAAAATATTCAAGAGGTCGAAAAGTAATATTCTCTCACTAGTTAAAGAACGTCAAAGTTCGAAGGTAAATTTGAAAAGCTCATCAAAATGTATTAACATCGGCTTTGAACTATCTTTGGTGAGATTTTAAGTCCATTGTGTCCTCTTTTGGAACTCCAAATTCACTTTTTTAATACACTTGCATAATGTTAGTAGGTTTTCGGGATATAGAGCGTATGTGACAGGATAACGTAACGTTTCTGATGTATTAATTTTCAAAGTGTTGATTTTTTAGAACAAAATTTATCTCTTTGATGTAACAATAATTACTAAAATATTATTTTATTATATCAATTAATAAAATAACAGCTTAATTATTTTGCTATTCTTTTACTCCTTTATTTTAAAATTATCTAGAATTGTATAGATTTTGTTCCTATATCACCATAACATAACCATAATAATTAAAACCTTTTCACTTTACCAACTTTTCAATCCGGCGTCGCGTCGCTGTGATTTTGTTTGTCAAAATTGTACCCTGTGCTGCGCGGATTCTTCCTCGATAAATGTGCTATCTAATACCGAAATTATTTTCAAATCGGACCTAGTTCCTGAGATAAGCGCGTTCAAACAAACAAACAAACTTTTCAATAATATTAGTATATATTTTATTTGTTTACTAACGGCCCCGGTAGACATTGTTCTGCTTACATGTTTACATATTTACTCTCCATAAAAACTTCCTTGTGTCTTAACAAAAACATTAACCGAATTGGTCAAGCCGTTCTCGAGTTTCGTGCTTACAAGCTAAGATCACAATGTCCATGCTTAATTATTATAACCTTTTCACAATTAAAGCCTTAAGCGGTTTAAGGAATAAACTGGTTAATTAAGCAAGTTTCAAAAGTTAAAGACGAGTTAAAAGTCGGTGTTTGTTGAGTGGAAACAGGTTGGCAGTTTGAACGAGATAAAGGGACGTTTTTGAAGACGTTTGAATCAGTTGGAAACAAAGTTTATTGTAGATACAGTATATTGAAGACTAGCGGTCCGGCTTCGCCCGTGGTACATATTTCGCGATAAAAGGTAGCCTATGTTCTTTCTCGGGGTCTAAAGAATGTCTGTGCCAAATTTCATCAAAATCGGTCCAGTAGTGTATGCGTTAAAACCATACATACATACATAATTACAAACCTTTCCTCTTTATAATATTAGTATAGATTGAGGGAAAATACAGGAAACACATGGTGGACTGTATTCTAGAGATAAAAAGTTAAGAATACATTTTATCACTATTCAGGTATGAATAAAATAAACATAAAAATTCAATCATGTCACATATAAGCTCTAAAATATTTTCCGATTTGTGTAGATCCTGCAACAACAAAAATTTACTTGTAGATTATGAAGATCAATTTCTTATGTATATTTATTTACTGTTCTAGTTAGATAAAAATGTATTTTTTAGTCAGGTCTTCCTGCTGGTTTTCTCGAAGAGATCTCTTGGAACTTATAAGACCGCCCTCAGCTCCATGTTTTTATTGTATCTGTCTTATGTTATCTTGGCACCATAAATATTAAAAAATTACTAGTATTCTACTATATACAATACACACAATTCTGTAACTACAGTTTTTGTACACTCCCATTTCTGACGCGCTCTGACAAATGTGTATGGTCTGCTATGATTCATATTGTTGGTAACTCGCCAAGCCTGTGTTGATCAAACGTTTGACTCGTAAATACGTGATGAAATGTTTTTTAGACACTGAAAATTTTGTTGAAGGTTCTGGTTCGGGTGATGAGCAATACATTTGAATAGTTTTTTTGGCTTCAAATTCAAAATCAAAATGATTTATCATCATTTTATATGATAAGCGCGAAATTTGTAATTATGTACGAATGTTTAATAAACTTTCATCTTGTTTAGAAATCTATTAATAAGATTGACTCCTTAATATCTTAATCTGGACGCATTAGCACTCAGAAAATCCACAGAACTCGAGCGAATGAATAACTTCTAGGAAATTTAACGTGTTTCCTCGTACTAATCTATGTATTGGATACTTTCAGGTGAGCTCTTTCTAAAGACTTACATCAGCATAATAAAATGTAGTAGGTACTATCTTTTTTCTCATAATATAAATAAGTTAAAATCCGTTCAGCTGTTTTTTTTGCCCTCAATAAGATGACATTTTAACTATGCCGTGATTGAGTCAATCACTAGTAGATGTTCCTAACCGCAATTCTTATACTATGATAAATAGTCTTATAATTTTGCTGTATCATTTGAAGATATATAAATAGCATTGATTCTGCAACCACAGCATGAAATATATTATCACAAAAGTTAATTATAATAGTAAATTTTAAAAAGCACACACTTACATCAGTAAATAAAATCATAACAATATTATCACTTATTCGAAAATCACAATGGAACAGAGAAATTTTATCAAATAATATCTATACTAAAGAAAATACTGTTAAATCATGACGCGCATGCTACACCGCAGTCCGGTAAAATTCCAAAACTGGTAACATATTACATACAGTAAGAGAGCCAGAGTTGTAAACATCCCCGTATTTTAAATTTGCCGACTCCACGTTGGCAACCGCATCGCATATAATGCTGCGGAAACGACAACAGCTATTTTACTTATGTATTCTATAGGGCTGCCAAGAGCATAAAGATTAATCGGTTTATAACCATTTAAATAACCTTTTGTATCAAACAATTTTGTAGAGACTAAGCATTCTTACGTATGGGTTTATTTATAACGTTTAACGAACATGATAGAGTAAATGAATGGCCATTTTTAAAATCATTCTATTGTTTATTTATTTTTATTTTCATAATTTTTCAAAAAGGGGTACCAATAGAAACGGTTGGCGATAAAATTATAGGAAATGAAATTACCGTTAAGAAATATTAAAAACACAAGGTTTGTCAGTTTTTATACCTACTTTTCCTGGCGATTTTGATTTGTGATCCCTTATGTCTCCAACTATAAAATTGGAGGCTGAACAGAATAATTAACATGATCAAATCTATATACTGTTAAGGACTAGTTTAGTGAAACAAGTAATTGCCTACACACAAAACTTACAGAGGAATACAGTACAGGGAGTCCAAACTTTAAACCCTGTTACAGTTATTTGAGTGCAAACGTCTTGTTTAAACCAGTTGAAACCGGTTCAAACCAGTTAAAACCAGCTCAAACCAGTTACATGGCTAAGTGTGAACAGATTACAATGCAGTTGTTATGAGACCTTCTGATAAAGACAGCAATTAGAGCCAATAAAGTGGAATTGAAGTGTCATTTAATAATGTTATAAGATGACTTGACATTGAGTTATTAAGATGTAGTTTAACTTTATAAACAGAATGACTCTCCTATTCAATGGAGCCATTATGAATGTTTATTCATTCCTTCCAATGCACAGATATAATTAAAATAAAAATCTAGAGAGTTTGTTTGTTTGTTTAAACGCGCTAATTCAGAAGCTTTACGGATTTAAAATATTCTTTCATCTTTGGATGTATACCTACGTGATCCCTGCATGCTATATGCTATATAATAATTATATATTATATTTACCACGTTCAAAGCTAGAGCAGACCGCTAGTATTTTATAATACACGTGATACCAAAAAAATATAAGCTGAAGGGTTCCTTTAAATGTTGTACCTAATGTGAGCTTTTTTAATAAAAGAAGGTAATTTTTAACAGTTTCATTTAATAACAGTAAATAACTAAAAATTCCATATTTCTGGAAGCTCATGAGTCACACAAGACCCCTCAATTAAACTCATTCCATCTAGATCAATCATGCGAATTTGTAACGCTATTGTAAGTTATGTTATTCACCCCGGCTTTACTCCCCATGATAACATAAATATGATAATTTGCGGATATTTGTAGGGTGCAAATGTTAATGCCGATTATTATCAATATTGAGGGTTTGCCGAATGAATGTGTATAATTTGTCACAAAAAATAGAAAGTAGGTATAGAATATCTATATCTACTTATACTTAATATTATAAAGAGGAAAGGTTTGTATGTATGTATGTATAGATTTCACGCATAAACTACTGAACCGATTATAATGAAATTTAGCACACATATAGAGGGTAACTTGGATTAACACATATGATAGGTTTTATCCCGGAAATCGCACGGGAACGGGAACTATGCGGGTTTTCCTCTGAAAACGCGGGCAAAGACGCGGGCGAAAAGCTAGTCTTGTATAATTAATTGAATGTATTATGGTAATACTTTTCTCGACTAGGTTTTGTTCGTATGTAATGTTTGAAAATATATCGACAAAAGCTTATCCTTTTGAGTTTTTGTCGTTTATATGTATATGTGGGAATAGGATAAAATATTAAGATGTACCTATTTCATGATTACTAGTTTTATTTTTAGTCTGTGTTTTTCTATTATTTAATCTTTGAATATGTTATCTGTAGACTGTAGATTTTTGGTTGTCTATGACTTGAGTTTGTGTTTTTTTTTTTGGGGTACGATGTAATGGAGGATTGTTGAAATGTATTTTTGAGATATGTAACCGGTGCAGGTGTCTGGGAAATAAATCGATTGGGCGAATTTGGCTTTTTATTTACACCATCCCCACATATATGCATAAGTTCATCTATTATCGTGACTCAAATAGTATATTATAGGCTTTGTATATTCGCTTCCCGGCTCTCTTCATTGTAAGACAAGTTAGAATCAGCTTATAACACCGAAGTAAAACGTAGTTATCATCAGGTAGCTCAACAGAAAATGTAGCATTTTCATGGTTTTAAACACTATTATATTAAATAATAATTGAAAATATTATAGTCATTCATTTGACTATAATGACCTTTCATTGTTAGGTTAACCCGGTAGAGATACCTCAGGCGCTACCTTAAGTGGGCCCTTTGCTGATTTATTTTAAGTCTTTTCTGTATTTTATGTCTTTATTTTCAAAGTAATGAAGCATTTTCATTCATTCATTATTATTATAGGCCTAAGTAGGTACAATAAAACATGTCTTGAATGTCTAACATTACATGGTATATTTCTATGAGTAAAAGTATAATAGCCAATCAATTTAGCCCTTAACAATAGTTTTGCGGTCAACCTCTTTCTCATAAGAAATAGCTGGCGTTTAAATAGAGCCTTTGTTTTCAATAGTTGATTGCTTTGGAACACAATGAGTTCGTATTTCTAAGATATATTAATATCCAAAAACTACATTAGACATAATATAATGTGTTATTTATTTAACAAAGGAGAAGTTGAGCAAATTCGGCATAATTGCTATATCTCATGTTGTATTAAACTAGTGGTACGCCCCGGCTTCGCCCATGGTACATGTTTACGTTTTCTCTCTAAAAGAACCATCCTCGTACTTCAAGTAATATTATAAAAAAGAATTAACGAAATCGGTTCAGCCGTTCTCGAGTTATGCGCTTACCAACACATTTTGCGATTCATTTTTAACCGACTTCAAAAAAAAGGAGGAGGTTATCAATTCGGCCGGTATATTTTTTTTTTTTTTTTTTTTTTTTTTGTATGTACACCGATTACTCCGAGGTTTCTGAACCGATTTACGTGATTCTTTTTTTGTTCGATGCGGGATGGTGTCGAATTGGTCCCATAAAAATTTTATTCGGCTAGGCCTAGTAGTTTTTATTTTATGAGCATTTTTGTCTGTACTCGATGACTTAATTTCAATGTAGCAAGTAACTTTGATTCACTTCCCGGTAACCGATTGAGCTGAAATTTTGTGTACGAATGTAAATTGGATAGCGATGAAACATTATCATGACATGGAGCTGATCTGATGATGGAATCGGAAGGTGGCCATAGGAACTCAGTAATATATTGACTCAACTTTATCGAGTTTGGGCTCGTTTGATTCGTGTTGAAAAATACACTAAAAAGTATTAAATAAAAATAACTGCGTTAAAAACAACCGACTTCAAAAACGGAAAAGTAAGAAATAAAAAAGATTTGATATTATTAATTACTACATATTATTTTTATGTGCTATTTACTAAAAAGGTTTGAAGTCGGTGCCAAACACTAAGCACTTAGTATTAAGCCCATGCACCGACATCAAACCTTTTTAGTAAATAGCACATAAAAATAATATGTAGTAATTAATAATATCAAATCTTTTTTATTTCTTACTTTTCCGTTTTTGAAGTCGGTTGTTTTTAACGCAGTTATTTTTATTATATTATAGATAGAAGAAGAATATTGTAATTAGGTACTTTGAAACGTGAATTGTGTTCGTGCAACACACTAAGCCCTTTATTTTTAGGGTTCCGTAGCCAAAATGGCAAAAACGGAACCCTTATAGTTTCGTCATGTCCGTCTGTCCGTCTGTCCGTCTGTCCGTCTGTCACAGCCGATTTACTCGGAAACTATAAGTACTACAGTGATGAAATTTGATGGGAATATGTGTTGTATGAACCGCTACAAAAATATGACACTAAATAGTAAAAAAAAGAATTGGGGGTGGGGCCCCCCATACATGTAACTGAGGGATGAAATTTTTTTTTTCGATGTACATACCCGTGTGGGGTATCAATGGAAAGGTCTTTTAAAATGATATAAAGTTTTCTAAAAAACATTTTTCTTAAAGTGAACGGTTTTTGAGATATCAGCTCTCAAAGTCGTAAAAAGTATGTCCCCCCCCCTCTATTTTTATAACTACGGGGTATAAAATTCTAAAAAAAATAGAGGTGATGCATGCTAATTAACTCTTTCAACGATTTTTGGTTTGATCAAAGTATCTCTTATAGTTTTTGAGATAGGTTGATTTAACTGTAATTTATTATATTTGCTGCTACGGAACCCTTTGTGCGCGAGCCCGACTCGCACTTGGCCGGTTTTATTAATCATTCCGCTAGAGACTCAAAGCTAAACACACATTAATATGCGCTTTTGTACACACGCTGTTTACAGATTAATCAAAAAGTAACATCCTCTCATTACGTATTTATATCGGTTCACAAAGGGACAGTATTAATTAAATTCACTTTAAATACTTAATATAACCCAAAACTAGTTTAATTAGAGGATATAAAATTTATCCTCGAAGGACTAAAAACAACCCAATTAACGCTTTGTTTAAAATTTTCTCGTTGTTGGTATTTTTGTTGAACTAACAATTTATTAATAAAAATAACATGGGGTTTTGTTATTTATAATCTGTCTCTAACTAACTTCTTATCTATATCTCATATTTTTACTAGCTATCCGCCCGCTGCTTCGCCGCTTAAATCTAAATAATAAATTATATACTACTTAAACCTCCACGAGAATCACTATCTATTAAAAAAAAACTGCATCAAAATCTTTTGCGCATACCCACACAGGCAGTGGAAAGGGACTTTGTATCCTATGTTTGTTACATTAGGTATGCTACATTTTTAAGCTATTGCATAGCTTCTATCGCGGGCCTTGAGCGCGGGGACCGAATCGAGAAATTCCGTAACGAAAAAACCTCACGCTCCCCACTCCGACGGGCACGGAGGTGTGACTTGAAGGCATAGCATGCAATAGCTTTACCGCGGCAGTCCCCGAGTGCCACACGTCTTTTTTTATTATGCAAAATGTATATTATAGAGGTAATATTAATATGTTGAATTTAATGATAAAAATATGCACAATCTATTACTTGCGCCTGATTAATAATCATGTTAGATATATCATAATATTAAAAATTATAGAATCATAATATTTATAACTATTATTCGCATTGGAATAAAAATGTTGTTTATCGGTTATCACTAGACCATGGTTTTAGTAAACTTCAGCATTAGCATATTAAATATATTTTATAGTAATGCAATACAGAACTATTCCAATATTTGTATCAATAACGTTTAAAAGTTAAACAGATAACTTTCACAAGTTGGAAGCGTTCAGAGATCTGTGGTAAGCGCACAACTTTTCTAGAACTGATATTGAATTTCATTACAAATAAATAATACTGAATTAACGGTTTTGTTAATTTAAGGGCCGATTTTTCAATGCTTGGATAAAGCTTATCCGTCCAATAAAGTATTACACGATAATATTAAAATGTCACGTAAACTGTCAAATACTGGCAATTAGAATACGTTTTTAAAATGGTAGTTTTATACATTATTCGACGAATAAGCTTTATCCAAGCATTGAAAAATCGGCTCTAAAACTTATAGCAGACAGAAGCTTGATAAAAAATAACTCAGGCCAGCTTTTGTGAAAAGAATTATTCATATAATTTGATGTTGTATAATAATAATTAAAATATACCTACACAATATTATGTATACTGCATACAACTTAATAAGCTATTTTTATATGCACGTAAAACCTTAATATTTTGACGAATTATGTAACTTTTACTAAATATTATACACTAGGTGAGCTCCGCGGTTTCATCTGCGTTGCTCCGTTCCTTTTGGTCTTAGCGTGATGATATAATATAGCCTATAGCCTCCTTCGATAAATGAACTATCTAACAACGAAATAATTTTTCAATCGGACCAGTAGTTCCTGAGATTAGCGCGTTCAAACAAACAAACTCTTCAGCTTTATAATATTAGTATATAGATTTTTTCCTTCTTTGATAAGTAGGTAGTATCAGTTTTAGAGTTCAGTTAGCCAAGAAATCAAATGCATTCAAAAATAACTTGAACCAAATATACTCCGAAACCCCTGTTACTATTTAAATAGAACCCAGATCACACATTAAGATACGTCACATTTAAAATGTAGGAAATACGTGACGTCACCAATCGCACTTATCAGGAATGTATTAAACTTTCGAGAAACTTCGACGTTAAAACTTTGCCTACATGTTATAGGCGTTTATGGCGGGAATATTATACTGTTTCCGGTTTCGTATTTGGAAAATATTTTGAGATTTGTAGCGAATAATTTAGAATTTTTGTGACTGTCTATCTATTCGTCACATAAAACGACATAGGAATGTAGTTTTCATGAACTACATACTTGTTTGCGACAAATATTAATTTATTAAGAATTGGTGGGGCCCAGCCCCCCTAGTCAAGTGGCTTTCTGTTAGCGTAGCGTTCAATAGAATAGACTACGAATGTATGAGATTGACGTAAGCTGTAGATAAACGTATCTACAGCCTACGTCAATCTCATACATTCGTAGTCTATTCTATTGAACGCTACGCTAACAGAAAACCACTTGGCTAGGGGGGCAGGGCTCTGGTAGGATTAAAAATTGTTATGTATTTATTATTCGGTAAAGATGTAGGTTATTAACGATAAAATAATATTCTATATCAGTTCAGTAGAAGCAGACAATATTACCTCCACGAGCAGATAAATATTATCCCTATAATATTAATAGGTACTCTATATTTATGTGTATCTCATTCCATAATACTCGGGTACCATCATAAGGAAGGTACCCGGTCCTTTGGAAGGCTTACGTGGGGACACGGATCCAACACGCAGAGGCCCTTTTATTATTAGGAAAACACGCCTTTCATCTCTTTAAAACTTTATATAATATTGATTAGACTCTACCTATCAAACCATATATCAAACCTAGTTACTTTTTATTCATGAACTAATCAGCAAACAATCTTATATATAAAAATGAATCCCAAAATGTGTTGGTAAGCGCATAACTCGAGAACGGCTGAACCGATTTCGATAATTCTTTTTTTATTATATTCCTTGAAGTACGAGGATGGTTCTTATGGAGAGAAAACGTAAACATGTACCACGGGCGAAGCCGGGGCGGACCGCTAGTAAACAATAAACGTAAGTATAGATTATATGAATTGATAATACTTTTCAAAACAACTACAGTCTAGTCTAGCCACTCACGTGTCTAGTCTAACATTTTCTTTATTCAATATTGCAATAAGTTATAAATAACAGCTTTAAAAAAAATAAAAGATGTCTTTTATTATTTCTGCTGATAATAATTTAACTTGATAAAGTGTCGTAGCGTGAATGTTCCGAAACGTTTTTTTTTTTTATAATCAAAATGCATTTAATGTGCTAAGTTGTACTCTATAATAAATAAAGATATAATAAATAATAAATAAATAAAGATAGAATAAATGATTTAATAATTGAATTATTAAATTGTTTCTTATCTTATAAATAATTAGATTGAGCAACGACGTCTGTGTATTTTTTTAAATATGTACCTAATTAAAACTTTAAGAATTAGTCAAGAGCATTAAATTAAAATATATCCTAAGACATTAATGTTTTATTTTATCTACAGTGCCACATTTTACCACGGATTAAGCTCTACACCCTCATAATATGAAACGTGTATTCCAATGGGAACAAAAAAGGCAGATGACTTATATTATTATTTTAACCAATAATAATTAGTAATGTATGTGGATTGTAGAACCAGTCAACATAGTAATGTGTTTTGATCACAGTTTGATTTAAAAAATCAACGAAACTACAAGTAAGTTTTAAATTCTTGTAGTTTCATCTAATAATATAAAGTGTATATGTATTTAATAATAAATAAGAATACAAACATTTTCGAACTTAACCTTTACAATTTTCCTTCAAATTTATATACAATCAATGTTGATATTATGCCTATTAGTAAAATATCGAATACGAAATATCATACAAACGTATCAAATCTCAAAGGACGTGAGATAACGAGAGTATCGGTAGTATCCGTGCCTTCTAAAATCATATTATCCTACTAATATTATAAATGCGAAAGTTTGTATGGATGTTTGTTACTCTTTCACGTAAAAACTACTGAACCGATTACAATGAAATTTAGCACACATATAGAGGGTAACTTGAATTAACACATAGTATAGTTTTTATCCCGGAAATCCCACGGGAACGGGAACTATGCGGGTTTTCCTTTGCAAACGCGTGCGAAGCCGCAGGCGGAAATCTAGTATTATAATATAACCTATACAATCGATGTAGCCGTAGGTATATATGACCTTTGCATGGTAGTAGGTATACGCTGTTGCTTAGAAGAGAACCTGGGTTCGATATCCGAATCAATAAAAAAGTCTTCATCTACTTGTGAATTAAATCGATTACGTAATTAAATTCATATAAAATCTGCCCCATTACCATGGATGAGGAAACAGGATTAGTATTTAAGTACATTATATATTATTATTAATTATTGATGTTATTGTAAACCGAACAAATATTAAATAATGGTAACGAATGCTTTTATTTTCAATTTATCAATCCTTTCTAGTAAAAAGTAAATGACCAAATAAGAGCACAACAAAATGATTTATATATTTATTTATTTAAACTCTTTATTGTGCTGCCAAAATACAAACAATACAAACAAAACTTAGTGTAAAAGAAAAAGTGATGTTTATGTACCACGAATTACCTACCCCCTGGGAGTGTCTCGATCATAACCATGTGTTCATATGAGCATGTTTAGTTACATGGGTTGACAAAAAATCAGTTTTTGTGGTATTCTGTCACGGATGATTATCGAGAATTAATTGCTTTTGATAATACGAAGTTTGAATAAACAGACACACTGTTCGTGGATATTAGATTATTAAAATCAATTACGTTTATTTCGTTTGTTATAAAATGCATTTTAAGCAGAATGATATAGGCTACTTCACTATGTTATCAAAATTAAACGCTTACTTTTAGTTCGTTTGATAGCGTTTAATTTATGAACTGAGATAGATCGTTATAAGTACAATGCTGATGTTTTATGTGTGTTTATAAACTTAGAACGGAATATTATGTCTATAGCTTTACACTTACTAAAACTATCTAGTTCATAAAAATAAAATAATAAGTTTCAAAACTTCGGTCGGGAGAAAAGTGTAGTGTAAAAAAGTGTAAAATGTGTATATTGTAAAATTTCAATATGCATACCAATGACCTATTATTATATATTATCATAGATGTATACCACAGTCAGTGAAAAAAATTTTTTGTCTCAGAAAGTGCATAAGTTAAGTGATCGTTGTGTTTAACGATGTTAAATCGCCCTTGACATTTTACAAGAAGAGATACTCAGCAATATATAAATTTTGAAACTAGATGTGCCTCGCAGATTTACCCGCATTGCTCTGCTCCTATTGGTCTTATCATGATGAGATATAATATATTATGATAATAAATGAGATATAAAGCCATATTCAATAAATGTGCTATGTAACATTGAAACAAGTTTATAAATCGGACCAGTAGTTCCTGAGATTAGAGCATTCAAGCAAACAAACATAGTAAAAGCTACAGCTTTATAATATTGATATAAATTCACTTAGTAGAGACACATTATGCTTTTTCAGCGTTTATACATTGCATTCTAATTGCCTGTACAAATTATTAAAACGTTTAGTCCAATATAATACCCTGACTTACACTCATTATTATTACTTTGACAGATAGTGTGCTGCGCGTTCTGAAAATCGGGAGTACGATTTTCTGTTCCACAACTTTAGTACAATAGATTTTCAACCGTATGCACTTGTGTTAAGATATGTTATGTATTGAACTGGAGGTAAAGTTAAGTTGTCCCTGATAAGGCCGCATTCAAACCACGTACGCTTGGCATAGACTCTGAATAGATATCTCTTGAAATGATACGACTCTCTCGATGCCAATAAAGCTCGATTTACATAAAATGCCCGTGAAATTATGTATTTTAGCGATTGTTTGTTTAATTGTTATGAATTATTAGATCAGTTAGCGAGGTATTCTTACATAACTTGGTGTGATAAAATTCTCAAATATAATTTTTGTGTAATAAACGTACCTGGAATGAAGATGACTGAATGATTTATTTTTAGGAATAGTTAAAAAAAATTTCAGAGAATCGGTGATCAAATGTAAATTACACATTTATAGTATTAGTGTAGCTCAAAAGTAGAGATGTTTGTTAATAGATAAATGACCTATAAAAAAAGTAAGTACCTACCTAACTTTTACCTATATCTCTTAACTAGCTGCGCTCCGCGGTTTCACCCGCGTTGCTCTGCTCCTGTTGGTCTTAGGGTGATGATATAAAAGCCTATAACCTTCCTCGATAAATGGGCTTTCTGACACCGAAAGAATATTTCAAATCGGCCTATTAGTTTCTGAGATTAGCGCGTTCTAACAAACAAACTCTGCAGCTTTATAATATTAAGTATAGATTTAAATGGTCACTGTTTTAAATTGCAATAAGCAAACGTAATAAACAGACTAGATCAACTAAATTATATTTTCAGATACATTTACACATTCTTTATTATTTATCTCAGCTTTCAGTTATTCATGCTTTTATATTTTATATTTAGAATAGAAGTTGCATCGTTGATAGTGTGCAATGTCGAGCTATGATAGAATAAGGAAGTTGTTTAGGTAATTGACTTAGCGAATTTTATCAATAAAACTATACGGTCTAAAATGGCCTATAATTTTTTAAATTAATTTTGAGGGTTTAATGACGTATAACACCATAATTTATAGTTTAAAATAGATAAGTTCGTAGACACGTAAATAAATAAAAAACATTCTCGAACATTTTCGTTCGATTCTTGAACAAAATTAACCCATTTTGAAAAACTTTTTCAGAAAATAAGTAGTTTTTAAACTTGTGTGTGAATTCTTGTGTGGGGGCAGGAATTCACACACATCATGGGGCATGGGGGCAGATGCATATATCTATATTACAGATCCATTTTCTTTATGGACAAATTGATGATCCTTCTGCGTCATGACAGACCAAGCCCTTTTTTGTTTTTGTTTGTCCCTACAGGAATCGAACTCAGGACGCATTGATTCTACACACTCGCGTTATAGACTACTGTACTACACAGGCATTCAAGAATAAATGAGACAATTTTGTGTTTATTAATAAAAATTAATTTAATCAAGACATCACATTTGCTACACTAGCAACAACTATACTCGTAAATAAAAACATCAATCTCTTAAAACATATCGATTACACTGACATCAAGGAAAGAGGTCACATTGGATTCATCTGATCCATTCGGTATTGATTCCAACAGATGTTATACAGACATAATGGTGGAGCCATGATTTAAAACTACGTATAAAATTTTTGATTGTGCAACTCTTTGTATGGTGCATGCACAAATTATATTCGCGTATAAATTATGTGATGTGCTAAAGATTTAAAAAAAAAATAATACAAATACAGAAAACAGAGAAAAATAATTCAAAAGCTGGACTCTAAAATATTTATTTGTGGTGTAATATCGAACTGCAATTCATAAACACGTAACAACTATTAGGTACAGTAATTATTTTGTACATTATTTACAGTAATATCAATACGAAACGATGTTAAAAAATGATTTTCTATTGCATAAGTTATTATTGTAAACCAGAATTATCTGTTCATTATAATAAGTTTAATTTATTATGAGTCCAAAAAGTTTATTACTTTTTTACACACAAATGTGCATTAATTACTACCTTACATTACACCAAAGGTACTCAATAGAAAATCCATGAATTTCAATGCCCCTATATCTTTCCGCGTCACTCAGTAATCAATCAGAGCCTTACTATGTGTCACTTTGAGATCAACTTCGTGTACAATATCCAGGGATATTTTTAATATAACGGCCTGTATGGCCATTATTGACAGTCTATTGTTGTGTATACTGGTACAATGCTGATGGTATTTTATGAAATTTTCTAAGCAGTTATGTTGATGTGAACCGAATATAAAGAAAAAATCTTTTATACATGACTGCTAAAATAATTGAGAATTATACAGCTAGCGTCAGACCGCGGCATCACTCGCTAAATTAACGTATCAAATGAAAATTTAGTTCAACTTAAATTTTTGACTAGCTTTCCACCTGCGGCCTCGCCCGCGTTTTCAAAGAAACCGTTGAGTTCCCGTTCCCGTGAGATTTCCGGGATAAAACCTAGCCTTTATTGCTCAGTGAAGATGCAGCTTTCTAATAGTGAATTTTTGAAATCGGTCCAGTAGTTTATGCGTGAAAACCATACATACATGAACATACATAATTACAATCCTTTCCTCTTTATAATATTAGTAAAGAAAAGTAACAAGCGTCATCCTCACGAATCTATATTTATGTTTATAGTAAGATTATGAATTTACAACTGTGCGCTTTAAAAGATCTTTCTTCCACTACAGACATCTGGAACAATCTCCCTCATGCGGCTTTTCCAAACGGCTACGAACTGGGGACCTTCAGAAGAGAGTATATTCCTACCTGAAAGGCCGGCAACATACTCACAATGTCTCTGGCACTGTGGGCTCCACGTCGTATGTAATGGTCGACGTCATAATATTATAATGGTCGACGTGGAGCACTTACCACGGTGACGCGTGCTCTGTTGCCTCCTATTGCATAAAAAAATTGACTCTATAGTATGCAATCTGGGTTCGGTACGCAGTCTACCCTACTTGTATTATTTTAAAACGTAAACTAAAATAAAATATTATATTCTTTATCTATAGGAGTTTGAAAAAGTAGATACCTATATAACTTACGCTCTTTATTGTTACTATCTGATGTATATCGTTATTATTATTTTATTTTTCGTTTAGAAATAAGAGTTATAAGGGTAAATTTGAACGTTTCAGAACCTTTTTACAGCTGAAAAATGTGTTAAAATTGTAAGATTAATTAAAAAAAATTACTTCACTAATCAATAATCCATACTAATGTATTTTTTAATATTATAAATGCGAAAGTAACTCTGTCTGTCTGTCTGTTACTCAATCACGCCTAAACTACTGAACCAATTTTCATGAAATTTGGTATGGAGATATTTTGATACCCGAGAAAGGACATAGGCTACTTTTTATCCCGGGAATGACGCAATCCCGGAAATCCCACGGGAACGGGAACTATGCGGGTTTTTCTTTGACTGCGCGGGCGAAGCCGCGGGCGGAAACCTAGTTATTTCATAAGGCTTTTGCTTTGAATTCGCTGTATCGTAAATAGCGAAAACAAATTATTAATTCCATTATTCTTAGAAAAACCTACTGGTACAGTAAATTTAAATTGGTTATACATTTTTAACAATATTATTTTTACCTGATTGGGGTTTACACGTTTAATGAGAGTAAGTATAGCTTTTAATAATACTGGTCTGGGTAAAGAGAAAGCTGTGTAAACTGAGAAAGATTATTTTTACTTGCGTTGATTATGTATAGATTTTTTATTAACCTGTCGAGGAATTTTAATTTTATCGAAGATCTGTGTTTGGGTATGAGCTGATTGATTATTATAAATTGCCAAATATAAGTAGTACCTATTACATATGAAAATAAATACAAGTAGATACACTTAAGCCCTAACATACATTAGGTATTGATTGCGCTTCAAAAATCATTGAATAAAACGCTTTCTTTTAGCGGATTCAGTTTTTAAATTGAATTTAAAATTGCAATATACTATACTAATATTAAAAAGCTGAAGAGTTTGTTTGTTTGTTTGAACGCGCTAATCTCGAGAACTACTGGTCCCATTTGAAAAATTATTTCGGTGTTAGATAGCTCATTTATCGAGGAAGGCTATATGCTATACATCATCACGCTACGACCAACAGGAGAGGAGCCACGGGGGTGAAACCGCGCGGAGCGGCTAGTAATAATAAATATATACCTACATCATTTTATTATCTTTAATAGGTAGTTACTGTTATGTTAGCCTTTTTTATTACCATAAACCGGTGTACAAATCTAGTTTAGCTGCCAGAAATAAAACATTATAGCAGCTGTAAAATTCTATACATGAAATCTAAGGCATTGAATAAAAGATATTTTATTGTTACCAGCCTTTGACCTTATGTTGATGTAAGCTGGATGACGATGTAAAAATAAAACAACTATTTGATAAATAGCGTGTTGACGTAAGCTGTGAGTCCGAATCGTCACAAATAGCTTCTACACTCAATGCATATCGATGGCTTACAGCCAAAAAGGGATAAGCGCCATTTTTTGGAGAACGGACTTATATATACCGCTGAATTGCTCTTTTTTTTCTGCGTCGTTTGGTCTAGTTCACACATCTCTAGGTTAAACTTTAAGTCGGTTAGGCGGTAGTAAAATCAAAGACTAAGGCCAAATTTCTTCGTCATAAACGACAGATTTTTTTGTGTGGAATGCATTTTGGTAGTTAATCAAAAATATTTCAATACAAACAACCTTTATACTTTTTGGGCTTCCTGTAAATTTTTAATATTTTAACGTTAAACCATTTTGCCTGAAGGCAAGTATAAAAAAATATGCGCTTAAGATAATTTGCTTCGCTGTAATTTTTTGTTAAATTTCATTTAGTACTTTACGCTCGTGCCTTCAAAAAACAAAATTGTCGTTTGATATAGAAAGGCAACATTTTTGAGACTTAATTTGGTGTTTAGCAGTTTTTTTCCGGTTAGTCTTTAAACACTTAAATGGCGGATACTACATTTGTCCCTATAAATATTTAATAATAGTTTGTCGCTTATACTTTTTTTCCCTCCCGAAACAGAAGAAATTTTGACGCTTAGGATAAAATAGCAGAAATGAAAAATACGTTTATGCTAATTTGTTTTCATCCTATTTGTCGTTTATCTGTCTAAAAACAGTTTGGAATGGTGGTTATCGGTATCGTTTCCCCAAACCTACGAGCCCAAGCGGCTTCGCGATGAGAAGACTGATTTCATTAATCTTAATTAATGTTAAGAAAACTTTGTTTGTTAAAGTTGCAGTTCTTTTTTTTAAATTTTTGTAATGTTTTCTATGAGAAATACCTACACAGAACAAAATTAAATATACATAAAAATTACAAAACGTTGAATTCTATTTAAAAAATCTAGTTATATTGGTGCACTTGGCGATAGACTAGCGCGACTTCCTTCGGGAACAAGGGCGTTTTGGTCCCTCGCCAAGGCCATCCAAGGTAACTTTTGTCGTTCATCCTTTCCACCTTTGCACAAGGACGAAGACTCTCTGGCCCATTCCGCTAAAGAGAAAGCCGAACTCTTGGGCGCTCTCTTTGCTAGGAACTCGACTCTTGATGACAGGGGAATGACACCGCCGACCATCCCGCGGTGCAACCATTCAGTGGCGGATATACGACATTCAGACGACAGTACGGGGGATGCTCTTTATACCGGCCGTGCAAACACCTCAAAGGAAAGCCTCAATGAGAGTCGAAACAAACTTGTGTCTGAAGTCGGGTCTTCTCTCCAAGAAGTCTCGGAGTGGGGCGAACTTAATCTTGTCGAGTTCAATCCCCTAAAGACACAGGTTTGCGCGTTTACCGCTAAAAAGACCCCATTTGTCGTAGAACCTCGGTTTAAGAGTACTCCCCTTAGTATATCGCCGAAAATCGGAATCCTCGGAGTTGAAATCTCGAGTGACGTTCAATTCCGCAGTCGAAAGCGAAAGCTAAATTAGCCTCGAAAAAACTTGGTGTGCTCAGTAGATCGAGACAGTACTTCAAGCCGGCCCACCGACTTCAGCTGCTGGCTCAGGTGCGACCGCATATGGAGTACTGTTCTCATCTCTGGGCCGGAGCCCCACAGTATCAACTCCTTCCACTTGACCGCATCCAACGTCGAGCAGCTCGAATTGTCGATGACCGTAGGCTTTCCGATAGGCTCGATCCACTGTCAGTGCGGAGAGACGTTGCGTCTCTCTGTATACTGTACAGAATCTACTACGGGGAGTGCTCTGAGCAATTGTTCCACCTTATACCAGCCGCACAGTTCCACCACCGGACCACACGCCGTAAAAACCAGTTCCATCCGCACCATCTGGATGGTTGGCGCTCCACCACTGTCCGCTTTACCCGTAACTTCCTTCCGCGTACGGTGAAACTGTGGAACGATCTGCCACCTGCGGTGTTCCCGAACAACTACGACATTGGGGCCTTCAAGAAAAGAGCTTATTTGTACATTAAAGGCCGGCAAAGCACCTGTAACACTCCTTGTGTTACAAGTGTTTATGGGCGGTGGTGACCACTTAACATCAGGTGGCCCACCTGCTCCTTTGCTTGCTCTGACATAAAAAAAAAATTACCTTTGTTATTTTTAAGTTAATTTGAGCTCGGCTATGTAAGAGCCATTCGTCGGAGATGCTTTTTTATTTTGTTTTTGATTTTGTGATGCTTATGTTATGTGCTATTAATACGTCAAATAAAGACTGATTTGATAAATATTGATGTCTTCTAATTATTTACATCCCTAAAGCAAAATTTGGGGCAAAGCAAGTTTCAGTATCTTATGCAAAATATTTCCGTTAAAAAATTTAACTTTATACAGTTTTGCATACTGTTAATTTTTATTCGGTAGCTCCTTACACAGTATTTACCTATATTTTTTCCCTAAAACTTTTGCTTGTGACATTTTTCTTCGATGTATATAACATTTAAATTAGAATTACGTCATTTATGCTCAAGCAAAAAATTCAAGTATTTACACTTATGCCATTTTTCCTGTTTACAAAATAAAACCCATTTGAGGATAAGCGACAGTAAATTGTATTTTGCGCTATATAATGGAAAAATAAAAACGTCATTTAATAAGTACTAAATTCAATGCTATATTGTATACATCTCCAGCTTTTTGGGGTCTATACAATTTTTTTTATGAATTTTTTTTTTATATTTTTCACTTTAAACCACTCTCATGAACAATTTTATAGGTGGCGCTTATCCTTTATTGGCTGTAAAGCATCGATATACAAATCATGTGCAAATATTTTCTGTAAATGGGCTATCCAACACCGAAACAATTTTTCAAATCGGACCAGCAGTTACTAAGATTAGCGCGTTCAAACAAACAAACTCTTCAGCTTTGTAATATTAGTATAGATAATATAGTATAGATTATATAATTTCTTCGCTCATTTAGTATCGGAAAATCGTAAAATAAGAGCGTAATAAAATATAATTTTAATTAGAACCCTGCTTCTCTGTAATGTCGTCAAACTTGGATTGCCAGAATTAATTAAAATTAAACGTCACAATGTTCACGAAATTAGATTAGTCAGGTGTAACCTTGTTTTGATGACGTCATTCTCTTACTCGTCTTAATATTTGCGTGTTAAGGCTGAATGGAATATATTTTGGCTAATTCTGTAGCTCAATTCTAAGTAAGTAAGTAGTATGTAGGAATAGTATGGATAACTAATAACAGCTATTTAATTTCCTTCTAATACGTATTATAAATGCGAATGTTTGTGAGGATGGATGGATGTTTGCTAATATTTCACGCAAATACTTCTAATTCGATTACAATGAAATTTGGTATGAAGGTAGCTGAAAATCCAGGATAAGACAAAGAATACTATGCCGGCTTCTCTTTGAAAACGCAGACGAAACCGCGGGCGGAAATCTAGTTGAGAAGATATTTTATTTGAAAATAATTATTATGATCATAATTATTCTCAAATAAAATATCGTAAGGCATTTTACAAATACCTGGGTAGAGTAGAAATGACTCTATAAGTCAAATTAAAGTGTATGAATGTTTTCAGTTTAAATTGACTTGATGTAATGGTAGAGAACCTTTTTTTTTTTAAAGTGGGGAAAATCTTCCAAAGATACCCACGGCCCCCGGGGAATGAGCCGTGGGTTATGTCGGATTCTTACCGACTAAAACCCCACTGTATTCCGTCGAGCCGCTTTAATGATGGGGCCGCGGGTATTAGTTGGTATTCTTCCGCGACGTGGTAGAGTACCTACTTATAAATTATAATCCAATGTTTTTCAAAGAACCTTACTATATACTTAAATAATAAGAAAACTAACGCTTTTATTAAATACTTGAATACTAAGTAACGCTTTCAATTAAATCTTTGCATCTATAAGTAGAAAACAAGATAATTGATTCCACAAATTAGATATTTTTAAACGTAAAACACTTTATCTCAAATCAGTTTCACGTAGAATAGAAAGTAAATGGTAAATGTCGATTGTTTAAATGCCCACTTGAATACAAAGCCCAGTTCAATGAAACGTTTCAGACACAGTGAATTGTGAGGGAAAATTAATAAGTAATTTCCAACCGATTTCGAAACAACTGAAGTTACTGAATATTGTTTTGAAGGGAATAGAATGCCAGATGCAGCTTATTGTAAAATACAAAAATTTTAAACTCTTAACATCGGTGTTTGAGAGTTTTAATAAAAGTGTTGTTAAATATTAATTCGACTTGTATTTGTTGAGCTTCTGTTTGTGGCCTTGCTTGTGTATAGAAACAAAAAGGTTTTTAAGCTTCCTTATCTTAGATTACAAAATAAAAGACAGATGGAGCGTTGCCGAACTAAACCGAATAAGTTATCGTCATTTTCAATAAAGCTATGTGTGCTGTCATTTCGCCGCTGCACTGTACGTACACGGTGATTCTGTGTTCGTGTAATGTTGCCAGATATTGAAAAATTTCCCAAATTTTTCCCCGACTACGGAAAAAAGAGGGTTATGTTTTTCGAGTTTATGTATGTAATATGTATTTATAATATTTCTTTGACACGCCCTGCAGTATAAACCGTTGGACCGATTTTGAGTTGTGAGGTTTCATTGCAATGATCTGAATTATTATGTTAGTGGCGGTAGTGACGTAGGCTATATACATAAATGAGAAGTCACGTTTTAATTTTTATTTAAATTCTTTTATTACATAAAGTACCTGCCTACTAAAGTTATATATGGACAAAATAATTGTATTCAATTTTTTATTAAATAAATTACATTAAAAAAGTTTCAATATTAACTATAATAATTATATTATTTTTTATTTTTCATAATATATGAATACGAATTAGTAGTACGGTAGTTTTTAGTCGAGAATACGGGACATTTTATTTTCATCATATCCATCATGGAGTTCACATAAATTAAATCGCTAGCGAAAACGACTATGACGTTTTTAAGCTTTATAAAAGTAACAAAATAATGTATTATGCTTATTAAAATAATCTATTATCTTCAGGTATTTCCAAGTATTTCCACGTGTATGTTACCAGCAAATAAAATCATGCAAATTATAGTTACTACCCTTACCAAATACTTTAATCTTTCATAGTAGGTATTACAACAATTGTAAACCCAAACTTCTTGAAGAAAAGAAGTAACTTCAGCCAAGTAGCCAACGTAAGAAATCAACTAAAGCGTAACTCACACAATACGAATGTTAACAGTCGTTTGATCAGTCCACTTCAAAGCCGATTCCTTTTGAACGGTGGATTTTTGAGACGGCGAAAGTGAGAATGTTTAGACCTTAACTCGGTATAAAGGTTGCTTTAAATTCCTTTTATTGTGAGCTCTTTGAATCTAGAGCTTGAAACTGTTCTTAATGGGTGAAGTGAAATCTTTCGCTGGTGATTTAATACCATCGTTTGTTGGAATGTTTGGAACGCTTTTGCACTAAACGCGTTAGTTTGGACGTCAATTATTATAGTGTGAATGTTTTAGATTGTTTTACAATTGTTTTTGATTATACATTATTTAGATGTAATGCGTATTTTTTCCCATTATCTATGTAAAAATATATTCTTTTAAAACTGTACATCGGTTCATATTGGCAATTATTATGTCTACTATGTATCTTATTATAATATTATGACGATTGACGACTCCGTGAAAGGTTCGATTCCCTGGTTTTAAATAGTAAATTTTCTAATGTATACAAAGATAAATAGAAGAGAAGTTCTAAGTGTGAAAAATGAATGAAGAAATAAAAATGCAAACACATATTACTTTTATTGTTACAAGAAGCATTACATCAAGTTCATTTATTCAAATAAATATTGATCAATTAATAAACTCGTTCTTCGGGCATTCCCTCATACTGTACGACAATTTGTCTTCATACTGCATTTCAGCCAATACACCCAAGATCCAGTCCTTATAACTACTGATGCGAGTGAACATGTCTGGTGCCCCGAGAGCACATGGAATGCCCCAGGAGGTGAGGCCAATTTGCTCGTCGTTGTCTGCACAGACGAGCGGACTGCCGGAGTCACCCTGGAAAATAAAATATCTTACTCTATAAAATAGTCTTTTTGATCCAGGATGAAAAAGGGTTTGGAATCAGTGCATCTGAATTAATATTCTTTAACAAATTCTTGCAACATACAAGTTGTTTATAAGTTTGGGCTGTGTGACATTTTTGTTTACCTTTCAATTCTAGATAATTATACTAAATAATATGCTTTTAGTATAAGCTGATAGTAGATTAAATCGTCTTTCATTTAAATTCTGAACAACCAAGTATATTAAAACATTTATCTCTTTCCTCTTATATATTATGTGTAATATAATTTAGTTAAGTATTAAAATTTTAATTTAGTTAAGTATTAAAGCAACAAGCATCTATAAAATTTTAAAACGAAACCAACAAAACATAAATTAAAACGGAGAAAATGTCATCGAACTCTTTTTTTTTATTAACAAGTTTTTGCGTTCCTTATCTCGAATCATTTACATGCTTAAGGTTATGGCAACAATTAAGGTTTGATCGTTCGATCAATACGATTCTAGATGTTCTATAATAAAAAAATGCAACTATATACTCACTTTACAAGTGCCTTTACCCACTGCTCGATACGCGCATATTTCCTTATCAGAATCTATATAGGGTGGAATGATCTTCAGAGTCGCGCCTACGCGACCCGTTTCCGCGAAACAATAGGTAGAGTTTACTGTGACCATCTCTAACTCTTGCAGTTCTTGGCTTGCGTTTCCACGGAGCTACCATGTAAGTTAAATTATTAACACAGTGTCCTATTAAAAATATTTTAAACATATTTTATTCTGAACATTTCAAAATTTTAGAATAACTTTTGCTTTTAGTTGTTTCGGTGCTCTTTACAACAATGAATAGGGTCTTAATTTAACGACTAATCAAGCTTGTTGACTAAGGGCTGATTTTTCAATCCTCGGTTAAAACTTATTCGTCGAATAACGTATTAAACTACCATTTGAATAATGTATTCTAATTACTTGCATTTGGCAGTTTATAGGTGACATTTTAATATTATCGTGTTATACTTTATTGGACGGATAAGTTTTAACCAAGGATTGAAAAATCAGCCCTTAAACACATAGTATATACTCTTACATAACAGCTGATAAAGGTAATTGACTTGGACACAATATGTACCTATCTCTTTCGTAAAAATAAGAACACATAAAAAGAATCAGAAGAAAACTTACAGACTGACTGCCCCAACCCAAAATAATTGCAGCTACTCCTTGATCAACCCTGTTAAAGTTCACTGTCACAGGATGTACCATCACTGAGAATTCAATACTAGTGTTTGTCACCAGGATTGCAATATCGTTTTTTACATAATTTATTGTAAAGTCTGGGTGAGTGTAGTTCTTAATCAGTTTGTAGTTTTGCCCAGAACCATCTCTAACATTTGATCCCACAGTTGCCATATATGTGCTAAAATTTAACAAAAAATATTATTCACGGTTATATTTCATACTTTTTACTTGTTTTAAAATGATAATTTTGTCAACAATTAATAAAGAATGCTTTTAAAAGGTATATTGACAAGCAGAAAAACATAAAATGGACAATTGTCTTAAACTCAACTCAAACAAATATTATTAGATAATATCAACGATACAGAGATCAACAATTTAAAACTGCGACTTTGCTACGAATATAATATTTCTGAGAATGTTTATGCTAATAGATTTTTAGTTATGAAATTTCAGTATGACCAAGGAAGAGTTCCTGACCTTACTAATTGTCCATTATTATATGCGGGCACGATACAATGAGCAGCGGTCAAGATATGCCTGTCAGTGATGATGGATCCAGCACATTGGAACCGTTTGTTCACATCTCCATAAGATAGTGCTGCTATCCAGGGGGTATATTCTGCTGTTTCACCGCCAGCTATACGAACTGATAGACTGTCTGGTATATCAAGCGATTCTAGTACTGGAACAAGATAATATTACTTACCTATACTAATATTATAAAGCTGAAGAGTTTGTTTGTTTGTGTGAACGCGCTAATCTCGGGAACTACTGGTCCGATTTGAAAAATTCTTTCGGTGTTAGATAGCCCATTTATCGAGGGAGGCTTTAATAATATATAATCACGCCTTAGCGTGACGCTTCCTTGTTGTGCTCCGCTCCTGTTAGTCTTAACTAACAGGAGCGGAGCACAACAAGGAAGCGTGTTAGATAAAGAAGATAAGCTGCGAATAGATATGCTCTGTTGTGTTGGGCATTTTAAAGCGTTGAGTGAATCAGCTTCATAGTATCTTTTACTTAAAATATTTACTTTTGCATTTTATTTGCATTTAAAATGATAACTATTTTGTGTTTATGTTGTAGGTAAAGTTTGTAAGATTGTGAGTCTGTGTGTCTATCATAATCCAGAAAGTACAGTTTAAAGTTAAACAGTTTAAATTACTTGTGTGATTTTTTAATTATTTACCAAATGAAGATGTGATTATATATGTTTCTCGAGTGACTCACGCAAAATGCTGTTATGATACAAATATGTATTTATTTCTTTTTTATTTTGTAGTTCCTCTCGGTTAACCTGGGCTGGCTAAAAATGTTATAGAAACTCACCCGCAGCAACGATCAACAATTTCGTCAAAAGAAGCAACATGTCGAATGACTACTGAATTCAGGCCACTACTGAACAAGGCGGTTAATAAACCTTGAAGAAATGTTATAAAATTTATCTTTAAACGAACCATTTGCATATTGAGTGCATATTGATAGTGACAGCATTACCTTAATAGATTTAATTGATCACAATTAAGACATAAAACTAGAAAAGGGCCATGTTTTGTTGTTAGTACTATAATTTTCTAGGAATTAATGGGTTTTTTAACGGAGTTCTTCCTCCGCTCCGTAATAAGGTTGACACGTTATTAAAAGGATAATTTTGACACATTCACGTTTATTATTGGGAGAGATAATATTTCTTAAGATTTATAAATATTATTTTGTCCAAAATACAGTGGCTGATAATGAAAAAGACTCGTGTACAAAATGTACTCATATATAATTCATGTCACTAAAGTCTTATCAATTTTGAGTTAAAGAGTTCATCGCCTTTAAATTCCAACAATTCCAGCTAGTTTCAGACTACACAGTGCTTATATTTTTAACTTTAAGAGTAATTTACTTAGAAGTAAAATAGGATCGGCAACACATCCAAATCGGTTCAGTCATTTAAAGATATTCTACACGAATAAACAAATTATTTATATATTGTTGTTTTGTCGTAACTATATCATCACGCAACCAACAGGAGTGGAGCACTGCCGGTAAAACCGCGGGGCAAAGCTAGGTTTTATAAAACTGCAACAAAAAAAATTAGAACTAATATAATAATAACTCTATAAATAATTTATAATATGAAACTGACTTAATGTTTTTCTAGTTTTTGCTCTTTCTCCTTTTTTATTCTGTTACAAATGAGCAGAGCTGGGTCGAATGGTTAGTCAAAAACAAAAGAAAATAATCTGTATGTTATTGTCTGCACCGTGTGCTCTTGATATTTGTCATTGAAAAATATTTAAGTTGGTATCAAGAGCAGACGTAATTTGAGCAATTTTTGTCAGCTGTTTTGCTCTACTTTTCTACTAATGCAATGATATATTATGAGTATCTATAAGCTATAATAATAAAAAATAGTCGACTGATTCGACCACGCTGGGAAAATAAAAATGTCAAATATAAGTGTCGATAATAATAAAATTCAAAGGATATTTCTAAAACTTTGTATTTAGTTTTGTATTTCGCTCATAGAATGAATGAATGAATGAAAATACTCTTTATTGTACATACACAGTAGTAAATTTTGTTACATAGTTAAGATAGTTTATAATAGAGATGTACAAAGAGCGGCTTTATCGCTCGTGAGCGATTTCTTCCAAGCAACTCATAGGTATCTTCTTTTTAAGAATTTGTTTATTTAAACATCATTACCAATATAAAAACATGCCCAATGCGATAGCAATACACAATTATTCATTTTCTATACAAGAAAAAGGAATCAAATGTGTTGCTAAGTGCAAAACCCGAGAACGACTGAACCGATTTCGCTAATTATTTTTTTATAATATTCCTTCAAGTACGATGATGGTTCTTTTAAAGAGAAAACGCAAACATGGGCAAAGAACCGCAAGTATTCTAAAAACTAACTTATTTTTTTTTTACAAGGAATTGTAATCTCTTTCAAAACATAAAATAATATCGACATTCAACAACCTTTAATTCCAAATAATATTTCACACGAGAAATACAATTTTCCTTTAAAAAGCATTACATTTACGCAAAGCTGGTAAGCCTCAGCTTATATAATATTCTATTTACGTCGCATGGTATTAAACTAAGGCCAAAGACATATGTTTATTCATATTGGCAGGATAACGCGGTTTTGTGTAGCAAATATTTATACAAGCTGCGCAAATGTTTCATATTTTATCTAAGATCTTATCATCAGAAGCTTTATCTTAGCGCTTTTTATGACGCCGTGGTTTTTAAGCGATTGTCATATTCTTTATATTTTGATAAGGAAAAACTAAAGGATTCCATTTTTAACCGACTTCAAAACAGGAGGAGGTTATCAATTCGGCCGGTAGGTATGTTTTTTTTTTATGTATGTACACCGATTACTCCGAGGATTCTGAACCGATTTACGTGATTCTTTTTTTGTTCGATGCGGGATGGTGTCGAATTGGTCCCATAAAAATTTTATTCGGATAGGCCCAGTAGTTTTTATTTTATGGGCATTTTTGCAAGTGCAAGTTTGAAGTCGGTTGTTTTTAACGCAGTTATCACCTTGTATGTTAGTGCTAACAATAATCCTTAATTGAACGAAAATATAAGAAGCACCTATATTTGCTTAAGCCATTAAAGTTTAAACAATTTCACGTACAGATTATTAACGGCAGAGGTATCTTGCTAAGATTTATACTTATAAGAATACTCCAGTTATCGTACCTAATAATATAGTACCTAGCACAAGTTTTTTAGATATTTAAAATAGATCCATTTTGCAATCAAAAGTAAAACAATGCTTTTTGAAATAATGAAACCTGCGTACCGATGATATTATGTAGAAATCTCAGCTGAGATATCTACAATTAATGTGAGAATAACAAAATACTCATAACAAACGCACGTGTAAACTTGAATTTCGTAATTTCGCTTCAAAGAAAATCACAATTAAGTCCATATATCACGTGTTTTTGTTACCATAGAAATAATAGTCATATACAAGTATGTATGTAGTGTGCCTATAGTACAATAACCTATCTCTCAAGTAGAAAAATCTCTTTCGACATCATTTAACGATAATAAGATGCTGAAATATTACAATAATTTTGAAGAACAAAAAAGATAAATTAATTTATGAAGGTAAACCGATTGTTTAGCAATACATGGAAAATACGTAAACAAAATAAGACATCAAAATAATATTATATAGAAGCTATTGTTATAACCCATACTTATTACTGTACTAGGTTTCCGCCCGCGGCTTCGCCCGCGTTTTCAAAGAAAAACCCGTTCCCGTAGGATTTCCGGGATAAAACCTATCCTATGTCCTTTATCGGGTATCAAAATATCTCTATACCAAATATCATGCAAATTGGTTCAGTAGTTAAGGCGTGATTGAGTAACAGACAGACAGACAGAGTTACTTTCGCATTTATAATATTAGTATGGATTCTAGTAAATTACTATAAGTACTGTACTTACCTGGAATATGAAATGGTACTCGCATTTTAGCATTCCCTCTATTACATTAAGGCGTATTTAAAGATTATAACAACGTGTAGAAAATCTGTGTGACCATGCCTTTAGATAATTTAAACCATCTACATTTCGAAAGTTTAAATTTATGAAGAATATAAAAAATTCATTCAGTCACGAGTGGCTGAGTTGGTTAGGCATCCGCCCCGGAATGGCGCGAAGGATGCGGGTTCGAGTCCCGCCTCGTGATCGAATTTTTTCTATTCTTTATAAATTTATATTTATAAAGCATTTGAATGCCATAAAAACCAAAAAATATAATTTCGAAAGTTATTAGAATAATGACAATTATTAACTTAAATATAATAATAAAATAACCTAATTCTAATCATAAGCTTCTAAAAACAAGTTGAATCAAAGGAGGACGCGTCAAATTGGGCCTGAAACTTGGGTTAAGACCAATACACACGAAATATTGTTTTTGTGATAGATCATTACACATACCTAACGAAAAAAATAAAATAAAAAAATGAATCAACCGGGTTGTACAGTCAAGGCAAAAAGTTTTATTTATTTGGCTATTATTTTGCGCACAAAAACAGTGTTTTTAATTCCAGTGAAGTAAATATAAACCTAATTGTCACTGGAGTGACTGAGTTTAACCACAATAAAGAACGTCTAACTATGTTGAATTATAATAAACACGGTATAAGTATCTGTTACAAAACATAATATTAGTGTATTTCGGTTATTAGATTAGTACGTCTTTGTAAGTGAATTGGAGTAACATAAAGATATTCTCATTTTCTTATAACAGTTATTAATTGCAAAAAATATTATATACACAAAGAACTAAACCTTGATGAAAAACTAAAACTTGATGTGACTGTACAAAAACCCGGTTGATTATTTTTTTATATATATTTTCCCCGTTATGTATATTGTGTTATGATCTATTATAAAAACAAAATCTCATGTGTATTGGTCCAACTCAAGTGTTCAGGCCCGACTTCCATAGTAAAATGCCCATTCTCCTTTCAATTATAATTCGAGAAAGTCTGGCCTTTAATTGTCGTAATATCAAATAATTTATGTCGACATTTATTAATGAAATAAACATGACCTCGTTTTCAGCAAACGAATGTACAATTGCTTGAATAATTATGTCTTGTACGGGAGCTAGCAATCTTGTTTTTAATTAATTACTTACTGCAAGGTAATTGGTAGCCTAATATGATTAGTACTGCTGCTGTGTATTCGTTCGCTTTTTAAGCTATTGCATAGCGCGGACCTTGAGCGCGGGGACCGAATCCAGAAATTCCGTAACGAAAAAACCTCACGCTCCCCACTCCACCGGGCGGAGGTGTGGCTTGAAGGCATAGCATGCAATAGCTTTACCGCGGCATTCCCCGAGTGCCACACGTATTTTTATATCTCAAAGGCAGTATCAGCCTTCTATGTTAACTCGGTAGTTCATACTATGTCTGTGCGATTAATTAATTCTTGTGTTGTTATTTCAATAGTGATAATTCTTCATTAAAAGCTGGTCAAAATAAATATATCGCAACTGTTTACTGTTTCTATAACTAAGATGTAGGTATTTATCTATCATTCAAGTCAAATCATAATAATTTGTAACCAGATTACGCATTTTTATCAAACAATCCAAGGAATTATTATTCCTTGGATTCCATTTATTAATGGTACCTTGCCCTATCATCTTCCTAAGTCTTCTATGTACTTTTGTGTATTCATCACTACATATTAAAAAACAAAGCAAGCGTTGCGTAGTTTTAAATATTAAATCTTTAAAACTATGCAACGGATTTTGATGCGGTTTTTTTAACAGATAGAGTGATTCAAGAGGAAGGTTTTAGTATATAATTTATTATGTTTTAGACAAAGCGGGCGAAGCCGCGGGCGGTAAGCTAGTATACTTATAAAATTATTACTTGTTTCACAGTAGTACATAGGGAGAACGTTATTCAAACGTATACCAAGTTCAAGAAAGACTAAATCTCACTATACCAATCGATAGATGTTTTCCAACAATTAATGAAAAATAACAATAATTAGCAAGCAAATACACGAAACATTATACAAAAACGAAGCGATACAATAAGTCGGATAACTAATGGTATTTTCGGAGCAAAACATAAAAGATAACGATGCCTTCAAGCTGAAATATAACGGGAATAATAAAAATCTATGTGACTGCACAGATAGACGAGGGATTTGATATGTTTTTAACACATTGAAATGTTCTGGATATTGATAAAAATATTTTTGATGGAATATGTATTTTTGGGAATTGAATTATTCGGTATTTGAATAAAATCTTTAATATGAATTGCAGAAGGTTCATTGTAATTCAATCATGTGGAATAAGCCAACTACACAAGAATTAATGAATCGCATAGACATAGTATGAACTACCTATTGAGTTAACATAGATTTGGAGTATCTTGCCGAATCTTCTCAATAGATACTGCTTTCCGAATCGGTGGTAAATGTTAAAAATACTTATGTAATGACGATTCGAAGGTGCTTCTAAATAGTATCTAGTCTAATTGAAAAATGAATGTTTGAGTTTGAGTTTGAGTTTGAGTTTGTCCTTGTATTATAATATACATAGACAGGTGGATGTAACAAAAGTTGTATAACATGAATTTACTCAATATACCTACTCTGCAAAGGCACAGATTAGATAATAGTTGCAATGGGCGGAAAATTTGGTAATATAATATATAGTACATAGTTTTGTGAACATTATAACCTTTTAATATCAAAACATGTGAACTTTCCTCAAAATTACATAAAAAATCGTTCTCCAAGTCAAAAGAAAAACTTTTATCTAAAAATATCTAAGAAACCTTGCCGTATTGTTCGTAATTGAGCATTCTAGGTTGATCCCAACTAAGTCTGATGTGATAAAGACGGACGGAATCCGTAATCACCTAGAAACTAAATGACTAAGCTCCTCGGATATTCGTCAAGGCCTACTAATTCAATTTTAATCGAGCAAAGGCCGGGAATTTTGTACATTGTTTTATTCACTTATAATATCGACTTTATTTAAATTTTCCACAAATTACTTAAGCCGTTTTGTAATGACATAAAATGTGGTATAGGTAGGTATATTAAATGCATATTATACTAGCGTTCCGCCCCGGCTTCGCCCGTGGTACATATTAACGTTTTCTCTACATAAGAACCATCCTCGTACTTCAAGGAATATAATAAAAAAAGAATTATCGAAATCGGTTCAGCCGTTCTCGAGTTATGGAATTACAACGAAAAGTGGCATTGATTTTTATATATTAGATTATAGCCTAGAGCCTTCCTCGATAAATGGACAATCTGCTCTGAAACAATAGTAGTTCCTGAAATTAGCGCGTTCAAACAAACAAACAAACTCCTCAGTTTTATAATATTAGTTAAGATTAAGGTTTTATCAAGTCATAGTGAATGTTGTAAGATACTGAGAATTAATGTTAAAAAGCATGATTTCTATTAAAAATATTGTATTTTATATTTTAAATTAAACAACTAAGATTTTCAGAGTGACAATAATTATTATTGAATCTAGAAAATCAAATGTTTTACAAGTAAAATCAGAAAATGAAATCGAAATTTCTTTGGCAACCTCAAATATATTTCGGCTTATTAGGTATGTATTTTTTCTCTATTAATAAATAATTGAGAAAATTTGTTGCTAACCAGTTGTTACAAAAGAAAGCGTGTGGTAAGTACATAAGTTTTCTAATCATACAATTATGTTTGTTAGTTAAATGAACCAAAAAAAGAATTTTCGTAATTTGTCTAGCTGTTCACGTGTGATGCCATGGCATGACCAAGGGAAATAGGGAAATATTTTAATATTAATATGTAGAGATTATGTTTATAATACTGCAAAGCCCGCATAGTTCCCGTTCCCGTGGGATTTCCGGGATAAAACTTTACCTATGTGTTAATCCAAGTTACCCTCTATATGTGTGCTAAATTTCATTGTAATCGGTTCAGTAGTATTTGCGTGCAAGAGTAACAAATACATCCATCCTCACAAACTTTCGCATTTAGGTATAACTAGCTTACCGCCCACGGCTTCACCCGCTTTGTCTAAAACCTAATAAATTATATTATTATAATAAAACCTTCCTCTTGAATCACTCTATCTATTAAAAAACCCGTTGCGTAGTTTTAAAGATTTAAGCATACAAAGGGACATAGGGAAATAGCGACTTTTAACGAGCTTTTTATTATGTAGTGATATTAAGTAGGAAATTTTCATTTCAGCTATTTTGGAAATTACTAACCAACACTCAATTTTATTAATTCAGATTATTTCGGTGAAACCTTTCCAATAAATTGCAAGTGAAAACTAAGTAAAAAGTTTTGCACCAGATTCCCTGAATATCATGAGAGATATCATGTCGAACGCATCAGTTCGTTCTGAAAGCTATAACACTTGAGATACTTTGGTTTACTTTGCTTCAGGGTTACCCCGAAAAGGTGCTAGGGTTGTCACTATGACAGTAATTGTTATTATTTATTTTATTTTACTACATATTCAACAGACTTATAATAAATTTAAAATGATATTGCAATATGTAGTATGGGTTATGAAATTAAACAGCTTGTTAGCTTGTAATAATTAGATGAATAGGTATATTTTTTAAAATCTAACATCAAATTAAACTAAGTATTAAATCTTTCTAATACAAGAATAACTATAAAGGCATTATACATTATTTTCTGTGATAGCATTATGGTAATTTTTAATTTTAGTATTTGTACACCCACTAGGTATGCGCAAAACACATTTTAATGTCTACGTCAAAAATAAAATACCGGTAGCAGCCCTACGTTGTGCGAAATAAACTCCGTTGATACATATTTATCAGTCGTTGAACTGAACAACGTGTTTGTTCCATTTGTTACATTGCTTCGCTTTAAGACGCCATCTGGTGTGGATTGAATGGAACTTGTGTCAAAGAAGTAAGGCTTGAACCCTTATTATGGATTACCGTATAAGACAAAATTTAGTATTATGGGGTTATCGAATTATAACTTCCAGGAATTATAAATTTCACTACATAGTATAAAACAAAGTCACTTTCCACTATCTGTACGCCTATTTGTGTCTCCATAAAAATACGCAACAGATTTTGATCGGCCTTTTTAATAAATAGAGTGATTTAAGAGGAAGAGGAAGGCACATAAACACACTGGACAGTATTTTTAATAATATTTATTTTTCTTGTAACAGTTTGTAAAAAACAATACAATGAAAGAAGTCATATTATACTGTGAAAGACGCTAGGCGGCGTTGTCAGTCGTAACTCGTAAGTGATCTCTTCCAGGCAACCAACTGTAAATGAGATAAAACACTATTATTAAAAAAGCAGTGATTTCAAAGTCAGTATACATTAGCGGGTCCTGAAAATCACCAGGAGTCTGTTAACATGTCACGGATGAATTCTACCCATACCCGTTGCCCTGTCGTTGATGCGGCTTGACGGAACACAGTGGGGTTTTGCTCGGTAGGAATCCGACATAACCCACGGCCACTTCCCCGGAGGCCGTGGGTATGTATGCAAGATTTCCCTACTAAAAATTTTGTAATTGTATTAACTTTCTGCTTTTATTTTTTGGTTGCTTGGAAGAAATGGCTGTTAAGCAATAAAGCCGCCAATTGCTTAGTATAATATCCTGATTTTGTCAAACTTTGTGTGTGCAATAAAGAGTATATAAATAAATAAATAAATAAATAAATAAATAAAAAGAAAGGAGTCTGTTAACATCAAACAAAAGAAATTAAAGACTTTTTAACGGATTTTAAACGCGATTTATTCATTCTAT
Source organism: Colias croceus (assembly GCF_905220415.1). Classification (NCBI taxonomy): domain Eukaryota; kingdom Metazoa; phylum Arthropoda; class Insecta; order Lepidoptera; family Pieridae; genus Colias; species Colias croceus. Next base: position 11,048,108 of record NC_059542.1, on the reverse strand, counting down.
TATTTTCCCGACGTTTCGAACACTTTACAGCGAGCGTGGTCACGGGGAGTCTTTAATTTCTAAATGTATAATACTCGCGTAAAATCAAACCCTAGAAAATACTATCAAACAAAAGGTTTATATTATTATTATTAAATATCACATAAGAAAAATATACAATATATACCAGAGCCCTTTGTGATAATACATAGTTTCATTTAGCATAACATTTTTTATTGCATATAACAGACAATAACAAACATATAGATTAATAATTATGAACCAACAGTTTAATCCAGAATGTAGTTAATAAAGAGATTACATTTGCTTTAAATTTGGTTTAGTTTAATATTAATTAAAGCCATGTTAATGTTTTATAATCCTTCAATTCAAGGCCAACCAGATTAACATTCTAATTAATATTATATTAGATTATTGTAGGATCAAATGATGAAAATAGTTAACTTATCATGTCGATATGAATAAAAGGACCATAAATATCTACAAAATAATTTTATTCATATTACACATACCTTCAATCTACATTCTCCTAATTATTTAAATGCAAGCCAATAATGCAAAAATATTAATGGTCCGATCATTTTTAGTGGCATAGATGTAAATACATTTAAAAAGCGTAAATATATTACTTAAAAAATACTTTTCTACTAAATCTATACTATAAATGTATCCCAATAATAATGCTTAGTTAATAAAGTACTTTTGAATAATAAAAATAAAACCAATGTTCGTATAATATACCTACATCACCTTTTTAGACATTATTTCATATGACCGAAAGAATAATAAATAACAGCAAAATCAAACAAAACCCATAAAATAATACTTAGCAATACTAGGTTGCGTCTACACAGTAAATAATAAAGGAACATAAATAACGTTGAGTTAACCGACGATGACAATAAAATGGTTTCCCGGACGCTCAAGGAATATTGCTGGCTGATACATGTTACATGGTCATAGAGCATACACAACTAGATGTGACAGGAGCTTCGTCTCTATATTAATTAATATATTTGGCTAGCAGTGAAGGGTTAGCGTGCTTTAACACCAATAATGTGTGAGGATGTGTAGCGAGGAATGTGTCATTATATGTGGAAAAGCACCTTTATAGGTAAGAACGAATTTTATATTTATGGCATTAATTTAGCATCTTATTAGAAATAACTTTGTATTCTTAACCTAATTGAATTTTTACATAGGAGGCATTTCACTTCGATTACAAACGTCGATCAGGGGGTTTACCAGTCTTAAATCAGTAATTATTTATCCCAATATAGAAAAATGATAGAGCTATTTAGGTCTTCTAGCGCTATCATTTTCTCACACTGGAAACTGCTTCAAGACATCATGTTAGCCCCCTGGTCAATAATTAGGAATGAATTGGAAGGAACTCAAGGAACTCCAAATCTATACTTTCAACTCTTTTTAAATTTAATTTTAATTGTGAGCTTTACACTTATTTCAAATTTAACAACTGACACTACTGTGTCACTTGTCTCATCCAGTAACATATGTTTTATGTATTTGTGGCAGTATACTAAACGACACAATCGATTTCTCGTAATGAGAAGCGAATCCACCCCTAGTGCAAATAGGGGTCACTATCACAATGTCCATCATATTATTATCGCATATGTCAAGCCTTTATTTATTCACAAAGTATTTAAGATATTGCCTTAGTTAGAAAAGAATGGCTATCAATCGAGTCTTTCAACTAAAGTTTTCTAAGGTTTTTCACAGGATAAGTGACAAAAATTCATAGTTTTGCTGGTTTAATAAGCCCAGTTATATGTTCTAAAATCAGTTAAAAATGTTTAGATGCATCATTTTAGCCTGATTCCTTTCGATTGAATTAGGATTATCTATACTAATATTATAAAGCTGAAGAGTTTGTTTGTTTGTTTGAACGCGCTAATCTCAGGAAGGAGGTCCGATTTGAAAAATTCTTTCGGTCATTAATTATCGAGAAAGGCTATAGGCTATATATCATCACGCTACGACCAACAGGAGTGGAGCCACGGGGGTGAAACCGCGCGGAGCAGCTAGTACCTAACTAATAAAAATATAAAAAAACTGCGCAGGCAGGCTAGCATAGAGGCAAGCGATTAGTTTACAATATAAATATTGACTTTATATTATTTATTTATTTTATTTTTATTTTATATTATTAATTACGTCATTATTATTTAAATTAAGCGTAAAAAAAAGAAAATTCTTGAGCGTAAGTTGTAGATTTAGTGCGTATTCACAAACTTCGGATAGTCAACAATAAAACGCAAAATATGAACGCAAAAAGCCATGGCTGTCATAAAATAAATCTTGTTTAATTTTACTATCCCATACCACGTCCTATAGCCATCGACAGGGTCGTAAAGATAACTATCTTGATACCCTTATGGGTCACCCTGAGGAGTAGGCGCGATAGTGTCGGACCCTCGTTAAATAACGTAAATGTTACTTTCTCTTTGCATCTAAGTATATGCCAATAGATAAATTAATATTAAAAGTGAAGTTATGAAATTTATGCGTACATCTGTTTCACTGAACGATTTTCTTTAGGGACAAGTAGGTGATCAGCCTTCTGTGTCCTGCCAGACCGAGACATTTTTTCTTCTTCGTCTCTACCGGAAAGCGAACCCGGATATTATATTACCTAGCTTTTATTAATATACATAACGAACGAAAATTACTCTACAATTCATCTGTCTATGTATCAACAGATTTGATGCTACAAAATTTCAATTTTTTTATAATAAACAACTGTTATTAGTAGCCCTTTTCTTGAAAAAGCTACAGTACTCTTTTAATCTTCTCTATCGCAAAATCGATATAACTTTACGCGATGTCTTCATAAAATTTCATGTTAAAAATTCAACAGTTTCCTAGGTTTCATGATAAACCTAATTCTATGAGGAATCCATTAAATCTTAAAACATTACCAATTATTTACTAATTTACTTAGATTACATTGAGTATTAATTGACCTAGATTTACCATATAAATCCCTACTAATATTATAAATGCGAAAGTAACTCTGTCTGTTACGCTTTCCCGCTTAAACCTCTAAACCGATTTTGATGAAATTTGGCACTGACAATCTTTAGATCCTGAGAAATAACATAGGCTACCTTTTATTGCGAAAAAACACCACGCGGGCGAAGCCGCGGGCGGAAGCTAGTATAATATAATTGCTGTTAACATTTCTGTTACACAAACGGACAATAATTCTTCATCAAAAAGACTTAAACAAAGGAAATTAAGCTGAATATCGCATTGGGAATGTTTCAAAAACCCCTTAGGATTAAGACTTAAAGTTGAATTATTGCAATTTAGATTAGGTTCACAATTTTCAACTCTACGTGTATTGGGATAGAACACAATTTCCCAATTTTGTTGTTTCTTCAAAACTGAACATTTTATTGAACGTATTCTGGTTTAAGAGTATTAAGGATTGTGTAATGTTTGATTGGAATAAGGAACAGATATAAAATCAAGAGAGCTAGAAAAATATCAATTTATTTATGATTGCTCTTTTATAAAATAACTTTTTCCGAATATCCACATTTGACTGCCAGATTATAATCGGTAATTATGCTGTTTTTCATTTAGAAACGGTAACAGCAGACATCAGCCGTTTCTACATAGCAGAGAAACACACATACATCCGTCCAAACTCTATCTACATGTATAATAACTACCTCTCTCTATACTATTTGATTTTATGAATAGTTTTTATATTCGGAAGAGGCATGAGAGAGATTCTTAGTCAAGATCTATTAATATATATTAAGTCAATCATAATCAAGTAAGTTTAAACCGTTAAGAGCTCTACCAACCAGACAAATAAAAAAATGTGTGCGTGTACACACGTAAGAAGTGCGACTTCTTTATGACCTTATTTAAAAAAAAAAAATACTATATATGCAACTTTACAGAAATACGTCGAATCACGCGTGGTAGGGATAAGAAAAAGATGGCGCGTAACGAAAAACTAAATTTTTTTCCAACCCCGATAGAGAAGTTTCACTTCAAAAATTTAAGCAAATAAAAATAATTCAAAGTTCAACATCGGAAATTTTCAACACCGGACGTAGTTATTAAATTACTGTTGAATGAAGCGACGTTGGCGATTTTTTACTGGATTCGTTCCGATGAATCTGAGCAAATTTGTATTTAGACCTCAATTTTATTCCCGTAATTTGTTAAGATTAAATTTCAATGTTAATGATAATAGGTGACCAGTGGATACGTCTGTAGGTAGTTGATTTATTTCCTTATTATTTCACTGTATAGTGTTGTTTAAAATATCGCGGAATGTTTATTATTTAGGAAGGTGTATAGTGTACGATTTATTAAACATTACATTATTGGAAATATGACATTTTCAGGACAAATAATGACAGAATTATTGAATATGTTGGTGATTATATAAATGGAAATAGAAACACTTTTCATTTAACCCTACAGAGTTAACACACATAATATACTTACGGAACTTTCAAAGAATCTTTTTCAAGCCAAAAGATCCTTCCTAATCACTAGGTACAAAATATTATAAAGACTTATAAACCAAAAATTCAATAACCAGCCATAAACAAATGAAAACTCAACGCTTTCCCACCCTCAGTTTAAATTTATACCAAAGTATAAGCAGTGATGAAAGGGCCTTTACCTCTGAGGGCATTCTCACCTCCCAAATGAAAGTTCGTCCCTCACGTACCTAATAAAACGAAAATCGTCAGTAATGACAATTCGACCTACTGATTGAATATTGGCTGTTCGTATATTTTATTTTTGTGGACTTTGAGTTTTTTTAGGCTTGTTTTTATGGAGTATTTATTATAAGTAACAAAGTATTAAATCATGAACTAGCATTGATTATAGCATGGCTATATGAAACAAATGGCTGAGTTAAGTGAAAATATACCGACCTTAGATACTTGGTTTGTGTCTTAAATATTTGTATTGTATATAATAGTGTTTCGTTGCAAGTAGTGTTAATACAAATTTGGAGAATTGTGTTTTGTATAACATACCAACCCATAATATTGTATTTTGTACCGATATAATATAATTCCATAACTTATAAAATAATTGTGTGATAAAAATCAATATCATTGATCACGTCTAAATATTATGTATTTTTACCATTCATTGAAACATTAATGTTAAAAGAACAGCACGTACTAAGAATATTAGAAAATAGTTCAAATTATTTCATATGAATTTGTAATTTTATATGAAAAAATATCTTTAAAAGGAAAGATCTTGTCTCACGATAAACTTCTTCTTATTAATAAACACCGATTAGACGATCGAACTGTCCATAATATACATTTCGTATACAAATCTAATCGAGTGGATAGGTCAATAATGAATACGGATTGTCTTAATTGAAATGCACTAATCACGTTTCCTTCACTAATTATTCCGGTTGGCAGACAATTATATTAACCGGTGTTAGTGAGTAGATAATCAAACCTTGTTTGATTTATTGTAATGAATTAATTTGAGAAACTATTTAATAATCTTACGTCATTACAAATAAAAAGTTAAATAATGAATAAATTTCAACCATTTTCTATCAAAGCTGTGCCCTGCTCTTGCTTACATGAAACATCAATAACTAATCCATTGCATAGCGAATGGGTAACATTTTATTAGTAGTAGTATTAGTGTTAATGTTTGCAGATTTTATTAAAAGGCTTTTTAATGCTGATTCATTTGCATTTGTTCATAACTGTTACGGTTTCGTTAGTTATTAACAAACTTGTTAACATTTTAATTATTGATTTTTTTTTTATAATAACAACGCTTACTTTTTTAAGAATAATATTATTGTGCTAAATAAAGTATGAGGTATCTGTATCTTATAGGATAAGAATAATTCATTTAAATGCATTTTTGTTGCTTTAAAATGTTTCTTCACAATTCTTATATAATATTATTAGGTATGTTGAATTCCAACCTGATAGTTTTATTCTTTATATCTCACTTATCCATAAAATAGTTTAAAAACTAAAAAAACACGCTTTAAAGATAAACTAATGAAATAATCGTATTATGTATCACCAATTCGATAAAGGTGCAATTTGCAAAATGTCCGTATAAAGTGGGTAAAAATTGAATCTAATGGAGTCGGTTACATTAAAGGTTAAAAATGCAAGTATTTCAGAATACCTAAACAGGATTACAAGAAAAGTTCCACTAAAAGAGTCACGCGCGCTATAATAATGGATTACGTGATCTTTAACTCAGGCTACCATGTCTTATAGCAATATTACTTTCAGCGTGGGAAAGGGATGGCGCTATATGACATGTATAGCGCTGTCCTTGTTCCACACTGGGAACAATACTGCTTTAAGATGGAGCGACAGGTCTTGACCTCGGCGAGCTAAAACCTAGCCACAGGACTTAACCCAACCAAGTTAACTTGGAACTAAGTGAAGTTTATGTAGCGATCAAAGGTTCAATGTATTTTTTTTTTCTTCGTGCTTTAAAAGCAATTTGTTGTTGTCTTTTTTAATCTTCTATTTTTATGTATGTATTTGTTTATGCTAATAAGATTAATCTCAAGAGTTTGTATGTTTGAACGAGCTAATCACAGGTAATCAACCCCTGAGTACTCTATGCTGCGTAAGTACTATGGGCGAAGGCGGGACGGTTTACACTATACGTAAAAATGTCAACAAAAAACTCTATAAAAATATCTAGCTTTATTGAACCAAATTAATTCATTCAAATGTGAAGAAAAAATAACAATGTTTTTGTTGTAACTAAAAGCTCGTCTATTGCTTAAATTAGTATTGATAGGTAATAGTTTATTTTTATTCATATACAAATTGCTTTCCCAGTGCCCATAAGTACCTAACGTATTGTTATTTCAAACAAAATTTCTATATCGTGCAAGTTAAACTTCCGGTATTAATTTCCATTAGAAATATCTCTTTGATATTAGGATAAAATCATATATCTGAAATTGTGCTATTTCATTCATACTTATGGCATCATTTATTTTTGTACAATTTAAAACGTCAACCGCTTCCTCATCCCTCGCTTTCACGTTAGTATACAACTTTTATAAAATCATACACTTTTATTCCTCGTATTTGCTCAGGCTAGCAACTTTTATGAGAAATCACTTCTCCCATAAAATATTATTATACGTTGGAAAATATAAGAAACCGCTGAGCGTTCTTCAAAATAAAATATCAAGAATTGTGACACGAAGTTTTGAGTAAAAATCTCGATGAAAGCGGTTTAAAAGAGAAGTGTGTGTGCTTTTATGTCTCACTTCTCGACAAAAGAACAAGACATTACTTTGAAAGTGTTTTTAACAAGCGGAGTCATAATAAATTGCTTTTCGCTGAAACGTAAAGTCGTGGAAGTTAAGCGCGATTAAATAAAAAGATAATTTAAAGAAAGCCTGAAATTCTGATATATTACGTCCCTTTTCTAGAAGAAGAAGAAAAACTGGTATTTTGATATGTTAGATCCTTTTATATTGTAGACTAGCTGTGCCGCGCGGTTTCACCCGCCTGGCTCCGCTCCTGTTGGTCTTAGCATGATAATAGGGATCTCTGGGATCTTGGACTAACTTATTAGCAACCTATTTAATTATTTATTTATTATGTATTAAATTGTCATATGTGTTTTGTTTTTTTTTATTTGTATTTTTTCTATGTTTAATTATTGTGATTGTCAGCTGTTGTAATAATGTGTTATTTTTGTGAATAAATGTTTGTCTATTGTCTATTGTCTATAATATAAAGCCTATAATTATTACTCGTCCTTTTATATTGTAGAAATAGAGAAATTAATTTGCAATCTTTTTGAAATTAATTTATTTTTCTAATCATTTTATCATTAACAAAAAAATGTTCACGAATACTGATTCAATGCAGATTTTCAAAGAAGTTTAGGTTCTATTATTTGTGTTTTAATATCGGTTTATATTATGAAAGTTAGCTTTATGATGAGATTCCTTATCAGAAATATGAAATCAAGCGATAAAACCGCAAAAAAGAAAAATTCATATGAACTTTTTGTAATTTCAAACTGTCGAGCTAAATTTCTCCATGAAATGTCCTTTCTAACTTGAATCTTCATTTCGAGTCTGATAGAAAAAGTTTTATCAGCAGACAGCGTAATTATTGAGAATTTTATCAAACAACCAAAATATTTTCGTATGTTTATTTCAGTTTCATATGAAAATTCTTATGTGTATAATATAAATTGAACGTTTACACGTAATAACATGTTTCGTAATACGTCATATAATATATAATATGTCGTGGCCATATCGTAGATTTGATCATTTCATGAAATGAGCCTACGATATGGCCACGACATAATATAATAATATATTTTCTAGAATGCGATTTTCATTATTGACAAAAAGTACCTATTATCTGTAAATTACCTCTCTTTGTTTCAAATTTTATTTGTAATTTGCAAAAATACAACACACTATATTAAGCATAAATACAGAAAATAAAACAAAAAGGGAAAGAAACATTTACCATATTACATAGACAGCGTACATATACTTTCAAGCGATCTCTATCAAGCAATATTAATGAAAATAATAATCCATGTTAAAACATTTAATTAATCAGTGATACATAACTAACTTTTTCAATTACATACCAAAACTTTTTGCATACTGCTGCTATCAAAGAAAGATCTTTTATCTTTTTGAACTACAGAATTTGCAATACCAAGCAAAGCAAAGTATTTTAACAAACACAGAAACAGTGCTGTGAAGGATAAAGTGCAATCTTCGTGATTGGCTGCGAGACGCAATTTTTTTGAAAGCCCCAAAACCATGAAATGATTCGTAGAATATCGGGAAATGTACAGAATGTCGCTTTTGGTGGCGTGTAATCGGTAGTACCTAGTACTATAATGTTGATGCTTCTTTGTTATTAACTATAACAAAGAAGTATCTAAATTTTAGGTAATATAGTGTGTATGTATGTTATTTATATTAGGTATACAAGCTGTGCTCCGCGGTTTTACCGCAGTGCTCCGCTCTTGTTCGTCTTAGCGAGATGATATAATATAGCCTATAACCTTCCTCGATAAATGGGCTATCTAACACCGATATAATTTTTTAAATCGGACCGGTTCCCTAGATTAGCGCGTTCAAACAAACAAACTCTTCAGCTTTATAATATTAAGTATAGATTAATGGCACTTATCTTAATAGGTAGGTAATAGTTTATTGTACAATTATTAATATGTTTTTGCATTGTGTTTGTTTCAAGTGTGAAAATGGTCATAAAAAGTAGAGCAGCAGTGCAGCAGTTATTTACAACTAAAATATATTTCAAAGTATTTTACTCAAATATTTATAATATTTTTTCTTCTTTGTAAATAAAGAACCATTTTGTATTCTCTGAAACAGATTTTCTACCTCAAAGCACAAATGAAGGTCACTAAAATGTATGAAGTTGCGTAACAACTAAAATTTCTAAACTGAAACTAAATACCTTACAAATAACAGCAATTATCAAATAGCATTATTATAAAAACAAGCAAACTGTGGCATCAATTACCTACTCCATAACAATTAGTGTTTATTAATTAATTGGATGCGGCATTTAAATTAAATAACGCAGTGATAAATTTTCATAATAAATAATAGGAAAGGCTTGATTAGATTCTAATATAATCTGTGATTCATCTATACTAGTATTATAATGCTGGATCGCTTGTTTCTTTGTTTGCTTAACGAATATCAGAAACTGCTGGTTCAATTTGACACATTCTTTCAGCGTTACATAGCCCATTTATCGAGGAAGGCTAAAGGCTATAATAATATATATACAATAGGCTATAGAACAATGCGGGTAAAACCGCGAGCACAATTTATCTGCAGATAGATATTAAAATCAATAGGTACAATTTGTGAAGGCTCTTGTTGTTTCATTGTTTCACCCACTATACCATATCCAAAATCCTACTGAATAATATTATAATATGCGAAAGATAGTGAGGATACATGGATGTATGTATTTTTGTTACTATTTCAATTAAAAAACCAATGAACGAATTTAGATGAAAGTTTACAATAAAACATTAGGATAACACATGCTATACAAAGACTTGATTTTTTCCGCGGGTTCAACCACAAGTGAAACCGCGCGGCACAGTTAGTCCTTTCCAATATTAGTATAGATACTACATAAGTACATAGTATCAATCAATGATGTAAACAACCGACGTAAACACGAAAATCCCGTCGGATTTGTGTCAAACATTAGTGTTTAATTATGGGAATTAAAGCGACGTTGCCGATTATTATTATTGGCTTAATATACATGACAACATTATGAATTAACGCTATGCAGGCTTAAAAGCAATTATCGCTTTCCATTTTTAACCGACTTCAAAAGAGATTATGCTTGGAAATGTTTGGAAAATGTCTCTATTGTTTAAAAGGGTCATTAATTTGGGATCTGATTTAGATTATGCAATATTATTTTACAAAAGAAGAATTAAATTTAAGGAACAATAGTATTAAGGTATTTATTGAGACTTGATACATTATTATTTCGATCCCTTTATACTTAACAATCAATGCTTTTCCACCAACAATGTGCGAGGAATTGTGTAGCGAGGAATGTGTTTGTAAAGAACCAATACTCAATAGTATCGCTTAATATTATAAAGAGGAAAGATTTGCTTGTTTGTTGTCACCATTTATGTAAAAAGCGATTCATTAGTTTCAAAATACAATGTTACATAGTACCCACGCGGCTACTACACAATATGTAGGTTACTAATTAGGCAGTAAATATATTATTGTCTACAATAATATAGTCTAGCAATCTAAACACAAATTCAGCACTTCATCACAAAACACTCTAACCAGCAACACCACTCAAACTTGGCCAAATCGCCGAAACTGTCAAGATTCTTCAGCTTCAAGAACCAAATTCGTACCAATCTAAAGAGCTGCCTATTTTAACTTCAAGAGACGACCCAATTCAGAAATTTTGAGGATCCTCTTGGAAGTTCATCTTATAACAAATGAAGGCAGGTAAGATGTTTTTAGATCTGTGTAAATGTTTTTACGTTCAAGAAAAACAAATAATTATGATTTGGGTATAGATGATGGATTTTTTATTTTAATCTATTGCATAGCTTCTATCGCGGGCCTTGAGAGAAATTCCGTAACGAAAAAACCTCATTCCCCCCACTCCGACGGGCTCGGAGGTGTGGCTTGAAGGCAATAGCTTTACCGCGGCAGTCCCCAAGTGCCACACGTCTTTTTTTTCAATTCTATGATATTATTCATTTCAGCATACGTAGATTTTACCCTTTAGTAAATAGACATAGACGTAAATAATACAATTAGTATTTTACATAATTATACGTGTTAGTTAACTAGATTCCCTAATCCTAATTAATATCAAAAATACGAAAATAAATCTGTATGACTGTCTCTTCTTCACGCCTGGATCACTGAACCGATATGGATGAAGTGTGGTACAGAAATAGCTTGAGATCCGGGCAAATTATATGTATAATCATATCGAAGTAACTTCTTCATATTTTTTGCCATCAATGTAAACTCATGATATATCATTTAACAAATTATGAATTATACATAGTTTGGGAATGCTTCAAAATATTAAAATCAATTCTGGTTTTCATATGCGTTATCAGGCTAGGCTTACATTAAAAACCTTTAATATTCTACTTATTCGTAGCAATAAAAACCATTGCGAAATCACAAAAGTTCCCAGAATAGATATCGTTATGTGATATATTTTGCCACCTTCTGAATATATAGGCGAGATTCTTGAATTATTGGGCATTAATACCGGGACAGGGATGTTCTAGAAGAATAATGGAATATTGAACCTTTGATACGTTATCCCATTTAGATATCGATAAGATGTCATTGTAATAAAATATTTTTATTGCGTCGTCAACAATATTTTTTTACGTCCAAAATATCATAATGATTTAGAATTGATACTAATATTATAAAACTGAAAAGGCTAGTCAGGAACTACGGGTCTGTTTTGAAAATCTTAATTTAGTTGTAGGTAGCCTAATTTTATCGAGGAAGGCTATATAATATCATCGCGTAAAGGTCAATAGGAGCGAATCAATGCGAGTAAAACCTCGGAAAGCTAGTGCTTAAGTTAAGATACTAATAGCACCGATTCTTATACGAAATAATATATGATTTTGGATAAATAAAATTAAACTGTCCTTAAGGTTCGTTCAGGAGTTGTTGCATCGTAAAAAAAGAGGTTATGTATCATCACGCTAAGACCAATAGGAGCGGAGTAATGCGGGTAAAACCTCGGGCACAGCAAGTGATAAAGTTTAGATGTTAACAATATAACCGATATTCTAATACAGAATAATATATATGCTGTTGGATGAATAAAATTAAAACTCGCATATCGAATATGATATGCGAGTAATTCTAAAAAAGTCACACCTTTATCCACATTAACAAAAGGACAAATTAGAAGCTATTTCCCTTCGTAAATTTCAATGGTTATTAAATACGTAAACTAATTACAAAAGTTCAACAATCAGTTACGAAGCAAACTAATTTACACTCACATTAGTAAAACAACAGCCAAAATGAATTCAGGCCCTAAGCGAATCAGTATTTCATACTTTTTAATAAAAAAGCCGCAAGAGAAATTGCGTATCGTTTAAACTTCTGACGGTAATATTTTTCGCGATTACAGCATAACTTTTATTTATTACATTTTGTTAACCCTGTTAATGTTAACAATTTCAACTCTTAACTCGGGATAAAATGACGATGGTGAGTTTACTTTCATGCAATTTTTGTTTACAGTCATTTTGCTTGTTTTAAGGTATTTGTTCATCTAAGTTTGATTGAAGTAAAATTTAAATTTTCATGTGTTTTATAGTACTATTGGGGGGTATATAACCCTTTTTTTGGAATTTGGGCTATGGTTTGATAGAGAACACATTTATTATCGTACCAAAATATATTAATGGATATTTCAATACTAACACCGTTCAGGACTTTTGCTTCGAATCGAACATAGTCAACTTATACAAAACTTATAACTGATGAAGAGTATCAAGAAAAAGAGTGGGATGGGTGGTCCCAGTCTTTTCCTTGATACCCTTCATAAAATCTTTCTTTATCCCTACTCATTTGCAAGGGCATATCTTCGAGCGGGCTCTTACAAAAAATACGTATTTATTATCTATACTAATTTTATAAATTCGGTTTGTTTGTTTGTTTGAACTCGCTAATCTCGGGAACTTCTGGTCCGATTGGAAAAATTATCGAGGAAGGCTATATAATATCATCACGCTACGACCAACAGGGGAGAAGCCACGGGGATGAAACCGCGCGGAGCAGCTAGTTATTAATAGTGCTCTATACCTGTTCAATCATTTTAAAACATACTTATCATCTTCATTAATAGTGCAATGTAAATATATTAATATTAAACCGTTTTCACACACGAAAGGCTAAAAACATAAATCAAAACTGAAATGAAATGGCGACAGCACCTAGTTTCCAACAAAATAGAACTAGAGAAATACAAAGTTAATATTTGATCACTTCTTTGTCCCACGCGGAGCGGATAACAAAAGATCGCTTTTTGCCTGTTCGTTTGTGAGTAAAGCACAAAGCTTGTAATTATTCAGAAGCTTAACTATGTCGCGGGTTTTTACGCTATTTGATAATACCTTGTTGGAGGGTTTAATTAGTGCCTTTTGTTTTTGTGATAGCGCTGATATAGTGCTATGAGCTTGTTTGTGCATTAATTTATTTTAAAAAATTGTATGTGCATAGTGTATTATCAGAGAATAGTGGGATAGAATTGTGATAAATAATTTTGAACCCCGGATTTTTAATTTCATCGCAAACTGGCTTCTATCGTACACCTCTTTCTTAAATATTATTGCGTTATACAGTTTTTATTTTGAAACCTGTGAATTTTATGAGTATGAAAAATAGCTTTTGAGATATTTAATTATTTAAGCATGATTATTTCTTCTAATAATATTATAATATTGATTAACAACTATGAAAATGCTATAATATATATTACCAGTTTTTCTGTATTTAAGAAGATTGCAGAAACAGTATTTGAACAACTTTCTTCCTTTATTCTCAACTAGCTTATCACCTGCGGCTTCGCCCGCTTTGTCTAAAACCTAATAAATTATATTTTATTTTATTTTTTATTTTATTTATTTAGGTTATCCAACATCAGTCACAACAATAATTAGAGCTAGGGTACATAATATAACAAAAAAAAAAGACAATTGTGACAAACATTTACAGGATAACACAACATGATTAATGAGTCAAGTCACTATGTGGTATACAAAGCAAAAAATAAATAAATAAATAAAAAGTAAACAAAATCAAGATAATTCCTTTAAATACTTGCGGATTTTATTACAGCTGTCGTGAAAAATATCAATAAAATTGGCATGCTCGTTGACCAACTTACTTAATCTACAAATGGGTGAATTTCGGCCAAATACGGTCCTACGCAGAGGAGGAGCCAAAGGTGTAATTTTATTACGCGGGTACCTAGTAGGAACTCTGAGATTAAATTTATTTAATAGTTGTGGACAATCAATTTTATTCTGGAAAATTTTGGTGACAAAAATAATATCCGAAAATATAAAACGGTTTTCCAGAGATATAATGTGAAAATGCGACAAACGCCTCTGGTAAGAGGTGAGCCTTTTGTGAGATAACCTGCTAGAGAAACTCAGGTGCCATAAGAATTTCTTTTGTATACGTTCAAGTCTTAAAATGTGAGTCGCGTAATGTGGTCTCCAGACAACCGAACAGTATTCAAGAATGCTACGTACGAGACTGTTGTATAACATAATCTTAGTTTTGATGTTATGAAATCCTTTAGAGTTTCTCACAATAAAACCCAACATCTTTGAAGCACGATTCGTAACATATTCAAGGTGATTATTAAAAGTTAGCTTGGTATCAAATAGCACTCCCAAGTCTTTAGTGACAGAATTCTCCTGGATTACCTTATTGTTTATCTGATATTTAAAAGGAATAATTTTAGATTTTCTAACAAAGCGGATAAAAAAGCATTTTTCAGTGTTCAATTCCATACCATTGCTACAGCACCATAAGGCTAGCTTATCAAGGTCCTGTTGTAGTTTCAAAGCATCCTCAAAGCAATTAATAACTCTACAGAACTTTAGGTCATCAGCATACATGAAACAACGAGAATTTTTTAATATTTCTGGAATGTCATTAACGAAGAAGTTAAAAAGAACAGGACCAAGGTGCGAACCTTGAGGAACTCCCGAGGTAACATTGTGTGGCGAAGCATCAAACCCGTTAATAGCAACAAAGAATGTACGATCGCTTAGGTAGGAATTTATCCACTTCAAAAACAACGGTGAGAGTCCATATCCACATAATTTTTGCAGCAAGATGTGATGTGGAACCCTGTCAAAAGCTTTGCTAAAGTCAGCGTAAATAGTGTCAATTTGTTTATTCGAATCCAGCTCGTGGGTAATGGTTTCGGTAAACTCTGTCAAGTTGGTCATAGTAGATCTATGCTGAACAAAACCATGTTGATGAAAAGAGAGAAATTGTTTGAAATGGTTAGTGAGAGATGGACAAATGAACGACTCAAATATCTTGGCAAAGGTGGAAAGAATTGATATGGGCCTATAATTATTTATTAGTTCTTTTGGACCAGACTTATGTATAGGTATGACCTTAGCCAGTTTCCAGACTGTAGGGAAGAAACCAGAACTCAATGAACAGTTAAAGATTTTTAAAAGAGGCTGAACCAGATTTTCTGCGCAAGCAACAATGAACTTTGGATGTATGCCATCCGGTCCAGCGCCCTTATAAACATCGATAGCCTTGAGTTTTTTTAAAAGAGGCCCATACTCAATATGCGGTAACGTCAGAAGAAGGTCGTTATTATCGGAAATTATAGTTGATGGCTGCTGTTCTTCAGGATTGGGACCCCTCTTCGAATACACAGATCCAAAATAATTGGAGAAAAGCTCGCATACTCGAACACTATCCGAGGAGGTTTCATCACCTAGAGACATAGTAGGTGGGTATGCCCCATTACCACCTCGTTTGGACTTAATATATGACCAAAAGTACTTGGGGTTAGAATGAATTTTATCTTCCACAGACCTAATATATAGATTATAGCAGTTATTTGCAGTTTTAGAACACCTAGCGCTTATTATATGCAGTTCAATTTTATCTCTAGGATTGTTGTACTTCCTATAACGCTGTCTTAGTTTAAACTTCTCCTTCAACATTTTTTTAAGATTATTATTGAACCAAGGAGGATATTTATTATTTTTGGGCTTAATTTTAGGCACATATTTATGAATAGTATTCCTAATCTTAGCATATAAAATATCTAACATTGAGTCTACGCTATCAAGGTCGCAAAACAGTTCATTCCAATTACAATTGCTAAGATCGTTGTTAATAGACTCGTAATCTGCTTTAAAGAAATTGAATTTACAAGCTAACCTATTATAAGGGAGTTTCGCTTCAATTTTATTAGTTATTACTATATCAAGAGGAGGATGATACTTATCAAGGTTACACAGTGGAGACACAGACTCAACGACACTGCAAAGGGGCACGTTATTAGAGATTACTAAATCCAAAATTCTATTTGTTGAGTTAAGGACATTGTTGTGCTGCTTTAAATGGTTTAGAAATAAGAAGTCGACTAAAATTTGACAATGGTTGGGAGCAATGTATTCATTCGTTCCAACTAAGTCCCATTTAATATGACCCAGATTAAAGTCTCCAAGTATTAAGTGACCATACGACAATTCAAGTAACCTATTACAATTATCTAAGAAATGCTCCAGTTTCGAACGATCCACCGGAGGAGGTAAATAGACGGCACATATTGCAATATGACGAACAGATTGTGACAAAGGCCAGTCCAGTATAACCCAGAGATCTTCAAGCTGAGTTTCCCATTCAGGCTTACGTCTCGATGTAAATTTTGAGGAAACAGCAATAAGTACCCCACCTCCATCCTTTTTTGATGAGAAACTGGAATCGCACCTATCCCTTCGATATACAATATAACGGTCGTCAAAAAGCTCACTACTTTTGATATTATCATTTAACCAGGTCTCTGTAAGTATAATTAAGTCATAATTAGAGCATGCCAATTGTCTGAAAAATTCGTGGGTTTTAGTTCGTAAGCCCCTAGTATTTTGATAATACAGATTTAGCGTACCAAATTTAAATGAAAACAATCCACATACATCAATCAAAAAAGAAAAGAAAGAAAAATATATATACTCGTTCTTAGTCTAACTTATCTAAAACATTAAAGTTCTGGACTAGAATATATGGGGCTTCCTCATTCTTCCTCATAAAAATACGTCCACCCCGTATCCAGACAAACTTGTATCCCTTTTCTCTGGCTCTTAGACGAGCTGCTGCGTGTAATCCTTTATAGAATGGTGATAAATGTTCACTAACGTATATAGTTGATGGATTTCCTGAAACCCCAATAAGGCCGCTGTTTATTCTATTTTTATCATGCTTTTTATTATAATTTTGAACCGCAGCTATGACTTGATCACGAAGTCTTGTAGATGACAATTGTACAATAACAGATCTAGGACGGGGACTAGTCTTGTTAATCTTTGAGATACGGGTACAATGAATTATGCTTTGATCTTCTAAGGGGCAGCCAACAACATTACCAAGGTTTTTAATAATATGCAATAAGTTCTCATTCTTATTTTCGGGTATACATTGTATCTCTATGTTATTCTGACGAAGCTGTTGTTCTATTTGGTTACAACGATGCTCAAGACTAGAAACTGTATGTACCAAGCCATCGTTTTCTTTCTCAAGAGCGGAAATTTTTAATTGAGACGCGTCATAATTCTTCTTAATGTCTTCGTATTGATCACTAATAAACATCATAGAATTCTTAAGAGCCGTAATTTCATCCTTTAGAGGTTTTAATTCATTATTAATTGCGTTCACAATGTTATCATTCATTTTTGCGAACAAATTATTTAAGGTATCCTTTAAAACCTCCTGTACGACATCCTTAATGTCTTCGCGTGTAATAGTGGGAGACACATTAACCATCGGGGGAGAGTTGACAGCCTGTCTTTTATTGCCTCTGATGGTTGAAACGTTACGTAGGGGGGTATTATCATTATTTGATGCTCTTGGAATTGCCCGCACACAGTCGGGACAGCTCCAAACGGAGCGCATTTCAGGACTAAGCGAGGCTTCATCAAGACCCATACATGCAAAATGATAATTTTTGTCACATTTCACACAAATAATGTAAGCATCTTTATTTTTTTGATGCGGCGTACAGCATCCCCAAATATTATTATTACTCATTTTTGTATTGATTTTATAGCCACTATTATAAATGCAACAATATTTAAGCAACAATAAATATGATATAGGTCTACCAGAATCTGATGGCATATTTATATTTAAGAAATCAAAGATTTTCATGTGGCAACTTATTTGACAACTATCAAATTGGTTGTCAAATTATTTGTCTTTTTTGCAGTAAATGAATAATTTTTAGGATTTTGTCTAAAAAATCTTCGAAAATGTCGACAAAGCCGCTGCGATCACAAGCAAGAGGTGTTGTTTATAATGTGTATAGAAAAACATTCGATGAAGAAGGGTCAAACACATCACAATTTTCAATTTTGAAGATTTTATTGGTAAATTGGACTTACCCGTTTTGATACTTTAAATTAAAAAAATATTATATCTAGGTAAATAATAATATAATAATATTGTTTGTTGATTAGAATATAATTTTATGAAAACTTATTACAGGAGTTTCCAATTCGGCTATTCGTCAAGTCCAAGCTGTCCAAGTCAATTTTATAATATGTTTATCTGTTAATACTTACGAAAATAAACATAGTTTTATTTTATTTTTATTTTATTTATAAAAAAATAATAATCAGTTTTGATCTACATTATCATTATATCGATATTTTCACATGGCATACTGGTAATGAATATACAAATATAGGTATGTGTAAATAATAATATGTATTACCTGTTTAGAAGTAATATGTATAATTGTATATTATACATGTAAGTATGTACTTACATAATAATAAGTGGATATCTCATTATTTAGTACAGTATTGTCCACTTATGTAATGTGACTAATGATATTGAGGACAAAATAAAAAATAAGCAGTATCAAGATCGTTCAGTCCATTTTCCCTAGGGTTGCACACTCAAAATTTTGATTTCCCTAATTGCCATCAGATTCTGGTTTACCTATACGTGTCTTCGATAAAGATGTCTATGACGCTGTCGAAAAGGCTTGTATCTGTTCCGTCGTTGATTGTTTATAAAGTAACTTGACAGATTCAAACAGCGTTGGGACAGGTGACATTTAACAGAAACAGATTTGAGTTCTAAACATCCTTCAATAATAAATTCATACCAGTATAGGGCTTCGGTACACTGATGATAAAACTTGAATTCCTTGGCTCAGCATGCAGGTGAAGATATCGCCAAAATTTAGAACTGCCCGCAGTTGGTTTTCGGTAAAATGTGTCTTCGAAATGTTTAAACACTTTTTGTCGAGTTGTGCGACGTTCTGATTTGAAGATTATTATAGGAAAGTATCAACTCCTCAACACCAAACAAACTCCAACAAACAGCAAATCAAACGAAGGTAAAAAAACAATTTTTAAGGTAATTAAGTACTGAGCGTGGTGAACTTGACAGACGTGATACCAATAGGGTTTAATATATTCAATTATATACTAAAACACTACTATACAATTATATACTAAAACCTTCCTCTTGAATCACTATATCTATTAAAAAAACAGCATCAAAATCCGTTGCGTAGTTTTAAAGATTTAAGCATACATAGGGACATAGGGACAGAGAAAGCGACTTTGTTTTATACTATGTAAACAAAGGCTATATGATATTGTACTAAAACAAAAGCAGGGTTAAACTAACATGAAATCGGATCGCTACTTATAGAAGATAATGAAAATTAGCTAACTAGGTCGTATGTAGAAACCTAAGTTCTGTAAATAACTCAATTTACACGTACCCAGAGTTAACGGTAATTAGTTTCAAATATAAGACGAAGTTAACGACTTTCCAGCTTGAATTTGTAAAATAATTACTAAGACTTTATAATATATTGACTACCTATATGAAGTATTAATTAATTTGGATATAATATTTTACAAATTTGAAAGTGATCAACTGTTGTTTATTAACTGAAGTATAAATAACTTTCGAATTTATAATATTATAGTAGGATAGTGTTCCATAACCTTTTAATATTTCATGTCGATTTTCACACACGGCTCGATCTAATCTCATACGTGCCCATACCAAGCTTTCGCTTGTGTTATGGAAACCAGAGGGCTGATAAACATACGTAGACAGAAACATACTTACTTAGATAGATAATTAACACCCAGACACAGAGCGAACATCTATGTTCATCACACAAATATTTGCCCTGGGTGGGAATCGAACCCACGACCTCTTGTTCGGATGGCAGGGTCGCTACCAACCAAGCCAACCTGTCGGCCAACCTTGTAACTTAAATTTTAACTTTTTTTATAGTATAAGACAAGTGATAACTGCGTTAAAAACAACCGACTTCAAACTTGCACTTGCAACATTTACAAATACAGACAAAAATGCTCATAAAATAAAAACTACTGGACCTATCCGAATAAAATTTTTATGGGACACTATCCCGCGTCGAACAAAAAAAGAATCACGTAAATCGGTTCAGAAACCTCGGAGTAATCGGTGTACATACATAAAAAAAACATACCGGCCGAATTGATAACCTCCTCCTTTTTTTTAAGTCGGTTAAAAACAAAGATGGAAAAACACAATGTCATTACACCCTGGCCCAGATATTGCGCGTCATTTTGAGAAACTCGCTCTCCGAGTATGGAATAAAAATCATCGTATTATTACATCTCGGATCAAAGAAAATATTTCTTATGCGTGTTTCAATATATTGGATTTGATATTTGCTTACGTGTTCTAATTTTATGCTTCACTAAGATCCTAACCTTTGAGGATCTTGACCATATTGGCCTGACTATAAAAAGGGTTTTATAATAAGAAAATAGTCAAGGAAATTATATATGCCTAATTGAATAATGTAAAGCTGAAGAGTTTTTTCGTTTGAACGTGTAATCTCAGGAATTACTGGAACGATTACAAAAAATATTTGGGATGTGGACTTGGGTGCTATAGGTAACTATAATTTTATAATGTTATGTACCGCGAACGAAGCCAGAGCGGACAGCTTGTATTAAAAATTATGTTGTTCGACCTTTTTGTATTATTTTAGCAAATTAATAATTTTCCCTTGATATACAAATATAATTTGTCATCCTTGTCAAAACTTGTCAAGCTATTGATTGTATATTCAATGTTCGTCCCAACTACCCTCAATTAGTTAATAGACTTAGTGATTGGTTCCGATTGGTTATCAGCTGACTATTAGGCATTGTGTTTAATAATAGAACCTACAACTGTGTTCCAATTAATTTCATTACATTATTCCTTATTATTGTAACTCTGTCTGTCTATCAGTTACGCTTTCCCGCTTAAACCTCTCAACCGATTTTGATGAAATTTGGGAAAGACAATCTTCAGAAATATGAAATATGTACCACGGGCGAAGTCGGGGCGGACCGCTTGTTATTTATAAGTTTCCTTAAAAGATGACAGTCAAAGAGCCCGCCAAAATAAGAAAACCTAACACATGTTTGTGTCACACGGACGCGTACGCTCATTAACATACTTAATTAAATTTCGCCTTTCTTCACATCAAAGCGGCTGACATATTTCAATACTTGAGCGCACGTTATTTTGGGAAATATAATTTAACAACATAAATATTTATATTATGTTTGAGGAGCAATATCTCCGCTGTAAGAGGATTATTCAGAGACAATGTTTGATGTATTTTTCATACATTTGCTGAAGAATGGTGCCTTTATGAGAAGCGAAATAATATAATTAGGCTGGTTTATTTAGCTTCGATAGAATGTATAGAACAGACGGTTATTGGCATCGAAGAAGGCAATTTTGAACTTAACTTACATTACTCAATTTAGCACTTTATATTGCAAATATAAAATAATTCTTATTAATAATTATAGTTCCTAATTATATTGGAATATAAATAGGAACGAATATAAAACATTATTGTTTATTGAACTTTGCATTTAAGATACTTCTCGATAAAGCTACTAATCGTCCGTAAAATTCACGTTTTTATTTACAAAATCCATTCTTCATTTTAAGCCTTCTTTAACAAACATTATTTCAAATCGTTGTATATTTATAAATCATTAGCTTTAACATAAAGATACACCAGATTGTATTAAAAAAGAACGCATTTCGCTTTAAGGTACAAATCCGAGACGGGCCGCAGACCGCAAACTGCAACAGCAAACTGCCAGCGACACCACTTGTTTCTATGAACATCTATGAATCGCTGCGCGTTGCGTCTGCAGGCAGCAGTGTCGCCACGCTTAGAATCAATTTCATGGATGTTCATAGAAACAAGTGTTGTCGCTTGCAGTTTGCGGTCTGCGGCCCGTCTCGGACTTGTACCTTTACTCTTTTAGGGTTCCGTACCGAAACGGTAAAACGGGCCAATATTACTGAGACTTTGTTGTCTGTCTGTCTGTCTCCAGGCTGTATATCATAAACCGTGATAGCTAGAAAGCTGAAATTTTCACAAATGATGTAATTCCGTTGCCACTATAACAAAGAATACTTTTTAATTTAAAAAAAAATAACATATTTAGGGGGGTCCCCCCTTGTACGGAACCCTTCGTGCGCGAGTCCGACTCGCATTTGGCCGGTTTTATTATTTCATTTACAACGTTCGTACAGCGTCGGATTTTCAGAGACAATTTTTCTGTTTCATGGCGACGCGGCGTTGTAATGAATAACAAAATAAAAGCAGCAAGCTGCTAAACTAATTATGTGCTGTGATGTTTTTCTTCAGTTTTATATTTTAATCTCATAAGAAACACATTTGCACTTCATGACGAAGCTCTGAAGCCGGTAAACATATTCACGACTTTAAACGTAAAAAGCTCATACGTAAATCGAACGGTACTGCCAATATTTTAATGTATGACCCAAGCGATGATGCAATAATTAAAGAAATATATGTCAATAGTCATCCTATATTGTCCACATATTATGTTCCCGCTGCATGTACACGAAGCTCCTATGAGGGTTCAGGCCATAATCCACCACGCTGGCCAAGTACGGCTTGGTAGATATATAATAGTTCAGGATACATCGCCCATTTTTGCAAGTGACTACTATCAAGCTGATTTTCCGTTTGTAGCTTTATTTTGATGAGACACCGAATAATTTCGTGTACGAAACTCTCGATTGTGGTAGCTAACAGAGATAACAAGGATAAAATTTTTTGATTTGATGGTTCTCAAATATTTATTACGCAATTTGTAGGACAATATGTCTGTTGAATTATATAAACATTAACTAAGTGAAAACAAAAAAATCAGCTTGTTAGTAATCATATTTTATGATGACCTCGTTATCGATACACTTTGGAAAGGGGGACTCTTTGAACCAACCATAGATTTTGTAGGACAAATATTTTTTCGAATAATTTAGGTAATTATCTTGAGATTGAACAAAAAAAAAATTCAGTTAGTAATAAATATTTGAGAACCATCAAATCAAAAATTTTTATCCTTGTTATCTCTGTTAGCTACCATAATCGAGACTTTCGTACACGAAATTATTGGGCGTCTCATCAAAATAAAGCTACAAACTAAAAATTAGCTTGATAGTAGTCACTTGCAAAAATGGGCGATGTATCCTGAACTATAAACATCATATTATTATAAACATTGTTGGTATTTTCGTACTACATTCATAACTTGTAAGCAATGGGCATGCCATTTCCCTACTTACATACTTGATGGAAGAATACTTTTCTCATAAATAATGACGGCCATCATTAAAATCAGCACCATAAGCCAATCTCTCAAACAGTCTCTAGTCAAACTTCGGTCAAAGTACAATGAAATAATAAAGCGTTTCCTACAAACCAATAATCTTGATAGCTTCAAACGCAATCTTGAACAATTTATTCGGCTCGATTGTAGCGACGAACTGATTATTGCCGGTCTTATAATCAGCTCTCATATCTACCAATTTCCTTCTATCTCTTGAACGAACGTGTTTTTAGTTTAAGGATACTAGATAATCTTTCATTTTATAAATAGTTGTTTTAGTATTTTAACTGACGTTTTCATGGTTCTTATGATGGTGGTAAATTTAAAGAGCAGATGAAGATAGCATTATAATTCAGAACTTTCTTAAGATGATAGTAAAATGTAGATATTAGTTGGTCTTGTTGGCGGAAGCTAAGGTAAAAGCGTCTTAAGTGTAAACAGTTTTTTCCTTATCATTCAGTGTATCGGTCAATTAAGGAAAGCTGGCATGTTCACAGTACTCACACTAATGCAATTTCACTTACAGTATGTTCAAAAATAAATGCGACTCTAGTTTCATTTTAGACTTGAATTGTAAAATGGGTGCGTTGTAGATAAATATATGCAAATATAATTATTAATTATGAAAGCTCTCATAATTTACCTGTAAAATTATAATTTAAAAGTAAATCAATTGATGAACTTAATTATTTATTCTAAAAATAATCAATTGGATAAAAGTATTAATAATCATTCAATTATCAAATAATAATTAAATTTCAGGTCATAAAAACAATACAAATAACACGTGCGCTCACTCCCAAGTCCCAACACACGGATGGTTGTTTTGATAATGATTTAAATGACGGACGTCTTCTGCAGTTGCGGAGCAGTCTTGTCCTGACTTTGGTCGAGTAAAAATATCTAAGAAATATTATATTTATAGTAAGTACGTAATACCTACCAATACGCGCTAACAAATATACGTGTTACATGTTTATTGTATAATTTTCACACTATTGGTTTTAAACTCAAACTCAAACATTTATACAATTAGACTTCTTCTTTGGATCGTCATAACAGTTTAACAGTTTTAACATTTACCACCAATTCAGAAAGCAGTATCTATAGAGAAGAAGAAGAATCTATTTAATCATAATCGTAATCTTCTACTTTACTGAAACTTTCATCGCTCGAAGAACTCGATGTTTCGCCGTCGGAATTTCTTAATGTTATTATAAACGAGTCAGTGTAATTATCTACTTTTGGTTCTAATTGAATATATTTTTCCTCATGTTTTCGCGTCTTTCTCCAAACGTCACTAAACATATCCAGACTAATAGCATTTGCTTCCTTTCTAAATAATTCTTCCACAGTTTTCAAGTTAAAGTTCACATTTTGTGATGCTACTTTCCCTTTAATTATGCCCCATAGTAACTCTATTGGGTTGAGTTCTGGATGGTATGGTGGAAGGCGCAATACACTATGTCCATGATCTTTGAGGACTGCATCAAGTAAAAATTGTGTATAGTTTGGCGTATTTTTTTTAAATAATGTCATAAAGAATAGGTATTGTGTTTTATTCTGGATATTCGCTCGTCTTTTAATTCTATTAAATATGCTTAGGATATGTCACAACTAAGCGCTCTAAAAGATTTTTCGCAAAATTTAATTACGGATCAACAACTTTACGAACACTTCCAAAGAACACATACCGCAATAAGACATTGGTATTCAATTTTAAGTAAGAACAACCGATATCGTTTGTAAATTAATGTAAATGGTGATAACTCTGATTATTAAAATTAGTAATTTGATTTTTGAAAAAAAAAATGCCGATTTTAGTCAAAATTTATATTTTTCTAACAAGATCCTTATCATCCAAATTTCCACCTTGGTGAGAAAAATTGACATTTCTAATGAAAATGAACAAAAAATTAAATGATTTTATTAAATACTGTAAAATAGTGTATAATTCTTCCATTTACTGTATCACAAAATTCTTCATAGATTTTTAGATATTCGTACTACACCAATAACATCACCCTGTATTTATAAACAATTGCAAAATATGACACATACATAGGCCGGGAGATACTGACACAAAATTTCGGGTCATTTGTAACAGAATGGCGGTTCTACAGAGGTCTTATTACGCAATGACAAAAAGAAAAATGATGGTCAGAACGCTGGTACCGGCGGACTAGTCGCGTGGGCGTAAGTCACACTCGTCGGATAAGTAAGACCCCTATAGACCGCCATCCTGTTACAAATGACCCGAAATTTTGTGTCAGTATCTCCCGGCCTAACATGTGCAATGTGTAAATGTGTTGACGTTCCAGCTCTTCTTAATATACCAATAATTCAGTCATCTTTCTTTGATACTCTCTACGATTTATCTATAACAAAAATGCCACGTTAAAATAATATTTTACCAATTTCTCTAGATTTTAAGTGTATGATGTAGACTATCCTACTAATATTAGAAATGCGAAAGTTTGTGAGGATGTGTGTTTGTTATTCTTTCACGCAAATTCTACTGAACCGATTACAATAAAATTTAGCACACATATAGAGGGTAACTTGGATTAACACATAGGATAGATTTTAACTAGGCGGGTTTTCCTTTGAAAACGCGGGCGAAGCCACGGGCGGAAATCTAGTATTATTATAAATATTGCTTGCGTTCTACTGCTTTTCCAAAACTCTTTTTACCACCCCACTTATCTTATTACACCGTTAAGCGAATAAACATGATTCTAAGGGAGAGAAGATAAAAAGAAAAGCCCGGCTATCAAGATGGCATTACAATTTGGAGCTTCAAAAACACTATCCCTGAATTAACTGGGAGCAAAATCACTTGAATATTGGCGTCGCTCCAAACTGGCCCTCTGAAAGTCATCTGAAATTCAAAGTGTATACACAATTTTGCTAAGCGAATATATACGTTACGTGATTGTGATAAGGGATATGTGAAGAATTGGGTTCACATGATCGTCGTATGGATTGACTTCAAATGGGCGCGTGCTTCGAGATTGAGGATTCAAAATTGTAAATATAAGGTTCGTGTTGTATTGATATAATGGAGGAAGGCTATGCTTGACGGTACCTACTATTTATTTTATTTGTTCAATCCTTCCTACTAATATTATTATAAATGCGAAGGTTTGTGTGCGTGTGTTTGTTACTCTTTCACACAAATACTACTGAACCGATTACAATGAAATTTAGCACACATATAGAGGGTAACTTGGATTAACGCATAGGATAGGTTTTATACTGAAAATCTCACGGGAACGGGAACTATGCGAGTTTTTCTTTGAAAACGTGGGAGAAGCCGCGAGCGGAAAGCTACTATTATGATAACATAGTGCCTGACAGTTTTTACATAATTCCAAGGCCAATTTATTGTGTTTGTTTATATGTATAAGGTTATCAATATTTGTACAGTGACCACGTGAAGAATTGACAATATTATGGGTTTCATCAAAATTTAAAAGTAAAAAGGTATAATTTTTATTTTTTTTAGTTCCTTTATAGAAACATAAATTATGTTATTTATTAATTCAAAATTCTATTCGTTTGAGAGACGAGCATGTTTACAACAGATGAAATGATGATTTGAACAAAATTAACAGCTTGACCGACTGACCTACCCTAAATTTTGCTTTTTGCTCTTCATTTTAATTAGACAAAGAAAACTTTACATTAAATTTATTATGATATCACTATTTTTTGTTATATTGGCTAAATTTATCTTTGCGTTACATCTTATATATAAAATTCTCGTGTCACAATGTTAGTCTGCATACTCCTCCGAAACGGCTGGACCGATTCTCATGAAATTTTCTGTGCATATCGGGTAAGTCTGAGAATCGGCCAACATCTATTTTTCATATGTACCACGGGCGAAGCCGGGGCGGACCGCTAGTATAACATAAATTTTATGTTTTCAGTTAAACTTTATATTCTTCTTTACCATGGTAACTTCTAGAAAAAGTAAATAGCGATTAAAATATGAAAAACGGCTTCACCCGCATAGCTAATGGCAAACACATATAATCCGGTGGGATATCCGGGATAACATCTATCCATCATCCTATGTCCTTTCTTAGGTATCAAAAATTTCTTTTCCTTTCTTTCTACCACTTTACGAAATTTCATCAAAATCAGTTCAGTGGTTGAGGAGTGAAGAAGAGACAGAATTAGAACTGCAAGAACTTAGAATGTCTTGTTGGGAATACCTCATTCTATTTAAATTTTCTCCTGATATTCCCTCTTTAAAATACTTAAATTATAGTTTTCTAGATTCTGTACTTTTGATTAAGCAAAAACAAATATTAAACTTCTTGTTAACATTTTATGAAACAATATTACAAGAAAATATTTCATATCATAGTTATGAGAGCATTTATTGGCCCCTGGGGCAAACAGAGAAAGTTGTGAGAGTAAACTATTAAATTACTTATCAGAAATATTTACTTTTATTTCAGAGAAATGTTTCTTACGAGTCGCTAGTAGTATGAATATTACTGAAGTTATATAGTCCACTAGCTTTCCACCCGCGGCATCGCCCGCGCAGTCAAAGAAAAAATCCCATAGTTCCCGTTCCCGTGGGATTTCCGGGATAAATCCTATCCTATGTCCCGGGGTAAAAAGTAGCCTATGTCCTTTCTCGGCTATCAAAATATTTCGGGTAACAAATTTCATGCAAATTAGTTCAGTAGTAAGGCGTGATTGAGTAACAGACAGACAGACAGAGTTACTTTCGCATTTATTAAATTATTGGATTTTATCTTAAACACATTAATAAACTCCCAAAACTACGACAAATTAAAGGAAGTATCATCAATTCATGCTTCTTCAAATTATACGGCCCTTGACATTCTAAATTACGGTAACAAAGAACATTTAAAGGGAGAATGAATAAAATTTCACTCAGGAAATAATTTAAATACTGTTATCTCATAATTTCAAAGCTACATAAATCATATTTTAGACGTAACTAGGAAATGAAGTGAATAAAACTCAGACACAGTTCTTTAAAATAAAATTGTTTGTACCATTCAAACGCGGGTATTTATTTCGGATATTATGATAAACTAGCTGCTCCGCACGGTTTCACCCCCGTAGCTCACTCCACGTAGCGTGATGATATATAGCCATGATACATAGCCTTCCTCGATAAATGGGCTATCCAAAACCGCAAGAATTTTTCAAATCGGACCAGTAGTTCCCGAGATTAGCGCGTTCAAACAAATATATTATAATATCACACGCTAAGACCAACAGGAGCGCAGCCACGCGGGTGAAACCGCGCGGCACAGCTAGTTACCTATTATATTGTATAGGTCATTTTAATGTATTTTAAAATTATATGCAAACGAAGAAAAAAGATATCCATTATATTAATTTTATCTAATTCTTCTGCTTTAACCGCAAAAAATATGGTGTTTCAGTATTATAGACAATGAGCTAAACATTAGAATTTAATTAGAAAATGCTTCAAAGACATTACTGTTGGGTTAATGAACTTAACCGTTATCGAGATAATATCTCCTCCCAATTATATGAAACAATGCTGGCAAAGAAACTTCAACAGAATCTGTTTAATTGGAAAACTTTTGTTTGAATTAAAAATGTCCAAATGAATTTAAAATGGAGTCACCTTGATTTTGAAAATTGTTTTTATTCGAAAAAGTCTTGGTGTATAGAATACTTACATGATTTTATCTAAAGTAAATAAAAATGTGTTTTTTTTTATTGTTCGTTACGTTTTAACTTAAAAAGACTTATTTAAAAAGGTAACTAACCTATCCGTTGTATTATAAAGTACATATTATACTTCTTACTAATAATATAGGCCTTTGCCCAATAGTATAAACATAGTATAAAATTTATTTGTATATTCTAGGTTAAGCGGAATACTACAAACACGATATATTATTTATATTATTATCTGGGGAGGTCTATAATTTATAAATGTATAACGATCGCGTAAAATCAAACACAAAATAATAATATTATTTCTTTTAATTTTATTTAGTTAGTACATTTTGTGTTTTATCTACATTTCCTTAGAACTATTACCTGAATAAACACAAAGCAATCACAAGAATTAACACAACCAAAGCAATATTAAGGGAATAGACGTTCCCGCTAATCGCTTTAAGGAAGGCTTACTGGCGCCTGCTCTATTCTGATAAACTCTATGTAAATTCTATAGTTTAACTAAACTAACTAAACTTTTATCTACACTAGTATTGTATAACTTTGATGCAGCTATGGAATAAAAAATAGATGTCCGATTCTCAAACCTACCCGATATGCACACAAAATATCACGAGTACCCTCATAGGAGGCCCGTGTCCCAGCAGTGGGAACGTATATGGGCTGATGATGATGATGATGATGATGATGATCGTAGAAGCTGTAAAACTAATGAACAGATTACGTTTTTTTTTAAGTAAAAGCTGTATTGTTACCAGATGAAATGGCTATTATTTTTAATGTACACTAAATCTAATATTATTGATACTATTATCTATAATATTTAATTTTGTGTACACCCAAGTGTAAATGTAATTGATGTTTCAAACTACCTAAACACAATACAAATAGCAGAAATACCTTAAAACACACTATTATCTTGAAAATTCATTATATGTTTTGTAAATGAACATTACGTACGTACACACCTTTATGTACGTACATACCTTTATGCCAGCTAAAAACACTCAATTTAGAGAACTACAAATATATTTACCTCGCAAGTCCCAACTTTAGTTCATTTGGTTAAAATCTTAAGAATGAGTCCCGCATCTTAGCGCGAATAATGTCGTAGCTAACTACGCTCGAATTATAATTTCGACAGTGTAAAGGCTTAATTATGCAAACTTTAAGCCTTAAAATAAACGCATGCAGCAAATTTTGAACGTCAACAAAACTTCATACTTCGTGTGGATGTAAAATGGCGGTTCGTATAATGTTGATCATTTTACATAATATAGTGGTAGTATATGTACCGTGCCCTACCAAATATTACAGCAGCGGTGGCTCAGTGGTAAGACCTCGGACTTCGAATCGATAAGTCCGGGGTTCCAGACCAGGCGAGCACGTAAATTGATTTTTCAATTTATCTTTTATCTGCTCGAACGGTGAAGGAAAACATCGTGAGGAAACCGACATGTCGACGAATCAAAAATTCGACGACATATTGTGTCATCTGCCTACCCGTACTTGGCCTGCGTGGTGGATTATGGCCTGTTCCTTCCATGTCCCAGCAGTGGGAACGTATATGGGCTGATGATGATGATCATGATGGTATAGTATAAATATTTTGAGCTGTGGCCCGCCGTTTTACCTGCATTGCTCCGCTCTTGTTGATTTTTTTTACCGTAATGATATAACCTTCCTCGATAAATAGGCTATCTAACACCGAAATAATTTTTGAAACCCGGACCCGTAGTTCCTGAGATTAGCGCGTTCAAACAAACAAAAAACAAACTCTTCAGCTCTATAATATTAATAAGTATAGATGTTAGAAGTTTTTTTTTTATTACATTAGTGTTTCTAATAAAAAGAATAACGTTAAAGAGAGATTGAAAAATCCTTATAAGACCTTTCCCCTTTTATGAGCTTCACCTGTATGTCTGTATTTGAGTTTTGTATCTCCAATTACCAGGTGCATTGATTTCTCTACATCCCGTAATAACAACACATGACATTCATAGCAAGCCAATTTCCACTATACATCTGAGGTGAAACCAAATCCCATATACACAATTTTGCACTCAAAACTTGCAGAAGTCGCCTTTCCATTCAACAAACAAGTAATAACTAAGAATAAACTCTCGCAAATCAAAACTGCAAGCCCACGATTCAGCTTAATCCCCTGTTATTACGTTGTGGGTTCGAGAAAAATTCAGAACGCTATTTATTTTTCTTTGCAATATTTTGCAAACTTCATCAAGTATGTTTAAATCTATACTAATATTATAAAGCTGAAGAGTTTGTTTGTTTGTTTGAACGCGCTAATCTCGGGAACTACTGGTCCGATTTGAAAAATTAGCCCATTTATCGAGGAAAGTTATAGGGGCTATAATTATATCATCAGTCATCACGCTACGGTTTACAGGAGTGGAGCCACGGGGGTGAAACCGCGCGGAGCAGCTAGTAGTAGTAGGTACTATTGCGAAAGTAAATCTGTCTGTCTGTTTGTTACTGAATCACGCCTAAACTACTGAACCAATTTTCATGAAATTTGGTATGAAGATATTTTGATACCCGAGAAAGGACCATTGGCTATTTTTTATTCCGGGAAAATGACGCAATCCCGGAAATCCCACGAGAACGGGAACTATGCAGGTTTTTCGTTGACTGCGCGGGAGAAGCCGCGGGCGGAAACCTAATAATGAATATAAATACTTTAATGTTAAACTGTATGTAAACTGATAAATATTGAGCTTTTATTATCATACTATAATATAATAGAATACAGACGATCATTGTAGTTTGTATGTTTGTACATTTTAATAAGTGTGTTGAAAGTCATAGCGATAAGATGACAAAAAATAATATTTATTGAAGGGAGGATATAAACCATAGAATATGTTTTATAATATAACGTAGTTACCATAGAATATTTTTTCCGAAATAAAACATAGAATATGTTTTATTTCGGAAATCGGGAATTATGAGAGTTATATTCTTTGACTACGCGGGCGAATCTGCTAGCGGAAACCTAGTATAAAAAGACAATTTTGTAAATAATTAATTAATGTTTTCTCTACTTAATACCTATAATAAACGGGTAAGTCATAAGACATCAATAGATCGATGTACCAAAACAATTTGAATATAAATGAAATATTATGTAAATTAGTGAGCAATGTCCATTAGCGAATGACTGATTCGTTTTCAAAGAGAACTTTTAAGTGAGTTGTAACAACTCAAAGTTTTTGAAACATCGCTATTAAGCGGAAATCTACCGTTTGTTAGAGCAGTGGAAGCTATATAACTAGATAGTATAAATTAAATGAACTAAAAAAACATGCATAAACTTATAAAAAAGGGGTGCGTGTACTAGTGTACACACGTAAGAAGCGAAACTGCTTTATGACCTTATTTTTCAAAAAAATATTTACTATATGCAACTTTACAGAAATACATCGAATCACGTTCACGGGTGGTATTATATAAGAAAAAGATGGCGCGTAACGGAAAAATGTCACGCGTAACGAAAAAATGTTACACTAAATTTTTTTCCAACCCCGATAAAGAAGTTTCACTTCAATTATTGTATTGACACCGATTCTTGATAAGTGTACAAAGTTTGAATTAAATCTGCCCGATTAAAGTGGGTCAAAATCGAGTCTAAACGGTTACATACAAATATACAGGTGAAGCTATTAAAAGCGTGTTTATAACGTCGCTGTTGTTGTATGTCGCGTCAACGTATGCTTAAATTTCATCACCGTAAGACCAATAGGAGTGGAGCAATGCGGGTAAAACCGCGGGGCATAGTAAGTAGTACTATAAAAGGTATGCACAGTAAGTATGCAAAAGGTACATATAATGAAAGCCACGTTGAAATTGTACTCTTAATTCTTCCGGTAAAATATAAACTAAAGTACTATTAAATACAGGCTTCCAGTTAACTGGATAATTAGCAAAAAGTTAAGAAAGTTTCTGCTTTGTTTCCTTGCGAAATGAAGTAATTTAACGTTTATAATAATTTACTTGCGATTTCTGTATAATTGATAAAACTGATTTTATATAGAGGTTTTTTTTTGTTTGGCTCCAAAAGTTCTGGACCTGAATTTATATTTTTTGGTTTTTATGGCATTCAAATGCTTTATAAATATAAATTTATAATGAATGCCATAAAAACCAAAAAATATAAATTCAAGAAAAGGTCGTGTTCCATCGTTACAATATTGTATTCACTGAAAAGTGCTTCATATTGGTTGAAATGGTTGTTAAATCATCTCAATAGATGGCGCGCGGTGTGTCCCTTAAGACACATAAAACTGAAAGGATAGAATAAATTCGATTGCTCAGGCGGGTCACGAGTGGCTGAGTTGGTTAGGCATCCGCCCCGGAATGGCGCGAAGGATGCGGGTTCAAGTCCCGCCTCGTGATCGAATTTTTTCTATTCTTTGTAAATTTATAGTTCTGGACCTATTTTTTTTTACGAAAGCGTCATTAATAGAAAGTAGCATAGACTGAATTTGTTATTTATCATTTAAAGTAGGAAATATGAACTCATGTACTCTGATTTATGTACAGGCATAATTTTATATGTAGTGATGATATTATGCACTAAATATATATAAACTAGGGCACGTAATCAAAATATGTATTACTATAATACTATTCAGTATTGTTTCGTTTGTCAAATTATTCAGTTTGCAATGCAAATATGTAATGTAATATTCGACAAATTGTATTAGATCGAATATCAAAGGCACAATTGTACAAAGCGCTTTTAGTAAAAACCAGCGCTCTATTTTTTTAATAAATTATAAATTTTTGTATTTATCTTTCACATTATGCGAATATTATACGTTATTATACGTTGTATAACAAAATTAATGATAGTCTTAGCATCTATGCCTTACCGTATTCTAAATTCTAAATTTAAATTAACCGTACGCGTCTTTCTATTAGGGAAAACATAAGACGAGACAGAACAACTTCAACTTCTTGAGATACTGGCTTAGGTGTAAACGTGACTCTTGCTTAGATACAATATAATATTTCAGACACACACACACACACACTTACACACACACACACACACACACATACACATACACACACAAATATATATATACATTCATACGATACAGTTTCATACGGCACACCCGCATTCTCTTATACACCTTAAATTTATACATTTTTTTTTTCTCTTACTCTTTAATGTAACCAATTTTAATTTATAATTAAGTACTTGCTAAGAGGCTTTTTATGAATTTATTTTAGAGGCAAGCTGTTTCTCCTAAACACAGGTTGCCCAGTAACCTAGCTAGGGAAACTTTGGCTTGTATAAATTGTTTTGGTAGCCTTTTTATTTATATACTTTTACATGAATATTAATTGTATATTGTAATAAATTGTAATTGTAATTGTAATTGTAATTGTATGTATGTATGTATATTAAATAATAATTTAAATACTCGGTTATAAGCTATCCTAAGTGTTAATTCAAGGTACCCTCTAAGTGTGTGCCAAGTTTCATAAAAAACGGATCATCATTTTTTGCGTGAAGAGTAACAAACAAACATACAAACTTTCGCGTTTATAATATCAGTAGGATTTTAATGCAATAAAACTTATACATAAAAATAAATTACTTTCCTCTTCAACTTCAATGGAACCCGTCACAAAGTAAACTATGAAACAGTAACCTAATCTTCTAGAAGCTTCCATTTTGTTTCCACTAGCTCTCATTTACGTTAATCTGTAACCAAAGGCTGATTGAAAGATAAATATACTTTAATGATAAAAGACTGTGGTGACGCATTAATCGATTTGAATCAGTATTATGTAAATAATAACATCTCTCTATTTACTTAGCAATTTTGAATTAATAAGATAGTTTCAATCGTATAGAATAATAACGGCTAAAAGTATTTCCTTCGTTCGATTTTAAAATTTTCGTTTCATACGCGTAATAGTCCTATTAAAACCTCTATGCAATTAATATGGAAATGTGCCCGGGATTATCCCCTATATCATATTTTTAAAACTGCAAATCTGAAGTGACAAAAAGCAATGAATTAATCGCATTTATCTGCTTCAAGTTGAGAGACAAATTTATCTTAATCTAAATAAAAACTTCTTTTTAATATATTATGTAGTTCATGTTATTTTACAAATGTTACCTACCTTATTACCAACTACCTTTCCGCCCGCGGCTTCGCCTGCGTTTTCAAAGAAAAACCCGCATAGTTCCTATTCCCGTGAGATTTCCGGCATAAAACCTATCCTATGTGTTAATCCAAATTACCCTGTATATGTGTGCTTAATTCAATTGCAATCGGCTCGGTAGTATTTGCGTGAAAGTGTAACAAACACACGCATACAAATCTATCGTCACAAACTTTCGCATCCTATCCCAATCCGTACTAATATTATAAATGCGAAAGTAACTCTGTCTGTCTGTCTGTCTGTTACTCAATCACGCCTTAACTACTGAACCAATTTGCATGAAATTTGGTATAGAGATATTTTGATACACGAGAAAGGACACAGGCTACTTTTTATCCCGGGAAATAGGATATATTTATCCCGGAATATCCCACGGGAACGGGAACTATGCGGGTTTTTCTTTGACTGCGCGGGCGAAGCTGCGGGCGGAAAGCTAGTAATATTATAAATGAGGAAATGGAAATGGAAATGAAAATGAAAATGTAAAAGAAAATGAATTTTTCCAAATCTAAATGAATTTCCAATTCTATGCATGTGTAATGGCGCCTCCAGATTAGTGCCCTGAATTCACATACGAATTCACGCTGGGAATCACGGCACAAGTTATATCCTCATGGGATGTTCGCAGACACGCTGCGAACTGGACGCAAAAACTGCTGCTAA
The DNA here is from genome assembly GCF_905220415.1 of Colias croceus. Classification (NCBI taxonomy): domain Eukaryota; kingdom Metazoa; phylum Arthropoda; class Insecta; order Lepidoptera; family Pieridae; genus Colias; species Colias croceus. The sequence goes on along the minus strand of NC_059542.1, from coordinate 11,011,487 downwards.
AACCATTGAGATATACATATTGAGACGACACCGCCTACATCACTTATGTTCCGCTCAACATACGCTATTTGGCGTAACTGCACGCTCATTTTTTATTTGTTTTAAAGTGAAACGCATCAAATATGCCTTCGTGTGTGTTACGATATTGCACAAAATATAATACAAATAATACGGAAAAGTGCAAAGGAATAAATAAATGTAAAATAATTAACTTATTAAGACTATTATATAATTATATACCCTCCAGACTATTATAGACTTATTAAGACTTTCATCGGTAAGTACCTAACTAGATAATAATTTTTAAAACTTAGTTAGAGCATAAAAATGGCGCACAGATTTTGTTCGTGGTGTCTCCTCCATACGTAGTACTATTATCTAAAACCGCTGTTTCTTTAGGTTACTCTATCTCGTCACGCTTGTTCACAGAGTTTCACTGCATGAATGTGGAGCCGTCATAATACACGTGAGTATATAAATGTCAGGGATTTTGGTCCATAATATGTCCAATCAATTCTAATAATAATAATAAAAAAATGTTGCAATATAAAAGTTGCGACTCAACCAAATACGATAACCATTCTCAAAAGGTCGACGTAAGAAGATTATCCAAGATGAAACTGGTTCGTAATAATTAAAAAAATATATATTTTTTATTTGAATAGCTTAAGAGCTAGCGCGCAAGAGCAACTTTTGTTTCCGGAACTATTTTGTCTCTCCCATCAACTCTATGGGCTAGCCATAGAGTTGATGGGAGAGACAAAATAGTAAGAAAGTGCGCGCACGTAGCGACGCAACTCCCCTTAATACACACTGTATTTCTCGTTGCAGCTTATTGTTCTGTGCATCGTAGTTGCAGCCGTGTCTGGGGCGGCGGTTCCGTCAAACGATGTGCAGGTTCTGCGCTACGACAATGACAACATTGGTGTTGGCAACTACCGTTATGTGTAAGTACTGTAATTTCATTAAAGGTTATGTTTTTACAACTATTGTAATATTATATTTAGTACTAGCTTTTTACCCGCGGCTTCGCCCGCGCAGTCAAAGAAAAACCCGCATAGTTCCCGTTCCATGATATCATGGAATTTGAATTTGATGGTGGGATTTCCAGGATAAAACCTATCCTCTGTCCCGTGGTATATAGTAGCCTATGTCCTTTCTCGGGTATCAAAATATCTCCATACCAAATTTCATGAAAATTGGTTCAGTAGTTTAGGCGTGATTGAGTAACAGACAGACAGACAGTTACTTTCGCATTTATAATATTAAGTAGGGATTTCACACATTAGTATAAACATGTGTTTATATGAATTATTCTAATCTAAAACTCCTATTAATTCAATTTTGAAGAATGTAGAGCGTGAAATTATTTTTATTTGCATGCATTAATTTTTCTTATAGGTTTGAGCAATCGGATGGATCAAAACATGAACAGCAAGGTAGCCTCATCAACGAAGGTCACGAAGACGAGGCAATCGCTGTCAAGGGTTCCTACTCATGGGTAGCACCTGATGGTAACACCTACATAGTGACCTATATCGCTGACTCTAACGGCTACAAACCTACATTAACTGTACAACCTGAAATAAGAGAGAAAGGAATTCCTGAAGGGCAAGCGCTTTATTCTGTAGCATTTATACAATCAGCCCTCGGTTAAACATTTGTATAAGCCTTCCCCGCATAAGTTTTTTAAGTGTTTTGATATTGGTCAGCTCTAGAGCCCTCCTCAGTCCGACTTACTGGATTATTATGGAGCGTCACCGCGCTCAGTTTCGACTCACATTGAACTAGCTGTTACGACTCAAATAAACTAAACAAATTAAAATTTATTTGTAAGAATTAAGTTTGTATGTCAAAACTTTGCCCTAAATTAAATTATTATCTAAACAATAAACCCGACTGCTCAATTGCATTGATTCGTAATCACCGTTAAAAATTCTTTAGTCGATGTATTTTGAAAACATTTTGGCGACTTTTTGGCGCCAAAATCCTGTTTTTTGTATTTTTATGTAGGTACCCAATGTCATGGCCAAGGCGAATCAATTCACAGGACTCACATTAAACGATAAGAAGTACTAAATTAATTATTGTAGATATATTTCATATTAATTATTTGTAGATATATCTATACTAATATTATAAAGCTGAAGGGTTTGGTTGTTTGTTTAAATCGCTAATCTCGGGAACTACTGAAACTTCGATTTGAAAAATTATTTCGGTGTTGGATAGCAAATTTACCAAGGAAGGCTATAGTAGGCTATATAATATCATCCCGCTAAGACCAATAGAAGCGGAGCTACGCGGGTGAAACTGCGAAGCGCAGGTAGTCCATACTAATATTATAAATGCGAAAGTAACTCTGTCTGTCTGTTACTCAATCACGCCTAAACTACTGAACCAATTTGCATGAAATTTGGTATGGAGATATTTTGATACCCGAGAAAGGACATATGCTACTTTTTATTGCGAAATATGTACCACGGGCGAAGCCGGGTCGGACCGCTAGTTTCTTATAAACTCAAAAAACATAACGCTCCTGTCGCAGCTGAGTAAAAGCGCGGTAAGTTTATTTAATTCTGCAATACCTACGCTACGTCCGACTAATTACTGGGTGCAATTTTGCACAAAGAGCCGTTAAATCTTCATTCAACATTACATTCTTCGCTCTTTATTCACTACTCTAACATTTGGAGCTCGTTAGGAATGTTTTAGTGACACATTTTGCTAATTTAAGGCATTTATAATTACTCACGCGAGTTCTATGCCGTTCTATGCCGAGTTGTGCCGTCATAGAGCTTTATAACACGTGTGCTTTATGCCGTGCTTTGAGAATTATATAATGCTAGCTGTGACCCGCGGTTTTTCCCTTCTATTGGCCAAAGCGTGCTTATACATGTTACATGCATATAGCCTATAGCTTTCCTGAATATATGGACTATCTAACACGGAAAAAAATTCTCAAATCGGACCTAGTTCTTGAGATTAGCGCGTTCAAGAAGAAGTCTTCAATTCTTAAAAACCAAAACATTAAAAGCGAAACATTGTTAATGTGCATAAGTTTCAGCTTATTCTCGGCGAAGTTGTTAATAATTTTGAACTGTATCATAAGGGAATAAAGTGGAAAATCATGTAACGATACGTTCGCTTGGGGATAATTGCAAATCGTCGTTTATTTTGAATCTTTTTGGATCACTGCCAGAATATTCTTTTACAGTAAAGTCGATAAAAGTGAAATAAAGTTTTTAAGCAAATTGTGCCTTCGTGTGAACGATTGTAATGCCTTTAAATGCCAAAATTCGATCTTTTTGAGATCTTTTATCATATTTCTACGCTTTGCATGCCAGTCAAATGGCTATTGGTATATTAGGAACCAATTTATGTATGAGTATCTCAATTCTCAATTGTGTTGTATTTTTAACCGACTTCAAAAAAAGGAGGAGGTTATCAATTCGGCCGGTATGTTTTTTTTATGTATGTACACCGTTTACTCCGAGGTTACTGAACCGATTTACGTGATTATTTTTTTGTTCGGTGCGGGATGGTGTCGAATTGGTCCCATAAAAATTTTATTCGGATAGGCCCAGTAGTTTTTATTTTATGGGCATTTTTGCAAGTGCAAGTTTGAAGTCGGTTGTTTTTAACGCAGTTATCACTTGTTCTGACTGTTATTTCAAAGCACATTTATTTGCCCAATTTGTTTAATTTTATTATTGTTTTAATTTGAAGCATTCTAACTGCTGTTTATAAATTTATACTTACTGATAAATTATAAAAACGAAATTACCTTGTCTGAATGCCTGTTTACGCCTACACTCTAAAAGGCGAAACTAATTTTAATGAAATTTAAAACAGAGATAATATGATACTTTTTGTCAGGTTTTTTTGTCAAGTAAACAAAACTCGATGCAAGTGAACTAGGAGATATATAAATTTTTTTTATGATATGATGTTTGGAATGTAAGCGAACGAAGCCGCGTGTATAAAGCTAGTAGCCCATAAATCATAATAAATGTATAAATTTTAAAAGATTTTTAACGAAATAGCAACTCATAGTTTGCATGATTGCATTTCAACTTAATAATTATGCAAATTAAATTAAATAGAGAAATGTCAAGGCAATACATAAATTCTTATATTTATGATTAATTTATTATGACTTAACAAATTATTTAACTTAATCTTCCTCAAGATCCACTCTATCTATTAAATAAAACATCATCAAAATTCGTTGCATAGTTTTTAAGATATAAGCATACATAGATGCACTAGGTATATAGTATATACTGCTTCAAGACATCACGGTAACCCGGTAACTTCCCAGTAGGTTTTTTTTTAATGACGATAGGGAAGAGCTTGACCACAATCTCGCCTGATGTTTAGCTGAGATGTGGTCTAAGATGGTACGTACTTCCCTAGAAGGTACCTGTTCACTCTACGCTTGAAGACTCGTCGATGATATGTCGATATGACAATATGATGAAGATATTGTACTCGTCGGGGAACACAGATTCAGGAAGCGTGTTCCAGTCCCTTGCGGTTCGGATAAAGATTGTGGAATCGAACCGCTTAGTCCGGGTACATGGAACGTCCACCAAATGGCGATGCCTAGAATCTGTGCGCCTCGACGATCGATGGAAGGACGGGGATGGCGGAACAAGATCGTGCAGTTCCGCAGCGCACTCACAAAAGTGTATCCGATAGAAGAAGCTTAAAGCAGTAGAATCAAGATTTCCCCCATTTCTCGCGGTATTTGCTCAGCCTTACTTATAAACGTCTCTCAAATTTAAGAGCCCCTCTTAGCTGTTGATCAACGTTTTTTTCACTTATAAACCCAATTCAGTGTTGAGAGGTGTTTAAGTAACAGTTAAATAATGTCAAAATTTAAGAAACGTCCGACCCTGTTTTAAATCTATTTGAGAGACATCATGGCGGATATATTGTCAAACATTTGACGTTTTGTAGTTGCCAAGAGTATATTATTTGTGTTTTTATTCACTTCGCAGTAAAATAACTCTGGTAAAATGGATATTGATAGTTTGAGCAAGGATTTTACGAATGATGTGCAGGTGCTTCGTGATTTTAGAATTCGTAGGCGTCAAAAAAAATTTATAAACAGAGCGTGAATCCTCTGGACCTGAAAGAAGAAGAATTCCTGTCGTAGTTTTGGGAAGCATATACGATCTGAGTCACATGCGAACGAGGAATAATAACTATAAGTTACTATAACTGTCGAGCGTTGCTTCGGGGTGTGGAAACAAAGATTCCGCATTCTTAATGATACGATGTGAGGATTCCTCCACGTGATCAAGATCACGATTATAACTCGTGCAGTTTTGCACAATTTATCAATACTAATTAATGAGCCTATTTTGAATCAAGGTAATTACGCAAACTACTTTCTTATGCAAACAAAGTACTTATATTTAATAATGCCAATACATAAATGCTATCCATGTTTTAATTCTTTTTTTTGTTTCTTTCTGGATCCTACAGGCATTGAAAATCAATTAACAAATCCAACTGTCCCTAATAATGTAGAAGAATAAGAAGATGAATGCGAAAATTAAGGGAAAATATAAACACAGTCATATTGAAACTTATTTTTATAATTAAATGAATATATTCAGATTTTTGTAAATTTATTATTGTTTTCTTATAATATTCCTCTTCCAAAGTAAGTATTTAGAGCCTTTTTTCATGAGTCTCCCTTTCCTGTTGGATTCTAATTTCATGCAACTCTTGTTGTTGCTTCATAAGTTCTTCCCTGCTTTTTTTGCAAGGAGGAATAATAAATAATTGATGCTCATTTTCACAGTTATTTGATTTTTCTCTGTACAAATATGATAAACATTAAACATAATCTTACATAAATCACAGCTGTACAATAATTGATATTCCTATATTAAATAACAAAGAAGTAACATATATATTTGAAAGTTTATTGGCAGTTAAATGTCATACAAATTAAAGTCTACCATTCATATTTGCCAAAAAGTACATTTTTAGTCAATTTTTACGTGAATAGCGGGTTTTATTTCGATAATGTTACTAGAAAAAAATATATTGACGTTACTTAGTTGAGAGACTGCTGAGAGAGGTTTATAAGTAAGATTATTTTAATCATTGTTTAAGGAGTTGAGAGTTGTTTAACTGAGAGGTGTTTAAGCAACAGATCAATCAGTTTTTATAAGTAAGGCTGGCTATGTTTAGTGTCAACGATGTTCCCATAATGATATCAGATTGGAACATTCTAGAAGCGATTTGAACACGAATACGCAGTTTGATCTTCGGCTATCACGTATTTTGAATTTCAATTTTGCCCGAGTGACAATCTAAGATTATTCATATCCTTCATTTAAAATATTTTGTACAGAATATGATAACGCATTATGGATTACTAGCTATGCTCCGCAGTTTTACACGCAGTCCTCCCCTCCTGTTGGTCTTAGCGAGATGATGTTATAATATGATGATATGGGAGGGTTTAAAGATATTTTTTTTTTTATATTTACCGTTTTATTTTTAAAAATTTATTACGGCCATTTTACTCGTTAGGTAAAGCACTTTCAATATCAGTTTAAAGTTTTTTGATATCTGCAATAGTTACGGAAAAATCGCCTGTGCACACTTAACGATTACACCCTGTATACCTACTGAATTTTTTTTCTTTCAAATATTATGTTAAATACATTCAAAAACGAATTAATTCTTATTCAAAGAAGTATATAGTCTATTTCGAGTATTTATTTAGAATTAAAATACATAAAGAACGAAGTTTATTCGCTTGGAGTTATTTTGTTAATGGGGATAAAGATCTTTCCTCAGAATGTAATGAAAATTGTTGGTAAATTACAAAACACGATGAATTAAATCTACATAATTACATATATTATAAATACTTTCAGATTATGGCATTGGTCGCATTGTATTCCTACGAAACATAAAATCTTGTTATTTGATTTATTGGAAAAAAGCTTTCCACCCGCGTAGTGATTTCCGAAATAAAAACTATGCTATGTACTTTCTCAGATTTCAATCTGTCACTGTAACGAATTTCATTTAAATCGGTTCAGTAGTTGAAGCGTGAAGGTAGACAGATAGACAGAGTTACTTTCATTTATAGTAGGTATGGATTCAAACACTCATAATGCTCTTTACAATATACCATAACCGATAATATTTTGCAATTTGTACAAAGCAGCTAAATACATTCGAAGACTTTTTCCAGTATATTAAAATGCCAAAAGATAAATTAACGTTTTTACGTACATTAGTTTAGGGTTTCGTGTCAGCTGTCAGCAGTGGCAGACTGAATACAAAATGTTCAACAAAGTTGTCTCTTTTCGACCGTATGTAGGTTATTATTGCCTTTTTACTTATGAGAATATTATTTTCTTCATTGTGTTACGTGTTTGTTAAACTAGCTTATTGATTACGCGAGTTAAGTTTTTGTTAATAAAGTTATATCAATAAAGTTTTTATTTATTTTATTTTATTTTGTTATATGTGTGGCTCAATGGTGAGGACTTTGAACTTCAAATAAGTCGGGGGTTCGAGGCCGAGCGAGCGTGTAGGGAATAAATTGATTTTTCAATTATTTATCTGCGCACGTTGTAACATCACTATGCTCGAACGGTGAAGGAAAATATCGTGAAGAAACTGATATAATATGTCAAAAAATCTAAAGTTCGATGAGATGAAGTAGATTATTTTCGTTATCTATACATATAATAAATCTGTAGAAGGGTCAATTCTGTACATTGAAAATATTGAAAAAATAAATAGCAGGGGGTGTTACTGGATCGATACCAAACCCAAATATGTGATTAAAAAAATTTTTGTCTGTCTGTCTGTCTGTCTGTCTGTCTGTCTGTCTGTCTGTCTGTATGTGAAGGCATCACGTGAAAACTAGCGGTTCGATTTCGATGAAACTTGGTATAATTATACCTTATTATCCTGGGCGTAAAATAGGATACTTTTTATCCTGGAAAAATACGTAGAAAAAAATTAATCTTAATTTTTCAGTTTTATCCATAGACGTTGTTCCGTAGAACTGCGAACACACGTTGCGTATTATTATAGGCCTAGCCGTATTTGGGAATTGGGTCCAATAGATATTTATAAGATTTTAATGTCAGTACCTACTCAAAATGGAGAAATAAACCATCCACGCGCAGACCGACATCCGCGCGGACGGAGTCGCGGGCGGAAGCTAGTATTTAATATGTTATTAACACCTGTCAGTTTATTTCATTTTTCACAAGCCATACCTATCTATAAAAATAAACAGTAGGGTCTTTTATATCTTTGTGATTCCAAATCATTTACCTTTCAAACTGCGGAATTTATGATCCCTAAAAAAATCGTAAAAAGCTGTAACACTTGCACTATAATGTTATATGACGTGTATCGACAATATTTTGATCAAGGAAGCAGAAATAAAATCAAACATCATGTAAATAGAGAGACGGTGTATATTTATTGCATATTTTACAATAAATTCTGCATATCAGCAGAACTGAACTTTAAATAATTTTTTTTATTGCATTAAACAATAGGTACGTTTAACAATTATTATGCTATGGTTTAATTATTGTGATCTATAGTAATTTATAACGCTAAGGGGTTCGTTTGTATGGAACGCACTTATCTCAGAAACTATTGATTCGAATAAGAACATATTTCTGCGATGCCCATTTATCGAGTAAGAAATCTATCAAGCTCTCGCCTACTAATAATAATGGAGAAATTAAAAATGTTGCAAACACAATCTTTTTGGTCGCTGAAGAATTTATTTATGATAGTTAAAGGAAATTGAGAACTATTTACTCCATGATGGATTGTTACAACTGAACTGTTAATCAGGAAACCCGAAATCCGTCTAACCGCCCACAGCCCTCTGATGAATTGGCTGTGGCTGTAATTCGTGACGTAATGTCTAAGATGTCGTGTAATGTCATGTATTGTATTGAGTACATGTGTACTCTACTGAATACATGTGTCATGTATTAAGTGCATGACCTTTGGAGAGTAATGGTAGGTAAATATAAAATGAGTGTATATTTGCAAAAGAAGATGATGTTTTTAAGTATATGATGTCTAGATATTGTTGCTGAGATTACAGGATAAAAATATAGCAAATTGTAAAGGGTACTAGGAAGTTTTTAAGCTTGAATAAATTCTGCGAATAGTTCGAATTTCATTCCAATGTATTATCACGCTGTATTATGTTGTTGTAAATTGTTGTATAGATTTTATAGCTTACAATACGACAAACTTTTCCAACTGTGTTAAAATACAATATTCCTTTTGTGAATCGCCCATGTTGTAGGTACTTCGATTATAAATGTAGCGTTTGCCAATAAATTAAATACAGAAATTTACTTGAAATTGACTGTCTAAATTTTATCAAATAAAACGTAAAAATAAGCTAAAACTTAATTACGTTATTCAGAACGTGACAATTTTACTCATTCACCAGGTTTCACCTTTTCAGTTTCAGTTCTTATATTTTCTTATTTTATTTTGACGTCCTCATAAATTAATAGTAACTTTTATAAATCAATACATAGTATGAAACAAAGCCGTTCTCTGTCTCTATGTAGGCAACGGATTTTGATGCGGTTTTTTTAATAATAATTAGAGTGATTCAAGAGGAAGGTTTTAGTAGGTATATAAGTTATTAGGTTTAAGACAAAGCGGACGAGGCCACGGGCGGAAAGCTAGTGAATAATAATCAGTAGAATGCTCTTTTCACATATACAGGGTGTAATCGTTGAGTGTGAACAGGCGATTATTCCGTAACTATTTCAGATATCCAAAAACTTTAAACTGATATAACCTATATAGTATATACCCTGTATATAAGTTCGAATACCAACCACACTTCAATACATGTATTTAAACTGTAATATTTAATCCAATACACAAGTTCTATCGGAATAAAATATTCAAAAGGTCGACAAAATTCTCACTAGCTACAGAAAGTTGGTTGAAAATTTCGAAACCTCATCAAAATGTGTTAAAACCGGCTCTACGAGCTCTTAATAAGATTTCCCTTTGTCGATTCTACGGCGTTAAACTTCTTTGAATGCACTTATTTCATTCTTGCTTTTCACACTTTCCTTTTATCAAGATTCAACGAGTTTTTTTTTTTCAGATTATGTCTGCAAGGAATATAACTAAACCCTATTAATCAATAATTTTACTAAAATATTAATAAATGCGAAAGATTATATTACATACATATTGGTCTGTATATGTTTCAAGACTAAACCAAAAAACCGTTTCGGATGAAGTTTGGTACAAAATATAATATAGTTTGAGATTTTATTTTTTCTAGTTTTCCTTTAACTTTGAAACCTTTAATAAGTTTAAATACATAATCTTTTGGGAGAGACAAAATAGTTGCAGATACAAAAGTTGCTCTTGCGCGCTAGCTCTTAAAATCTTCCCATCAAATAGAACAATACTTAACAATCAAAGCGAGAATAAATAAGAAATCTTCAGTAAAAAGTTTCCTGTACTCCATTGAGCGGTTTGCGGTAAACTAGATAATTAACCAACTTTGTTAAGTTAAAGACTTGTTTAAACTCCGTCATAAGGATGCACATTGAGAAATGCCAACTGCATCACTACATAGTATAAAACAAAGTCGCGCTTTCTCTCTTCTTTCTCTGTCCCTATAATGCTTATCTTTAAAACTAAGCAACGGATTTTGATGTGGTTTTTTAATACTATCTATAGTAACTATATTATAATTTATTAGGTTTTAGATAAAGCGGGCGAAGCCGCGGGCGAAAAGTTTGTTTGAATAATTTAATAAACTTTATTACTTCTAAAAATAAAACTGCAATGGAAGATAATAGCTAGTTATTAAATTTCATAACAATTCTTTATTATCAAGTTTACTTTAATACGTAGTCATCGACTTATTAAATATTTATTTATTTATTTACACTTTATTGTGCTGGCATACAAATAAATCCTTAAAATTAAAACTTATAACTAGTCCAGCACAGAAGGCGGCCTTATCATTTAAGAGTGATCTCTTCCAGGCAACCTACTGTGTGGAGTAATATTATGAAAGAGGAGGTAGGTAGGAAGTACAAAATATATATAAATACATAGCTATATATGATCTATAATAAATACATACATATAAAATATTATATACATATAATATATTATATAATACAATATAATACTCATACAAATAATATAATATAAATACATACATAAACATAATATAAATACATACATAATATAAATATCATAAACTAACTTTGTAATCATTATAAGGCAACCACTGAAATTCAGTGTATTGCACTGAGTGGCAGGCCTTTTGTGGCATACCTACATAATACATATTATTATATTTAAGTTAGATTTAAGTTTCTTGTTTTATTTTATTTGTATCGTTTATGTATCCATAATAAACGCATTTCATTTCATTTTCATTTCATTTCACTTCATTTTCTCATTACCAGTTTTTACATTGTCTCCAAAATAAACAATTCAACATCTGCAACAAAAGACAATCAGAATTCAAATGAGATATTTAAATTAGTAGGAAAATCCTCCATTAGCGGAGTGAGTAATTCATTTCCAAACAAATAACTTTTAAGTGAGTTAAAACTGTTTCTACTTGACAATTTTGTGCGAGGAAACTTTCTTTTCGATTTTTGAAGTGTTTAAAATTAAATCAGGATTTTTTTTTCAGATCTTGCTATAGGTACTCGTCTGGATCAAACTTAGATAAAATCATATTACCTATGTTTATCTAATCTATAAAATATGCCTCCTTGGTACAGTGGTTGCCGCGTGAGCGTAGAACCGAGCGGCCTCGGTTCGATTCCCGGTGGAGACGACGAAAAAAAAATGTCTCGGTCTGGCAGGACACAGTGATCAACTGGTCCCCAAATAAAATAGATCAGTGAAACAGATGTATAATGCATCTGCCCCTCACCCCACTAGGGGACATGGGACTTCACATAATATAATATGCAACAAAATGTCTGTTTGTATTATGCGAATTGCAATTAAATCTAAACGTTTAATAATACACACTAATATCTTATAATATTCAGGAGAACGGTGTTAATAGTAAACTGACTTGTAAGTAGATTGAAATCACTAATTATTGTAGATTAATTAAATTGTAGACTAATTGTAGATTCAATAGAATTTTCCCACAAGTCATTTTTAGAACAAACAGATATTTCGTTTAAAAATAATAAATTCTTATACTCAGACAAAAATTCTGTAATCCAAGTAAGTATGAAAATAATTAAAAATTTGAGTGCTTTACTAACAAATTGGGGTAATGAATTAAACAAGAGGAAAGGTTGGATTAAGATCTGCAATGAAGTGTTGTTTACCTGAAAGCCAAGGTTCTGTGTTTTTAGGTTCCCAGTTTTTAAATGTTAGGCTAAAAACACATTTTAAGTTTTCATGTAAATAAAAGAAATAAAATGTTGAATTGACGTGACCATATTTCTTGCAGATAAATAACATGAATTTTAATTGTAATAGTTAATTTTAAGCTATTTATAATTATTGCATGATGTAAAGAAAATATCAAGTGTGCGAAATTTCAAAGCCAAACACGCCAATCTCAGGAACTACTGGTCCGATTTGAAAAATTATTTCGGTGTTAGATAGCCCATTTATCGAGAAAGGCTTTAAGCTATATAATATATCATCACGCTAAGACCAACAGGAGCGGAATAATTCGGGTAAAACCGCGAGCACAGCTAGTTTATTATATTTCATAACGCAGACCAATAGGTGCGGAGCTGATACCTACGTGTAAAACCGCGGGGCACAGCTAGTTTAAACAAGCCCAAAGTAGGTATCACTATCACTACATATCTAGTATAAAACAAAGTCGCTTCTCTGTCCCTATGTCCCTTTGTATGCTTAAATCTTTAAAACTACGCAACGGATTTTGATGCGGTTTTAATAGATAGAGTGATTCAAGAGGAAGGTTTTAGTATCATATAATTTATTGGGTTTTAGACACAGCGGGCGAAGCCGCGGGCGGTAAGCTAGTAATATATAATACTGCATACGGCACGCAGCTACTTACTTATCACAACAATACGACCGGAATCCATTCAGTATTGTTACTAACGATCATTCTCTAGAGATCGCTTTTACGTTCGCCTTTTGTCTTGGAAAATAAAAAAAAAACCTGTTTATTTCACTGCATACCTACTGATATTACTTATTTGAAGGTGAACTGTGTATTGAACAACTACTGCAAGTATTTCTTTTTATATGAACATTTGAACTAGGTACTAGTATCGGTACAAATTAATAAATATATACTAAGTAAGTATATGATAATTTTAAATACATACTTTCAAGGCCTTAATTTTATGTATCCTATTTAATACCGAATTTTATTTTGATACTCGAAGCGGAAAGAAGCCCGCTAATTTTTATAAAATACATTATCACGATATATATGAATTAAAATTAAATTTAAACTAATTTACCTCATTAAAACGTTAAGTTAACCTTCATCGTAACTCATTGTTTGTATCCATATTAAGCACCTTTTTGTTCAAGTTCATTGCATTTTAATCTTAAAAGGTTATAAAAGTTAAGCCAAAATCCTTGGAAACTACGTACCTATTTACATTAAGGAAATTATCAGAGTGAAGCAGGCGCCAGCAAGGCGTCTTTAAAACCGATTAGCGGCTGAGTAGCTTCTATTCACTTATTATTTCTTTTTAACTGCATTATAATTGCAGTTTATAAAACCTTTTCTTTTTACTTTTAAGTAAGTTTACTAAATGAGAAGATTTTTTTATTATGAGAGCTAATAAACAATTTATTTTAGGATAAATCCAGCACATATTATGTAGTTATAAATTTAGAGATAAATGTTTAGGATTAATAACAAACAATTCAAAACTTTACATGTTTATATATATTTTTAGGATATATCCAGCACATAGTTATACATTTGTCAATCTGTTGCAGCCAATAAAGTAATATTATATCGACCCTGTTTAATTCCATACAACATAATTGATAATATACTTAGTTAGTTAAACAAAAATGTATAGTATACATTTATCTTTATATAAAACTACTAGCTGTGCCTCGCGGTTTCACCCGCATTGCTCCGCTCCTATTGGTCTTAGCGTGATGATATATAGCCTATAGCCTTCCTCGATAAATGGGCTATCTAATACCGGACTTTTCAAATCGGACCAGTAGTTCTCGAGATTAGCGCGTTCAAACTAACAAACAAACAATCAAACAAACTCTTCAGTTTTATAATATTAGTATAGATTAGTCATAACATAACTGTTAATCGAATTACGAGCATTTTCATACGACTACAACAGTACAAAGTTCGACACAAAAAGCCAAGAACAAAAACGTAACACGTCAACTTTCACATCGCTTTGAAATTGAAAATATGGCCGCAAATTGAGAATTATAGCAGCATTGCACAATCCGTTGATTACGTGGCAAAAAAGTATATGTATGGAGTTGAATTCCCATTTCGGACGTTGATTTGTAGCTTAGGGCGGGGATCGTAAATCTACACTCTACGTTTTGGATTCGCGGTTTTGGATTATCACGGATGAATTTTCAGTCTTAATTTAATTGCAGTTGGGTTGGTTTTTAAATGATTACCTATTTAATAAGTACAATTGTAGTGATCTGAAATATGTAAAGTTGATGAAAGTAAGATTAAAATAAACGAAGCCTAAAAATGTTACTGGAAGATAAAGATTTCTTAAGTATGTAATATCATAATAATTAATAATGATGCGAAACAAACCATATTAGGTATATAAAAGTCAAATGTTGTAGAAGTTTCTAAATAACATACTTAGTACTTACCTTACCTATACCCTCAGTTATAATAATGTACTCTGTGCCTATACCACAGAATACATAATAGTAGCTAAACGCTACAGAACGGACACTCTCCGCCTCCCGCCAAAATTAAACACTTACCTCACCCCACACGATCAGCCTAAAAATGGTCCGTATTTTTCTAACGTTTTTATAACGTTACTGCAGCTTAAGGCCGTGTACGCGGTCCGTGCGCTGTTTGGCTCAAATATGTGATTTTTCAAACCAGATTGTCCATCAACCACTTATCTTACAAACATATGAATTACTAATAATTTTAGGAAATTTTATTGTCTATATAGTTAGTTAAGAGTTTTTTTCAATTAATACAGTATTTGTGAATACCATCAAGATAACTGAGCCGATGATTACTTGATTTCGCTTTTAGTGTCAATTTCGAAGCTAAAAATATCTGAAATCGCTGACAGATCTAACACACAATTTTTTTTTAACTAACTGCAAAAATCCTTATTAAAATAGTTAGTTAAAAGATTTTTTTATTTTGGACTCCTAACTTACGAAATTAAAATCCGAACAATGTGAATTTTTTTAGAAATTATAGTCGACAAAATGATTATTTTCACCAAGATATTTGACTTAGTTTGATATAATTTTTACATATTGCAATAAAAGAACGTCTTACTTATAAGATAAAATTTAAAAAATCAACTAAGGTACCTCTATTATTTTTCTACAATTTTTTTTAAAGTACTATAAAACACTGCGCGCGACCCGATTAAAATCAGTCGGCAGCGAGCCTTTCCAGAGAGAGGACATGTTGCTCGGCGCTCTCCTGTGGACTTATGCTGTTCATAGTAAAAGGATAGCGCAAGCCAAGATCTATCGTAATAGATCGCGGAGATTTTGACTTGCGTTAAATTGAATAAGCCCTCTTAAGGACGCTGTCACAAATCTGTGTTACTCAAATTTAGGTATCTAACGTCGCCACGTGGTTCGCGGGAACATCACGCTCACGTAAACATAGCGCATTCCATTTTATAGACCATCTTCATACTTGATATTATTTTTAATTTATTACGAATTTTAAAAATTCATTTTTGTACTTTTATTAGTAGGTACAATTATTCTGATAAGTATGTTAAGGCTGGTTCACACTTTGATTAGTGCGAGTGCAGGTGATTAGTGCGAGTGCAGGTGTGTAGTGCGAGTAGTGTCCAATTCACTGCGAGTGCAGGTGATTAGTGCGAATGCCATTTTGTACAACAACAAGCGTGCCGCGTGCGACGCTACACACTACGCTAAACACTAAACACTAAACACTCCTGTCCAGACGTGTTTAGTGGCAGGCACGCTGCGAGTGAGGGGAGGGAGGGCGCGCGGGACGTGGCTACTCGCAGTCCACTCGCAAAAAAATAGAACACGCTTCTATTCACTTTACTACACAGCCTACTAAACACTTGCACTAAACAGTCGCTGTCCACACGTAGTTACTAAACACCTGCACTAATCACTTGCACTCGCACTAATCAAAGTGTGAACCAGCCATTAGTTAGTAACTAACTTTAAAAAAAGTGTGTTTAACAAAACCTCTCGGAATTGTAGGTATGCAATATCTAAGCTTTTTAAGAAATGTTTAAAATACTTTTTTAAGAATTATCATACATATTATGTTACCGGCAATGTATTAAATCCGGCATTGTATACAATTCTTAGAAAATATGTATGTATGTTATTCCGAGATACGGTCCGAATTAAATAAATTAGATTCGTCACATTACCTAGGAAATCTGAACTTTTCCTAAGGAGCAAACACATTTGCAAATGTGGTCCCAACCCACATGAGGTCAAAATTAAAATCCAAGATGGCGCCGACGAAAATTTTACATCTTTTCGTCATGGGTGTCATTTTCATGGTTTTTGGGGTAACTATTAACGAATATGAGGTCATAACTGAAATCCAAGATGGCGCCGACGAAAATTTTACATCTTTTCGTCATGGGTGTCATTTTCATGGTTTTTGGGGTAGCTATTAACCAATATGAGGTCAAAACTAAAATCCAAGATGGCTCCGACGAAAAATTTGACATTTTTTCGTCATGGGTGTCATTTTCATGGTTTTTGGGGTAGCTATTAACGAATATGAGGTCAAAACTAAAATCCAAGATGGCGCCGACAAAAAATTTACATCTTTTCGTCATGGGTGTCTTTTTTAAGGTTTTTGGGATAGCTATTAACCAATATGAGGTCAAAACTAAAATTTAAAATGGCGCCGCTGAAAATTTTACATATTTTTGTCATGGGTGTCATTTTCATGGTTTTTGGGATAGCTATTAACCAATATGAGGTCAAAACTAAAATCCAAGATGGCGCCGACGAAAAATTTGACATATTTTCGTCATGGGTGTCATTTTCGTAGTTTTAGTTTTCATCTTTTTTATATTCATAAATTTCAGTAAATGGTATCAAATTACACAAATATATTTGTCAGTTCAGAAGCTTTGTTAGTGCTCCATTTCTTTAGTAATTTGGGTCTACTTCTTTATGCTAATCCTCCAAGAATAGTGACATGTGTAGCAAAAAAATGAAAAAATGACTAACATTACCGCACCCATGTTGGCTGCACATACCAATTACGAAGTTAATGATTCGTACTAAATGTTCAAGAGGTAGTATTCTAGAATGGGCCATTACACGATAAAAATAATTCAACATGCTATAAACATGAATAATAGCGGTATATTTAACTGAACGACCCACTTTAAGTTCGTACAAATGTTTTGAGATGAAAAATATCCTTAACAGATTTTATCGTTCGTATAGTACCTACATTGTTTCTATGTGATTTTTGTTCGTTATTTAGCTGTGTTAAGTTTAATGTTACGTTTATTCGCTTCCATAAAAAATAAAGAGTTCTAGAGATTGGAACGGTAAAAATCCTCTAAAAGTATCAAAACTCATCTCTGTAGCAGCAGTAACTCAGCTTTGCATGTAAATTATAAGCCAACTGCAAGCCAACAGCAAAAGTGAAGTTTGACGGCATTTCGGCTACTTTCTGCAACGCCCATAGCAGACATGAACTGCAGGATTAGCGAGCACAAGATGCAAGGACTATGCAGGTAATATAATATATTAATTATGTCGCAGTCATGGTTAAATCTGCTATTTGATTGAATGACTAGCGAGTTCACTGCATGACGACATTAGAATTGAAATGAAGAGAACATAAATGAATTAAAGACGAATTACTTACATTAAAAAGAAGAAATTTAATATAAAACATGAATTAAGACTTTAATTAATAAACTGAATATTATTTTGTCAAACAATAGAAATATTATAATTTTATAAATACCTAACTACCTATACCTATTATCCATTGTTTGAATTAACAATTTTCACTTAGGCATGGTTAAGCTCTGTTTAATAGTACGGGAGCTAGCAACGTTAAAAAAAAAGTCATTTTAGTATAGTTGGGTTTTTGATATACTGTTTCTCTTGCTATTACGGTTAGAGTCCGGGCTGTCTGGCTGGCCACAGTGGTTGCGTTTATTAGTTCGCATCTTATCTGCACAGGAAAATATCCTTAATTTAAAGTCATTTTTTAACGCGTAATTTTTAATCTTTTGCCTTTAGATAGATCCATCAGACATAATTTTTTTATTGCAAGACGTTTTTTTCGTTGTAAAATAGGTGCCATACGCAATTTTTATTTCAAAATAACTAAAATGTCATCGAAATAAGTGAAATTACATCAACATGAGTCCGCTTAAAAGGTAAGTAATAACTTTATTATTTATATTATATTATCCTTTTTTAATACTTATATTGAATAATTAGTAAACTAATATTTTTAATAGATGGTTTCATAATTATTACACTTTTGGGTATAAATATGAATTTGATGATATTTGTATTTTCTAGTGCTTAATTGTACGCGAGTATTATACATTTTGAAATTAAAGACTTGGGAAAATAATACAATGAATAAATCGCGTTTAAAATCCGTTAAAAAGTCTTTAATTTCTTGATGATATTTGGTTTTTATCAAGTTTACATTAACGTCCTATTTGAGGTTCGTTGGGAAAAAGGAGGCGATATGGTAGATTGTTGCAAAAAAACTGTAAATAGTAAAATGAATATTATATATAGTATAAGTAACACAGTGATTACTTATCCTTCACTGGGACTCATGTTAATGGAATTTCACTTATTTCGATGATATTTTAATTATTTTGAAATAAAAATTGCGTCTGGCACCTATTTAACAACGAAAAAAACGTCTTGCAATAAAAAATGTATGTCTAATGGATCTATCTAAAGGCAAACGATTAAAAATTACGCGTTAAAAATGACTTTAAATTAAGGATATTTTCCTGTGCAGATAAGATGCGCACTATTAAACGCAACCACTGCGGCCAGCCAGACAGCCCGGACTGTAACCGAAATAGCAAGAGGAACAGCATATCAAAGAACCAACTATACTAAAATGCTCACTTGTCAACGTTGCTACCTCCTAGAATATAAGTTAAAGATGTCACGAGCAAATCCTTCACAGCGTCATCAATATAAACGAAGGGATTAAATATCTATTTACAGTTTCTTGAATAATTCATTATGGCATGTCATTACATAAATAGTAGTCAAGTATCTCATTAAGTTAAAGATTTTTGGATTTTTGTGTATATAGGTAACAGCTATGATCATTTAGGTACATTATAACCGAATATTTGAGAAATAACTCTGCATATTGTTCTGCTTCTACTGGCTTATGAAAGCCTCGATATATAACCTAGTTAAAAAATTGTCAAGTTGGACCCGTGGTTCCTGAGATTCGTTAAGGCCTGAATCGGGTAGAATCCCCTTTTGATACCGAAAATTAACTCTAGTTATAACCGTTTTTCTTCTTAGATTCTTTATGTACATATCTAAAAAAATTTATATTATAGTTTCGAATATGATAAAGGGCATGGTTGTTTTAATTTGTTTATTTTACAATCAGGTTTTTTGGAAAAAAATCATGAACTGAGGTCGATTTTTGTACTTAAAACCAAAACGCTAAGTCAATATAATGTCAATTATTGTAGTGTTTTTACAGTGTGTTTATGAAATTGAAACACAGGGCATGGTTGTTTTAAATTTTGATTCAATATCCAAATATATTTTTAAATAATTTTTATACGTACTTTTACTACGATAGATTCGCGCCGGTCCCCCGATTCCGCCTAGTAAATCGTCGCCAAGGTCGCTAGCCCCTATTAACGCCTTAAAACGAACAAACAAACTCCAGCTTTATAAAATGAGTATATAGATAACAAAATAAATAGGTACCAGTAGCACGAATATTATTGCTACCTGAATACATAGATATAAATAAAAACGACGTGTGGCACTCGGGGACTGCCGTGGTAAAGCTATTGCATAGCATGCCTTCAAGCCACACCTCCGCCTATCGGAGTGGGGAGCGTGAGGTTTTTTCGTTACGGAATTTCTCGATTCGGTCCCCGCGCTCAAGGCGCGCGATAGAAGCTATGCAATAGCTTAAAAAATATGGATACAAGTAGATGGTCAATAAAATTATTCACTTCACAGCATTAAATTCCATTCAGTCCGATCCAAAAAGCTGACTCTATCACGAGATAAAAATATTCAAATAACTTCCTTATAACGTCCATATTGGGAAATTTATTCATGGCGATTCAGTTTTAGCAAGGAATTTTCTTTGTAATTTATAAGTCTATATATGGGTTTGAAAGTGAGAATTGAGTTATTATGTAGCTTAAAAGCGAAGGTATCTGTGGGGTATATTTCTTATAATAAAATATCATTCATATCTAAAAGGATGTTATTTGATCAATTATAGTGACAGCTAAATTACAAGTTGTAGAAAAAACAGGTTGTTATGTGTTCAATTTTATGTAAGTAAAGTTGATTTTTATACCCAAGACGTAAATCAAACCCAAACAAAGGTAACTTCACATAATTTTATTTTGCATAAAAGCCAAAAATAATATACAGGTTGTCCCACAATTGGTATACTAAGCGCGAAGGGACTTGTAGTTTTGAATACACTGATCACGTAAAAAATACTAAAACAACAAAATTACATCAAAAATTTTTTTGCTAAATCCGTGTTTTCTTCTCTAGCTTCGCCAGCCGGCATATACCGCTTCTCTAATGTGAGCATTTTCTCTATGAAAACATACCTACAGACTCTTAAACGATAGCTCACGTGCTGGTGGCAAAGTTGGGCGGGTTGCTTGTTATGGATGTACAGTGTACACATAGAGTTTTAAGAATTCATCTATTTGAAAAAAAAATGCGTCTGGAATTTTGAAGAAAGAAAGAAAGAAAGAAAGAAAATACATTTAATCACAAATACAACATTTTAGCTTACAACTAATACATTTAGAGAACAATAGAAAATAAAAAATAAATATTACATCAGATATATTCTAGTATTTGGTCAGTATTTGTGATAAAGTGGACTACTCAGCATTTGCTTCTCCGTATTAGTGGAGAGGCGCCGGTTTTCAGTAGTCCCCTCTACTTGCTACGCTTGGAGCACCAGAACGGTATTTTTTTTTTTTTTTTTTTTTTGGGTGGTAAAATAAATAGCATAAACGCTTGTTATAATAGGTAAATAAAAGATAAGTAAGATAGTTATAATTAAGATAGAAAAGAAACAATATATTATATTATGTCTAAATATAAAAATGAAATGTACATACACATATAAATATATACATAATGATAAGAGCGTATACATTTAGCGCTACTAGGGCTGGTTAAGAAATTGTGCAAGAACAAATTTTTTGTACTTAAATTTAAAATTCTGTAGTGTTTTACAATTTCTCATTGGTGGAGGCAAATTATTCCAGCACCTAGTAGCGCTGTATGTGAAGCTTCCCCTGAATGCCGCTGTGTAATTTCTGGGAACTGAGAGCTTATACAAAGACGCCCGTGTTTCATATAAGCGATTGCCGTCATCCATCCACTTGAGTTTGTTGTAGAGGTAGGCGGGAGCTTTAGTCAGGATCACGTTAAAAAGTAGGGAAGCGAGATGCAGTCGCCGCCTACTCTCCATGTTTAAGATTTTGTGGGACTTAAGGACAGGTGTTATGTGGGTCCGAGCTGGTATGTCCCAACAAAATCGAGCGCAGGCATTTTGGATTCGCTGTATTGATTTTTTTGTGCGTGCCAGCAATCTAGGGCCATACATCACATCAGCATAGTTAAATTTTGCTAGTATGAGTGATTCGCAAAGCTTTATACGCAGATCTGTGTTCAAATGTGACCTTATGTTGTACAAAACTTTCAGACGGTAAAAGCAGTTTGCTATTATTGAATTAATGTATTTTTCGAATCTAAGCTGTTCGTCGAATATGACTCCCAGATTACGAGCTTCACGTACACGCTCTATGACAGTACCTTGGATGTTTATTACAGGGTTTTGCTGCTCTATACTTTTTACTTGCTTTGGTGTACCTAAAATCATAAATTTTGTTTTGTCAGCGTTGAGCACTAAGGTATTATTTGCTGACCAGGTAGAAATTCGATTTAGATCACCATTAAGTTTAACTAAGCAGTCGTGTGTATCATCGGGCTTGAAAGAGAGATATAATTGTATATCATCAGCGTAGGAATGAAATTTACAAAATTGAATATTATTAATAATGTCTGCAGTGTATAAGATAAATAGTAAAGGACCTAAAATTGAACCCTGGGGAACACCTCGTTCGACAGACCTACACTGTGAAAATATCCCCGCACCGTTTTCTCCCTTGATCATAACAGTTTGAGTTCGATTGTTAAGATAACTGTCGAACCATGACACAGCATTTTGTGTGAATCCATAATAAGATAGTTTAGCAAGTAATAAAGGTATGTTCAGGGTATCGAAGGCGCGTGAATAATCGAGATATACAAGAATTGTGCTCATACCTCTATCCTGTGCTCTAATTATGTTATCTACTACATCCGTTAGTGCTGTAGCAATACCGCGTTGTCGTCTAAAACCCGACTGTAGATCTGGTAAGATTCGATTAGTCTCCAAGTATTCTACGACTTGTCTGTGAACGATTTTTTCCAGTATTTTTGACATACACGGTAAAATGCTGATTGGCCTTAAATCTTTATATGTATCAGGATGATCTTTTTTTGGAATCGGCTGTACTAGTGCGTTCCGCTATAATGTAGGGAAAGTGTTCGAGGAAATTGAGATGTTCATGATGTGTGTTATTATTTTTAAGGTTGATGGTGTGGTTAATTTAAGCATGTCAAGCGAGATATCATCACTGCCTATAGCTTGCGATGATAATTCTCGAATGGCTTTCCATACGTCTTCATCAGTAACTGGCTTCAAAGTAAGGGCTGCATCATTATTATATCGTTGTGATTCGAAGTATGATATGTATGTTGGTGGTGAGTGTCTAGGACCCGGAGTGTTAAGGAAGTGCATATTAATGCTATCAGGATCACGTAAATGGGGTGGTAAGAGCGATTCCCTTTGTGGATTTATCCGTATATGTTTTTTTAAATGTTTCCAGAGGACCTTAGGGTTATTTGTGTTAGCATTAATATAACTATCAAAGTAAGCTTTTTTTTCTCGGTTGAGAGCTCCTTTGACGTAGTTTCTGAGCTCGTTGTAATAACGTATATGTGACACGTGTTTAGTTAATCTCGCCCGAGTTTGTGCATCGTCCCTATGCTTCATTATTAATTTAATATTGTGCGTTATCCATGGATATTGTTCTGTCTTAATTTTAAATGTTTTTTTTGGGGCATGGAAATCGTACAAAGCTAGAACATTGGCGGTGAGGGTATTTAAAGCTTCGTCCACATTTTCCAATAAGAGTATCGCGTCCCAGTCAAAAGAGATTAAAGATTGATTGAAGTCATTTAAATTAATATTTTTGAGGGAGCGCCTCGATATCCATTTGGGTTTAGGTTTTTCCTTTATGATATTTAAAACACAACTTACAAGTGCATGATTGCTCAAGTCCTTTATATAATCTACTTCCACCCGTGACACTGAACAGTCTGAACAGATTAAATCTAACAGGGTCTCGTTTTCGCTTGTAAAATGTGTAGGCTTAGTCAAATGTTGTTTCAAATTGGTAGTTACTAAGAAATTGTTTAATTTTATAAAACTAGTATTTTTTTCATTCAGTACATTAATGTTAAAATCCCCTACTAATAACATACAATCACTCCATGCAAAAGAGCTGATCGATTCTGTAAGGGCAGTGAAGAAGGTATCCATATCTAACCATGGTGGTCTGTATGCGGTTCCAATAACGATTTTTTTACCCCGAGAAGTTAATTTGAGCCACATCTGTTCAACCATGTTTACCTCAGGATGTTTTAAAACATGAATCGTCAAACCGTCTCGGACATAAAATCCTACTCCACCTCCTCGTGAGCGGACATTAGGCGGGCGTGGGCGGTGGCGCAGGCGGTAGCCCGGCACCGCTGGCGCACGGCCCTCTTCGCCAGTGCGGAGCCAGGTCTCATTTATGGCCATTATATCTACAGAATGGCGCATGATTGCTACTAGAAACTCGTCATGTTTATTTCCCAGCGATCCAGGGTTAAGAAAACCAATTTTTAGCTTGTTAACGTTACCAAAGATAATAATAATGATAAATATTAATTATAATATGAACCGTTGATACTTTATAACTGTATGCGATATTGTATGTAGGAAGGATCTTTAAAATATATGTTTGAAGCATTTTAGCTGATACATTGAATAATAGATAATAATAATAAAAAGTACTGTATATAATATTTTTGGTTTTTGTTACGTGTATAATATATAATGTGGATAGATAATATTATGTCTTTTGAATCTGTGATGAAGTACATTTATTAGATTTAGTATAATAAAGTAAAAGTGTCAGTAGATAGCATATTAATATATCATAAACACCACCATTCACGCATATAAATTCCGTTATTTTACTTGTTTTACATATTAGATATAAGTCAAACAATATATTCCTTATTAAGGTACAACAAACAACATCAACACTAAATTGTTTAGATACATTATTTAAAAATGGCTCAAAGTTTACTTGATACAAACAATATAATATGTTTCTTTTAATTTTATACGTATAAATGATAAATATGAAATAAGACAATAATATTTTTAACAGATTAATAATCGACCGTTCCAGAAAGCATGCGATTATCAAATTTATAAACGTCTTTTTAGCAAATACATTTAACAAACAGATCCGGAACCAAAAACCGTTTTCAGATCATCGACTGAATGAATACGGTAAGCCTTAGATCGAGGTTCTTTCCTAGCGTATATATACCCTCCGCGGGTCCATATATATCTCCATTTTTTCGCACTACCCTCTTGACGCGCTAAGTAAAATAGCCTACGATTTATACTCGTTAAGCGTTCATTGATATAGAATCGGTGGGGCGCGCCGGCGATGCCAGTACCTGCGGTGTCAGTCGCCCGCCGCACGCGCACAGCACGTAACATCTCGTCGCGTAGGTGCCTCCGCGTAAAACGCACGACCATCGCGCGCGCACGCATACGGTCTTGGGATTCATTCTGTGGTACACGCGTAGTTCCGCTTCTCTCCGCGCTCACTATATCACTTTCTTCCAAGCATATGCCTATTTTTTTAGCTAACGAAATGACTATGTGTGTGGGATTTTCGCCATTGCTTTCGGGCAAACCCGTAATCTCCACATCGTTAATAAGATTTCGTTGCTCGGATTCATTCAAGCGTTTTTGGAGAAGGTTTATACTACTATTTAATTCCACTATTTGCTTATTTTGTGACTCCAATTTTGACACTTTATCTTCGATAATATCAAGTCTACTAGTAAATTCTGAGACAATATTTGCTAGCTTGGATATCTCATTTCGAAAACCCGAAAGTTCCGTGCGTAATAGTTTTATCTCGTCCGCTAAGATGGATTGCCCCGGCTGAATGGAACCTGCATCCTCATAGACATCACCCGGGCTGTTATCGGGCATCAGCTTGTTTACTTTTTCAGGTTTGTTTTTGCATACTTTACACAGCCAACTTGGACCAATTCGTGATTTAGGGCTTACGCATGTTTTGTGATAAAGGTCCTTGCACTTAGTGCACCTTGCGTCATCTGCGGACGCAAATTTACCACATTTGCCACATTTGTTACTCATGATTATAGTTTATTCAGCTGTAGCTTCGTGCAGAGTACCAATAGATGGCGGTGTTTTGAGTGGTGCAGCGAGACAATGAATTTGCAATTTTTTTGCTCAATAATATAATTGTTTTTGTTTATAACATAAACTTCTCGAAGGAAAGTAATCAAAAATACTTGCGTAGGAGGTAATAATAATCCTTTTGTGTTTTCTAAAATTGAAGTTGTATTTCACAAACAGCTGACGGTCAGCTGTTTTTCTAGGACACTTTTATACACTTATTATAGTTTTTCATTCACTTATCCACGATTGTCAACTGATAACTGTATATAAGTCCATTGGAATACTGATTTTAAATGCGTTTTTAAGCTTTAATTATATTTTTAATTATTTAAAATACAGAGAAACGAACTGTCACTCCAAACGTCACAAAATTTTATAACGTACGTATTTTTTACGTACCTACTCAGTGTGTGCAAGACTCTTTTGAGCTTAGTATACCAGTGGGACACCCTGTATCATTAACATGACGCGTCTCAGAATTCACGAAACACGAAAATGATGAAAATTGTTGGTTCTCACATTGTTACCTACTTCAAAGTGAACTAATAGGTGTGCTATAAATTCTTAGAACATTACACATAGTTTCTACAAAATAAATTTTCAGCGATTATGTGCCGTTTATCGCTAAATAAAATTATTGTCATCTAAAAAAATGTATAACTTTTATTAGATAAATAATTTAGTGACCCGACCAATATCGTCCTGTTAAAAAATTTGATTAAGTGTTAGATTTAGGTAGTTAAGTACCTAAACCTTATTTCTTGACCATTCCACAAAACACAAAAGAAGTAGGTATAAGGTAATACAATTTATCATACTATTTACTAAAATAGATATTGGTCACTTATAATCTAACGTAAAAAAATATAAAAATATACAACGACGTTTTATTTGTTATTAGATCCACATTCCGCATTTTTATATTGTCAAAGGTTCCGCTTCCAATGTGCCTTTGAGGCATTTGTATTATTTTCTTTATTAATATTACGAAATAAACGTTTAAGGACTCTTCATGGAAGATAATATACGATTTTCTCCAACCAACGTAACGTATTTTGATGATATTGTTTTAATAGATAAACTGGTCCTTGAGGGTTTTAGTATACAGGGTGTCCCACCGTAGAGAATAAAACATTACGGATGTATTTCATCAGAAAAACGCGATTTTTTTTTAAGCTAGTCAAAAATGTGCCAACCATAAAGCGTTATCACACACAATTGTAGTCTCTACAGTGCGACTGTCAAAACGATAATTTTGTATGGAGTGTCCGGGGTGTGATTGAAGTGAAACTTCTTTATTGGAAAAAAATTTAGTGTAATATTTTTTCGTTACGCGTGATGATGATTCGACGTATTTCTGTAAAGTTGCATATAGTAAATTATTTTTTGAAAAATAAGGTCATAAAGAAGCTTCACTTCTTACGTGTGTACACTAGTACACGCACACATTTTTTATAATTTATAAAATATAGTGTTTTGACATAATTATGTTATTTTATTCTTGGGGATGAATGAAATTTAAAGTTTTTTTTATGATTGTGACATTAAATACTTAGTAATTTTATCACTAGAAGATATAATCTGCAGGCGTCTGTATCCAGATCGGGGAGGTTGAATATTTTCTTCTTCGTCAGAACTAAAGTTAAAAGTTTTTTCGAGAAGATCAAATTCTATTCTTTCGATGTGGGTCATCATTTCTTGATTAATATCGGAATCATCCATGATGAAATTGGTATTATAAATTAATAGACGTTTTAAAAGAATAAAAAATACTCAAAACTTAATAAAATTAGCGTATGTCGTAAACAGTCAGTCATGCCCAAACGCTAGCATTCGACTAATCAAGTGCGGCCGCGCGACGGGGGTGACCGACACCTCGACCCGCGCGGCCCCTTGCAACGGAAAACTCGCTTTTACGTCGCTAGGGGCCATGTCGGGCAATACTGACCGACATCGTATAACTGCTTCAATACTATTCAAAATCAATTTTTAATAATTTTCACATATTTTAAGACATAAAATAAACGTATTAATAAAATAAAAAAAATTGGCAAAATTTTATCAGAACTGTAATTTTTGGTTGGCCTGAGAGGAAATTTTGATGGCGGGCAGCGTTGTCCGACATGGCAGTTAACGTGTTAAGGAATTTTAAGGAAAAATTTGGCAAACATTTTTTGGCGTAATTTTGTTGTTTAGGTATTTTTTACGTGATCAATGTATGCAAGTATTCAAGTCCCTTCGCGCTTTGTATACTGATATTGGGACACCCTGTATAATTTCTTTCCTTTTCTACAAAGTAATCAATAGTATTTTTACTAAGCTATTCAAACCTCATCAAATTCATCATTTTTATAATGATCGCAGAAGTCTATAAAAAAATTTAAATTGCCTTAAATACCTTACTTCCTGCGTTAATTATAGAATTAAAGATTATTATTAATTCTTACATCTTGAAGAAAAATGTATAGGTAGACATTGTCCTATAAGATTTTTTTTTTTTTATATTTCGGGACAATGTTCACACACGGCACGATCTTTTCCCACACTAAGCTTTCGCTTGTGTTATGGAAACCAGATGGCTGATAAACATTCATATATATAATTTTTAAATAAATACTTATATAGATAATTAACACACAGAGCAAACATCTATGTTCATCACACAAATATTTGCCCCGGGTGGGGATCAACCCACGACCTCTGGGTTGGAAGGCAGGGCCACTACCAACCAAGCCAACCGGCAAGTCAATTATTAATAGTCTCTTTCAAAATATACTGAGCCATCATAATATAATAAAGACCGATGAAATCCTATATGTTTGAAGTTTGCCTTCTCTTTGATCAAAGAAAATATCACTTACACAAATATTAACATTATATTAGAAGTGATGTCTGATTATGCGTAATTCTATCCTTTCTTTGGATCTATATTTTATTGCGTGAAACAATATTTCTCAGGTTACAGTATATTTTAGGGAGATTGGTGCGCTTTTTCTATTGTTTTAAAGGTTTGTGTTAAGTATGATATGTTGAAGTTGATTCTTTGGTAGTGCAATGAATGGCCTCATAAAGGCCTCAAGTTATAAATTTTTTGTATGCCTATACATAAAAATTTTATATCCAACAGAATATTCCATGTTTTCAAAGAATTTTAAGAATTTATTTGCTACATGTACCTACTAATAATTACTTGAATGATATTAGAAAAGTCTAATTTCTATGTTTTTCTTCTCTGTTTGATTGCCAGTAGAAAATTATGAGTTCTTTATTTTAAAACATTATACAGTTCAAAACGTTCCTACATCTCCTTAAAATAACTGATCCTTTCGTAAAAACATCGAATCAGAAAACGCATTCGATTTACTTAGAAATGAAATTCGTTTGTTTTTCATGGAGAATAGCATTTTCACAATGCATTCAGATGAAAATATGCACGTATTCGAACAATTATCGCTTAGATTCCAATGTATGTGAAATTCAACGTAGGTATCTTCCTCTATAATGGCTGTGTCAGATAGGGCGCGTTCTTAGCGCGCGTCAGAGTGCTAATATAAGCTTTATTACGCCGGATTGTGTTGTACTACGCGGTAAGCGCCAAAAAGATTGACAACGCTGACGCGCGCTTATTGCGCGTTCTATCTGACATAGACATAGTCAATAGCTCCTAGTAAAATGCATCTCAGCATCAAATTAGCACTCTGACGCGCACTGTGTTCTTCACACGCCGAATTGTGTTCTTCAACGTCGTAACCGACAATAGATCGACGACACTCTGACGCGCGCTTAGTATACACGAAGC
The DNA here is from genome assembly GCF_905220415.1 of Colias croceus. NCBI lineage: Eukaryota > Metazoa > Arthropoda > Insecta > Lepidoptera > Pieridae > Colias > Colias croceus. The sequence continues at coordinate 10,981,626 of NC_059542.1, read as the reverse complement.
CGCGCCAGCGTTGCTTACAGCTATAATTCTGGCGCTCTGTACGACGGTATAATATTACAGTCGTCGTATGACATATCGGCGTCATAGCGCGGCGTCAGCTAAGCGCTCTGACGCGCGGTAAGTACGTGTTCTATCTACTAAAGCCATTAATATTTTTAGTACGAGGATCCATTTCATTGTTAGTCTCGCAACTCTATCGACTGCAGCTTTTATCAAAGTTTTATGATGTTTTTAAAATTTGGAACGAGGTTTCATTGCAACATCCTGACGATTAAGGATTAATATACATATTATAAAATAGTAGGTGTTCTAGATCTTATAGGGAACACAAACAAAAAAACATTTTATTCCCTAATCATATTACTTTTTTCGATACAAATAGGTACCTACAATTATACAAAAAACGAAAATATAAAAAAAAAATGTTAAATATTTAATAAAATGACAAGCACATTTAAAATTATTTTACTTCAGTAAATACGAGGCCCTTTCTAAAACTTTCACGTGGAAAACCGATTTAACGTACAAAGGTCGTGTGTCTGTGCGTGCATGAAACTGATAAGGTTTACAATGGTTAATAGCTTTATTTTTTATTTATTTCCATTTTCTTGATAATATAGAACCTTCTTAATGCCTTTGAATTTATTTAAAACATATACATATGCAAAATGATAATTGATTTTAAGAGAAACATGGGATTCAATCTGTATGTTATTCAGTACCTAGAGTAGTAGTTCTAGAGTTGAGTTGAGTTTCTTCAATAAAAGGTTCAGTAGTTTCATAATTACAAATTATAAACATGTTTTTAATACTATTATCTACAGTAAATCATATATAAAATACACATCACGTTATCTCGGGACAAACGTCGTCCATACTAATTGTTATCTAATATTTCTTCCTCTAAGCTTTTAGAAATTTAAGATTTTTCACAGAATAAAAGAGCGATTTATTGCTAATATTTTTTAAAAAGATTCGTATTTCTTACATTTTCATGTACTTCATGTATGTACATACTTGACTTAGTCTCCGATTACTCCAAGTTCATTTCAATTAATTCTAAAAATTTAGTCTTCAATACAGAGTTAAGTACTTACTATCGGGTTTTAAAATTTTGCATTATTTTTAACGTACATCAATCAGTACATTGTTAGTCCTCTACCTGTTTTTTCTCATTTCACATACACTACTTATAATAAGTAGAATTCAATTTCATATCGTTTGTGACCTTTTATTCTACCAAATGATTTATCAACACTAATGGGAGCTGTAAAACACTTTGATTACCTAATATTTTACTAGATATCCCGAATTTGTCTAGGCAAGCATTTATTTTCCTTCAAGAGATTCCCAAAATTGTATCAATACAAACTTTATCACGTCATAAAGCATATTTCATCGAAACAGAACCATCAAGACGTAACAATTTGCTTCAAAAATACCCTCAAATAAAGTGAGAGCAAAATCACTGGAATATTGGCGAAACTCCAAACTGGCCCAAGTCATCTGAAATTCAAAATGTACACAGAATTTTGATGAACGAATATAGACGTTACGTGATTGTGATAAGGCGATTATAAAGAACCGGTGAATCCCCACACGTACGAATGTATGGATTGACTTCTAATGGATACGTGCTTTGAACTAAGAGAATTCGAAATTAATATTCTTTGTTAACACAACAATTTGCTCGAAGTTGGTATTTATATGATTGCGAACGATTGGTTTATTAATTATTTATTTTGTGTTTTAGGTTCTGTTATATAAGTAAGGTAAGTATATATAAAGAAGAAATTAAATAACCATTTGAACAAGACTAGTATATGAAAGGTTATTTAATAAATTATTATACATTAGATAATAATCTCAGTGGTTAATACACGTGCAGTGCAAATGTGAAATAAATACAAATTATCTTTTGTTAAAAAACCGGAAATATATTAAACAATAATCTGAAAGCGAAAATGATTAATATCGTTAATTGCATCATCCTATTTCATTGAACTCGTAAATTACAGAGCCATTAGAAACAATAACAATTGAGAAAAGAAAGCGTTGCAACAAATTAGCAGTTTCACACCCCTTCAATCTAACTTTTTTAATTATATCGGAGACAAACAACCGACTTGAAAGACCGAAATCTCATTAAGGATTCGATACTTTCCCCTTTATTAAAAATGTTTTTGTCGGTCAAATTTTTCGATCACTTTTGGCGGCTTTTCTGTAATTTTCGGCTATTAAATTTTCTATAAACGTGTTTTATCGAGGAAATGTAATTTTCGGGTTGGCAACACGTTTATTGTCAATAGCATTTTAAAGTTAGGTGTTTTTTGCTTATTGCTTCGCTATTATTTAGGGCAGATTTTTCAACCATTGATATAAAAAAAATGTATTATTGTGTATTCGTCAAGTATTTACTTTAAAAAAATGTGTTACAAGGGTAGGAAATATATATTTGTTAGAGCACACGAAATTGCGTAGAGCAGTTGGTGCATAATTGAATCGAAAGACATTAATAGTATTGCTAACGTCATCATAGATAATATTATGTAGAGTTTTAAAAGAAAAATAGATTGCATATAATTATAATATTAGGTAATGTTATGCTTATTGTCCTCAAATCGGAAATGCATTGTATAGCTGCTGATTTTCGTTTTTAAATTCAAATAATTTCACTCAAATTTATCCATACTAATATTATAAATGCGAAAGTAACTCTGTCTGTCTGTCTGTAACTCAATCACGCCTAACCTACTAAACCAATTTGCATGAAATTTGGTACTTATGGAGATATTTTGATACCCGAGAAAGGACATAGGCTACTTTTACCCCGGGAAAATGACGCATTCCCATGGGAAAATTCAGGTGGGCCGATCCCTTTTACGCCTAAACTACTGAACAGATTTCAATGAAATTTGGTAAGGACATAGTTTGAGACTTAACCCTTAATTCACTACCTGAGTCCATTGGACTCACATCGAACTTTCAAACTATTATAATTTTTTCCCCTAGTGACTTATTTCCTCCACCGTCTCAGTACCTTCCTGCAGTGACGCGGGCACTGCGGTAGCGAGAGGACGTGCGCCTGCGCTGCGTAATTGGTAAGTTATTACGTCGAGTGAGTCCCATGGACTCATACTAGTGAATTATGTAATATTTTATTTATTTGTTACGATTCTTAAATGTTGCTTATTTTTCGTATTAATGATATAAAAAACCGGCCAAGTGCGAGTCGGGCTCGCGCACAAAGGGTTCCGTAGCAGCAAATATAATAAACTTATTATTTACAGTTAAATCAACCTATCTCAAAAACTATAAGAGATACTTTGATCAAACCAAAAATCGTTGAAAGAGTTAATTAGCATGCATCACCTCTATTTTTTTTAGAATTTTATACCCCGTAGTTATAAAAATAGAGGGGGGGGGACATACTTTTTACGACTTTGAGAGCTGATATCTCAAAAACCGTTCACTTTAAGAAAAATGTTTTTTAGAAAACTTTATATCATTTTAAAAGACCTTTCCATTGATACCCCACACGGGTATGTACATCGAAAAAAAAAATTTCATCCCTCAGTTACATGTATGGGGGGCCCCACCCCCAATTCTTTTTTTTACTATTTAGTGTCATATTTTTGTAGCGGTTCATACAACACATATTCCCATCAAATTTCATCACTGTAGTACTTATAGTTTCCGAGTAAATCGGCTGTGACAGACGGACAGACGGACAGACGGACAGACGGACATGACGAAACTATAAGGGTTCCGTTTTTGCCATTTTGGCTACGGAACCCTAAAAATATGTATTTTAATTTTTGTTGTTGTTGTAGGTTTGTAAAATGGATCTAAAACAACATAAAGTTGTAAATATGAATGAAGATCAGGCGGATTCTGTTTTGGAATCATGGATCACACAAATTATGAATGATGAAGATGCGAGCCACTCTGAAACCGAAGACAAGTTACCTAGGACAGAAAGAAAGTATTGTTTTCTATGTAATTACAAAAAGAGAACAAAGACTGCACATTTATGCACTAGATGTCTGAAGTCTGTATGTTTGAGTTGCTCAAAAAAGGTATGCCGTCGTTGCCTGTAAATTGTAATCGGTGGTAATACCCCATTGCACGTTTTTTTTTTTTTTTTTGTATAGAAGCGTACATTTTTGTTGTTTATTTTCAGTTTTTTACTCCTTTAGAAGTCTTATAAAATTAAAAAGAATTAATAATTAAAAATATTTGTTATTATTGTAGGGCTTTGAAAATAGCTCTGTTTTTTAAGACTGTTAGAATAAGTTTTTTTTTATTTTTAAGAGTATTTCAGAAGTTTATCCAGCTTTGTTATTTTTTTGTAGTGCCTTAATAAACATTTAAAAATAATAATAAAAAAACTTAATAAAAAAAAGAGTTTTATTTGAAAAAAACACGCTAAGAAAATATATGAGTCCAGTGGACTCATGGAAGCTGTTTATGTTAGCAAATTTCACCTAGTGAATTGAGGGTTAAGAAAGGACATGAGTTACTTTTGACCGCGGGAAAACAAATTCCCATGGGGAAATTACTTTCCGGGGAATCTGATCGCTTTCACTCCCTAAATTACCAAAGATTAGCATAAAATTCTCCAAACAATTTCATGTAAATTGGTTCAGTAGTTTAGGCGTGATTGAGTAACAGACAGACGGACAGACAAAGTTACTTTCGCATTTATAATATTAGTATAGTATAGTATGGATTGTTTTATTTTCCCTGTATCTGTATTTTTAATTATTATTTTCCCTAAACTAACTGTATTCTATCCAAATGGTTGAACATTTGAGAGCATTTAAATACAACCCTGAAAGAGATTATGAATTTTACCAAAGCAACCAATCTTGGAAAAAATTTTTTTTTACCTTGATTAAATGATTTTACCTTGTCCATCAAGAGTGGTTTTACTAAGTTATCTAGTTTTTGTAAACTATATTTTTGTTTTTGGTATAAATAATTGGAACTACTTTGCACAATATAAATATATTTATTTATTTATTTATTTAAATACTTTATGGTACTGCCAACAAAAATTACAAAAAGAAAACTTATACTAAAAGAAGACACAGCACAGATGGCGGCCTTATTATTATATAAGTGATTTCTTCCAGGCAACCAACTAAAGATGTGATAACATAATAGAAAAAGGAGGTGGGTAAAAAGTATACGCAAAAATTATGTAATATAATACTTACCAATTAAAAAAAATACTAATAATTATATACTATATAATATAATAATATAGGTTGCATCACAAATAACAATTGAAAGAAAGAAGAAAGAAAGATCATTTATTTAACTCCACAATAATAACAAACAAAATTGACACAGAATACAATTTATTTAGAATACTATTTAGAATTATTGCAGGTTTAACCTCTGCAGGTAAATCGGGATTACCAAAAAATCCTTCTGGGATAATCCTATTCCGAGAAGCAACATCTTGTATAGTCATATGATTAAATCCTAAGTATGTACAATGGGACACAAGTGATAACTGCGTTAAAAACAACCGACTTCAAACTTGCACTTGCAACATTTACTTTTTATTTAAAACTAGCTTCCGCCCGCGACTCCGTCCGCGCGGATGTCGGTCTTTGCGTGGATGGTTTATTTCTCCATTTTGAGTAACTCGGACAATGACATCTTATAAATATCTATTGGACACAAATACGGCTAGGTCTATAATAATACGCAACGTGTGTTCGCGGTACCTACTACAGAACAACGTCTATGGATAACTGAAAAATTGAGATTAATTTTTTTCTACGTATTTTTCCAGGATAAAAAGTATCCTATTTTACGCCCAGGATAATAAGGTATAATTATACCAAGTTTCATCGAAATCGAACCGGTAGTTTTCACGTGATGTCTTCACATACAGACAGACAGACAGACAGACAGACAGACAGACAGACAGACAGACAAAAATTTTTTTAATCACATATTTGGGTTTGGTATCGATCCAGTAACACCCCCTGCTAGTTATTTTTTCAATATTTTCAATGTACAGAATTGACCCTTCTACAGATTTATTATATGTATAGATAAAAACTACTGGATCTATCCGAATAAAATTTTGGGACCAATTCGACACCATCCCGCATCGAACAAAAAAAGAATCACGTAAATCGGTTCAGACACCTCGGAGAAATCGGTGTACATACATAAAAAAAAAACATACCAGCCGAATTGATAACCTCCTCCTTTTTTTGAAGTCGGTTAAAAATATATACTAATATTATAAAGCTGACGAGTTTGTTTGTTTGTTTGAACGCGCTAATCTCGGGAACTATTGATCCGATTTGAAAAATTCTTTCGGTGTTAGATAGCCCATTTATCGAGGAAGGTTATAGGCTATATATCATCACGCTACGAATGGAGCCACGGGGGTGAAACCGCGCGGAGCAGCTAGTCATTAATAAAGCAATTTCTAGCTTTATTCATCAAATGTTCCAATGTAGCTCTAGGTTTATTGAAAAGAGTGGCTAATCTGTTGTTGCTGTCACCTGTTCTTAATTTAACTAAATAAATGCATAATGCTAAGGTAGCGTCTGGTACTTGTTCTGCTAGATTGGGTATACAATTTAGTAATTCATAAAACTGTTCAAGATTCATACCAAGCCAATAATGGAATAAGTGAGGAGGCATCAATGCAATATTTGAAAAATCAAATCTATGGTTGGCAGCTCGCTGCATCATAGTCATAATATTATCAAATTGTCTACCAGTAAAATCTCTCAATTGAGAAGTTAACTGGTCCCAAGAACCATGATTTAAATGGTGACGACAAATGCGTGCACCAGATGGTATGTAAAACTTATGATTAAACAATACTAGGTCTTTGATAGTAGATGGTATAAGTAGGCGTTCAGGTTCAAAACAACCAACAAATATACAGTGACCTGGAGTGTTAGCAGCACGTCTATACATTGATGAAATTATTTTTGTCGTCACTGGTTGAACAATTTGTGGGGTTGTTGGTGGCAGAGGAGGTGGCACAGGAACAACAGAATCACCACTTAATTCAGTGTCAGCCAGAGTGGGGCGATTTGAGTCACGCTGTTGCTGCCTTTGTACTTCTCTTGTTGCTGACCTCCAACATGCAGCACACACACGTTCCATTCTTGAGACCTTAAAGAGTTTAAGAAAGTTAGTAAGAAGTTTAAGTTTATAAGATATACTTTTTATTAGACAAAAACTTACTAAGGCACTTTATATAAAATCAAAAATATTTACCAGATGTTGTGGAACAAAACGTATTAAAACATTTCTCTCTTCACGATCATGTCGAACAGGATATGTCCTTGATCGTAGAATGGAATTTCCACAAGGAAGACAGACTCTTCTATGTCCAAAAGCAGACAAAGGTAAAATGCTTCCTTCACTTGTAGTGTTTGCTCGATTTTGAAGTAATTCAAAACATTCATTACAAATGATGTTTTCTGAAGAAACCTGCAAAAAATATTATTGGAATAAAGTACATTCTGTTTAATTATTTAATACAGTAAACATTATTTTAACGCAACAAAGGATTGGAACTTCTGTTGGATTTCTTTCTAGTAATAATAAAATTATAATTATTTATACATCACCTGCATTTAAAATTCGTATAATATATCAAGTAAACTCTATCTAAAACAAAGACTTTAAGCTCTAGGGAATAAAGTGGCACTTTAATCCCTAGGGCAATAATGACATTTTATTCTGGACTTTAGAAGAAATTAAATGAAAAACCTATTTGAAACAATAAGTAAATATTATGTACAATTCAAGCAACTAAACAATGTCTGCTCACCTGAGTAGGGGCTATCCATGATCGTAATAAACTGAGCATTAAATTCGACGCTTCTTCCAAGTGATGCCTCTTCATGTTTCTCGGTATCAAGAAAGAACAATTTATGCATCGGTTTCGCTCACTCGAGGTGTTAGCCATTTTCAGGAATAAATAATTTATATAATATAAGAATTAACACAGGCTAAGTAAAGAGTAACACAGGCTGGGAAAAAATATAAACACCTCTTAAATAAAACGTCCTGTCGTCAGCGTTATTGCGCTAGCGCAATTACACTATTGGTACTTTATTGTAAAAACGTCCTGTCGTTGACAAATCAGCAAAGATAAAATGTCTTTTGCTTACCTACTTTCACACAATTCGACACTAAAACACAATTAAAGTGGAGAGCACAGAGTACATTGAATATAGGTAGGTGGAGAGTAAACTCAATCAATTATTATCAACACAAGAAAAGCGGCGTGATGTGACGTTTGATATGACAGATTCATCTTTTTTTTTAATCCGTAAGACAAATGTTGCCAAATCACGGTTAATAATCGATTATGAATCGATAAATCGATAGTCATTTTATTGTTGTCATCAGTTTAGTCTATGCTGAAAAGGTTTTTTATTTTTAATGTAGATGCCATTGTACCTATAATTACATCATAATAGACTAAGGGCTGATTTCACCAATGAATTTGCGCGATCAATCCAATCTAAACCATTTTACGCGATGTAACCCAGTTTAAAGTCACCATTTGAATTTCACCAACGAAAACTGAACGCGTTTTATACTCTGAACGGCCGATTTTGGCCGGTTAGTGGCTTTAAACGCGTCATAACATTATTGTCGTTTGTCGCCATGGATACGCATTACGCATCAACACAAAAGAAGACTATAGAATACACAGATAGAATATACGCGGGTGAAACCGCGGGGCTTAGCTAGTGCATGATAAATGTTCTATGGGAACTTTTAGATATTATTCAATTTGGTTTGAAAATTGTTATAATTTTAAAATTTAAAACGCCTCATTTTTCTTTCACTTGCAATATAAAAGCAACACTTTATCACAGAAGAAAGCTTGTACTTTTTCCAGCGTATTACCGATGTATCGGAAAATTAAATTTTTGTGAGATAAGTAGTGCTTTTTGATAAGTGCTTTCGTAAGCGAAACAGCAAAAATCCCAGAAGAATGGTCATGCAAATGCTTTTAAACAAATGGTTATATTTTAGGCGTATACTTTTTACCCACCTCCTTTTTCTATTATGAAATCACATCATCAGTTGGTTGCCTGGAAGAAATCACTTATAGGTAAGTGATAAGGCCGCCATCTGTGCTGTGTCTTCTTTTAGCATAAGTTTTCTTTTTGTAATTTTCTTGTTGGTAGTACAATAAAGCATTTAAATAAATAAAGGTGAAAATCGATGTTATTAATTGCGTCTATACCTAATCATTTTATTATTTACAAGCAAAAGTAAAAACAAAATATTATATTGCCTCAATAGATTTTTACTCTCAAAACATTAATAGCCAAAAAGCGAAAAAATACAAACGTGTAATAAAGTATACGCGTAAAATATTACCAACTGAAATTGAAACGATACGCCATTCCTCTTGCCCTGTTTTATTTTTTATTAAAAAAGTATGAAATACTGATTTAGATATCGAAGTTTTTGGAATTTCATTAATGTATTGTAATGTTTTGTTCATGCATGGTGATGATTTTTATCGGCAAAAGTTCGTAAGTTCGTTTACCAATTTGATCTAGCGTGTAATGTTTTCTAAAAACAGTGCAGCAACACATTCTATGTCAATTGCACTGCAAAACAAAAATAATTAGGTAATTAAAAAAAAAACTTCCCAAAACTTTTAAAGAAACTAAAGTCCATAAACTACGGTAAGAATTATCTCAAGATTGAGCTTAAGTTACTGAGGTAACCAAAAACGTAGACAGAATTAAAATCTGCAAAAAGTTTGTAAAACATAAACCTTTTTCGTGGACCCTCTGGAGTTGCTTTATAATCTTTGAACTTAATATCGGTTGGGAAGATCAGTGAAATTTGTATTTTATTATTATTATGTTTATGTATTTTTTGTATTTTCATACGTACATAATTACATTGACTGACCGGTTGGCTTGGTTGGTAGTGGCCCTGCCTTCCAAGCCAGAGGTCGTGGGTTCGATTCCCACCCGGGGCAAATATTTGTGCGATGAACATAGATGTTTGCTCTGTGTCTGGGTGTTAATTATCTATATAAGTATTTATTTAAAATTATTATGTATGTTTATCAGCCATCTGGTTTCCATAACACAAGCGAAAGCTTAGTAGGTATGGGATCAGATCGTGCCGTGTGTGAAAATTGTCCCGAAACATTTATTTATTTGATATTTATATATAATTACATATAGGTATATATATATGTTACTATTTCAATTGAAACTATACATCTAAAATATTTGTTAATGTTTGTTGTTCGACCAATTATTGAGAAAGAACATGTATAGTTTGAATTATGAAGGTAATAATACAGTTCAAATCATAAGTTTTACTATTTGTTCGTTAACATAACAGTCAAATATATTGAAATAATGCTACAAAGGGAATGTTAAATTAATCGTACAAACATAATATTAACTTGTTGAGTGACATTTGATATAATTTTACTCCATTACAATTCGCTATTTCAGTTATTAGATGAATAATAATTTCTGTATTACTGAATTCGATTCGATTTATTTTACAAAATATACGCGGGGCACAGTCATAATAATATTGTGATAAAATTGCTGCATTGCGACGTGAAAGACAGACAAACAAATAAACAAATAAAGAGACATTAACAAACGAACATACTTTCGCAATAATAATATTCACTTATTTTTAAATTCATCGTTTTCGTATACGAAATAAAGATTAGTTATTTAATTTCCAAACATACGGTATAAGGACTGATAAACTTGCATTTTGTAGCCTAGGCATTAAAGTCAACGAAGAATTTATTAGTCTACATTAAAACCCCGACCGAGTTCAATGATCAAGCCTTTATTCACATATTGTAAATAAATAATATATTAATTCGAATTTCACATTATTGAAGAGACAAGGAAAATATTTCAGGAATTCGCGAGACTTTCCGATGAAAGGGGTTTTGTAAAACAGGTGAAACCTTATAGGTAACATGGAAATCTTATTCAAAATAAAATAATATTATTAATTATTTTTTATAAATTAGTTAAAAACTTATTTGTTTAACGGTACATTTATCAAACGAGCGAATGGTCATTCTAACCGCATTATATCAAATTATTTATTGTAAACAGGCGTAAAGCATTATTTCGTTGTTCTTAGTGCGTTAACACTGAATACGAGTTTCCGTTTGCACTAAAAGATCATGAATTAATGCTCTTGCTCCATCTCTAGCTCTATTTTCGTTTGATGTAAATGTACCGTTACATAATATTTATTTATGAAGTGACGATTTTCCGTTAGTTGAATATGTCAACTCAATTTGTGACTAATTAATAATATTATTACATTAGTAGTATTTTGGTGGTGGGAATGTCTAAAGTTTTATTGTTCACTATAAAATATAATAACATAAAAGTCTGTCTACGGAGTAGAATAAATAGGCTTCTTTTTCGTCCGATTTCCCATGGGTAGATACCTACAGGATTTACGCGGGAAAATCAAGACGTGGGTTCAGTTAGTCAAAATATGAGAGAATATTAAAGTCACACAGTCCAAAATCCCACCTTTCAGTGTATATTATGATTTGATAACGCGTCATTTAATTAAATTGGTGAACTGTGTAATGTAAGTACCTACCTATTTATTATCTTGGTACAGTGGTTGCCACGTGAGTGTAGAACCGAGGGTTCGATTCCTGGTTGAGACGAAAAAAAATGTCACGGTCTGGCAGGACAAAAAAGGCTGATCACCTACATGTCTCTAAAGAAAATCGATCAGTGAAACAGATGTATACATAATGCATCTGCCCCATAACCCGCTAGGGTTACACACGGGACGTTTTTTACCTATTTGATGTTTAAAGCAAAGTGAACTAGCTTTGGCCCGCGGCTTCGCGTAAAAGAACGCGCGTAGATAAGGAATGTAAGAAGTCTTTAAAAAAGAACATAATAAATTCTTCTCCTACGTTAGGAATTAAGCTACTAAACTCTTATAGCACTTATCCTAAAACTAAAATTCAGACAATTCTACATTCTCCTTTGCAAACAACTATTGAGTTCATGTATTATTCATAATATTTCGAAGTATTACACAAAGCAGACGTGTAGTTGGATTTCTAAACATCTCCTGAATACGGATATCAAGTTCTTTAAGCGGATTGAATACAAGATGTTGCGTGAGATGTCAATAGATTAATGAATATTTTTGAAACTATTACTGCTTCCAGTATTCCAAACAGTCTTGATTTAGCAATATACAGCACCTTACTCAGATACCCTATTTTTTGATGATGCGCTACTTCACGCCAGCGCCAAAAAAAAAATTGCCGTTTCATTTATCTATACTAATGTTATAAAGCTGAAAAGTTTGTTTGTTTGAACGCGCTAATCTCAGGAACTACTGGTCTGATTTGAAAAATTCTTTCGGTGTTAGATAGCCCATTCATCGAAGAAGGGTATAGGCTATATATAATCACGCTAAGACCAACAGGAGCGGAGCCACGCGGGTAAAACCGTGGAGCGCAGTTATTAATAAAAAAACTGCAATCAAATACATATCTAGCTAGTGCTTTCGTAACTACGCCACAGACATGCAAAATTTACAAACTTCATACCTCTATTTGTTTTAGGGATCAAAGTTTTAATTTTTCTCAGACAATTGCTGATGATATTGACGAATATTTCAAAAGCACGGATAAATCAAAATTGCCATGTTGTTAGTCTTTCATTGACTTAGCTCCTTGCAACAGACCGCCAACACAGACTCAAAGCTGACTAGATATAACTAAAATGTAATAAGAACATTAAGTATATTTGAAGAGATTAAACAATTTATCGATTAGTTTATTTTCCTTATTTAAAATACTTAGGTATTTGTTGTGTTCTATATTACTAATAAATCTCTCATTGTTGCAATTGTAAATAGAATACAATGTTTTACAATGTGAATAAACTTATAAAAACTTTCAGTGAACGTAAATATTATTAGGTATCACCTAATTTTCATTTCTTTTCACAATGTAAATCTGATTCAAAGTGAATCCATAGAAGCTGCCTCTTCTTCTTATTTCTCCAATAAAATTGATAAAAATTGTTTTTCACATCTAGTATTTCTAGATCTACAGCTAAGATACTACGGTGTGGATCACGAGCAATCTATTTAAGCCAGATATTTGCATTCAAAAGGTTCTATTGATAGTAGGGTCTAGTGAAGCCCCAGAGTGTTTTACAGCTTCGTATGCGACAGTGATTAATTGGAAATCTACTCTTTTATGATAGTTATACATAGTATTAGTGGTTTTTATTAAGCTGGGCGGTTTTTAATGCGATATAATGGAATTCTTTGTGAAGTGTTAAGGTTAGATATTAATTAATTTATAAATACTAACTAGCTTACCGCCCGCGGCTTCGCCCGCTTTGTCTAAAACCTAATAAATTATATACTAAAACCTTCCTCTTGAATCACTCTATCTATTAAAAAAAACCGCATCAATATCCGTTGCGAAGTTTTAAAGATTTAAGCATACAAAGGGACATAGGGACAGAGAAAGCGACTTTGTTTTATACAATGTATAGTGATGAAAGATTCTGCACTTTTTAAACATATGTATACAATGTACGATATTTGCGATATAAAAATACTGAGAGGTGTCCAGGGACACTCGGATGGAACGAATTTCCTTCTCTCTGGCCGCACAGCTATACAAAAAAGTGTGTGTTTGTTACAACATTTCGCCTTAAGAGCGTTACTAAACCAAAAAATATATAATAAGTGTCAAAAAACACATGAAATAGCGAACTGTTTATTTCAACTTATTTATAAAATCCGATTAGACCTGAATCTAGAACATTCAGTAAACATCTCAGACATTCAAGATGATTCGGCTAATTCAAAACAAGTCTTGAACAAATAAGGAATTCGCGAATTTAATCAAAGTTTTGGATCAAAACTTTTCAATACTGGACCCAGTAATTTAATTACTAATGGATAAAATGCTATTTTAACGGTACCGAGGATTCTCGTAGATTGCGAGCTTGATAAGTTATCGCTTTTAAACATGATTTAGTATAGTGATAGGGGCTTTTAATTAAAGTCTGTTAATTAATATTCTATCTGTATGTTTATTTGTAAAAAAATACGTGTGGCACTCGAGGACTGCCGCGGTAAAGCTATGCATAGCGTCGCATCGCTGTGCCGGTTAGTGGGGGTATTAGGTTTTTTCGTTACGGAATTTTACATTCGGTCGCCGCGATCAGTCTGAGATAATCGCTATGCAACAGCTTAAAATATAGTCGCTGTAATGTCGTTAAAGCTAGAAAGTCGACAATTTTGTTTTGTCGTGAATAGCAATTTTGTCGTAAAAAGTTTTGAGAAAACGATTGAAGCAAGAATGCAGTTAGTTATGTATCTGTTCGTGGGAAAGACAATTCCATATCATCATCAGCCCATATACGTTCCCACTGCTGGGACACGGGCCTCCTATGAGGGTACAGGCCATAATCCACCACGCTGGCCAAGTGCGGGTTGGCGGATGATTTCCATATATCTCGATGAAAATTAATATATTTATATTTTTAATATGCAAAATAACAATCACTCTTTAATAATTTATCACTTTTTCGATTTCAATATTCAACAACTATGAAAATGGAATAAAAATAACAGCAAAATTAAAATAAGCAAATTCATTTCACCGATGTAGAAAATGTTAAAATGTTGAAGCGCTTTTTTGAGCATCAATTTAATATTTTAGATTTCATAATAGTTTTTTTTAAGTACTTTATTATTAATTAGTCATTTCTTTGAAAGTTCCAAACTTTTTGGGTCAATGGAAACAACATACACTCAACATAGGAGTTCACACACACACACACACATAAAACGCTTATTATAATTAGCTCTTTATGTGTAGTGTACAGCTAGCGGTACGCCCCGGCTTCGCCCGTGGTACATATTTCGCAATAAAAGGTAGCCTATGTTCTATCTCAGGGTCTAAAGATTGTCTGTGACAAATTTCATCAAAATCGGTTGAGAGGTTTATGCGTGAAAACCATACATACATACATACTTACATAATTACAAACCTTTCCTCTTTATGATATTAGTATTGATAAAATCATAACTCAAAAATGCAAACATTGGATAAATTGTTTCAAATATTGCGTGAAATATTATAATTTTGAACAATTTTATGAGTCTGATTAATCCTCTTGTTCACTCATTGTTTATTTATTGCCCTGGTTGGTTTTATTATTCATGAATTTATTACGATGCAATTTAGCAAACATATAGAGGGTAACTTGGATTTACACATAGTATAGGTTTTATACCGGAAATCTCACGGGAACGGGAACTATGCGGGTTTTCCTTTGAAAACGCGGGCGAAGACGTGGGCGAAAAGCTAGTATATTATAAACACAAACACAATATGTACTTACTTATGTACCTACTCATATTCTCTCTCTGCAATTCTACATACACCAAACCAAGTGTCATCAAACGAATCTATACAAAGCTGTAGAGTTTGTTTGTTTGTTTATTTGAACGCGCTAATCTCAGGAACTTCGGATCCGATTTGAAAAATTATTTAGGTGTTAGATAGCCCATTTATCGAGGAAGGCTATTGGAATTTGGATATATATCATCTCGCTAAGACCAACTGGAGCGGAGTAATGCGGGTGAAACCGCGGAGTACAGCTAGTCTAGTATAATTTTAGAATCCCCATTTACCTTGTTCAGCCATCAACAGGGTAATAAAGATAACCATCCGGTAACCTCATGGGACGAAGGACTCAATTGGCGATAAAATTGGACTGTACTAAAATAAACTATAAAGCATTCAGACTTGTTGTAATGAGAATAAAAATTGTGTTTAAAACGATGATTGTTATAAACAAAAAAATTAATTAGTTTTCACAAAAAAACCTTATATTTAACAACTTATCAAAATTCCATTTCTTTAGCGTGTAAACTATGCCTTATCAGTTTTTAAAATACCATACTGATTTAAACAACAATCAATCATTATTTTTTCCTAAAAAAAACTAAAATTTATATTCTACTCTCAAAAGTTCCATTTTCTTTTTAACGCATCCGCTAGCTCTTAATTTTAATTAAAATCAAGAACAATCTCACATAAACACTTACTAAATTGTGTACGTTTATTGAAACAATTCATTCGAACATTCTAACTACTAACATCTAGAATGTTCTGGATATTTCGACAAAACCTATATGTATCAGTTTGCTTCCACCAGCGTACGGAAAACCATTTTATTGTCATCGTCCTCCTATTATTATTTCCATTCCATTATTTTCATCCTCTTATTATTTATTTTATAGACGCAACTAGTATTGCTAAGTGAAATTTTATGGTTATGTTTGTTTTGAATTATTGCATTATTTTAACCTCCTGAGACCCAGGATTTTTTTCTCTTTCTTTTGTAATAAAAATTAGCTGTATCTGTTCTAATGCAATTATAGATATTCAAAAAAATGGTAAAAAAAATCTTTCGTGGAAAACTTGGATTTTCTTTATGTCATGTATAGATTACAGGGGGTCCCAGTTCCAAGTGTAATAAGTTTATGAAAATGAAGAAAAACTACATGTTTTTTTAGTTATTATATATTTTAAACTTGAATCTAAATAGTTATTATTCTATCCATTGTTCTGTGTCTATTTTTTGTACCTTGGTTCAAAGATAGGTATTTTAAGGGTGAGAAACGACCAGTTCATGTATTTTGCACCGGCGTGGTGGTGTATTTATATTGTCACGTCCACCCCTAGGTCTTATTTCTAATCCATCCTCTCGGTCAGCCTCCCCATAAGCTTGGTCCACGTCATGTGCGTCCCCGAGATGGTCTGCCAACAACTGAAGATGACATACATAGTGACGATTCTGTTCTGAAATGACTCATACTCATTGGACGAATGGAAGAAGAATCATGTTCTGGTATTTGGGCGGCTTCATCGGTATCATTTGGGATATTATCTTCATCTCAAACATTTATTTATTCAATTAGACTTCTTCTAAAAGCAATTTTGAATCGTCACAACAGTATTAACATTTACCACCGATTCGGAAAGCAGTATCTATGGAGAAGAACCGGCAAGAAACTCCATAGGTCCATCATATAGGTCAATATTTGACTCATCCAGGTGTTGGTAGATCTCAGTATCTTATAATCCTTGGAAATTATAATAAAATCTGTAACATAAACTAAAGAATGTCATATAGGTAATACATGGGGCTCTAGTAACCAATACCAATTTGGCAAGAATTGAGACCAAATGTCTTACCAGTATGACATAAAAGAAAACATTAATATTTTTCACAAGTTTTAGATTTATCTTACAAAATAACTATTGCAGTTGCAGAAATAATATCTATTATCATTAGATATACGAAGATATACTGCAATATACGAATGGTTCCACTAGAAATATAAGATTACTGACCACGTGTTTGCCGTCGCACAGCCACCGTCAACTTCGAAATGAGAATACTTCAAATCACTGTCACTTATAAAACCAAAAACCGTTTAGTATAGTGGATGACATACCACTACATCGATTTGGGGTATTATTCGCGCATATATGCAAAAGATGGCGTTGAAATATTTTTTTATTGTTTATGTAATATATATATGACCGCAGGCCCCAGGAGGTTAATGTATGTTAATATAATGTCTTAGATCAAGGATTCGACTACACTTAGTATAAAACAAAGTCGCTTTCTCTGTCCCTATGTCCCTTTGTATGCTTAAATCTTTAAGACTACGCAAAGGATTTTGAAGCGATTTTTTTTAATAGATAGATTAATATATAATATATATATATTATATTTAAATATTAATTATTCTTTAGACTTAGCGACAAAATCAATTACGAATTGTAATTCACTTAATTAACAAATACCTTTACATAACATGTTGACTTTCACAATGTTATAATACTGTTCCAAATATTAAATCAAATGAAATTATCTTCAATTATAATGTCGACAATAATATTAATTTGGCATAGTGTTGTTATTACAAAGCTGTAGAATTAAATTGAACTAAAATTAATATCTAGTACAACGTTGGTTAACTATTTCATATTTGCCAACGTCAACATAAATTTATATTGAATCAAGTCTAGTTGTATGTTTGTGGGAATAGGAATACTATTTGGTATTTATATAACGTAGCTTGTAACATAATCATTTCTCCATAGTATTATCATATTATTAGATGTGGTGGCTTACGAAATGAGCGTGAAACAATTTAAATAATTACCAAATAATTGAATTATTTTTTTACATTACAGGTGCACAACATCATATTGCAAGTAAAGAAAAACAGGAAGAAATCGAATGAATACAACACAATATAGTCCAAGAGCCCGTATCTTTTTTCTTACCCTTCATTATCCTGATCAATATTTTATTTATCAATTATCTTTTACAGATGGCAATCCAATTGCAGAGGTGTCTGCAAAATTTTAAATGACGGTAGCAGCGCTTATCATCACAAGACCCACCAGATCCTTCGCCGACTATAAAACAT
Organism: Colias croceus; assembly: GCF_905220415.1. Classification (NCBI taxonomy): domain Eukaryota; kingdom Metazoa; phylum Arthropoda; class Insecta; order Lepidoptera; family Pieridae; genus Colias; species Colias croceus. The sequence continues at coordinate 10,963,074 of NC_059542.1, read as the reverse complement.
AAAAAAATGAAAAAAGTCGACGGAATCTGACATCTGCTAAACTACAATTATTAGGATTACGACAACAGCATGTATGTTTGTTTATTCGTAAACAGTAAATAAGAGAAGCAGATGTTTTATGTGGCATTTAATTTTAGTGTAAATTATAATTCGTGTGTTAAAAACGTATATTATATTCCGCCTTATGATAAGAAATCTCATTTACCCAACTGAAAAAAGTTACTCCTACTTTACGTGAACTTTAGTTTTAAAAGAACGCCCACACTTGTACATTAAATGCCGAAAGAAGTGATAATTTCGACGCAGTCTGTGACAAGGGTCGGCGGGACCTAATCACTATGGAACTAAATAACTTTCCCCAAAATTCCTGGCCGACTTGCGTTAATTCTCTTTTAATTAATGTAACATACTGTAACTGTACTCTCTAGTGGATTTTTTGGATATATTTATATACTACTAGCAGTCCGCCCCGGCTTCGCCCGTGGTACATATTTACGTTTTCTCTACATAAGAACCGTCCTCGTACTTCAAGGAATATAATAAAAAAAGAATTATCGAAATCGGTTCAGCCGTTCTCGAGATAAGCGCTTACCAACACATTTTGCATTCATTTTTAAATATATGTCGTGGTCATATCGTAGAATTGATCATTTCATGATATATCGTGAAATGGCCAACATAGTTTGATCAGATCGTTAAATCGTCAACGTTTCACGATTTGGTCATCCACATTTTGCCAGATCGTATAAAATATAAAGAATCCATAAAATATTAAAAAATTTCAGAATAACTATATTCTAAAAACTTATTTAATGTCATTTAAGTTAGTGCCGCGGCAGCGGCCGGCGAATGCCAGAAGCGAATCGTTTTTGCAATAGAAAACAGTTAGGTTAGGTTAGGTTACTCTTTGATAAACAACGAAAACGAAAAGCCAGAAGCGGATCGCTTTTTAAAAAACAAACAATTATAATAATATAGTAGTAGTTTCTTAAATTATTTTATTTAAGTCGCATTTTTTCTTAAATACATATAAGATATCCACATTTTCCATAGTACTCGTACCTCTTCGTCGTAAATTCTTTGCTATGACTTTCTTCATAATATTGTTATTAAACGAATTATGAAGTTTTTAACTGCGAATAATTTAATTTTCGCCAGCGGCCGCCATCTTATCACATACCTAAACACAGAGCTTGCAGCGCCTCTACAAACGATTAATGTAACTATTTTACGATATGATCAAATAATTTTGATAATTTCATGAAAAAACCATGCGTTAATTGGCCATATCCTGAAACGATTTCTTATCATTGATCTGCCCAAACCACATCATGATGTGGCCAAACTAAATTGGCCATTTCACGATATGCGACCATTTCGTGAAATGGCCACTCATATCATGAAATGGTCAAATCTACGATATGACCACGACATATATATATAATATATATGTGGGGATGGTGTAAATGAAAAGCCAAATTCGCCCAATCGATTTATTTCCCAGACACCGGTTACATATCAAAAATACATTTTAACAATCCTCCATTACATCGTACCCAAAAAACACAAAGTCAAGTCATAGACAACCAAAAATCTACAGTCTACAGATAACATGTCCACAGATTAAATAATAGAAAAACACAGACTAAAAATAAAACTAGTAATCATGAAATACATCTTAATATTTTATCCTATTCCCACATATATAAATCTCGTGTCACAATGTTTGTCCTCAATGGACTCCTAAACCACTTAACCGGTTATAATAAAATTCGCACACCATGTGCAGTTCGATCCAACTTGAGAGATAGAATAGGTTTTATCCCGGAAATCCCACGGGAAAGGGAACTATGCGGGGCTTTCTCTGAAAACGCGGGCGAAGCCGCGGGCGGAAAGCTAGTTATACTATATGTATATTCTATCTATATCTAATTATCTATTATAGGTAATAATATTATAAAGCTGAAGAGTTTGTTTGTTTGAACGCGCTGATCTCAGGAACTACTGGTCCAATTTGCAAATTTCTTTCTATAAGGCTATAGGCTATATTAGGTATATCATTACGCTAAGACCAACAGGACCAACAGGAGGTTATTATATTTTATGAAGTGTATGAATTTGTTTGAACGCGCTTATCTCATGAAGTACTGGACCGACTCCAAAATTTCTTACACTGTTGGATATGTACGTGAATCCTGAGTGCTAGTATTTTAGAAAAAAAAAAAGACAACTAAAGGTTTATATTCCTTAAATATCTTATTTTTTTATAAATTACTAAATTCATGAGGGAATTCCTTGTTCAACCTTCTGGGACTGTGTTTAATGGCTTTTTAAAAGAGTTTATTATATAAAAAATGTATATTATTTTTAAATAAAATTAACACAAGATTTATTTTTAACTGAATTAACGTAAAATTATAGAGGTCATCTCTATAATTTTACGTTATTTAAAGGGCAAAAAAACTTATTTAAAAACACAAAACATAAACTATCTTAGTGCTATAAAATAAAATTGAACTGTTTTACAAATTTAAAAGAGAATACTAATTATCTTATTTTACTCTGAAAATTTCAGCAAGATATTATTCCAGCGGTCGTTGACCCCAGATAGCAAATATTAGTACAGATGATTTGATGTCCCCGCATATTTAAAGACTCAAATTGTTTGAATTTTCTTTGATTAACTTGCTTTAAGATTTCGTTCCCTGTGGAAATCTGGTTCATGTAAAAGCAATTACTCGTTTGTACTATCAATATGTTATTTTAAATGATGTTTATGTAAATGTAAAGATTAATAATCTCTAACATACGTGTATCTTGATTTTATGTTTGGCTAATTCTAAACGAATCACAGCTCTATACATAGTTTGTGTCTTTGATAAATTATAGGTAATATTGTCATTCATAAAATCCATACTAATATTATAAATGCGAAAGTAACTCTGTATGTCTGTCTGTTACTCAATCACGCCTTAACTACTGAACCAATTTGCATGAAATTTGATATAAAGATATTTTGATACCCGAGAAAGGACATAGGATAGGTTTTATCCCGGAAATCCTACGGGAACGGGTTTTACTTTGAAAACGAGGGCGAAGCCGCGGGCTGAAAACTAGTGATATATATACCTAATTATGATATAATATATGATTGTAATAGTAAGTAAGTAACCAAAACGCCAAACTTTTTAATCAACATATTTTCTAAGACATAAACATGTAAATAAATATTATATTAGGTATACTAATTATATAAAACCGATAAAAATGGCAATAATATCCATCGATACAGACCAGAACCGAGAACAGAGCGATCCTTCGGGTAGCAATGTCCAAAATCTTTACAAAAATAAACCTTACAATTCAATACGTAGTTTCGGCATCAAATGTTATAATAGTAGTAAGTAAGTAGCTGAGGTTAGTAGTAAGTCACGGTCACTGTCAAATATAATAAGGCTTTTAGTCAACGGACAACAGTTTATACAACAAATTTCCAATTTATTAGTTACTCTTTACAATTCAGTCTGCAAGGAATGCTGAATAGGGTTAAAATTAGTTTGCATTCGAGTGGCCACTTCCCGCGCTGCTATCGGCAGTCCGCTTGATAAAATATTATAACAAGGGTATAGTGGCGCTAGAAGAGCATTTTACAAATAGTAAGACAAGTGATAAGAATTAAAAAAACCCTGTCAATAGTACTGTATCCCTCAAAATGACAGTACAAGTAGGTATTTTCGTTATCTTATGTGAAACCTGTAGATTATGGAAAGATTGACTTAATAAAAAACAAATTATATGCATTTTGTAAAAAATGTTAAACAAAAAGTAAAGAGGAGTAACTTCTGAGTTCCGAATATGAAAAAAAAAAGACGGGTTGAACTCGGGAGTGCCGGCAGAAGTGAAAACGCGCGTAGTAGAGAGGGGATAGCTGTCTACTCTCCATCCGTCTTACGCTTTTTCGATCAGGTCACATGTCCTGACGCGAGTTTAAGATTTTATACCCATTACAGAAAAAGTGCTCAACGCCGCTAAAGAAGTTTTCACTTCAAAAAGACGGGTTGCACTCTGGGAGGGCCGGCAGAAGTGAAAACTTGATTATTAACGTTGCGTTCTCTCCATTCGTCTTACGCTTTTTCGATCAGGTCACGTGTCCTGACGCGAGTTTAAAATTTTATACCCATTACAGAAAAAGTGCTCAACGCCGCTAAAGAAGTTTTCACTTCAAAAAAATTGCTTTCAAATTTGCGGTTTGCGAAAATCACATAGATGCAGTGCACAGTAGCAAAAAAACAACAGGAGCAATTTTTATAAGTTAATGTTTGCTTGTTCGCAAAAATTATAATATGATCTAAGTAAACTTACCAGCAGGCGAGATCTTGGTCAATCATAAAAAAATTGGTTGTCTAAAGTCGGTTTACTGACGATAGTTGAACGTGACAACATCCGATTGTGCTTCTTTGTCGCTCGTTCCGCGCTCTCGCTCGCACTTCAAGCCTTACATGGAACGCCTTCAGATGAGTCAGAGCGAGGTAACGCCGCATGAGTTATGTTTTTTTCGTGCGTGCAGCCGGCTTTATCGAATTATAAGACGTTGTCACGTCAAAAAGCTTTTCAAAATATTTTAATGTTACTCGCTATCTTTCCTTACCTATTTATTAAATTAAATGTCTAATCTAGTATTTCTTATTCCAGAACATTTCTATTTAAAGCTAATTCGATAAAACGTTGGAAATCGCTGCGGATTAAAGGATCCCCTATATTTGAGGAACTTATATCGTGATTTTCCTTTTACAAACTTTCATTACATTCGTTGGTTTAAGAATTAGAGAGGATAAAATATTATATGAATTGATTTTCGATACAATATAAACTATACCAATAATAAAATTGGAGTGTCCGTTTGTAAGATTAAAATAACCATTTTACTAAATACATATGGATGTTATAAACCATACTTATAGTTATTATTACAATTTTTGTCATTATGTCTATCTGTATTTTCCAGTTTAGCTCTAGAACGACTGGACCGATTTCGACAGGTCACAGATAGATAGCTGATATAATATAAAATTAAGGAACATTAGCATTTAAAGGAAACACTCATTCACGTGGGTGAAACCGCGGGACGCAGCTAGTAATAAATGTAAACTCATATTATAAACCGTGTACTTTTCTCGTTTGTAATAGTTCGAAAGATAAGCTCTGTGAAAATCCGAAAGGTTTCTGAGTCTAGACATTTAAATAAACTGAAAGAAGGCAAAGATATCGAAAGGATTTTGACTCATGTATTTCTATTCAGAGTAACGTGACCTGGTAATGTAGTTTTGTTGAAGCTTCTAGTATTCGTATATCTTAAGAATTTGCATTTTCTTTAATAATTTATTTTCACGGTTCAGTTCATAGTTAAACAAGAAGTTAGTTTTTGCGTTATTTCGCTGCAAACAGACATACCCTAGCTTTGCTCGTGGCAGCTAGCTTAAATAAACAACGGTTGTAAAACTTTGGAAATCAGTCCAGTAGTTCCTAAGATTAGCGCGTTCAAACAAACAAACTCTTCAGCTGTATAAGTAAAGATTTATTTTAAGAACATAATACTTGTGGTGTTTTATATTAGAATTCATATTGCCTTGTTCGAAGAGATAAACAGGAAATATATGAAAACCTTTGAACCTTTCAAGGCCTTTTCGAATCTGCAATATTGACAATTTATATACAACCAGCGGAGTGAAATAAATATATGGATATATTCATAAGCAAATATGATTGAAAGAGAACCAATCAGCCATACTAATGTTATAAAGAGCTTTTGTTGTTCGTGTAGGCAATTTGTAGAACTGTTTAGCATATTTTAATAAATTTATAATAGAATTTAAGTCATCATATGTTTTAAGAGGAATTAAAAGATATTTTATTTATTTTGATACCGAAAAGTGATATGCAAAAAACTTATTAAATAAAGTACAAATATTGGTGATAATCTGTACTTCGAGGTGGAAAGTTTTTCTTTATTAAAATTTACTAGCTTTCCACCCGCGGCTTCGCCCGCGCAGTCAAAGAAAAACCCGCATAGTTCCCGTTCCCGTGGGATTTCCGGGATAAAACCTATCCTATGTCCCGGGGTAAAAAGTAGCCTATGTCCTTTCTCGGGTATCAAAATATCTCTATACCAAATTTCACGCAAATTGGTTCAGTAGTTAGGACGTGATTTAGTAACAGACAGACAGACAGAGTTACTTTCGCATTTATAATATTAGTATGGATTAGCTTTAAAATTCATGATATTATGATTGAATTGATAATTAATAATTTTATCTAGAAAATATGAAATAAAAGGGTTATATTGTAGGTTACTTTAATAGGTACCCATAAACATGTATCTTATACACCCAGATTTTTGCGATTTTCAGCATTTTAGCACAATGTAAAGGATAAATTTAAATAAATTTATAACCATAAAATAAAAATGGTATATTATAAAGTTATCAATCAAAGCTCAGACAAGTATGGATCGGGCTTGTGGCGGTGTCATCAATCATGAGCATCCACTAATCAGGCCTGAAGTATGTCCTTGAATCTAGGCTGAGGTATATTTATAGCATGGAATAAGAATACCTACCTAACTATCTAGTGCCTACCCAGATGTATTCAAATAGATTACATTTGCTGCATTTTTTAAATTCTGTAAAAGTATTTTGTATGATTTTTTATGGTAGGTATCATAGTGTGAAATAAAGGCATATTATTTTACAGTACCTATCTTTCTTTAAAGATAATTTTCATTTATATTAAACGAACAGCTATGCTAAATTTTTTTTGGTTGTACGTCTGCGAAGTATCCTTATTTTTTCCAATAGCATTGGCAAAGTTTACTAACATTTAGTCCTGTAAATTTATTTTAATAATTCATCTTTTTCCCCCTGTTATATTATATAATGTGATATGTATTTTTATACCTATAAAAAGAAACCACAACCGCCTTTCCTTTCCTTAAAAAGACAGTCTTTCTATGACCCGTAGGACTTTTTGTTCCAATGAAAAGAAGTCAACATTTTCAGTCTAACCCGATTCAAAATCGACCGCCTCTTTTGTACAGTGGTTGTGTTGGTTTGGTACAGTACGCATGAGCGTAGAACCGAAGGGTGCTGGGTTCAATTCCCGGTGGAGACGAAAAAATAAATGTTTCGGTCTGGCAGGTCACAGAAGGTTGATGAACTTGTCCTTAAAGAAAATCGATCAGTGAAACAGATGTATGTATAATGCATCTGCCCCTTACCCCACTACGGGACATGGGACTTCACTCTCCAATTCAAAATCAACTCCACCTAAAGCCATATTTACTAAGATATCAGAAACCCGTTAATACCAGTTATCCATCAACAGCTAACGTGATTATGCCGATGCAGCTGTGCCATCAATCAAAGCCTTCTAATCAGCGAGGAACGTAACGGAGTAATTAAAGACGCTGCGAATAAATAATATTCAAGTCGAATATAATTATATATATATATGACTTTAAAATGTATATATCTGTACTAATATGACAAAACTGAAGAGTTTGTTTGTTTGAATGCGCTAATTTTTGGGAACTACTGGTCCGATTTGAAAAAATCTATCGGTGTTGGATAGCCCATTTATCGAGGAAGGCTATAGGCTATATAGCATCACGCTAAGACCAACAGGAGCGGAGCACTGCGGGTAAAACCGCGGAGCACAGCTAGTTAAAAAAAATAGCTTGTCAGGTTTCCGCCCGCGCCTACGTAGACGCTGACGTCAGCGTACTTACAAAAAGAAAGTTAAATAGTAATTAACAAAAATAAATCAAACATTTTCTCTTCACATTACTACGAAATTAAAATCAAATCTGAATCACAATTTTTGAGCAACTGAATCTGTTCATATTATTCTTGGTCACTTTTATTTTATTTGAAGTAGATCAGGGCCAAGCGCTTCCCTATTGTGCAATAAAAAAGTCACCTAATGCTTATTTTATATATTTAACTGTAGAGGTCAAAGCCATTTATATTCCATAAAAGCCTGCAATCCTTCGTCACATAAGGACATACACTAAAACACGATGAAAAAACCTTTACAGAAGTTTTTTCAACGTTAGAAAGAATTCGACAGCCACTATTAGTCACGTCACTGCTGACAAAGGAACTATTTGTAAAGGGGCAAAGTTTAACGTGGTTAACTGTTCACTATCTACCAGTGAAAAATGAATAAAAGAAATTGAAAGTCGTGGGATACGATTCGTTTAACTATTGGTGGAGTCAGTTCGGTTGGTACACATCCTAAAATTGTGTTGAACATAGTTTAGCAAAGTTTATATTACTTATGTCATTATTTAAATAATAAAAATTAAATGTTCCGTTTTTGTTCAGTTGCCTTTTGAAATATTGAAGAAAAGGGCTTCTTATATTATCGTTTCATTTTATATTATAATCGACTAGGGGCTGGTTGGTCACCTAATGGTAATAAAGATGATATTATAAACGTTACCACCGCATATGCATATTAGCAGAGGCATACGCACGGATTATTAAATAGTAACTACGCATAAGCCATAAGGTGAGTAATATTCAGGCCTTACACCTTAGCAGTCAGGTTGCCGAATTTAAGGGAACTAGCTGTGCCCCGCGGTTACACCCGCATTACCGCGACCCGCAGTCTTAGCGTGAGCCTATTAAGCCTTCTTCGATAAATGGGCTATCTAACACCGAAATAATTTTTCAAATCGGACCAGTAGTTCATGAGATTAGCGCTTTCAAACAAACAAACTCTTTAGCTTTATAATATTAGTATAAGTATATAGATTAGATAAAGAAACGTTTAATGAGGGAAATGGAATGGAAGAGAGAGGTAAAGCAAAGGACACGGCCATAGTTGGATTCAAGTTTGTATTTAAAAAGGGTTAATTAAGTATCGCCTATTGTCTGCTGATTTCAAAGTAAGTAAGTAATTCTTTTTGCTAAGTTTCGGACTAGATGGCAATTTGCCAAATGGCTGAAAATTTTACCCGACTTGAACAGAGGTGGGACCACAGACATATTATATTAAGTAGACAACGCAAGTACCGCGATCTGTATGAAAACCAAGCGTGTCATATTTTTTGTACTGACCTTGACGCGTTATGACGTCACGAGCGCTTTTTAGTGATGGAAATTTCATTTTAAGCTAAATCGATTAGGGACGCCACTCGCGCGGCGATTCTAGTATAGGAGTACGATGATAGACTTTTCAATGAGAGGTTGTGTGCACGAGCGCAAAAACGAATTGGAGGAAATTTGGGTGCTGATCTTCGCGTGATCTTCATAAATTCTCTATATTTTCAAGTAAGTTTACCTACGCTATTATAATTCGTACACTAATATTAAAACACCTTACGTATTCCGTGGTTTTCCTTGTTAGTAGGTAGTTCACAAACCAGATCTATGTCTAAGAGGTAGTCAAATAAATGAATCGTAATCGATTACAAAATCGATTCAAGACTAGAATTTATTAAATATTATATTATAATTAGATAATATTTCCCATATTATTTATTATAAGTAGGTACTTATCTTTTTTGTTGTAGAATATGGACGAGTCTAACTCAAACAAAAAGACCAGAGAACAATTTTTAGAAACTAAACGAAAAGTTCGATGTGTTCGATTACAAAATCGATTAGAATCGAGAACTGTTGCATCGAATGAACATCACTAAACACAAAATTGGACAGAAAAATGAGAACAGAAAAATGAGAAGACGCTATTCATTGCATATTATCATAAGACGCCATCTTTACCGTGCCAAGTAAAAGCCGCAATGTATTCCGAATCATTCCGTATGATTTCGTATCCATGTTTGTCACGATCGTTTTCCACAAATATTCTTTAATTGATTTTAAAATAAATAGTGCATATTCTGATTAGAAAATTACTTACCGGTGGAAGAAAACATCTCCGACAACTCGGCCACTCATAACTGTGGAGTTTCTACAGTTTATTACTGCGCAATTCGGCATTTTACTCTATTCCGTTTCACGTCTTTCCTTGGCGAACTGCAAGCGCGGACTGAGTGTAGGTAAGCGTCAAGCAAGCGTTTTATGCTTAGTTTGGACACGGGAAGTACATACACTCGCGTAGTCTATCTTAATGTATGTCTGTGGGTGGGACTATGTTTTTCAAGTGTATTTATGTATATATCTTTGGCACGTTCTGAAGAGTAAGCCTTTAAGCAAGATAGGTCTCGTTAAAATCCATTTTATTATGAGATTAAAAACGAGTACCTACCTACACACGTTAAAAATAGAAATTAAATGTTTTCAATTTTCATCTTGTTATTTTCCCAGCTACATTCGTTGAAGAAAAGCAGTTTCGATATAATTAAAAAGTTTATAGCAATCCGCATAACCCATACATTATAATCTCATCTATACTAATATTATAAAGCTGAAGAGTTTATTTTTTTGAACGCGCTTATTTCATTAATACTGGTCCGAATTGAAAAATTATTTCGGTGTTAGATAGCCCATTTATCGAGGAAGGGTATAGGCTATATATATCATCACGCTAAGACCTACAGAAGCATAGCCAGGCGGGTGAAACCGCGGGGCGCATCTCACTAGCTGCTCATAGATACAGACCTAACAAACAAATATTAGAAGCATTTCATCAGCACAATAAACTACAAGGGATTAATAAGCACCATACTTCAGCCGACTATATAATTTACAATGCCTCTGGGATCCCACTTCTGAAGCGTTATGTATGGTAATTTATGCACATATTATTATTGTTCACTATATTAAATAGCTGAAGTTATGTGTCAATATGCTATATTGCTAAATATACGTTATCTTGTCCTAGATAATGATAATTTAGATATAAAGAGTATAGGGGTAAATTATAACCTGGGGCCTTAGACAAACGTACGTAACGCCATGGAATAGAAACTGCTAACACTAATTATTATTGACATAAGCTCATGACATTTTGGTAATGGTTCGATCACACTACCAACGACGCAGACGACCACGACCAAAGTTCCAATCTTGCCGAAATTTGTTCAAAATCAATATTAAAATCTCCCGTCATTCTGGTACTCAGGAATAAAAAAATTCGAGGTCAATTAATAAAAAGAAATAGGGTTTTTTGCGATTTTCGCCGAGACGGTAAGTTTATCATACAATCACCTGAACCAAAATTGTATATAATCTAATTATCTATAAAAAAGGTTAAATACATTTTTTTCTAGGAGCCACCGTTTCTATGAAAAACCTGTTTGTTTATCCATTGATCTCAAATTTTTTTTTCCAAACACCAATACGACAGGAAATTCTTAAATTTCATTTTTAATTGTGTTTTGCACAATTTTATTTAATTGCGACTGGATGAAAATTTTGTTCGTGGTCGTCGTTGTCGTTGGTAGGGTGACCGAATCCTTATGCAAAACATCATACGCTTATGTCAATTTCTATCGATAGCGTATTCTATTCCTTGGCGTTTTGACGTTTGGCTAAGGCCCCTGTAAAAATAGACTTAATAACTACTTAAAACATAAAAAAACGACATGTGGCACTCGGGGACTGCCGCGGTAAGGCTATTGCATGCTATGCCTTCAAGCCACACCTCCGCCCGTCGGAGTGGGGTGCGTAAGGTTTTTTCGTTACGGCATTTTTAAAAAAATTATTAGCAACTTCAACCTTTTGTGCAGCATTTTGCTGAGGCTGTATCCGTTTGCCTAATTGTAAGATAAATTCTATAATGTGTTTGGCTGTGTTTTTTTTTTGGCAATAAATTTCTTTTCTTTCTTTCTTTCTTTCAAATATAACATTATAAATGACAATATTGCTCTGCCTTCTGAACTAGGTAATTACCTGTATCTCATGTACTGTACATACCTAATGTGAAACGTTCGATTAACCTAATCCGTATCACATATTAAATCCCAATTGAAAAGGCATCATAACATTGAATGATAATAATCTTTCAGCAATGTTTCGAATACATACATTTGTATAATCAGGTTATAGACTATCGAATATCGACTCTAGAATATTTCAAACCAGTGTCCAATACACTTTGATCGGTGTAAATTCTGACTCTTACTTTAAGAAGTTTTACAGCATATTTGAACGAAAACCTAGTGTGAAGGTGCAATGTACTAACGTTTTAACAAAATCTTTAGGTAAAGATAAAGGTAAGGTTTGTTTTTTCAATATTCCACTCTATGGTTTAAATAATAAAACTGAAAATAAAAATTAAAGACTCAAATCCCCCATCAGATGCAAGAAATAAAAGTCTAAGTCACAAAGAGACTCAGAGAAATTAATCTTTAAGTCAATGCAATTATCAAGACTTAGCCGTTCTTAACCATTTTCATTTTTACATCCGATTTGAACAATAAATATGAAGACTCTCCTATTCATTTCTTGCATTTCATACACATTTCATTGTTTTTCGTTCATTCTCGTGTGTTTACAATCGTTAATATAAGGTACGGGCGGGAAAAAAGTGTCTACGATAGAAAATAACCTATACAAAAACAATTCTTTACCTAATAGAACATGAATCACTGTATTGTGCTTAATCGCTCCTCGTACCCAAGTTATAGGATTATATTAATATTCCTATGAGAGTAATAAAGTTAAAATTATTATATACTAGCTTTCCGCCTGCGGCTTCACCCACGTTTTCAAAGAAAAACCCGCATAGTTCCCGTTCCCGTGGGATTTCCGGGATAAAACCTAGCCTATGTTACTCGTGGATAATGTAGCTTTCGAATGGTGAAAGAATTTTTAAAATCGGTCCAGTAGTTTATGAGCCTATTCGTTACAATCAAACAAACAAACAAACAAACAAAGTTTTCCTCCTTATAATATTAGTGTAGATTCGTGCTGTGCAATATTAAATAGAGTATACAGTGTACCTACAGTATTTGTGACTTACGTACTCTAATGTTAGCTAGTACCTATGCTTCCTTATTAGCTACAAAAATTTGGCCACAATGACTATAGCATTTGTAAGCGAACGAATAGGACGAAAGAACAAATAGAATAAACTAGTGGCTTCAAGTGAAGAGTAAACTGGTAACTTCTAGGGAAGGGAGCTCCATCATAAATAGACCACACATTTACTTACCAGCAGGCGAGATATTGTTCAAGTTATCGTTCATAAAAAAGAACAAGTTGAAATATATTATACCTATTATATCAACGCGGAAGATGTCACGAGTATCAAACATAAAAACCTTGATTAAACCATTCACACGGCACATCTTAACCTAATTCGTCGAATAATGAGTCGGTTAATTTTAATTAATTCGCGCACAGTCCTTTGAGTTTGATCTCTTAGAATTACTGAGACACGACGGCTCTTAATTAAGAATTTATTTTATAAGACCGCGGCTTATTTAGCTAGAAATGCTGATTAATTTTGCAACAATGAAGCTTTTACCGTAAGGAACGTGAATCGGTAAATGATTACTAAGTTACTACTCTGTAGTTGTAAATAGATGACGGGTTTAATAGATAGGTACTAGCTTTCCGCCCACGGCTTCGCCTACTATATTTTAAAACCTAATAAGTTATATACTAAAATCTTCCTCTTGAATCACTCTATCTATTAAAAAAACGCATCAAAATCTATTGCGTAGTTTTGAAGATTTAAGTATACAAAGGGACATAGGGACAGAGAAAGCGACTTTGTTTTATACTATGTAGTGATTCACAATCTGTTTTTACTTTGAGTGAACAGGTTATTGGGTATTTTTTTTAAATGCAACAATACTACCGGTAAACTTTACGCACACGGGCGACTTAGGTGAACTAGGTACATATTATGTAACACAAATTCAAACAATTATTTAGGCAACTAGACCTTAACAATCGTCATAATACATGTAATTTATTATGAATGAAAACAGTTTCTACAGAAAACACACTACGAACATTTATGAAAAAGTATTATTACAAAAAAAAACTATGGCGCTTTCAAATCATCACAATTGGTCAATTCTTTCACCAAACCGAAGGAACTAGCTTTGAAAAATCATCACATTCGGTTCACCCCATTGAAAGTTCTGCTTTAACACACCCAAAAAATATATTCAATCGAGTAAGCCCCCTATTTTGAAGTCGGTTAATAATATTTGGAGATTGCTCTGTGACGTCACTGGTCGAAATCACTGTCTCGTGATTTATTGGTTCCATATTATACGAGAATAAGATTTGTATGCATTGGGTCCTCCGAAATCTAGTTTGACTCATAACTTATATTGACAGGTTATTTATCAAGAACCTTATCCTTATTTTGTATGAACGAATATGTTACAGGAATAGCTTAATATTGTAATGTTTCACTCAATAATCAGAATAGATTTTATTTATTGTTTTGTTTATTTTATATAGACAAATATCAGCTATTATTCGTTCTACATGGTTTTAAAACAGTTATAAATAGTGTGTGGTTATGGATTTTGCCCGGGCAAAATCCTATATTTCAATAGCTCTTAATATTTTGTGATTCCGACCTGGGTATAAAATACTAAATTTTCATCATCTTTTTCCAATTTTAATTGAAAGAGTAACAAATAATATACATCCATCCTCATAAGCTTTCTCATAATATTTATATTAGGTATTATTAGAATTAACAATTTAAAAGTATGTATATAAATTTATAAAAGCACATTAAATATTAAAATTTTCTAGAGTTCAATTAACCACAATCATTAATAAATTGCATTTACTTTAATTAATTTTACAGAAGTATTCACAAATAACGTGAATACAGGCACGTCCTATTTATTTTAAATTCACGCTATCCAAATTAAAAAAAAATACCCATTCATCGTGATGAATATGTATTTTGGCGCGCATTGCCCAAGGACTTTTATTTTCACATTTAAATATGAACCACGAAGTAAAACCAGTCGTCAGCTCTCTTTTTATCTTCACTTTAAAATTGTGTGGCCATGAAAAACGTTTTATTTTTATACTGTGAAAAAAGCTATGGTAAAAGGTAAATTGAAAAAGGAAATATTTGGGGGAGGCCTATGTTCTGCAGTGGACATCCTGAAGGCATGAACGACGAAAGGTAAATTATTCGGGTAATTATTTTCGGGTACATAAGCTACATCATTGCCAAGTGTCATCAAAATCCGTTAAGTGGTTTTCGTGTGAAAGAGTAACAAACGTCCATGTTATAAACACCCATTCTCATAAATTCATTTGTAATATACTTTCTGTACTACCATCATAAATCATTAAATAAATAGGTTATTATATAAATATCGTTTGCTTTTGGTTAGGCTAGTCACGTCTCAGTAAATTCAATATGACCTGCTGTAGGGGATATTATATGTAATTTATAAGGTAAAGAGTATTTTTAGAAGATATTTCCGTTATTCGGTCTTATTAATACTGTCCTAATCAGATCGATAAACAATAAAACGGATTTCATGAATCATGCATTTATTTTTTAACATGGTTGTGAAACTCCAGACAGATACGAAAAAAAAATTAAATGGTCATAATTTCCAAGACAATTATATTATTATGTAGTACAAGATTTTATAAAAGTAATAACTATAGGTTTAATTGCTTTTGCTAATCGCTATTTTCATAGCTTCTCAGAACAGTAAGGCGACACATTGCAGGCTAAGTTTTGGCTTAAACTTCTGCAGTATCTACGGGAAACTTTATCCAAGTTGAAAATTACTCCGAAATGCATCCTTAGCCTCTATGAAATATTTGAATATTCTTAAAATAGTGTCATCATAGTCATAATAGGAAATCGGTCGTGTGCTCTTAGTTCATCCTAAATTAATAGTCTTGTGTTGATGTTAATTATATAATAATAATAATTATTTATTAAAAAACAAATTTTGAAAAAAAAAATGTAACGGATTTTGATGCGGTTTTTAGGGTTCCGTACCTCAAAAGGAAAAAACGGAACCCTTATAGGATCACTTTGTTGTCCGTCTGTCCGTCCGTCCGTCCGTCTGTCAAGACCCTTTTTCTCAGGAACGCGTGGAGGTATGAAGCTGAAATTTATATCAATTACTCAGGTCTACTGTCCCTTGAAGCCGTGAAAAAATCAAACTTCTAAGCCAACGCAATCAAAAGATACAGCCGTTTATGCCGCAAATTTTCGACACTTGCAAGGGAATCAAAACCTACAGGGTGCTTCCCGTGAACTCAGAATCTTGAAATTTGGTACGAAGCAACGACTTATAGCATAGATAAAGGAAAAATTACGAAAACCATAAATTTTTAGTTACATCACATAATATATTTTTTTAATAATTTTAAACTTACTACCCATTTCCTCATAAACGCGTAGAGGTATTAAATTGAAATTCATACCAAATTATGGTATTAAATACGTAAGTAGTAAATAGGTATTAAATACGGAACCCTCGGTGCGCGAGTCCGACTCGCACTTGGCCGGTTTTTTTAATAAGTAATAGAGTGATACTTTATTATTACTTTTACTTATTTATCAGGTTTAAGTCAAAACGGGCGAAGCCGCAGTTGGAAAGCTAGTAATTTATAAAGAGTAAATATAAACTATGTCCCTATGTCACCTTTTCATAGCACTTAAACAAACCCACCTGTGAGAGAAATCTTAACCAGTTGCTTTGGGACGTATAGCTCTTCCGAGCACTAAATTAAACCAGGTCATAACTGAGACCAAGTTCTAAGTAACTTCCTAACTAACGTTTAGTAACTTGTGACAATATTATAAACTGCATCGCCTGTCCATAGTTATGTTTTCAATATTGAGATTGGTTTGCTTCTCGGTCGTTTTAACCTAGTATTTCTGGAATAAGAACTGAATATAATAATAAACATTCACATCACTACATAGTATAAAACAGTCGCTTTCTATGTCCCAATGTCCCTATGTATGCTTAAATCTTTAAAACTACGCAACGTGTTTTGATGTGATTTTTTTAATAGATAGAGTGGTTCTCGAGGAAGGTTTTAGTATATTATAATTTATTAGGTTTTAGTCAAAGTGGGCGAAGCCGCGGGCAGAAAGCTAGTACTATTTAAAAGACTATTCAAAGGTTGCCTGATAGACATCGGTCATACGTGTTAAGGCAGCCTTTATAATATAATTTTTTTTTGTACGTTTCTGTATTGTTTTCTAATTTCTACGTGTGTGCTATATAAATAAAAAAAAGTTTAAATTGGAAGGATATTGTTTAGATGGAGAGTGTGGGTTTATTTTTTATATAAATAAGAACGATAAAGACAAACAATGTATAATTTTGATTCGTAGTAATATAATGCCAAGATATTGGGTACAAAGATATAAATTATAATATTTTCATTATCTAAGAAATACGTATTTAATGGCTTTATGATAGACTAGCTTCCGCCCACGACTTTGTACGTGCATCCCCGTTTTTCCCCGTTCCCGCAAGAATTTCGGGAAATCCTTTCTTAGCGGATGCCTGCGTCCTAACATCTACCTGCATGCCAAATTTCAGCCCGATTCGTCCAGTGGTTTGGGCTGTGCGTTGATAGATCACTATATCAGTCACCTTTGAGTTTTATATATATAGATAATGTAAAACTTTGAGTCGAAGACCGAAGAAAACCTTTAAATTATTTGTCCATTATTGAATATCCTAAGTGACTATTAATTCAGAGACCTTGCTTAAGAGTGCGCGCTGAAATTTTGGAACATATTTTGTGTATACCTATTCAATTACTTAAACGCAGTTTAGGAAAGTTCTTTCTCTCCTCCGTGGATCCCATCTTTCAACATTAAGTAATTATTATTATTGATTGATTTATTTGATTATACTATAATATTATGTATGTTCATATTATATTATGTATCAGCCATCTGGTTAACATAACACAAGTGAAAGCTTAGTATGGGATCAGATCGTGCCGTGTGTGAGAATTGTACTGAAATACCTATTAAAAAAAATGGTGGAACCAAATAAAAAGCTAGATAGAAAAAGTTAGTACCCTTTATGTGGTACGAGGTGAGGTCTACTAGTTGTACCCGAAAAATTTTCCCCGAATCAATTACTATTGGAGCAGAGCTTTGACACTTTTGAATTGTCAAAGCCTTACTCGACTTCAACTGTATTTTCTCTTTTAGGGTTCCGTATTTCAAAACACAATTCGAATTAAATCAAGCCAAGACTTTCCTTGGCTTGATTGCAGTTCTTTAGCTGAAGACCTAAAAGCAAATACTTGATAGCGTTATTTAAATTAAATAAATAGGTATAACTATAATTATTAATTACTAGCCCACCCCTTCTCGCCCGCGGCTTCGCCCGCTTTGTCTTAAACCGAATAAATTAAATACTAAAACCTTCCTCTTGAATCACTATCTATTAAAAAACGCATCAAATTCCGTTGCGTAGTTTTATACATTTAAGCATACTATACATAGGGACATAGAGACAGATAATTTGCCTATTATTTGCCTAGTAGTCCAAGACAAACTTATATATAGCAAAAAACGTGGGTGGAATCTCGTCTCACGCTCTCAACTTATTAATAAGCGTTAAGTTACTAGTTAGCTATTTTTTTCTAAGCCATTTCTAGCAATGAGCGTCGATAGGGAAAAGAAGGCATGTAATCTAGATAATGTAAGTCCTCTATCGTAGAACTTGGGATACTTAAAACAGGTTTGATAATTTATTTATTTATTCATAAGAAATACCAACGTTTAATTACATAGAAGCATTAACTTTTAACTTAGACTTAAATGTTTTAGTAAATGTAACAAACAATTACAGGTATTTACAACATGCAAAATATAAGTTTCACAAATCACATTGTGAAACGGAATTCAATGTTGTGATAATAAACACAACATTGGATTCCGTTAAACACAACACGCACTTGGCCACTCTTCTGTCCGACAGCAACGTACAATGACGTCGCACACATTGTCATGTAGTTTTGGTGATTCTCCTGTAAAAGTTCAACTTTGACGTTGTTGTTCATTTCTGTCGGCGAATGATGAATGGAGGGCTTTATTATGAACGTATTTTGGTTATTTTCGGCCTTTTCTGGAGAAGAATGATTTTGAGCATAGACAAAAATGGAGCTTTTTACTTTATGGTACGGGAGCCAGGAACAGATTTTATGACCAACTTCCTCTCAAGCGGTAATTAGTAAAATGCATCAAAGTATAGTATTATGAAGCCTAGTGAACGTCAGCTGGAGCTCGGTTGGGGGGAAGAGCGGTTGTAGCCTCCCACGCACGTAGGAAAAAAAAATACATTCATTCATTTCCTCTCAGCTAAAAATTTGTCAAATTGTAGCTAACCCAATATCTCAACGAAAAATAATAATCAGCTGGTTACAGCATGGTGTATTATACGTCAGCTGGTGTCTCGAATATAATGAGACATTAACAAAATCATCGAGATACGTGGAATTCCATCAACATAAGTCCCCGTAAAAGATAAGTAATAACTTTATTAATTATATATTTTACTATTATTTTCTTAATAATTATAGTTAAATAATGTGTTTAGTCGGTTATTTCATATTTGTTACACTTTTAGGTAGTTATGTGAATTGGATGATATGATAGTTATTTTTAAATGCAGTTTATAATATTTGTAAAAACATGTTTACCGATGTGGCTGAATGCAAGCCACGCCTTTGCCTATAAAATAGTAAAGTATCGACACGACCCATCATACGAGCAATCACTAAGACGAACTAATAATGCTTCTTCAATAATGCTTCTTGAATATTCTTTTCGAATGATTACGTATGCTCGTCTATACTAAACGCACGTTAGTCCCCTTCTTTCTTACTTCTCCCAAAAATCTTTCACAATGCTTTACACAAAAGGGCCGTAGTACCTACCCCGATCATGCGCACAACTAACCACCTCCAAGCGTACCTTATTACTGTCTATATTATGCTAGCGTGTGTTGCTTGAATTTTTAAAATAACGATTATAATTAAAGATACGTCATTTCCTCCCAGATGAAAATTTGTGAGCTGATTGTTAATATATTGATGCGATAAATAAAAAAAATCAGCTAGCAATACGTCGAGGAAAACCTAGTCAGTTGATGCATATAAATTGGCAATAGATGCTTCTGTCTAACTCCTATGTAATAACTTTCAAAGTATCAGCTGACGGTTTTTCCACCAAGATACAGCCAGCTGACCTATATATTTATCCATAGTTACATATAAGCTATCATCAGGTAAATTTTTGTTTGAGAGGAAATCACGGAAAATATATTTTTTTTTTTTCATCTTCGAGTCACCAGCTGACGATTAATACACCATGTTGTGACCAGCTGATTATTTTTTTTCGTTGGGATATTGGGTTAGCTACAATTTGACAAATTTTTAGCTGAGAGGATATGAATGAATGTATTTTTTTTTTCCTACGTGCGTGGGAGGCTACAACCGCTCACCCCCCCAACCGAGCGCCAGCTGACGTTCACGAGGCTTTATAATACTATACTCTGATGCATCTGACGAATTATCTCTTGAGAGGAAATAATGAACCAAATTTGCACGTGGCTCCCGTACCATTATTAAAAGTGCTAATTATTATTACATGTAATCTGTATTATTTACTAGCGGTCCGCCCCGGCTTCGCCCGTGGTACATTTTTACGTTTTCTCTCCATAAGAACCATCCTCGTACTTCAAGAAATATAATAAAAAAAGAATTAACGAAATCGTTTCAGTTGTTCTCGAGTTATGCGCTTACCAACACATTTTGCGATTCATTTTTATATTATAGATTATTTATGTAAATTAAATAAATTCTCAATACTGAAAGACGAAGAATAAGAAGAAGAAAAAAGCTTTTGAATACCTAAACGTTAATGTAAAAATGCATTACTACGATCTGAGCCTCTTTTATAATGAAACTGTAAATATTTTAAGGAAATAGTCTCGTGTGTAGTATGAAAACTTAGGTATATAAGTAATTAATTTTATGTTTATATTATACTAGATTACCGCCCGCGGCTTCGCCCGCTTTGTCTAAAACCTAATAAATTATATACTAAAACCTTCCTCTTGAATCAATCTATCTATTAAAAAAAACCGCATTAAAATCCGTTGCGTAGTTTTAAAGATTTAAGCATACAAAGGGACATAGGGACAGAGAAAGCGACTTTGTTTTATACTATGTAGTGATTGATATACTACAATATATTATTACTTGTACGAACTTTTACAAATCTATATATATAAAAGAAAGTCTGTATGTTCCAACACTTATAACTCGAGATCTGCTGAACCAATTTTCATGGTTTTGGATTTGTTGGATTTGTCACCGCCCAGAATAGAAGAATAAATTATAAAAACAACAAAAACTAGACGAATAAATATTTTCCGAAAATTTTGATTTTCGTACATGTCAATCATTAGTTGTCAATCCTGTTAAATACGGAAAATAATGTTTGACATTCATGCGTTCAAAAATGTATTATGTGTAAAATAATTAAAAAGTAAAAAGGGTGAATAAATATTGTTTGTATTTTTTTTTAATCAATTATCAAAAAGTGCAATAAAAGCAGATATATAAAAATTCCTCAAATGATTGTGTTTACGCGTGTTTTCAGAAATTAATAAGGTATTTTTGGTGAGGAATCTAACCAAGAAGGTTAGTTCGCTTAATTATTAAAAAGAAATTCTATAAAAATGTAAAAATTCTGACAATATCACAGAACAGTAAGAACATAATAGAAGTGCGATGTGGGCGTGGCCCACGTGTCACTAGTAAGGTAAGATCACCTAACTCGCTCTCAGTTGTGCGCAGAAAAATATTCGAGTCGGTTTTCAACTGTCAAACCTTATTTCCATATTTATTCATTATTTAGAGCGTGTTGTTCGGTATTAGAGTGGAAAAATGATAGCAGACGAAATAATATCAGCAATCGAGGCATTTCATACCATCGGTAAGTCTTATTTTATTTTATTTTAAATATATTTTATGTTACAACTTCGCTTGTCGTAATTTGTCAAAAATTTATAAAAATATTAAGTCAAAATGAACCTTAATCCATAAGGGTGTATTCAGAAAGAAAGCTTGAAACTTATAAGCGCTTATCGGTGCTTGTCAATGCTGGTTTTGACAAGCTTGTCAATGCTGGTTTTGACAAGCTGGTTTGAGCATTGACAAGCGCCGATAAGCGCTTATAAGTTTCAAGCTTTCTTTCTGAATACGCCCTAAGAAATAAGTACTAATATAGATTGAACAGCAAACAAGACTTTCTGGAATATTATTGCAATAAACAAACGAATGTCGGATTAGTGATGCATGTGGCGCATATCGACAGTATCGATACTTTCGAAAAGACAAACATTATAAATATTAAATTTTATTCTATTTTTCCTTAGCTTTCATTTGTCCTATTTATTTATAGATTTTCGAAAGAGCCTAATTTAAAAGAGAAATGGATAATAAATGCAACGTGACGAGTTAACTGGATGCCGAACAGCAATAAGCAGTCTAACAAAGGCCACCGATACATCAAACCTACGGCAGTTCCAAGATTTAAAATAATGCATATTTTCTGTTTGTTTTATAAATATAGATTTATTCTATTCTATTCCGTTTTTTATTTAAATATAATAATATGAAAAGACGTACTTAGTAGTAATAAACATACTCCAAAATGTGACACAAAAAAAAAATGCACAAAAATATATTTATTTGTGAATTATCGATAACAAGGCTGACATCCCTTAGAGCATAGCATCAGGTTAATGTCAAGTTAATGTCATTAATTTAGAGTGACACAAATTTCAACCTTATCTTTATGTGTTGAGGTTCAAAGTTATATGTATTGAAAACCAACGCCCTCTGTTGTCGAATAGCTGAATGTTTTCGAATTTGGAATTTCTGAGCAAAGAGAAACAAAACAGCTAATATACCTAGGGATGTTATACTAAAATAAACCGTAACATGGTGCGTGAGGGTACATATTGAAATGCTGAATTTATAACCTAAGTCAGTTTTTACTCAAATTAAGCTGTCCAATCAAAGGCATAGTTTACTTGTAGTGTATTGTATAACTATCGGTTTAAATGTGTGGGTTTGGCGACACTGGTTTTCATACTAATTATGACATTATAGCACTTCTATTATGTTCTTACTGTTCTGTGATTATAATTATTTTGTAATCTAAAGCCCGGCATTCACTACACGCACCGCGAGCCGATCCCCGAGCCGTACCAATCCGTGGACAAATCCGTCATCGCCCACACACTACACGAGCGCCGAGTTGAAGTCCAGTTGACTGTGAACTTTGGTGAGCCTCGCACGTATCTACCCTACCACGAAAAAAAGCTCTCTGGCTGGTAGTCGGTGCAATATTTTTAACGCAGAAAAAAAAGCTCGTGTGCGCAAAGGAATAGCTGAAACAACGAAGAAAAAAAGAACGAACGAACTAGAACTGCACATTTGTTTAACTTTTTTCAATTAAAATAATATGTTTATAATAATAATGACCGATACGAGTAATTTTTATATTTGATTTTACTAATAAACCATTCTTAACATAATAAACATTTTCTGATTTAAAGAACTGAACCTTTTTTCTTTTTAAATACTTACTAGAGACGTTACTCTAAAAATCGAAATCTGTTATCCACCATAAATAAATAAATGCGTTGTGATTTATGAATTCTTTTAATCCATACTAATATTATAAATGCGAAAATAACTCTGTCTGTCTGTCTGTTACTCAATCACGCCTTAACTACTGAAGCAATTTGCATGAAATTTGGTATAGAGATATTTTGATACCCGTTAAAGGACAGGCTACTTTTTACCCCGGGAAATAGGATAGGTTTTATCCCGGCAATCCCACGGGAACGGGAACTATGCGGGTTTTTCTTTGACTGAGCGGGCGAAGCTGCGGGTGGAAAGCTAGTTAGTTAATTATAAAATTAAATAAGTATATGGCGAATGACTGACAAGTTCACCGACAAATCCGCGCGCGCACACACACGTACGGATTTGTCCGGCGCGGCTCGGGTGCGGCGCGGCGCTCGCGTCTCCAGGCGGCGAGCCCGCGCCGAGCCACGAGCCGCGCACAACTACACATACACACGCAGATTGGTCCGCGGACTTGTCGCCAGCTACAAATCCAGCGGATGGGTGCGCCTGTGAATGGTACCCATAAGTATAATTTGTTGGAATTTCGTCGACTGCTTCAACAATATTGCGTTGACCTATTAATATTAATATGTATATAACGTTAAAATTGAAACGAAGCCCCTGACTGCGTCAACAATATAAACAAGCTAAATTGCGTTTTGAAGATTACATCCATTTACGCGATGCAATTAGCACAGAGAAGAAGATGCAGAAAATGTTGGTCTGTTTACTGCGACATACACAGGTCATGAATATGCGCAAGATGCAATGGCATACATAATATTTTCGTCTTTATGGTCGGCCAGATCTTAGATTACAAAATAAAGTATTCATTACAATATTTACATGTAATCCGAAATGGATGGAAATTATTCAACTGCTGCTTCCCGGACATATATCAAATGATCGGCTCAACATTACCACACATGTTTTCAAGCAAAAAATCCGATTATGAGTTACAAAAGCAACACATCTTTTGGGATAATTCAATTATGGATGTATTCAATCGAATGACAAAAATAAGGCTTGCAGCATGCACACATTTTAATTTGGTTAGTCGAAAGAATTCGGGCGGATAAAAATTGTATGTGCGGGGATTGCTAATCCTGTAACCAATCCAGATATGACATGATGTTCTAATCACGAACATATGATTCATGGACCGTGTGGCACCATCAACCGCCAATCACCATGCATGGTTGACAGCGAGTGTTCCAAAAGGTATCCACGAAAATTGACGGCAAAGACCATCACCGGCAACGATGGTTACCCACTGTATCATCGTCGGTCGCCCGATGATAGTGGTAGAAGTAGAACTATCATAATTAAAGTGAAAGGAAACGATTTGTGGTCGACACCAGTTAAAGAACGAAAAGAGTTAATTCGAGTGCATCCCAGGCTGCAAAACGTAGTTTAATTCAATAGGTAATTTTTCTCTGACACGTGTAGGTATGAAGTATTTAAGTAATTATTTTTTTATTCTATTTCTATATGTGTTATTCATCGAAATAAAAAGCCATTATACCTATATCTATATTTATTTTGTATCATTGTATTCCGTTCATCATAGCCTAAATTAGTTCCAAGCCCAAAGGTAACACGACATTCATTGACTGGGCGGTACAAAGTTCGCCGGGCCAGCTAGTGAAAAATAATATGTTCCTAACCTTGTTGCTCATTCAATAAAATTATTATTAGGGTCTCTACCAACTCTACCAACCGGGTCGACAAATTGAAATCAAATCAACTGAAACTTATTAATTTAAATAATTAATAATATAATGAACAAAGTAAATCAAATATCGCATACATTAGCGAACCTATTTGCCTTTATAGAATTATTATGCTACATTTTCGATACGGTTTTAGAATTTAGCAGTATAATAATATGTATTATAAATTTGGCATTGAATGAACATTGGCATGAAATTATAATTAACTTAGTACTTATACGTACACCAATTAAGTATTCTATTTTATTCTATTGGAATACGCATTACAAAATAGTATAAACGCTATCGAATCGTAGAAATTATTTAGCTTCGATTAAAATGTTTTCAGGGAAAACCCTACAAAAAAACGTATAAAACATATATCAATAAAAAAATGTGTGCGTGTACTAGTGTACACAAGAAGTGAAACTTCTTTATGACCTTATTTTTCAAAAAATAATTTACTATAATATGCAACTTTAGAGAAATACGTCGAATCACTCGTAGTAGGGATAAGAAAAAGATGGCGCGTAACAGAAAAATGTCACGCATAACGAAAAAATGTTACACTATATTTTTTGCCAACCCCAATAAAGAAGTTTCACTTCAAAAACAGAAAAAGTCATCGTTCGTTAGTGAATCAGAATAGACGTGTATTACTTTTTACTATAAAGTGCTTTGCGATTTTAATAATTATTTACATGATAATAAGAACTCAAGTTGCATAATTAGTGTTTGGTATTTATATCATTTCAATTTACGTTCGAAACACAGCGAGCGTTTCAAGCGGGAGCAAGACAATTGCAATTTTTTGTCCTGCACGCACCGTAGAACGACTCATATTCGTGCACAAATTATCCATTGCGGAGTAAATATGAGTGTACGCCGATCGCCAACACGTTTAACCAGCAGTGGTGCAGTGGGTACTGCCGGTGGATCGCATCCCGATCTATCGAAGCTAAGTTCGTTTTCAACGAGTTCTACGCCAACTGATACTCAAATCACTTACAGAAAACGGAAACAACCGCTAGAACAAGATTGCAGATGTAGTGATGATATGAAGGATATTCGCTCGGAGTTGAGCCGTATTAGTACATTACTTGAAAAATATGTTTGCTCAAACGAACAAATAATAAACAAAATTCATGAAAACATTTCTGAGGTAAAAACACAAATTACCGAAATTAAATCGTCCAACGAACAATCCTTGAATTTAATTCGCCAAAATACGAATCAAATCAATGAAATTAAGTCATCAGCATGTATGATAATTACTGAACAAAACATATTGAAGAGTACTATTTCTCAATTAGAATCCCAGATCAACCAGGGTGAGAGTAAAATAAAATCACTGGAGTTAAATCTTCAATCAATAAATCAGTCATCCAATCCATCGGGTCTTACGTCTAAAAATCAACTACATATAAATGAACACTTAATCAAGGAACTACGAGACAGAAAAAGCCGCGAAAAAAATGTAATTTTTGCTGGTTTCCCAGAATCGACATCTTATAACTCAGAGGAGAGGATATCTAAAGACAACTACGAAATTTTAAAAATTACCTCGCTAATAAGTTCAGACCTACCGAAGCCAGTAAAGATATATAGAATTGGCAAGTATTCACCGGGGAAAAATCGTAGAATAAAGGTTTGCTATGACACAATTGAATCTGCTAAAATAATCCTACGTAACAAAAATAAACTACCCAACAATATTAAAGCTTTTAGTGATCAAACGCCAGCTCAGGAAAAATATCTTAAAAGTTTACAGGATGAACTAAACCGTCGCATTGGTGAAGGAGAAACAGATCTCACAATAAAATACGTTAACGGAATGCCTACTATAAAGAAAATTATGTCAAAAAACTAGAAATAAATTTAAAGACAAACAACCAAAATATCAACTCCTATGAAATACTAGACAGCTATGAAAATTTGCAACTCTCCCGATCCAGACTTAGATTTATATACTTCAATGCGCGAAGCATAAGAAAAAAAGGTAAACTAGATGAAGTAAAATGTATCCTGAGCTCATTAATAAAACCTATCCACGTAATTCTAATTACTGAAACTTGGATAAATTCTGATGCGCAAGCTTCAGAATTAAATATTGATAATTACACACATTATTTTAACTACCGGACTGACGCAAGAGGAGGTGGAGTCTCAGCATACATCCACAACGATTTAAAACACAATCTTATTGAATCACGATACGAGGAAGGGAACAATTACTTATGGATAAGTTTAGAACGATGTAAAATTGATGTAGGCGTTATCTATAAACCGGGCTATACTAACTGTCAAAAATTCCTTGAAATGTATGAATCGCAATTACAACAAAGGCACAGAGCTATTATTTTTGGAGATTTTAATATCGACTTGTTAACAAAAGATAAAAATACCAAACTATACAAATATACTCTTAAGTATAATGGACATATATTACTCAATAAACTAACTAAAAAATACAGCACAAGAGACTCTTCAAAAAAATCTATCATTGACCATGTAAGTACGAACCTTCAAAATGATAATTTTCATTATATTTCCGACCATAAGCACATATACGTAGAATTAAAAAAATATTTACCCCCAAAAAGTGTTAAAACTCAATATAAAGCAATTAATTACGAAAGATTATCATCCCTGTCTGACTCCATAGTTGATACTGAAATAAACAAAGATTATACAATATTAGAAAATAAAATTAAATCTATTATAGATAAAAGTAAGATTACTAAAACTAAATTTCTAAATCTGCCCCGAAAAGACTGGATAAACAAAGCAATTTTAACAGAATTTAACGAAAGAAATTTATTATGGTCTCAACTAAAAAACAACCCTAAAAATAAAAACCTTCAAATAAAATTTAACACTCAAAAAATAAAGGTAAAAAAATTTATTCAAGACACAAAAGATTCTTACTATTACCAAGAATTTACAAGGAATATAAATAAACCCAAGAAATTATGGACTTTAGTAAATAAATTAGCTAATAACAAAACTGTAAAATGTACTTTACCTACTAAATTACTTATAAATTCTGAATATATTACCGAGCCAAATGAAATATGCCAGATATTTAATCAATATTTTTCTACAATAGGATCTCGTCTAGCAAATTTAATACCCCTACAATATCAAACCAACTCTTCCTCAACCTTACCTAAATCACCATCAAAAAAGTACGAATTATCCACTTTTGATCCGTGTACACCTAATGAAATTTTAAAAATTATAAATAACCTTAATTCAAACTGTAGTACAGGTCTTGATGGTATTACCACAAAAGCAATTAAATGCATTAAAGAAAAATTGAATCATACCTTAAGCGATTGTTTCAACCAAGCTATAAGTCAAGGACGTTTTCCGGATTCGTTAAAAATAGCGAAGGTAACTCCTATCTATAAGAGTGGTTCAAAATTTGAACCTGGTAACTATAGGCCAATTTCGGTGTTGCCAGTGTTGTCAAAAATATTAGAGAAAATTTTACACACGAGATTAGAAAAATATTTAGACTCATTTAATTGTATTTCAGTGCGTCAATACGGTTTTAAGCCAAAAAGTAACACTCTGTCAGCGACTATAGACCTGACTACTAAAATAAAACAGAACATTGACGCAAAAAATTTAGTTTTGGGAGTATTTATTGACCTACAAAAGGCCTTCGATACCGTTTCTCACGAACTTTTAATAAAGAAATTAGCATCCATTAACATTACTGGTAAAGCACTAGACATGCTGAAATCATATTTAAAAAATCGATCACAAATCGTTAAAATAGATAACTACAATAGCATTCCCTTACCAGTTACGTGTGGCATACCACAAGGTTCGATTTTAGGCCCATTGCTTTTTTTAATTTATATTAATAATTTACAAGATTTAAAACTAAATGGTCATCTAACACTTTATGCGGATGACACCTGTCTGTTTTATTTTGGTCCCTCTATACATGACATGATAAAGCAAGCACAAAATGATTTAAATAAATTAAATAAATGGTTTCAATACAATCTACTAACAATAAATATATCTAAAACGTGTTATATTAAATTTAAAGCTCAGAACAAAATTATTCCACCACACGCTCCACTTAAAATTAACGGTGTTGTATTAGAACATAAAACCCACGAGAAATACCTAGGTTTGCGAATCGACAGCTCTCTAAAATGGAATTATCACATCGACCACCTAAAAAATAAATTATCAGCACTTCTTAGATCTCTGCGTAATATCACTTCTTGCATTCCTCATAAATTACGCCACACCATCTACAACACGTTAGTCAAACCTCACCTAATGTATTTAATAGAAGTATGGGGTAGCGCTTACAAAAATAAATTAGCGCCACTACAAATTTTACAAAATAAAATTATTAAAACCATTTTTAAATATCCTTTTTTAACTTCTACAAATAAAATCTACGACGATACTAAAATAATGAATTTAAAACAATTATACTTTTATAATACGTGTATGTTCATCCACAAAGCGCTACATAAAAACATAAATACAAATATAATATTCTCAACATCAAATCGCCACTATCCTAATAGACGAGCTAGCTATCTTGCCCTCCCGAAGATCCGAACGAATTATGGAAGGCGAACGGCAACATACGAGGGAGCACGTTTCTATAACGGATTGCCAAGCAAATTAAAAAGTGTAAACTCATTCATTGTATTCAAAAAACAATTAGCGAAACACATCCTGGAAGACCACACGCTCAAACTTTGAATGCAATGAATGAGTACCTAACCTAAACTTATGTTTGTAACTTACTTAGTATGTAACTTACTCTAAATTTTTAATTAACTAACGAATGATATTTATTATAAATACCTATGTTTTAAATTTAAGTTTCTCATGTAAGTGACTTAATGTCTTAATGGGAATAAATGTCTTTAAACCTAAACCTAAAAACAAAACGTAAACTTTATAGAAATAGAAACCTGAGAAAACTTGATTCAAACAATATTATTAAAAAAAATATCGCATAAATTCATTCAACAAAAACACAATAATTAATTATCTGCATGTAGAACATACAAATGTATAAAAATAAAATACATAAGTAAATCAAATAAAAAGCGTAGGAACACAAAACTTCTGAATGTCCCCATAAAACAAGATTTAATTAAATCTTACATCGCGATAATGGCAACATGAAACTCAAAGGATTCTTAAAGAACTTAATGAAATTTAACATTACATTGTCTGAAATTAGTTGATCCATTGGGTCTCGTAAAATGATACATATACAAAAACGTTTGTTTTTGTTTCCTTTGTTTACGTTTATTAGTTCCCATAATGTGACAAAATTAAATAGTAAGAAGTATCATTATTCTTCTTATTTAATGACTAGTTGTGCTCCGCGGTTTTACTCGCTCGCGGTTTTACTCCACTCCTGTTGGTCTAAGCTTGATGATATTATATATCTAACGCCGAAATAATTTTTCAAATCGAACCAGTAGTTTAAATTAAAATGAAAATTTGCTAAATTATCGACCATTTCAATGCTTACATTCAACTCAAATCAATATAAATCGATACTTAATTTTATAAAGCTGAAGAGTTTGTTTGTTTGTCCTGAGATTT
Source organism: Colias croceus (assembly GCF_905220415.1). Classification (NCBI taxonomy): domain Eukaryota; kingdom Metazoa; phylum Arthropoda; class Insecta; order Lepidoptera; family Pieridae; genus Colias; species Colias croceus. Next base: position 10,932,146 of record NC_059542.1, on the reverse strand, counting down.
GCGCGTTCGAAATTAAACGCAATCATCTTTTGCAAGATCAACAAATATTTGGCTTGGCAATCTTCTAATATAGAAACTCCCATACAAACTGCTCGACAAAAAACATAATAAAATTGAGCTACGATATAAATTTAAGCCCTAAATCATTATATTATATCTTCGAGATACGTTTTGTTTATATGACAAACTATATTTGGAATAACGGCAATATGTTGCATCCTTTAAACGATTTAATAAACTGCACTCAATTTTGTATGCGCACAAATACATATTGCTACATAAGCAAAAACATTAAAATTTTCTTCACTAGGTGATAAGAATAGAATTCTACCGAATAGTTAACATTGAATCATGAACACGAGAATTTGATCAAAGCAGTTAACTCCAGTCCACAACTCGTAACGTTAAGCTCTAACTCTAAATTAGACCACTCTAGCTCTAACTCTAAATTAGACCGGGACATAACTGAGTTCCACATAACTTGCTGGCATTTAACTTGGCGATATGAAGTATTAGATTGTTAGTATCGTGTAGCAGTTATTATGTCTGTAGCTGTAGTATCGCTGTCGCGTGTTTTGTTCCCTTTTTGACATCTTGTGGGGTTGTACATTGAATATGTTTCTCTGATCGATTAGTCCTTTATGTCCTACCAGATCAGGGGTTACAATGATGTCTTATAGCAGTCTTATTTCAAGGTGGGAGAATCATGGCACTAGATGACCAACAGCGCTATCATTTATTATTCACAGTGAAATTAATACTGCTTTAAGTTGTTTTCTTTAATTTAAAATTTATAAAATAAAAGGCCCATTTTACTTATTTCGTAAGATCTAATTCCTGACACATTTTATCTGCTTAAATAATATTATATAAATAATTGGGCTTAAATTTACATAAATACAGTTTGTGACTTGAGAAACGACATAGAATAGTTTTTATCCCGAAAATCCCACGATACGATACCACTATGCGATACGAGTTTTCCTTTCACTACGTAGACAAAGCCACGAAAAGCTACTTGTATTTTTTTCTCTGGTCTACTTTAATATCCATAAACTAATACCTGTAAGCAATTTAATCAAAACGAATTCACGTAATCGAAGCATTGACAAGCGCTCAACGTTAGTAATAAATGGAGTGTCGCCAGGAATGAGGTGATAAAAGCGACAAACGAGAGTCGAGGTCGGGGGGCAAGCTTGTTCTATAAATCGTGTTCGAGTTTTTGCAGACATTGGGAACGTTTAGCTACGTCATTTGATATGTTATGGGTAAAGTGTGAAATGATTGGTTTATGAAAAGGAAATGTAGAGTTGAAATAAATAATCATTGATATTTTTTATTTGAATTTGATTTGAAAATAGAAATGTCAATAATAATTTATTATTCCTCAGTAAAATATTTAGGCATTTGCGAGGGCATTTGCGAAGGCATTTGCGAAGGCATTTGCGAAGGCATTTGCGAACGCGCTTGCGAACGCGCTTGCGAACGCGCTTGCGAACGCTCTTGCGAACGCGCCTACGAACGCGCCTGCGAACGCGCCTGCGAACGCGCCTGCGAACGCGCCTGCGAACGCGCCTGCGAACGCGCCTGCGAACGCGCCTGCGAACGCGCCTGCGAACGCGCCTGCGAACGCGCCTGCGAACGCGCCTGCGAACGCGCCTGCGAACGCGCCTGCGAACGCGCCTGCGAACGCGCCTGCGAACGCGCCTGCGAACGCGCCTGCGAACGCGCCTGCGAACGCGCCTGCGAACGCGCCTGCGAACGCGCCTGCGAACGCGCCTGCGAACGCGCCTGCGAACGCGCCTGCGAACGCGCCTGCGAACGCGCTGCGAACGCGGCTGCGAACGCGGCTGCGAACGCGCCTGCGAACGCGCCTGCGAACGCGCCTGCGAACGCGCCTGCGAACGCGCCTGCGAACGCGCCTGCGAACGCGCCTGGGCGTATGACAATTATTTGTTAATCAGTCATTGTAGAGGTAAATAATACTAATGTTTTGGTCTCATTTTCTGTGTCGACTGTCGACTTTCGAGAATCGAGTGTGAATTTTCTTACGGATATTAAGCTTAGTTGTTAGTACCTGGATAATTCAATTTTTAGATTTGGTTAGGTACCTTCCAGGTCAAAGCCTGGGTGGGGCAAGCACCCCACCCTGCCCCACCGTGGCTACGCCCATGGGTACCTAGTTTGTTAGGTAATAATAACGCAATAATAAGTATTCTGATTTAAAATAATTTCAATTTGCAACTATTAATGCATAGAAGAATGCTTCTTCATACGAATATTCGAATTCTAGACTAAAATAAACACAAATAAATTGTATTAGTATGGCATGGCAAACATTTTGATTAGAGCATCATCTATCTTGATCAACGCTTTATACAATAACTTACACAAGGAAACATTATAATTATAAACATTGTTCTACAAGGGACATAGAGGACGCTAAAACATGACAGCTTTTGATGACATCTTGTGGTATACAGGAAAAACTTTTAACAAGAAAATAACAAACTTCAATATTTGAGATTTAAGTTAATTAATGTAATTGAATCAATAATGTAAATTGATATAATATTTTAACACCAAATTAGTATTTTAGATCTTATCACGGAAGAAAACGTTTAAGGGCCATTTGCACTTTTTGTTTATAATTTATCTGATAGTTACAGACACTTTTTTTATCATACATTTTTTGATAATTTAACTACAAGTTACCTACAAAAAGAAATATTTGTGGAATTAGTGACAAAAAAGTATGAATTTCTGACATTTCTATACCACGTAAAAGGTAACTAACAAGTGGGTAGGTTTCAAAATAAAAAACACAAAATTTTCAATAATAATTTATTCCTCAGGAAAACTGATATTTCATCTCGAAAGACTCCATTGTGACCTAATTAACTAATTCAAATATTACCTTAAATCTAATATAAATGTAATTGTGCGATTTTAATTTATTTTATAAAGCGTTTCGTCTCACTGGCATTTCTGATTCGTATAATTTTGTACTACATTATATAATTTGACAAGAAACATTTGAAAATAAAGCAGCGCGGCGTACAATTTTTTAATATAGGTACACTTTTAAAATTACAATCCATACTAATATTATAAATGCGAAAGTAACTCAAAAGTCTGTTACTCAATCACGACTTAACTACTGAACCAAATTTCATAAAGTTTGGTATAGAGATATTTTGATATCCGAGAAAGGACATAGGATAGGTTTTATCCCGGAAATCCCACGGGAACGGGAACTATGCGGGTTTTTCTTTGACTGCGTGGGCGATGCCGCGGTCGGAAAGCTAGTAAAATACCTCTATAATTGAATCATAAGTTCGGCAACATGTGATATCCGCCAACCCGCACTTGGCCAGCGTGGTGGTGGATTATGGCCTGTACACTCATATGAGGCCCGTGTCCCAGCAGTGGGAACGTATGGCCGATGATGATGATAATGATAATTGAATGCTTTCTTGCAATATTTTCCATCGCAGATAAACGAATGAAATTATTACCATGACAAAGAAATTAGGTATTTGTAATCATAGATCAATTATTATTATAACTAGTATAAATTGTCGGAAAACAACCTTCGTACGGCGGCTTTATTTTCAAAATGTATAATTTTATAGAAGAGTTGAAAGACTGTATGCAAAAAATACTTGATGAGAGCATTTAAAATGCAAAAAGGTCTACTTTAGCACCTTATGGAATAATTGAAAAGTAATACAAAGCTTATAGCGATACGGATGATTACACACAAGCAAAAGTCGGTTTAATTAGAGAACATAACGACAGTCTGAGAAGAAACGTACAATCTGTTTAATTGCTTGTGTGAAAACAACCTTAAGACGATTTATTTGATAGAAAGTTACTTATTGAAAAGGAAATGTATCATGACTTGCACCCTTATTAAAAAAAAATATATATATATATACGGCCAAAAACAATGCAAATTCTTTCCTTCTTGATGGCTCGTTACAAATGATAAAATTAATAAATAACTAAAATTTGTAAAATGTATACTGGTATTATATACATTTACAATAAATTACATATTTAATTATGTAATTTAAATTAATGTGCAAGTATAGATTACATCTCCTTCATGATTAAAATAGCAGGATAAAACACTTTTTAAATATTTTAACTTGTTCAGTGATCTTTTAATTTCTAGAAAGGCAAACTAGCTTACTTTTCATATGAGAGATCGACATAACACATTATTATGCAAGTCTTAAAAATACCCAAGGAAGCACTGGCTAAAAACTGATAGCCAAACTTAATGAATGTAGTACAAGAAGAAAAAATGTCCTAGATCAAAAAGTGTTTTACTCTTTACACAATATACAGATGGGGTTTGTTTTGAGTTTGCTTATTACAAGATTAGAAACTATTGCTTATATAAATTTTTCACTTATTATAATAACATCTGAAGCTTATGGCCGGAATTTGAATAGTCAATCATATTATAAAAATTTAAGTGAAGGAAGAACTGAGAACTGGAACCTCATAGTTATTTAAAACTAAACGAACACATTTTCAAAAGCAAAACAATCTTAATAATATATTATGGCTTTCTACGCTTATTGGTGTACTAATATCACTATCAGAAGGGGAGCAAAATAATTTTGATTTAATTTTCACTAGCAATGATTTTAATGAAACATTTTATCATATTACTTTGTTCGAGCCAAATATTAAGAAATGATTGATAAATGTATTAATATTGATTTACTTTAACTTCTAAGTTCGAAGTAAAAGCATCAGCTACAGTATTACGACAGCCTTTCGCATATTAAATTTAATTTTATATCGCTCCACGTTTTCATTGCATACATTGATGATCTACTAATCCTACACAAATATTATAAATATTTTGCCCCCATATTCTGATATCCTTCTAACGCAGTAGCTATATTCTACCATTGACCATTGACCATATTTTGGATGCTTAAATTATATTCAGCTACACCATAAATATACTTTAGCAAATCTTAGAGAGCGCTTTTCACTATGGGACTTATTCGAAATTATTACAAAGGCAAATTCAAGCTAGGCTTGGGATCCAAAATATTTTAAGATGTCAAGGACTTACGCTATTAATGTAACTCTTTTGCCGCGCACATGTATGTACCATTCAGATTGCAAACAAAACAAAAAATGTGATGTATTTAGACGAAGAAGAAACTATTCTATTCATAGATATCTCTGACAGTAAATCAGCTCTTATTGTCTTACTTCATACACCAAAAAGTTAAGTTATTAGTACGCTACAATTTTCTACAGCCTCTGTTGCATTTGCGAACAATTTTAATGTATTTTTATTATATTATGAGACTGGTAGGCTTTTAACAGAATTAAAAACAATTATGCATAATTTAGATGTTGTAACGCACGCAGATTCACTGTTAATTTAGATTCATACGTCACACATATTATTGCCATTAGCATAAGACTTTGACTGGCGTGTATTTACATCACTTAAAGAAATCGAAAACATTTAAAACATCGATATGTTTAACAATAACGTACTTTAACATCTTCATCTTAAGTACTTAAATTTAATAAACAGGCACAAGTACCCAATATATATTAGTAACATTTCCCTTAAAACGAAGTGTGACAAAATATTTAATAGCTGATCTATTAACTAACCCGACAAAGGCAGTCGCATCTACTTATATTTACATAGAAATAACGCCGCGGCTCTCGAAGGTAAAACACGCATAATCCTCATTATTATCATCACATACATCAGTCTCAGAAAATGCCGAGGCTTTAACAATGTCACTAGTTGGCACCACTATTAGATCATATTCGAACTGTCCTTTCAGTAAAAGTATAATATGTTTTAATAAATTATTTTTAAAAAAGAAATACATAGTTCCCTTAAAAATCTTTCAGAAAACGATAAAATGCACACAATACTTTAATATTGGTGCCAACTAGTGGCATTTAAATATCCCCCAATATTCAAACCTGACAAATCATTTCTTAGCATCATAGTTAAAATCTGGTCCATTCGCTTCTTTGTTTGATCTTCTTGTTAGCAATACTTTCCCATTTGTATTGTCTCCATTTGCATTTTCATAAGGCACTTTAAGATTCATTTTTCCATTAGACCGACAAATACCATTCTCATTATTATCACATACGTTATTGAATTTCAAATTTATATGGTCGTTCGAGCCATTCAGAGCAGCAGCTTTGGCACATTCAATTCTTTGCTTTCTTGCGTCATTTTTACTCTTGTAACTCTTTGAGTAGAAATTCAAAAAGAGTATCAGGAAAATGACCACGTTTGAGGATATGAAAAAAGTGAACCCGGTCGCGTACTGGCATCTCGGTGAATGATATGTCCACGCGCAGTAGGCAAGCATCAACACAAATTGCGTCTGTAATGAGATAAGCAAGTAAGGTTAGTAAAGAAAAATATTATGTGTAATTCTATTTTTTTTGCTGGACCTTAGCTTCAAAAATCGTGTATCAATTATGACTCGATACAAATGCAGGCTTCGGGCTGTATTTATGTTTTAATTGAGAATCAAATAATTTTAATGATTTTTTTACTGCTTCATAACCACGCTTACTTTCTTTTGCTATCGTAGTGATATTTAACAAATAAAGAAGTAAAATCATACTGACCAACTGCATTTTCGTGACGTACTTCTTCCACCATAGATACTTCTGGAACTTGGGCCCCAAACCAGACATGAGATAGTAAGTATACATGACGACGTGTACGGCGGAGTTCAGAAGAGCCAGGATAGCGCCTTCACCACCGGCTGCAAACTTCAGGTAGCTCCAAGAGTACAAAGCCATGATCACATGGTGGTAGACGTGGAGGAATGTCAGCTGAAACATGAGATTAGAATTATTATAATATAACTTTTTACTTTATTGAAGAAAATGTTATTCGTGTAACAATAAATGGTAATGTACTTTAGGAAGAGCGAGATGTTCTAACACAAGCATTTAAATGCTTAAAAGGATGTCTCAATGACTGATTTAATAATTGTAAAAATATTTGTTACTTACTGAATAAATATTTTTGATTTTTTTTTTGATTACTTGAATGTGAAATGAGTAAAGGTTTGATGAATATGTAGTTGATATCATTTCTTCTAGAAGTTCCTAATTAGAATTATTTGTCAAATAATAATATTGTTTTCTTTTCATTTAGAACTACAAAGTTTTGAATTAATGAAGAAACACAGACGAATTTTAAAAATAATTTTTTTTCTGTCATATTATTGAGACTTTGCATGTGTATTAAAAACCGTATAAAATAGCTTTTACCTGTTTATCTTTCTTTCTTAGAACAAAAAATACCGTATCCAATAGTTCCGTGAACTTTGCAAAGAAGTACCACCAGCCCAGATCTAGTAACTGAAATAGTAAATTCATTCAATTATTATTTGTTACTATTACATTAATATATTGCCTACTATACTGTATATATTAATAATCTTATATAAAGTTATTTTTGAAAAAGTATTTATTATATATTATTTAAGGCGACTACACCACCGAAACTAGCGCCCCCCCAACATTTTATTTTTTTACTCCTAAACCAGATCAAATTTAAAAAATCTAGCTCGGTACTTTGCTAGTATATTACTTGTAGTATTTTTGGTATTACTTTTCATTATTTTGCATTCGGTAAATTAGGAGAACTTTTGATTACCGCCAAAAGTGGCCACTTTTGGCGGTAATCAAAAGTTCTCTAGAATAATGAACAGTTAGAATAGTGAAAAGTAATACCAAAAATACTACAAGTAATATACTAGCAAAGTACCGAGCTAGATTTTTTAAATTTGATCTGGTTAAGGAGTAAAAAAATAAAATGTTCGGTGGCGCTAGTTTCGGTGGTGTAGGCCTCTTAATAGAAAATCATATATTTTTCTGGGCTAGATTAACGTGTAAAGCGTAGTTTTATTTTGCATCAAATTCTTGCTGATACGTCATTTAGGTGTGTGTTATTTAAAGCATAATTTATACAAACGTTTTTTAAACTTTGCTTACCAAAGGATTTTGCGAATTGGACGGATAACGGCACCCTGCATAAATGATTCCATCCCTGAAAATGTTTAACTTGAAAACCTGAAATTAAAAAGGGGTTGGTAAAAAGCTGTTGTTACACTAGATAGCAAATATTATTTTTGATTATCTACATGATGAAAAAAAAGACGTGTGGCCTGTGGCACTCCGGGATTGCCGCGGTAAAGCTATTGCATGCTATGCCTTAAAACCACACATCAGCCCGTCGGAGTGGGGAGCGTGAGGTTTTTCGTTACGGAATTTCCCCTGGTCCCCGCGCTCAAGGCCCGCGATAGAAGCTATGCTATAGCTTAATTAAAAAAAAAGACGGGTTGCACTCCGGGAGTGCCAGCAGAAGTGAAAACTTGATTATTAACGTTCAGCATGTTTGATATTTTGGAATGGTATCCGTCTTACGCATGGAATATAAGGGCTAAAAAAAAAAAAAAAACATCCGTCTCTTTTTTGATCAGGCCACGTGTCCTGACGCGAGTTTAAGATTTTATACCCAACGCCGCTAAAGAAGTTTTCACTTCAAAAAATATTACAGTCAGTATTTTTTGCCCTGAATAAACTTCAAATTAAAATGGTGTGATTCATAAAATACAGTTAGAACTGTTCCTTTCCTTACTTTTAAAATTAATACTATGTACAACAAAGAAGTCACCTTTTCATCATTAGTCTTATTAAGAACACTCAATTAGTATTCTTTACTTACAGTCTTAACTTTCATAAGTACCTACCTTAACGCGATACGAATTTAAATATAACGAAAACATACCTTGATACATATCATAGCAGCTAACACCACTTGGGCGGCATTGTAATAGCTGACCAGTTTGGTTATCTGTAAGGGGGCCCGGTTCTTCATCAGCCGTGGTCCAATCTTCAGGAAGAAGAGGTATGACACCACCACAGCCAGCAGAGGGAATGGACTGGACATCATGAACCAGGAATCTACTATTGCACCTGGAATATTTGAAGGAATATTTTGTTATGAGTGATCGTTTTTTAATAAATTATTGTATGGCTTTTTATGACTATTCTCTTTTTATAATAATGAATACCTATTTGCAAAGCAAAAATATTATATTCTTAAATGTAAAGGTGAATTGAATTTTTATCTAGTTAATTCTATGCTCATTTTTTTCTTATTTTTTTACATGGTTTTAGAGTACTTGAGTGGGTGTACATTTTATTAAACTATTCATTATTCGACTATTGAATAATATTTAATTAGACGAATAATATTATGCTGTAAAAAAAATATTGATAATATTTTAATGCAAATAGGATACTGGATAACGTTCAGTCTGTGTAGTTTTCCCTTCAAAGAAAATATTAATATCCACGCCATCTAGTGAACTCCGTCGAAACTACGTTCCAAATTCAAAAGCTCTATTAGTTACATTTTCATCAAATTTATGTATAATGTACCTAACAAATAATAATTATTCTATCTAAGATTCTATGTATGTACTTATATTATTTGCTGATTCTTTGCTTTTTAAATCTAGACTAGGTTTACGCTTAGTGTTACAAAAATGCAAGCAGCAAAAGGAGCATAACATTAAACTGTACGTAGTTGATAAATATAGAAGGTAGAGATCCCTTCATTTTTAATGACGTATCCCCATGTTACCATGCTGTTTTAAAGCAATATTATTTCCATCATGGGGACCACTTATATATAGCGCTGTCATTTGTGTACACTGGAAATAATGCTTCTTCAAGACATCATGGTAACAAAATTGTTTGTATGATACAAAATAGTAACAAATACTTACTTTTTCCGACCTTCAGCGAGTCCAAATATCTATCGATTTTGTCTAAGTAGCTCATTGTGGATCGGGTTCTTACTGTAATCCTGGAATTATAATAAACCAATTAGTTTTGTAACAGACTATGTATAGAATTCATTTGACAGTTTGTTTTTTTTTTTCATGTTTCAATGTAACGACAGTTTTCGGCCAGTGTTTTTTATTGACATGATATTATACCTTTAAGGTTTTATCAATACTTCTGAAATCCATACTAATATTATAAATGCGAAAGTAACTCTGTCTGTCTGTTACTCAATCACGTCTAAACTACTGAACCAATTTTCATGAAATTTTGTATGGAGATATTTTGATACCCGAGAAAGGATATAGGCTACTTTTTATGCCGGGAAAATGTCGCATAAGTAAGGGAACTATGCGGGTTTTTCTTTGACTGCGCGGGCGAAGCCGCGTGCGGATAGCTAGTGTGATATAATAACTATCTGGGCATTGATTAACAGGTCACTTAGCTAGTTTCCAAAAGAATTAAAATATTTTTTCTGTGTTTAAAATACTTCCAGACGCATGTAACTATTAACATATTGTAATCATTTAGGATTGTAAGAATGATAATATAAAATCACGCCGAAAAGGAGATTTTCATATTTAACAATGTGACTCTTTGAATAAAAGAACTACAAACACAGAAGAATGTAAATAATTATCACGTACTGTTGTTTTATCTATAAGTGCAGATTGGCTTATAATAATACGGTAATACAAGGCTGGAATTTACTATGACCTATAGGCAGGAAGCCAACAAAATTCACACAAATTGAATTCTGCGACTAGAAAAATCCTAACGCGTATTCGTATAAATCTAATAATATTTCATTATTACTTGCTATCGAGGTATGTTTTACATTTATTTGTAACTAGCTTTCCGCACGCGGCTTCGCCTAAAACCTAGTAAATTATATACTTAAACCTTCATCTAGCATCACTCTATATCTATTTAAAAAAAACTGCATCAAAAACTATTGTGTAATTCTAAAGATGTAAGCATACATACATATCTGTATGATTGTATGTTAAGTCGCGGAAGCGACTTAAAGCATAGACAAATAAATAAAAGATAAACTACTGAAGGAAAAATATTAGGGCAGGCTTCACTCCGACAATATTAGATTTTTCTTTAATTTCGTCACTTGATAAAAAAAAATGTGTGCGTGTACCTACTAGTGTACACACGTAAGAAGTGAAACTTCTGTATGACCTTATTTTTCAAAAAATAATTTACTATATATGCAACTTTACAGAAATATGTCGGTCAAATCACGCGTGGTAGGGATGATAAAAAGATGGCGCGTAACGGAAAAATGTCACGCGTAACGAAAAATGTTACACTAGATTTTTTTCCAACCCCGATAAAGAAGTTTCACTTCAAAACTTCAAAAAGTTAAGATACTTATATCATAAATCAAGTTCAACATAAAGTCCTTAACTTCTAAATGGGAATATGATTGCAATGAATCTCAACATCATGTGCTGCGTCACGGCCAGACTGTCTGGTAACCCACGCTCTTAAACTATGCGAATTACAATGAATAAATCGCATTTTAAATCTCTCTGGGAATGAATAATTATTTAAGTATATAAAATTTACTGTTTTCTTTTATATACAAACATTTTAATGCAATTTATTTTCTTAATTCATGATTTATGTTGCTTGTAAAAAATTAAAGCAAATCTCTAATACCAAATTGGGCATAGAGACGAGATCAAAGTAAACATTCAAAGTAGGTAATTAACACAGTAACAAATTTTAACTTTGATCGATAAATAAAAAGTAAAAAATACGTCAGATTTATAACTCAACTAGGTTTCCACCCGCGGCTTCGCCCGCGTTTTGAAAGAATAACCCGCATAGTTCCCGTTCCCGTGGGATTTCCGGGATGATACCTATCCTATGTGTTTATCAAATTTACCCTCTATATGTGTGCAAAATTTCATTGTAATCGGTTCAGTAGTATTTGCGTGAAAGAGTAACAAACACACACATCCTCACAAACTTTCGCATTTATAAATTATAATATTAAGTAGGATAGTAAGATTGATAATGTATCGAACTAAGATATCGATCATTGAAAGGGTTCAAAATTCATGGCTCTTATAAAAACCCTTTACAGTTTAAGAAAATCAGTACAACCTAGTACTTTAAGTAAATATCGTTAAAGACTCTTTATCACCTTTCCCTGTTATGCCATTCAATACAGGACCGTTACGCACATCATTTGTCACAAAGACAGCTTCTATACCGATTTATTTCACATCAACAGCTTTCTAACCAAATCATTATAGTCTAGGAGCCGGTGCATTGTTCTTGATGACGTTTGCTATGTGAATGTAATACGAGTCATTGGGATTAAGCACCTTGTTATAATGAATTGCAAATTGGTACTGCTACTGTGTTATTATAGGAAAGTATATAGTATAAATAAGTAGTATATATAGTATAAATAGTAAAAAATATATAAATATATAGTATGTATTGTTCGATGTATGATGTTAAATTTAGTTTGCAAAGGATTTGCGCTAAATAGAATATATCATAGATTGGTAATTGGTCTAGGTAAATAATAATGTTATTTAATAGCTCCTTCAATTTTTATATGCCTTAGACTTAGAGTAACTTAATTTAAATTAAGCTGAATAAAACGTCTTAAATTGAACATATTACTTTACTAATATGAACTACGAAGATACACACACCATAACATTCTTACAGTATATTTTTTTGAACCGTAAATATAAGTCAAAAAGACGACATCAATAAAATTGTTTGTATTATTATGAATCAGCTCTTAGTCTAAACAAATTGTATGTCAAGTGATGGATTGTAGGTCGAAACGCTTTGAACTGAATCCGGTCAATGTCCATTGTATTTATGTGCGTTACAAAATACACAGTGACTAGGAAATCTAGTGACATATATAAATAGCCCGGTGGCTCAGTGGTTACTGTTGCAACAGATTGATTCCTTGGTAGCAAAATTTTCAGGAATATTTTTATGGTATGTATGATATGATGTGCATTGATGAAGATTGTGGTTTTAAGTACAATATTATAATAATTATAAACTTATTTTACTTATATTATAAAAATTGACATCTCTAGTAATTTGATAACCGAACGACTAGCAACAGCCAAAAATAATATTATGTATTAATATTATGTTCATTAATTTATGTTAAATAGTATCATTTCTCCAGTTCTGCTTAGTTTTAAACTAGACGGAGTTGTATCTAAAGCCTTGGAACTTAATAATGAATGTCTCGTTTTTCCAGATAAGAAACTTTTTCTCAGGGGGTCACACACAGATTTTGCATAAAAGCTTCTGGGAGAATGTTGGAGAAACATCTAATGAATATGCAGTTTTGCCGCCATTATGCAGTTCGTATGTTTTTATTGGAGTAAAACTTCTTTATCGGGGTTGGGAAAAAATTTAATGTAACATTTTTTCGTTACGCGCCATCTTTTTCTTATCCCTACCACCGTACCACGCGTGATTCGACCGACGTATTTCTGTAATGTTGCTTTAGTACTTAAATTATTATTTTTAAAAATAAGGTTCACTTAAAAAAGAAGTTTCACTTCTTACGTGTGTACACTAGTACACGCACACATTTTTTTTATGTAAATATGCAGTATGCGACTTATTATTTTGTAGAACATTGATAAAAATAATCAACATGCTATTAATTATTGCCCCAATTGATTTTATATGCTCATACTGTCAATCAAAAATTTAAACGTCTGTTGATTCTTCACGGTTGTATGTCAGTCAGCTCACTAGTATTACTGAGCCGATTTAAATTAAATTTGGTACAGAAATAGTTTGAGACCTTAGAAAGGATAATATAATTATATAGGGTTTATACTTTGAAATCCTACAGGAATGTTTAATTGACTTAAGCTAGGCGGACGATGCCACAGGCGGGAAGCTAGTCTTACCCTCCAGTATCCGTCTTATAAATCCACTGTTTAATATGTATATTAGGTGCTTAAAATAGCGTCTACAAGCAATCTTTGATTTAAAAATCGCGTGGGCTCGCCTCGTAATGATCTAATCCATCCTTATTGTCTAGATAATAATATGTAATATTGTATTAACGATGTACAAGGGTCAATGTAAATGATATAAAATTGTCTTTAGAGATTCTGGCTCTAAGACTAAATATATTTTAAAACATTTTTTTTTATTTATTTCTTGTTTATTTATAGTATTTATTATCACTTATACGTTATTATTCACATATAATACTAAATAAAAAATGTGATAGTGTACCTACTGGACATTTATTGGTTCATATTAAAATAATTGACTGTTAAACTTAATTTATAACAGAAACAACAAGTGAGAAAATAAAGTCCATTTTTCTAACAAATAAGATATTTAAATCTATCAACAAACATTTTAAATCTATTAACTTAATGCCCTTTCCCTTTTGGATAAATGAAGGATACATTTATTATTGAAAAGTAACTGTTTCCGTATACCTACATTACGAAATGATGACCAAAAATAACTATAACATAACTGTAATTATCTAATGGATGTGTACAAGCCCCCGTGTATTAAAACAGACGTCGCGGTCGCCCTAAAATTACCTTGACAAAATAATGTGTGAGTATTTTCGTTTTAGTCTATTATAATTTATTTTCAATCCTGATATTATTTGAAGTACCTAGTTTAAAAGTATTTATTCTGTTTGTATGTAAAAATAGCTTTAAACTGAATTGAATAGAAATGGTAAACGTAAATAGCAAATAATGTGCTGTGATTCAAAAGCTTTTGAAAGAAAAGTACTTATTTCAGAAGTAGTTTTGAATGAATAAATTCGAATGAATAAATGTTTGAGCTAAGGCAATCGATGTAATCCGATGACGTATAGAGCCCTGTGTCCCTACGGAATAAAATTGGGTTAACGATTTTAATATTTCAGATCGAAATCAAATCTCACTAATTTAACTATTTTAATATCGACCCAGATCTAATAATACTAATACACCGATTGAAATTTTAACATAATATTACTAAAACTGTTAAAATAAATAAAAAGGACATAATTATCTTTAGGAGGTATTTATTTAGAATTGTAAATTCTGTAATATGCCCTCTCTGTTTAATGCATAATTCCATAACACTATTCTCCATAAATTTTTTCTCATAGATTTTCTATTTAATTATAATTTATTATATTTTCATAACCTTTTCATACCTAACTAGGTACTTGTTATTTTCGAAAACATTAATTTAATTATGATATATAATTAAATAATATATACGTTTCAATAACATAAATGCTACGCCATGATCTACGAAGCTACACGTGGTCACCTTGAGCATACCACACTAGTTGCAATACATAATATTATTAAAAAGATACTTTATATAGAAAAGACGTGTAAAATACAGTTATTATTTATAATCCTATTAAAGTATATTCTATGCATTGGTTTGAACAACTTCTAATACGAGCAAATACAGTTTTATGCTAAGCCATCTTCAGGCAATCTCAACATCATACGTATATACATATTATTTACATCAAATGAATGTAATAATAAAATGTAATTAATAAAATTTTTATTTTATCAAAACATTAAGCTTACATACATAATTATTAATTATGCACTGTCTCTTATACTAGAGCAATCTTAAGAGCCAGCGTTCCTCCTTGTTAATAAATACATTTTAATGTGACAGCAAAACAAACATTACATTAAGTAGGTAATAAAGTATTAAAAGATAAGCTTAATATAAATTAATGAATTACCATGATCCCTGTTATACCATGAATATTATATTTTATAGATTTTATAGCAATATATAAATTACTAGCTTTCCGCCCGTGGCTTCGTCCGCGTTTTCAAAGAAAAACCCGTTCCCGTAGGATTTCCGGGATAAAACCTATCCTATGTCCTTTCTCGGGTATCAAAATATCTCTATACCAAATTTCATGCAAATTGGTTCAGTAGTTAAGGCGTGATTGAGTAACAGACAGAGAGACAGTGTTACTTTCGCATTTATAATATTGGTATGGATTCAAATCTTCACAAAGTACCTATGTTATTAAATGCCCTACAATGCCGACAAAATATTTGCCATTTTTTAATAGAACAATATCGATCATGTGTATTCGAATCTACATCCTTCGCCTAACCGTAACTACAATAACCTTTGCACCTATATATAGAGTACCTAGATACGCTATACGAACTTCAACTAGATAAATGTACAAAATTTCAGTCTATGCAGTGAATCTGTAAGCTAAGGATTTGACGCATTGCAGCAAGCTATCGCTTTCTAAGTGAATTCTATCGAGTTGAGACCTTGACCCCTAAATGCCTCCACTTAGTTAATTTCTTGTAAAAATAGAGCTTTTATAATTAACTCAACGATGTATGTACATGGTGTTTAGTAGTGGTTTCCACGCAAATAGCATAAGTATGATTTACTCGTTTTATTTTTTACTGATGTGTAGAATTACAAGGTATTTATTACTGCGAACTGTAGCGTCATAATTTTTATTTTAACTTGAACTTGACTAATATTATAAATGCGAAAGTAACTATGTCTGTCTGTATGTCTGTTACTCAATCACGCCTAAATTTCTGAACCAATTTGCATGAAATTTAGTACAAAGATATTTTGATACCCGAGAAAGGATATAGGCTACTTATTATCTATCCCGGGAAAAGACGCAATCCCGGAAATCCCACGGAACGGGAGCTATGCGGGTTTTCTTTGACTGCGCGGGCGATGCCGCGGTCGGAAACCTAGTATTTTATAAAAGGCAGTAAAGATAAGAATCTAATGTAAGCTTAGTATTTATTAAAAATGCGACATGGGAGACTTAGACTAAAAAATTGCATGCAATATTTTTCTATCTCTTATCTATACAATAAAAATGAATCAAATGTATTGCTAAGCGCAAAACTCGAGAACACCTGAACCAATTTCGTTAATTCTTTTTGTATAATATTCCTTCACGTATCAGGATAGTTCTGACGAGGAAAAAAAATTAGAAAAAGATCGTCTTTTAGGCGGTCAGTAGTGTATCAAGTAAATGTGACTTTGGAGACTAAATTTCTAAATTCGATCACGAGATTGTTCATGTTCATCTCTCCTATATCTAGACATATTTTTAGTTTAAAAAAAAAGTAAGTTATAAGAAATAGATCATAAAAAAGTGTCAACAAACGAAGGGGAATAGAAAATGTTCAAAATTATTGTTGTTTTTAACCGACTTCAAAAAAAAAGGAGGAGGTTATCAGTTCGACTGTATTTTTTTTTTGTATATTTGTTACGCGATTACTCCGGCAATTATAAACCGATTTGAATAATTCTTTTTTTATTTGGTGGGTCATACGTCAGAGGTGGTCCCATTGTCACCAAGTCAGAATCTGATGATGGGATCCTGGGGAAATCGAGGGAAACCCTCAAATTTTGTAGGCATATACACTGTTTATCAGAAATTATCTTAATATATTATGTAGATTTTTGCATCTAATGGTCACCATCTGATGTTGCTGAGCTGATGATGAATGGTAGGAATATGGGATCTCTGTAACAAAATTATGTAATACCATCGAATTTGAATGTGATTCTACTTTTCAGTTTAAATTTGTACATATAGGTATAGCCTTGAAGTCGGTTTTTGTTTTTTTTCTAAAAATTATATTATGTTGTCTTGTAGTCAACTGACTAATTGAAAATAGTCAGAAAATAGTCTAACAATACATTAATTTAGTAACGCATACATTAATTTATTCAAATAAAATATTAAAGACCTTTTGGATCATTTTACTGTAGTTATGAGTAACCATCGTTTCCAAAAACAGACTACAGAGAAGAGCCGGCAAGAAACTCTGTACTTAGCTATTTTCAAAAGACGATTCAATAAATTTTCACTGATAAAATTAACATGTTAATTATAAGAGGTCAATGAACTGTATCGAAATAACCATAACACAGAAGCTACAATATTATTCCAATAATATTTCTTTATGTTTCAGATTTTGGTCGCGTGTAAAAAGTTCCTTGACCTCTGCCTTGCGTAATTTATCTAAAGATCAAAAACCATTTTGCTAAAGTTAGAACGGTTATAAGAGCTTTCCTTGTAATAAAATATGATAGAAATTATGAAAATTCCTTTTGGCTTACTATTATATATATATTAATTTGTAACCTAAGTAATGAAACTAGCGATGTAAGGATATATTTAAACTAAAATATTTATCTGTAGTATGCACCTATATTGTTCTTATCATCACGGCAAAACAACACATATTGAGTAAAATATTATGACCTTTCAATGTTTACCTTATTAAGGCCTTGTAGGACATTAACGTCACAAAAATGCAATTATAAAAATTACAAAATCTGTCTTAAATGATCAACCAAAATTCGTAGTCATCACCCGACTTAAAAATACGAAAATTATAATTCCTTATTTTTCGCCCATTGAAATAATTTCTCCTATATTATGTTCAAAAGAGCTTCACTATTCTCAACAATTTTATTGTAACGTATGACTCATGTAGTCATGTATCGCGGAAGTACATGTCTACGGAGGGTTGAAAATTTGGGGTTCTACAGGGGCTTTGAGTGACGTATCACTTGGAACTTTCATATAAATATATTATCAACATCATTAATAATCAAGCAGAAAAGTATGAATAAGCTAAAGTATTGCTGGTTAGAAATACTGCACTTTATCTTTATATATTGAAATAAAAATCTCTTTTATTAGTATTTGTATGAGAACGAAATAGCTTGAACGATTTCTAGGAATATTTTTTTTTTCAGCAGTTCTAAATTCTTATAGGTAAACTATTTTCAACACCCCTTAGTGATAAGAATATACTAGCAGAACGTGTGCCAAGCCAGCTAATATTTTTAGGCGTTATTACGATGTAATAAATATTGAAAAGGTTTAATAATAATTAGCTCCATATCCTTCTTTAATGTTCCTTTTCTTTTCCTTCTTACATTAAGATGCTCTATTACTTACGTATTTTGGTCAGTAAAAAAAAATATCAATAAAAAAATTTTATTCTATAGAGAGTAGCAGAATTAGAATCAGAATATCCTTAACTTAGGTACCCTAAAATATTATGTAGAGCTTGTACAACAAAAGCAAATATTTTTATATGGAAACCCTTGAGATAATTAGGCTTGAATTTTGCAAATAATTAGAGCTTTTTTATTTAGTGTAGTTCACATTGTTGTGTCTTGAATGTAAAGAACAAAATATTAATTGGTGCTAAGATTTATTTTAAACTAGCTTTCCACCCGCGGCATCGCCCGCGCAGTCAAAGGAAAACCCGCATAATTCCCGTTTCCGAGGGATTTCCGGGATAAAACCTATCCTATGTCCTTTTTCGGGTATCAAAATATCTCTATATATACCAAATTTCATGCAAATTTGTTCAGTAGTTAAGGCGTGATTGAGTAACAGACAGACAGACAGACAGAGTTACTTTCGCATTTATAATATTAGTATGGATTATAAATAAGTTGTCACATAAAAAGTTGTAAAATAGAGAAAGCTATCTACATCTTTCTGTTTATATAAACGTTTCGTTTACTTAACGTAGAGCTTTTAATATTACATGCACATTACATTATACACTAAGCATATTATTTAATATAACATGCTTAGTAGATTCTAATCAATATAATTTACATTATTCAAAAGTAAACATGAATATTTCGTTAATTTTAGTGTATACAAAAAACACTAAAATTAACATTAAAACACTTATAAATTATATTAAAATGAATATTAAGAATTATAAGAGAGACTTAATTTTTCTAACATGCATATTTATTTATTTACATCAAGAAATTTATATGTTTTATCCAGAATTGGATTAGGTCAGTGTCAAATAGTCTTATGCATAACAATGTTATTATGTTTGATAATAATAACCGAAGATACATGATCAATAATTTTCAAATTTGATAGGAGCGTTAGCGATGAAACCTAGTCCAAATTACGTAAACTGAATAAAAATAAACAAAAATTTACATTACAATTGTCTCATTCTTATTTATTTCTATTACTAATTAATGTTTATGTATGTCAAGACTTAAAATAATTGGGATAATAGCCTCCTAACCTAAATTTAATTACGCAATGAAAACTATTGTGCATTATTTCTGTCTTTAAAATTATACAAAGTCTTCTTAATAGTAAATGGTTTTTGATAATAAAAATGTATGTTTTTTGTCATTGTTTTGTAATTTAAAAAGTGTTATGTTATTAAAAAGAGCAACTATGGAGTTTCTTGCCGGTTCTTCTCCATAGATACTTGTTTCCGAATCGGTGGTAAATGTTAAAAATATGTAAAAATATTATGACGTTTCAAAAGTGCTTCTCGAAGAAGTCTAATTGAATAAATAAATGTTTGTTTTCAGTCCTTACGTAATTATCATATCTATAACTTGATTTAATTAAATAATGTCTCAATGTAAATGTTATTAATAATTAGAGAATCATCCAAGTAAAAAAGGTAAAGGATAGATTATGACATAATCTCTTGTATGAAAAACCGCACGCAAATTTAATTGTAAATATGATAACTAAGTATATTTAAAGAATAGGGCTTAAAAGAAAACATTTTCCATAACATTAATAAAAACAACAAATACTTACGTATTATTATATTTTGACAATACAAAAAGCACCACACGAAAGATACGCTTTTCCAAAAAAGAAGCGGTTTCCACCAAAATTAGACCTCAACATACACACTTATATACCCAAATATTTTGGCAAATATATCTACTATAATATCAAAACACTTACCGTTAAGTAATATCCTTTTATGACCGTACACTTTGAAGTTATCGTGAGCACTGCGCCAGTATCGACCGGGCAACCGATAAAATACGACTGCACGCGACACTCCTAGCATCACTCCCGTCCCAGATCTTATAATAAAATTATAGAAAGGGTCCTAGAAATGTTTCTAAGACCTTAGTACTTAAAATTATTGAGAGTAGGCCAGTGGGCTAGTTATATATCTATATATTTTCTCTATATCTTCTATAGAATAAAAATGAATCGCTAAAAGTGTTGATGAGCGCAAAACTCGATAACGGCTGAACCGATTTCGTTAATTCTTTTTTTATAATATTCCTTGAAGTACCAGGATAGTTCTTATGGTGAAACATAAACATGTACCCCAGGCGAAGCTGGGGCGGACCGCTAGTATATATAGTTACCTCGCTCCTCAAAAACAGCTGGATCGATTCTCTTGAAATTTTGTGTACTTATTGGGTAGATCTGAAAATCGGCCAACATCTATTTTTCATACCCCTAAGTGATAAGAGGGCAGAACAACGTTTACCGGGACAGCCACTCTTCTATATATTATAAATAACTAGCTTTCCGCCCGCGCAGTAAAAAAAACCCGCATAGTTCCCGTTCCCGTGGAATTTCCGGGATTGCGTCATTTTCCCGGGATAAAAAGAAGCCTATGTCCTTTCTCGGGTATCAAAATATCTCCATACCAAATTTCATGAAAATTGGTTCAGTAGTTTAGGCGTGATTGAGTAACAGACAGACAGACAGAGTTACTTTCGCATATATAATATTAATATTAGATTAATCGTCAAACGCTAAGCGTGAAACTCAATGGCTTTTTAAACTTTTTTATTAAGGAAAGGTTCCTATAGAGAGAAAACACGAGGCAATGGGGCAGATCAACGTCTGCTGGGGCAGCTAGTATGATATATATTCGATTTTATTTTGACTAGAAATGGAATCCTAGTCGATTTCGTATTGCAAAGACAAATTGAATCCAAATTTATGATTCAATCACTTATTCATTCAATTAGACTATTACTTTCTGTGTTCTTAAGGAACACTTTTCAGATGAATATTATATAACATTTCGGTTCGATTACTTCAGTTGCTACAGATAAAATACTGCAATAAAGTTTTTATCTGTCAAACCTGTTACTGTTTTTTTAATGAAGAATTAACAGTGCCCTATATGAAATATAATTGTACGTACGTAATATTGTAACATCGAGAGACAACACAAAAAATTGGAAAACAGGCGTTGTATTTTCAATTTCTTGTTATAAATCTTGCATCTTTTCTTCAATATTATTTAGATAAAATATTTACGAAAGATTCAGCTAATATAAAAATAACAAATATTATTTTATTACTGAATCATATTCGGTGAAATTAGTATAAAGTCAATATTTGTAGTTCTACTTACAATCCCTAGATGGCGCTATTACCACATAATGTGTCCCGTCATAAAGTTTTTTTTATTTAATACTGATTCAACACATATAGAGCTGAGATAAGCAGCTAGTTAATAAATAAATAATAAACCTCATATTATGGGTATAACCTTAATTTATGCTGCAAATATTGTTAGTGATACGTGTATTGACTTACTTATATTATTGTTAGTAAGGTTAATTGTTCTTGAGATTTCTTCTTAGGTGCCTTATTAATCGCCTTCAACACTTATTTTTAAAATGGATCAAAGAGTACACCACTTTTTCTCTGCAGATTAGCCACATTGCTAGAATTTGCAAAGAAAAACATCGTGTGAACCGGTCTATCAAAAATCTTAAGAGCTAGCGCGCAAGAGCAACTTTTGTCTCCGCAACTGTTTTGTCTCTTGGCTCTCCCATCAACTCCATGGGCTAGTAATAAAGTGCGCGCACGTAGCGACGCAACTCCCCATAGAGTTGATGGGAGAGACAAAATAGTTGCGGGGACAAAAGTTGCTCTTGCGCGCTAGCTCTTAAAGTTCAACGACAAGAGATATTTGCCAAGAAAATTATTGATCAGATCTTCATATAAAGTTTCTCCAAAGTGAGGAAAACTTGGTGTAAGATAACGACGAGAACAATATAATAATCACAAAGGAGACTTCTGTTAATAGCCATTAAAAATTCAAAGATCTTTCCCCTTTTTACCTCTTTTCTAAAATAAGAAATTAATGTTAACTTTTTCGACCAATTTTACACTTTATTCGGAACAATGTTAAATTCTAATATAAATATGGGCTTAACTTTGTCGTCGTTCGTTTGTACGTTATTTTAAAATATTATTGATTATTCGTAAATAATGGACACGTAATTAATTAAGCATTCGTGGTACGACATTGTCTCTAATCATTAGTTTGTTTTGAAATTAACGTAGTAGACTACGTTAATTTAGGTATACATTTGTAACTACGTAATAATAAGGTTAAAAAAAATCACTACATAGTATAAAACAAAGTCGCTTTCTCTGTCCCTATATCTCTATGTATGCTTAAATCTTTAAAACTATGCAACGGATGATGATGCGGTTTTTTAATAGAGTGATTTTCGTGGAATGATATTAGTAGGTATATAATTATTTATTGGGCTAAGACAAAGCGGGCAAAGCCGCGGGCGAGTCGCTAGTTAGCTTTAAATCTGTGTGTATGTCTGGAGTTTATCCATAAGAGGATTTTAGAACGGCATTAGTAGCATATTGTATAGTATGCAGGTACTTACATCTCATGTAAACGTACTATGTCTAGATACTTTTCGGCGTCATGAAGATTTACACGTTAGGGTTTATGTATCAGGCATTCTAATAAAAGATAATTTGTGCTATTAGGTGATAGAAACAATTACGTTTCCAACCTAAGTTGCCCAAAAAATACAATTTCATGACCTACGATAATTTAATTGCACCCTTGGGAGGCTGGAATAGATATCTACACTAATATTATAAAGAGGAAAACTTTGTTTGTTTAATTGTAATGAATAGGCTCATAAACTACTAGACCAATTTTAAAAATTCTTTCACAATTCGAAAGCTACATAATACAATATAGGCTATATATTATTATCACGCTAAGACCAACAGGAGCGCAGCCACGCGGGTGAAACCGCGCGGCACAGCTAGTCATGTATATAGTTTTACTTGTGTTGTTTAATGTGATAGTTTTAAAGCTATATACAAACACTTAAATTAAGTAAATTATAAAGATTTTTAAATTGTTGCATATTTAAATGGAACATAATAATAACAAAATTTGATTGAACATTTGAATTTAAACTAATAACCAAGAATTCAAGAGAAAAGGGACTGGATCCTTAGTTTATAATAATATGATTATAAATTTAGTTAGTTTAAACTTTAAAGTCTTGTAAAGAGCCACAATTGCTATGTATTTTCTAAATAAAAAATATATTTATTTTTAATTCAAACAACAGTTCCATAGTATAAAAAGGTTAAGTTTAATCGTTCAGAATTTTCTTTTCAAAAATATCTACATGGACATGCTGCTTAAATTTCGCTTCTGTCATCCAAATTTTTTATCTGTACACCTCAAGAGCCATTCAGGCAGTTTTTAATGATTTCTTCGTGTTTTATCACCAAGAAGGCATCTACTAATATATCTTTGATGATTGATAATAGCACATATTCAATAAAAACTGTTTTATAAACCGATAAATTTCATATCTAGCGTTTTTAAAGCAGATGATCAGTACGCGTGACAGATCCTTTTTAATTTTCATATATTTTCGCGAATATTTTTGAAAATGAACCCAGATATTTCTTCACCACCTATCTCATAACCTATGTGTTTTTCTAGAAAACTTTATTATGACACTTGCACACTTTTGAGCTTTGTCATTATTTTTGATGTAAATCGTAAAAATATTATTTGACCACAATTAGAAAAATGATAGGTACCTTCAAAAGCCTTCAAAACTGCGAGGAACCTTCGCGTTGAGCAAAAGCAGTTTTTCTTTGTGAAAAATAATTATTGTAGCGCGTGCATAATCTATTATATCAATATTTTAGAACGAAGGGTATTAAAATATTATTTTCTAGGTTTCCGCCCGCGGCTTCGCCCGCGCAGTCAAAGAAAAACCCGCATAGTTCCCGTTCCCGTGGGATTTCCGGGATTGCGCCATTCCCAGGATAAAAAGTAGCCTTAACCTTTCTCGGGTATCAAAATATATTTGAACCAAATTTCATGCAAATTGGTTCAGTAGTTAAAGCGTGATTGAGTAACAGACAGACAGACAGAGTTACTTTCGCATATTTTATAATATGGATTTTATTACCTATATTATAATAAATGAAACAAACAGCATAAACACTTAACGTTTATTTATATATAAATATAATTAAATTAAGCTTTCATAACAGTCACACACTCACATTTCTTAAAATTACAAAATAATATATTGATACTTAATTATTAACAGGAGATTTTTATGTGTTTAAATAAATAATATAAGAGTAAGGCATTTAGGAAGAATCATATCAATGTTAACATTTGTTACATGTTATTCTTATGTTAGGTTAATTGATTTAATTTTCTACATTGTTACACACAGACATTTTGGAGTAAATTACCTACTTAGGGCTGATTTTTCAATCCTTGGTTAAAACTTATTCGTAATAACGTATTAAACTACCATTTCAAAAATGTATTCTAATTGTCCGTATTTGACAGTTTACAGGTGACATTTTAATATGTTCGTGTAATACTTTATATTAGACGGATACATTAACCAAGGATTGAAAAATCGGCCCTAAAATATATAGTAGCATTTTATAATAATTAGCAAGTAGCAGTATATTTGAGTAGAAGTCTATTTTAAGATTAATATGATGTAAATCTCGAAGGGCATGATGATATTACAGAATATTATACATCGAGTATTTGGACGTGCGATGTGATTGCGTTATATTTAGACTTTATGATTTAAAGCTGTATTTATAGCTTATAAAGCAAATGGAAACCAGGGCATAAAGATTATGTAACAACACCTCGTGAAAACAACAATATAATTAACTATTCGATCCAACAAAAAATAGGATGGATTCAGACACGCATTTGAGATGTCATGAAAAGAAAAAGCTTGAATTTGAATTCAGAATCTATATTCATAAATATTTTTATATGTATGAACGTTTTTCTCTTTCTTCGTCAATTCTTCAGATTTTTAAGCAATGATTGTGTGAGGCACGGTACCGTAAATAAGATAATAAGGTAAGACTCTGAACTCAAATAGGCATTCCGGTAGTGTGAGGCGGGCCTATAATGATAGAAAATAACGTTAAAATTTTGGAATAATATGGATGTTCTAATCAAGCAAAAGAAAATTAGAAAGCAAAAGGATTCCCAAGTTATTTTTCAAATAACGTTTGACACGTTATTCACACATAAAGGTCATTGACCTTCCTCTTAGAAGAAGCGCATTATACCATCGAGATACTCAGAACGAACACTAAAACGTATAATGGGGCCTCTTCACAATCGAAAACGTTGGCCGAACAAATGATCGTCGATGTTTGCCGCCATTACGGTGATTGTGAATAAACATCTACAATGATGGCCGATCATAGAGAATTAGGCCGTCTACACTATCGTGATTGCTTCTACTCGCCCAACGCTGCCCATTGTGAAGAGGGCCTAGGTATATGAAGGCGAACCGATTGCGGCTGTGTATTCAGACATTGGTCTTACGACACACAAAAAAACTCATACTAACTACGCTTCCATGTATAAATAGATACATATTAAAATTAAATTTTCTAACTACGCTATGATCGGACAGCAGTCCTTTCCTCCACGTAACGAGCTCTTACAAGTTGCTGAATATCATTGTTCTCACGTTTCTTAACAATTCCATTTTCATCCTTTTTGGCCTTTGGTTTTCTGACATACGTCTTGATATAGAAATCGAGGAAGAGGATTAGCATGAAGGTGTTCTGAGGTAGAAAGAGAGCTGCCGTCCATCGTGGGAAGCCACAAGTTGGCACGAATATGATGCTGCCCATGTGGACTACGTTGTGGAAGAACTGGATCTGAAATTTTAAGATACTTGTTATATTTTTTGAAGTCAAAAAGAAGGCGTTTCTCGACTCTATTTTTCTTTTGGCCCATTCTGAACATTTCAATGCGGTTTTGTGTTTTTTTAACAATTATATATAATTAATTAATATATTAGGTATATAGAATATATAATATGTTTACGATGGAACTATGTTTGTAGCTAAGAGTAGGTGTTATTGTTTAAATTTTAAAGTTATCTTGAGAAACGATTTCATTTGAAAAATTGTAATAAAATAAGTATTTATAACAATTTTTCAAACAATAAAATAATATATCTTAATACCTTACAAAACGATTTTAATATAGGTACCTATCTATATACTTATAATAAATCTGTAGAAGGGTCAATTCTGTACATTGAAAATATTGAAAAAATAACTAGCAGGGGGTGTTACTGGATCGATACCAAACCCAAATACGTGATTAAAAAAATTTTTGTCTGTCTGTCTGTCTGTCTGTCTGTCTGTCTGTCTGTATGTGAAGACATCACGTGAAAACTACCGGTTCGATTTCGATGAAACTTGGTATAATTATACCTTATTATCCTGGGCGTAAAATAGGATACTTTTTATCCTGGAAAAATACGTAGAAAAAAAAATAATCTCAATTTTTCAGTTATCCATAGACGTTGTTCTGTAGTAGGTACCGCGAACACACGTTGCGTATTATTGTAGACCTAGCCGTATTTGGGTCCAATAGATATTTGTAAGATGTCATTGTCCGAGTTACTCAAAATGGAGAAATAAACCATCCACGCAAAGACCGACATCCGCGCGGACGGAGTCGCGGGCGGAAGCTAGTCCACAATAAATCTTTAAAACTTCGCAATTTTTTCATCAAAACTACGGATTTTGATGTGGTTTTTTTAATAGATAGAGTGATTCAAGAGGAAGATTTTAGTATATAATTTATTAGGTTTTAGACAAAGCGGGCGAAGCCGCGGGCGGTAAGCTAGTCAATAATAAAATCGTTTTTATAATAGATATAATATCGATATTTAAAAATTATACCGTAATTTTTAAATATCAATATTATTTTTATTTTTACTTAGTTACCTACAATCTTACATACTAAATATTCCTCGTGTGAGTATGTGTTCTAAACTATATATTTAGTACAAAAGGTCAAAGAAAAGTTTTATAATACTGCGGTGACAAAGTCTTAAAAAGCGAGGCTCAAAGGGAAGCCAACATGAATTTAACAACTTTGCTCAGATTAATGCTTGTTATCATTGGAAATTATTTTGAGAATTATAATTTAAAATATTTAGAGGTCACATGTTAGGTTTAAGGGACCTTCATATAAAAAATTTAGAAGAAAAAATCCAGATCTATAAAAATATTACGTATAAAGTAGTCTCTGCTCAGTTTTAGTTGTTTTTCGCACGTAGCGTCACTTCAATTATTTATCGCATAACTTTTTCCCTATAAAATTCCTAATTTGCGCTGTTTTCGTTTTGCGACAGGAATATCCTTCTTCCTCATGTATGTTTAATTATGCAAAAATTTATCAAAATCAGTTCAGCCGTTTTGCCATTAATACGAAACACACATTCAACCAGGAAATACATTTAGATATTTCCCAAATACTTTATAGGGAAAGTAATAGCTTTGTCATGGGAATTCATTACATTTTTTTCTGCGTCTTTGCAGAAATTCAAGTAAATTACCTTAATTAAATGAAACAGTTTTTAAGGACACTGTTACGTGTGTATGGTAATTAAAGGCTTAATGGTCTAATAACTGATTGTTTTGTTGCGTGAATACTAAAACGTGTTAAAATCAAAATAGGAAGACAATTGAAGTTTCAATGTAAACATTTTCCTCGTCATGAATTTTTAACAGTACCTGTGATTTGCGTACTATTCATCAAAATATTGTTAGCCAACAATCACAGACACAATAGAAAATCTATTGTGTCGTGGACCGGTCTGGCCGCTGGGGGCTCAATGGGTTAATCTAAGTTTTTATAAACATTTTTGAAGTGAAACTTCTTTAGACGCGTTGAGAGTAAAATTTCATAGTCGCGTTATGGTAATACCAACACGTCATGGAGTAGAGCGACGAATCTTTGAATCTTGCAAATAGATTTCACGTTTGACACGTGTGCTCGGCACACACGCTGTTTTTTGTTCATCAACCAACTTACAATTTCCTATTTTTTTTTTTTATAAATATTACAATCATTACTTACAATTTGCAGCTGTGTAATATATTTCTTCCACCAGAGAGAATTCTTCACACTCGGGTAAACTACCGTTAATAGATAGTACGAATACATAACTACGTGAACAAATGTATTGATCACGCCAACCATAGTTCCGTGGCCACCTGGAAATAAAAAATATAATTTTTATTATAGTTACCTACGTGGAAAATTAAAAAAAAAAAAACGTGTGGCACTCAGGGACTGCCGCGGTAAAGCTATTGCATAGCATGCCTTCAAGCCACACCTCCGCCCGTCGGAGTGGGGAGCGTGAGGTTTTTTCGTTACGGAATTTCTAGATTTGGTCCCCGCGGTCAAGGCCTGCGATACAAGCTATGCAATAGCTTAAAAAAATCTCATATTTTCTATCTATTATTATCTATTAGTTACGGTTGGATTTGTTTGCGCTTGCGTTATAAAATCTGGGGGCACGGTAGTGCCCCCGCCAAGACGAGCCAAGCGAACAAGCGAAGCGCACGGGCACTACCTACCTTTTCTCGAAGCGCTTCGACGTTTTTTTGAACCCTCATAACTTGGGTTTGGATTATGCTAGATCAACAACATTTTCGGGATATATTGTCAATAGCAGACTTATTGAAAATATTAAGTTTAAATTACATTAGCTTTTATACTTCAGATTTTATTTATATCTAAAAAACGCTAATTTCGTCACTGACTCACTGATGATCATCAAAATTCTTAAGGTATTTCCTAATGTCCTAGAAAGCTGAAATTTTGTATGTAAGCTAGTATTAGCACACAAACAACAAAAAAATTATAAAACTTGTAACTTTCATCCCCCAACCCCTTAAACTAGGGGATGGGAGTTTGTATGAGACCTGTAATTTTAAATTAAATTTTGATGACGCTAGAGGTCTAATCTAATAATCTAAAACTTGGTTCCCCTAGATATATACATATATGTATAGGTACTCCTTATTAAAAAAAGAATTAAAACTTTAATCGACACTTTTGTTACAAACAACTGACAAAAAGTAATGAAATCCCACCAAAAACATTTTCATGTAAAATGTTGCCAAGACGAGCCCATATGACTCGCACTGTCAAAAAGTTATCAGATCTCATGTAGAGCCAAGCTTCTAACACTACACGCCCTAACTCTACAAGGCCTAACTTCACAAACTCTACACCTTAGTCAAAATATGTGGCTTGGCCGTTCGTTACTACAAGAACTATTGTATAACACAAAAGTAATGAACAGTGAATTAATTATTCACCTTACGCCGATGTGAATGTAACGAACGACCAAGCCACATATTTTGACTAAGGTGTAGAGTTTGTGAAGTTAGGCCTTGTAGAGTTAGGGCGTGTAGTGTTAGAAGCTTGGCTCTACATGAGATCTGATAACTTTTTGACAGTGCGAGTCATATGGGCTCGTCTTGGCAACATTTTACATGAAAATGTTTTTGGTGGGATCACTGTTTCAATCAACTATGGATTGAAGAGGAACGAAGGCAATCTGACAAACATAGGTTATAATAATAATGAAAAGTTCTTTAGAATTGTATAAAGGTATTATGTATGTATAAGGTATATTAATATAATGAACCTAACTAGAGTATCATTATTGAAAATTACGATCTAGCCTTGTACTATAGGCTAATGAGTAATATAAACTTAATTTGCTAGGTAAAGTATGTCTAAGAACGTATCCATTAACACTTTTCTTAATGTCTCTATTAAGGCGAAAACACTTCGTTTATGTGTTCTTTGTGAATAGCACTCCACTAAACTAACTCAAATGGTTTTATCCTTTTCAGTCTTCTCACTATGTCCGTGTTGTCAAGGAGCTGGATAGCCTCGACTTTCACATGATGATGAAGTCTGCGTTCGTGAGCTTCGGCGTTCTTTTTAATTATGTCGGTGACGAGATCTACTTTTGAGGTCCCGATGTAGGTCGTCATTTCTGGGAGCATTTACGATCTCCCTGAGTACTTTATTTTGAAACCGTTGTATGATTCTGATATTACTTGGTTTGGTACAGCCCCAAAGCTGACTACCATAAGTCCACAAAGGCATAAGGACTTGTTTATACATGAGTAATTTGTTTTGCTCTGAAAGTGAAGAAAGCTTCCCAATTAGCCAGTACGTATATAGCCTTGTAGCGAAGCTCTAACTCCTCGCGTTTCTTTTTGACATGAGCCTTCCAGCGAAGCTTTGTGTCTAGTGTCATACCCAGATATTTAGCTGTGCTTTCATAAGGTATTACATGATTATTTATGTATACCGGATGATAATTTGGCTTTTTGTTTGTGAAGTCTAGTCGTGAATAGATTTAGACTCATTGAGTTTTATTCTCCATTTTGCGACCAGTCAAAGATGGTATTAACAGCTATCTGAACTTTTTCTACTGCTTCT
The DNA here is from genome assembly GCF_905220415.1 of Colias croceus. Lineage (NCBI taxonomy): Eukaryota > Metazoa > Arthropoda > Insecta > Lepidoptera > Pieridae > Colias > Colias croceus. The sequence goes on along the minus strand of NC_059542.1, from coordinate 10,900,818 downwards.
TCATGGGTATCACCTGTGGCCATTATAGCTTTGTCATCAGCAAATGATGCAATGGTTTTGTTCTCTAACTTAGGAATATCGCAGGTGTACGATAAGTACAGAATAGAACCCAGAACACTCCCTTGCGGTACTCCAGCTACTATAGGCTTAAGCTCTGAATATGCATCATCTTGTCTTACTATAAACATACGCTGTGACAAGTAAGACTCCAAGATGTCAACGAACTGTTTTGGGAGCATATTTCTTAATTTAAATATAAGCCCCTCGTGCCATACTTTATCAAACGCTTGGGCCACATCTAAAAACACCGTGGAGCAAACTTTTATTTCTTCTAGAGCCTTTTAATTATATTGGTAATCCTATGTTGTGTCCCAGAAATTAAGTGTCTTTCCTCGATTATGGGTTTTAACTGTTTCAAGATGGAAAGAAGGATGAAGAGTAGATAAAAGATAAATTATGACAATCTTGGTACAGTGGCGCTACCTTTGATAAATTTGAGAGAGAGTTTTTTTTCATAAGAGAGCCTTTTGAAAACGGATATTATTTGGGAAATTTTTAATACCACTAATCTATAAGAACATGACTATATAAAATCATAAAATCACCTGGTAAATAAGTAGCAACACCCCACGTAAGCATTACCATACCAGCGTGATGATACACGTGAAGGAAGGATACTTGATTGAACTTCTTTCGAAGCACGAAGAATATCTGAAAATTAACAATAAAACATAAGAACAGTTCTTTGGCATATTATGTAATATGAAGTTACATAGTACATATAATAAATAAATAAATAAAATAAAAAACACTTTATTGTACAATGCACAGATATAAAAATACAACGATAAACAAAATGAATCTTCACCGTACAAATTGGCGGCCTTATCGCTTTAAAGCGATTTCTTCCAGGCAACCTTGGGATATAGGAAAATGAAAAGATAGAAAAAGGTAGATAGTGCATATACAAGGAGTGAATACAAATAAATATAATAGATATAAGTAAGGTATAAAATTACATATAACATAAGAAAGAAAGAAAAACGTGCAGAAGAGGATATAAAAAATTTCAAGTAGAGAAATAGGTAAAACAGAACAGATACAGAATGACTATGAGGACAAATAATATTTTTTAATTGCAGCTTTAAAACTATTCAAAGTTTGCGCTTGCTTTAATGCATATCTATGTAAAATAAAATTGTAATATTGACATGATTAATGATTATGATAAGCAACTATGGAGTTTCTTGCCAGTTCTTCTTCATAGATACTGCTTTCCAAATCGGTGGTAAATGTATATACATTATACATACAAGCTTTCCACCCGCGGCTTCGCCCGCGCAGTCAAAGAAAAACCCGAATAGTTCCCGGTCCCGTGGGGTTTCCGGAATAAAACCTGTCCTATGTCCCGGCCTATGTCCTTTCTCGGATATCAAAATATCTCTATACCAAATTTTATGCAAATTGGTTCAGTAGTTAAGGCGTGATTGAGTAACAGACAGACAGACAGAGTTACTTTCGCATTTATAATATTAGTATGGATAAGTAATTTGACGATTTGAAAGTGCATAAATGTTTGAATTTGAGTGGAGAGTTTGAGTTTGATTAAAAACGTTCTCAAATACTTCATATGGGCTTTAGGGCAACATTATAAGTAAAAAGACCTAAAAGGTGTAGATTACCAACATAGCACAATTAGATCTTCAGAAACCGCACACTAACGATTAAGACGTAAAAGATGGCATGATTTAAGTAGTAAGCAAAAATGAGGCAATTGAAGAAAATTCTGGCAATTTAAAATTCTAATGTACATACATCAGGAGCATAAATAGGATTTCGTTGACTTGTAAATTTAACAGTCATGAAATAATAAATAATTTAAATGGTTCTAAATGTGCATAGGCCGAGGTCAGCTAGAATCGACAAAAAACGTATTGAAATTATTAATTTTATTCATACATTACAATGCATAGCTGTTCTTAAATTTATTGGTAGTACTTTAATCAGTCGTAAAAATTTCCAATTTAAGGAAGATTAGAAAAATGATTTTAACAATAGTTAGGGAAATTTCGATTGACAGAAGAATTACGATAAGTCAGGAAATATTTCTATAAGTCAAGAAAATTTCCATAAGTCAGGAAAATTTCTATAAGCTGGAAAATTTCCATAAGAAACGAAAATTTCTATACGCCAGGAAAATTTCTATACGCCAGGAAAATTTTTATAAGTCAGGAAAATGTATATAAGCCAGGAAAATTTCTATACGCCAGGAAAATTTCTATACGTCAGGAAAATTTCTATACGCCAGGAAAATTTCAATACGTCAGGAAAATTTTTATACGCCAGGAAAATTTACGTACGTCAGGAAAATTTCTTTTCGCCAAGAAAAATCCATAAGTCGGAAAAAAATAAGATAAGTCAGGAAAAATTTGTATCAGTCATGAAAATTTCTATACGTCAGGAAAATTTCAATACGTCAGGAAAATTTCAATACGCCGGGAAAAATTCTATTAGCCAGGAAAATTTCTATACGCCAGGAAAAATCCATAAGTCGGGAAAATTTCTATAAGAAAGGAAAATTTCCATAAGTCCGGAAAAGTTCTATAGGTACGTCAAGAAAAATTCTATAAGTCAGGAAAAATCCATAAGGCAATCAAAAATAATATTATAGATAAATTATGATAAAAAACGTATTTAAGGCGATAGAAACGATTCAACTACAAATATATATTTAAACATGGTATGCATAATAAATAACCTTATATTTCGTGTTTCTCAGAAATAATTCAGAAGAGAACTTAATACAACGGTTCCGTGAGATGGGAGAGGATACGGAAGATTGCTCTAAGTCTAAACAGTTGTTAGGCCATTGTGAAGGTTATTTATTTAATTAAGTATTAGAGTAGAGTATATTATTATTTATTTAAGTAAGTAGAGTATTAGAGATAATGTAAAAAGTAGTTTTAATTCTACTTATATTATAAACTAGATTTCCGCCCGCGGCTTCGCCCGCGTTTGCAAAGGAAAACCCGCATAGTTCCCGTTCCCGTGGGATTTCCGGGATAAAAACTATCCTATGTGTTAATCCAAGTTACCCTCTATATGTGTGCTAAATTTCATTGTAATCGGTTCAGTAGTTTTTACGTGAAAGAGTAACAAACATCCATACATCCATACATCCATACATCCATACATCCATACATCCTTACAAACTTTCGCCTTTATAATATTATATATTAGATGCGAAAGTTTGTGGGGATGTGTGTGTGTGTGTTTGTTACTCTTTCACGCAAATACTACTGAACCGATTACAATGAAATTTAGCACACATATAGAAGGTAACTTGGATTAACACATAGGGTAGGTTTTATCACGGAAATCCAATGGGAACGGGAACTATGCGGGTTTTCCTTTGAAAACGCGGGCGAAGCCGCGGGTGGAAATCTAATTATCTATGTATGTATTTATTTGAAATTATATACTATGTATGTTTATCGGGCATCTGGTTTCCATAACACAAGCGAAAAGCTTAGTATGGGATCAGATCGTGCCGTGTGTGTAATTGTGCCGAAATATTTAGTATTTATTTATTTATTATTTAATTATAACAAACTCAAAGACAATCAAAATTTTCCTCTTTATAATATACATTCATACTTTTTAATATTATAAATGCGAAAGTAACTCTGTCTGTCTGTCTGATACTCATTCACGCCGCGGGTGGAAAGCTAGTCGTCTATAAATTTATATTTACAAATATTGCGCATGCTTCTTATCATATTCGGTAGTGTCAAGTGTGGTTTGAGATCCGTACATACAAATATGTCTAGACTAGCTTCCGCCCGCGACTCCGTCCGCGCGGAAAAATTTGAAAAGTTAAGATTTTTTTTTTTCTACGTATTTTTCCGGGATAAAAGGTATCCTATTTTATGCCCAGGATAATAAAGTATAATTATTGGTAAACTTGGTAGTTTCATCGAAATCGAACCGTTAGTTTTCACGTGATGCTTGAACATACAGACAGACAGACAGACAAAAATTTTTTTAATCGCATAATTGGGTTTGGTATCGATCCAGTAACACCTCCTGCTATTTATTTTTTCAATATTTTCAATGTACAGAATTGACCCTTCTACAGATTTATTATATGTGTCTAGATGTTCCTAGTCCCAAATCAAAGGAAGTTACACTTTATACATTTTTCAACGTATAAAACCGTGGGTTAAACCATTTCGACCTCAATTACCAAACAATGTCTACGCGTGTATATAAATCTTTATTTCCAAGTAATTATTTTAATTTTCATGGCATTTGTATAGTATAGGAAATTTTCTGTTCTATTTTTATACTATGTTTTGTTTGGTAAATAAATAAACACAGCCTTTATTGTTTCAAATAATAACTTGGCTACTCAGCCGAGTCAAAAATTAGACCATTTTTAAATAGGTTTGTCTCGCGCAGATTTTTAGGAAGCATAGATAATTAATAATAATTTTTGTTAAAACATTTTAGATGTTAAAAATATCGTGGATAAATAGAAAATGGGAATTTAAATTATTTACGTCCAAATTTTCATAGCCTCATAGCTGCAACTGTTATCATTATAAGAAACTCAATGAAATGAAATGAAAATTTATTTGTATTAATTGTTTTTTAAGCTATTGCATAGCTTCTATCGCGGGCCTTGAGCGCGGGGACCGAATCGAGAAATTCCGTAACGAAAAAATCTCACGCTGCCCACTCCGACGGGCGGAGGTGTGGCTTGAAGGCATAGCAATAGCATGCAATAGCTTTACCGCGGCAGTCCCCGAGTACCACACGTCGTTTTTTTAATAACTACATACATTAGTTTTTATTACAAGAAACTCAATTTTTTTAGTTGTTTATTGTGATAACTATGACCATAGGCCATAAAATATAATACTACTAAATAAGAGCAAAAATAAGGGAGAAATAAAAAATGTTACAAAAACCTAAATCAAGATCTTTTTAAGAGCAGACGAAGAGGCGTTAGTAAACTAGTAATAAAATATATACATCAGCACTTTTTATTTTATAAACAAAACGTGCAAGGTTAATGAACTCATGTTGCATAATAATACATGGCTTGGCCTCGATTTCGTTTACATATTCATCCTTACTAAAATTATAATTAATGCGAAAGTAACTGTCTGTCTGTCTGTTACTCAATCACGCCTTAACTACTGAACCAATTTGCATGAAATTTGGTAAAGAGACATTTTGATACCCAAGAAAGGACATAGAATAGGTTTTATCCCGGAAATCCCACGGGAACGGGATCTATGCAGGTTTTTCTTTGAGTGCGTGGGCTATGCCGCGGGTACAAGCTAGTTATAAATAAATGTTCCGATTTAAGGGTTTTTTTGCGAGGGTTTATTTTTAGAAAAAACACCTATCGTAATTCGTACCTAAGTATCCATGTGAAAAATGTTCGTGGAATTTTTAACATTGTCCGGTAACCTTTTAATGAAATCGTACATAATTATAATCTAATATTGCTAGAATCAATATTTTAATTTTAATACCTATCCTGTATACAAAACTAAACATTTTTAAGATTTGTTGACTGAATATTAATAATTTCTTATCTACTTTGTTGTGTACCTTTTTTTTATAGTGGGGAAATTTTCCAAAGATACCCACGGCCCTCGGGGAAGGAGCCGTGGGTTATGTCGGATTCTTACCGACTAAAACCCCACTGTTTTCCATCGAGCCGCTTTAATGATGGGGCCGCGGGTATTGGTTGTTTACTATTGCGATAGTTGCAAAATTTACAATTTTATAATTTTAACTGAAACTGACCTATTCTAATATTTTGATACATATTTTTTTTTTATTTTACAATTATTATTTATCATGGAATTATTATTTATTATTATTATTTATTACTAGTGGTCCGCCCCGGCTCCGCCCGTGGTACATATTTCGCAATAAAAGGTAGCCTATGTCCTTTCTCGGGTATCAAAATATCTCCATACCAAATTTCATGCAAATTGGTTCAGTAGTTTAGGCGTGATTGAGTAACAGACAGACAGACAGACAGAGTTACTTTCGCATTTATAATATTAGTATGGATTATTTATTATATTCACTACTTTTATCATGGAAAAAGCAAATAAATAAATAAATATTACATCACCACTAATCAGAACGGTGAAGGAAAACATCGTGAGGAAACCGACAAGTCTAACGGTACATTTACTTCAAAGTTCAAACGAACATAGAGCTAGAGCAAGATTATTTCGTGATCTTTTAGTGTAAACAAAAACTTGTATTCAGTGTTGTTCAGTATTAGAACGTTGCATAGAATATTTTCTAACGCACGCAAGAACAACGACAGATCACAGAATGCTCTATGCCTGTTTACACTATAAAAATTTGACATAGTGGGGTTAGAATGAGCATCCGCTCGTTTGATGTAAATGCACCAGAATCAAATGCTCGGCGACATGTGACATCTGTCAACCCACACTTGGCCAGCGTGGACTGCGATGGAAAGTACACTAATAGGACGTGTTCCAGCAGTGGGAACGTATATGGGCTGATGATAATGATGATAAGACGTCATTATAACCTGATCTAATCGGCATTTATCATACTAATAAAGATTTTTATACGATGCTTACCGTGTCCATTAGGTCGACAATTTTCAGAAGGAAATAATAATACACCAAACTGGCCATCGCCAAGGCGCTTTCTGAATTAGTTGGGTCAAGTGGTTCGCATATCCACTTGTATTTAGATATCCAGATCCGTACCGACTGAAATGGTAATTATTAAGATTATAACAAGAGTTATGAATGTCACTCAATAATAAATACATAATAAAAAATATACACGGTGTCCCAATATTGGCATTATAAGTACCTACAAAGGGACTTGTAGTTTTGCATACACTGATTACGCAAAAAATACTTACTAAGGGCTGATTTTTCAATCCTTGAACTTATTCATCGAATAACGTATTAAAATACCATTTCAAAAATGTATTCTAATTCTCCGTATTTGACAGTAAACAGGTGACATTTTAACCAAGGATTGAAAAATCGGCCCTTAAACAATAAAATTACGTCAAAAAAATTGTATTCGAAATATATTTGCAAGATTTCTTTCCTGCCAAAAATAACTCTTAAGCCTTGTCAAGCCATCTACAAGAGCATGCTCAGGCGAATGAGCGGCTCATTTTGGCAGGAAAGAACCATATACTTATTAATAATGTTTTATTCAAATTTTACAAAATACTTACGGCTATAAAAAGATACGCACAAGCAACTACTTGTATTGCGTTATATACGATGAGGGTACGTTCCAAATTAAAGGGCTTTCTATTCTTCATCCACTGAGGACCCCATTTGAACACGAAAACAAGGTACAGGGCCAGCATTGACATTACAAGGTAGGGCTTCGCTACTAGCGGCCATTCCTTCGTTCTGGTATCTGAAAAATATTATAAGATTAATAAAAAAAGACGTGTGGCACTCGGGGACTGCCGCGGTAAAGCTATTGCATAGCATGCCTTCAAGCCACACCTCCGAGGCCGTCGGAGTGGGGAGCGGTGGACGGAATTTCTCGATTCGGTCCCCGCGCTCAAGGCCCGTGATAGAAGCTATGCAATAGATTAAAAATTAAATCATGGTTTTCTTACGAGTAAGGCTACAAAATAAATTAAAGAAAAATGAGAAACAAACAAGAAAGTTTATAAAATACTAGCTGTGCCTTGCGTTTTTACCCGCAGTGCTCCGCTCCTGAGATGATATTTATAGCGTCGATAAATGGGCTATCTAACACCGAAAGAATTTTTTAAATCGGACCAGTAGTTCCTGAGATTAGCGCGTTCAAACTAACAAACTATTCAGCTTTATAATATTAGTATAGATTGTACTGAGGCTTATTTTCCTTTAATTAATAATAATTATTCATACAAACATAAAAAGTATGAAAGGTCAATCACGCAGAGAAATTTCCACAATACGTTACAATTTTGTTTTTATTGAATTTATAATTACCAATAATTAATATTAAATATGATGTGAATTAATTTTCACTATTCATGCTTAAAAACTACTTTAGCATACATTTGCATAATATCAGCAAGCAAACAAGTGAATTCAGATTTCTGGGTTGATTAAATTTGTCGATATTATTTCTAATGCCTTTTCACCTTTAGTTAAAATATCCTACTTCACTACATAGTATAAAACAAAGCTTTCGCTTTCCTTATGTCTCTTTGTATGCTTAAATCTTTAAAACTACGCAACGGATTACGATGCGGTTTTTTTTATTAGATAGATAGATTCAAGAGGAAGGTTTTAGTATATAATATATTAGGTTTTAGACCAAGCGGGTGAAGCCGCGGGCGGTTAGCTAGTCCTATCCTATCCTACTAATATTCTAAATGCGAAAGTTTATGAGGATGTGTGTGTCTTTGTTACTCTTTCACGCAAATACTACTTAACCGATTACAAAGAAATTTGGCACACGTATAGATATGGCAACTTGGATTAGGATAGGTTTTTCGGGTAGGATTAGGATAGGCTTTCCGCCCACGGCTTCGCCCGCATTTTCAAGTAAAAGCCGCATAGTTCCCGTTCCCGTGGGATTTCCGGGATAAAACCTATCCTATGTGTTAAATCAAGTTATCTTCTATGTGTGTGCTTAATTTTATTGTAATCGGTTCAGTAATATTTGTGTGAAATCCACACCAAATCTTCCATCCTCACAAACTTTCGCATTTATAATATTTCTAGCGGTCCGCCCCGGCTTCCCCCGTGGTACATATTTCGCAATAAAAGGTAGCCTTTGTTCTTTCTCAAGGTCTAAAGATTGTCTGTGCCAAATTTCATCAAAATTGGTTGAAAGGCTTAAGCGGGAAAGCGTAACAGATAGACAGACTTACTTTACTTTTGCATTTATAATATTGGTATGATTAGTAGGATAGGATTAGTAGGAATTAGTAGGACTATTCAAATTCGTCTACGAAATTAAACTACTAATGGTATAAAATAGTAGTCACATACTGTAAATAGTTCATACGTAAATTGTATGTTTAAAATTCGGGAATTCAATGTACCTATTTAATTTCAAATGATCTTTAACACTGTTCTATGACAAGTTTTGTCCAGTAAATACAATATATATTACTAGCTTACCGCCCGCGGCTTCGCCCGCTTTGTCTAAAACCTAATATATTTTATACTAAAACCTTCCTCTTGAATCAGTCTATCTATTAAAAAAACAGCATCAAAATCCGTTGCGTAGTTTTAAAGATTTAAGCATACAAAGCGACATAAGGACAGAGAAAGCGACTTTGTTTTATACTATGTAGTGATAATTATGTAGGTATGTAATTATTAGTGTTTGTATTTACTTAAAATCGAACGTTTATTCTTACAACTAGACATCCTTCGGGAGTTCGAATGCCGAAATTGTTTAATTTAATAGATATGTATTATGTTTTTTATGTAAGTAGTATGTAGGTAGGCATTTTTATATTCATCTTCTTTTAAAGGCTTATTATAGTACGGGAGCTAGCAACGTTTAAAAAAAAAGTCATTTTAGTATAGTTGGGTTTTTGATATACTGTTTCTCTTGCTATTTCGGTTAGAGTCCGGGCTGTCTGGCTGGCCGCAGTGGTTGCGTTTATTAGTGCGCATCTTATCTGCACAGGAAAATATCCTTAATTTAAAGTCATTTTTTAACGCGTAATTTTTAATCTTTTGCCTTTAGATAGATCCATCAGACATAATTTTTTTATTGCAAGACGTTTTTTTCGTTGTAAAATAGGTGCCATACGCAATTTTTATTTCAAAATAACTAAAATGTCATCGAAATAAGTGAAATTACATCAACATGAGTCCGCTTAAAAGGTAAGTAATAACTTTATTATTTATATTATATTATCCTTTTTTAATACTTATATTGAATAATTAGTAAACTAATATTTTTAATAGATGGTTTCATATTTATTACACTTTTGGGTATAAATATGAATTTGATGATATTTGTATTTTCTGGTGTTTGATTTTACGCGAGTATTATACATTTTGAAATTAAAGACTTGGGAAAATAATACAATGAATAAATCGCGTTTAAAATCCGTTAAAAAGTCTTTAATTTCTTGATGATATTTGGTTTTTATCAAGTTTACATTAACGTCCTATTTGAGGTTCGTTAGGAAAAAGGAGGCGATATGGTAGATTGTTGCAAAAAAACTGTAAATAGTAAAATGAATATTATATATAGTATAAATAACACAGTGATTACTTATCCTTCACTTGGACTCATGTTGATGGAATTTCACTTATTTCGATGATATTTTAATTATTTTGAAATAAAAATTGCGTCTGGCACCTATTTAACAACGAAAAAAACGTCTTGCAATAAAAAATGTATGTCTAATGGATCTATCTAAAGGTAAACGATTAAAAATTACGCATTAAAAAATGACTTTAAATTAAGGATATTTTCCTGTGCAGATAAGATGCGCACTAATAAACGCAACCACTGCGGCCAGCCAGACAGCCCGGACTGTAACCGAAATAGCAAGAGGAACAGCATATCAAAGAACCAACTATACTAAAATGCTCACTTGTCAACGTTGCTACCTCCTAGAATATTAGACTTTACTAAATTCAGTCTTCTAGATGATTTAAGCAATAAATTCAGACAAATGCAATCGCATTTAGGAAGGTAGGTTTCTAAATTTAGTAAAAAGTACGGCTACTGACTCACTAAATCGTTGAGGAACCTACCTAATTTGAATCTTTAGAAGACTGAATTTAGTAAGGTGTAATAAGCATTTTGCACTATCCCCTAAATCTTTTACATTTCATTTCCTAGGTTGCCTGGCAGAGATTGCGTTATAGCAATAAGGCCGCCTTTTGTGCAAAATGTTTGTACCGCATTAATTAGTATATACCTAAGGTCTACTTATAATGTTTTGTATATGAAATGTGAAGTATGAAATGATATCTAAGATTAGAATATGAAGTACCCACTATATTATTATGTAAAGATATAAAATAATTATATAACAGATTCAGTCAAAATATAAACTTTCGAATCGATTTCAATTCTTTGTCTTTATTTATTTATTTACTTGGAGCACCAACAAGATATTTATGTTCCGATAAATACATAAAGAACGCGATGGCGGCGCACTGTAGACGCCCTCTGCCCCACATAGGGGCCACAGGACATTAAGTCAAGTAAGTCAAATACATAAAGCCAATTAATGATTTATTATATAATAGGTTTCCGCCCGCGGCTTCGCTCACGCAGTCAAAGAAAAACCCCTAGTTCCCGTTCCCGAGGGACTTCCGGGATCGCGTCATTTTCCCGGGATAAAAAGTAGCCTATGTCCTTTCTCGGGTATCAAAATATCTCCATACCAAATTTCATGAAAATTGGTTCATTAGTTTAGGCGTGATTGAGTAACAGACAGACAGACAGAGTTACTTTCGCATTTATAATATTAGTATGGATTTATGACTTGAATTAATTCCGAGTAAGATTAAAACAAAAATATGAAAATTATAAACACTTACCAACCAATTCGTCAAACAAAAAATTGTAACCCACAAATAACTTCCTAATTAAAACCGCCATTTTGAAAAATAATTTTTATTATTAAAAATAGACCCTTCCTATTGCCAACCGGTGCTGTACTAAACAAAAAATAAGAAATAGCTCCACTTGTCGGAGTGTACATACATTTACATTTATTTTATAAATTCACTTCATTAGTAATTTTTTCTACTGACTCATTAAATTACTTTGTTAATGCAGACGAATTCAAATTATTACTTCGCTCTTAATGCTTTGTTTAGTATAAAAAGTAAACAAAAAAGGTCACCGACTTTCTTAAATTCGAAGTATATTATGTTTTATTCGATTTTTATTGAAGTGAAACTTCTTTATCGGGGTTGGAAAAAAAATTAGTGTAAGTAACATTTTTTCGTTACGCGTGATGTTTTACCGTTACGCGCCATCTTTTTCGTATCCCTACCACGCGTGATTTGACGTATTTCTTTAAAGTTTTAATATTGTAAATTATTTTTTGAAAAATAAGGTCATAAACGACCTTCCTAATGTACTAAGATCAGCCCAATGTCTCATGTTCGCCGATGACTTAAAACTATTCTTAACTATCGAATCTTATTCTGATTGCTTATCTTTCACCTATTGTATACCCAATTACCCATACAGCTTAGAAGGCACAACGCTGCGCAGAGTCGACCACATCCGCGATTTAGGAATACTTTTTGACAAAACCTTAACGTTTGAACACACAGTTTGAACATATTTAGGCTCTGTGTCAAAAAGCGTACAAATCCCTCGGCTTTATCGTACGGCAATCGGTGAGGTTTCAGGATAGAAACACTGTCGTCGTATTGTACTCGGCCTACGTACGCAGTATATTGGAATACAACGCAATAATATGGATAATGGAGCCCTCACGAAAAGAAATACACACTACTGCTCGAGAGGGTTCAGAGAAAGTTTGCTCGTTATTTGTATTTAAAACTTTACGGATATTATCCTTACATGTATCCATCTGTTTTCGTTATAGGCATGGTTGGCTTAAATACACTGGAATTGAGATGAAAACTTGCTCTCTTAATTCACTATTACTTATTATTAAATAATCGTGTCGACAATCCTATCGCTTTGGGTATGTGCGGGTTGTGGGCGCCGCCTCCCGGCGTGTTACTGCGACGCGCGTGTGCTGGCCTCCGATGCCACAATTGACATTTTTGCTAGCAGTACAAATACTGTCCTAGACCTCTGTATCAGGTACTTGGATGCACATTAGGGTGGAGTGATAATGTATGAAAGAATTTTTTTTTTGTTTTTTTCAAATGGCATAGCGACAGAAAGGTGCCTTTTAATGAGTGAATTCAGCATACAAAATATTGTTTACGTGTCTTGATGTTTTGAGGTGCCCCAACCCAATTGAAAATTAGAAAAATATGATTTTTTAGCAAACTTTGATTTATTTTTTAATCACAGTATTTTTATGGCCTTCAAGTCTATTATATATAACAAACTTCTTTGTGATACATTAAATAATAGTCTGATTAGTTGTTTTAACGTTTTACATTAATGAAAATCGTAATATAGAGGAATGAAAATATCAGAAATAAGTAATTATTTAGTACTAGCTGCGCTTCGCGGTTTCACCCGCGTGGCTCCGCTCCTGTTAATCTAAGGGTAATGTTATACAGACTATAGCCTTCCTCGATAAATGGGCTATCTAACACCGAAAGAACTTTTCAAATCGGACCAGTAGTTCTTGAGATTAGCGCGTTCAAACAAACAATATCTTCAGCTTTATAATATTAGTATATCTTTTAAGGTTTCTTCAGATAAATTAGAAGTCAGAGGCTCAGTTTTCTTACATTCTTGCCGCATAGTTAAGTCGGTATAATCTTTTGACCAAGTACAAGAGAGTTAAAAAAAATGCATTTGCAACTTCAAATATCAAATAACCTTTGGTACCGAGTGACAAAATACTTCAGTTATCTTTTCTTGTTCTTTTTTGTTCGTTTGTCGGTCTTGATAAGGTTTTAATAAGCGTCTATATTCATCGAATATGGTGTGTCGAATAAGTTGTAGTACTCTGTTAAAGCTAATAGTGGAAAGCGATGCTTTTCGCCACACATCAAACATTTCCGTAGCTAATCTTTCGGATAAATCATGAATTTTGTTATTTTATCAGGTTTAAATTCATATTTAATAAATAAGTAATAGTTTCTTAGCATCAGTATAAGTTGGTAATTGATTCACTGGGTACTTCTCTGGCAAACAAAATACAGAACAACATGTCGTTTGTCGTATTTTGACTTGCAACATTTTACTGTAACAAAGCGAAATTATAGATAGAACTCACTTCAAAAATATGAAACTATGATCTTAATTGTATCTACGTGTAACATTTAATTTAGAAGTATTACTAACATTAGTGTTATTTCCTTAACGGCACTGTTTAAAATCAATGTTTCCTACAATAAGAGTCGGCGCAAACGGGCCACCGACCAGAGCCACTGGTAGCCAGCAATAGCCACTTTTTTATATATTGAAATATTGTGTATTCTGTGTCTTCCCGTTGGCAACCAACGAGATAACACAGAATCTGATTTAGCGTTAATTTGTCAAAATTAAACTTTAATGATTTTCGACAAAATTTTTAGAATTTCTTAAAGTTCATGATGTTGGGGGCACCTCTAAATGTATCATCTGCAAAGTATAATTTTGCATGTGTATTTATGAGCAATAATGACATCTTTTTACAGGTATGCCGAAACGAAAATGAAAAAAAATATTTTTCACTCCACCCTAATGCACATAGTATGTAACTCCGTTTTGTTTGTATTTTTGATAACATAATATTGTCACTAAATTCTATGTACGCTTTGGTATTTAGGTTCTGTTAGTACAAAGAATGATTCTGTATCAATAAATAAATAAAGAAGTTTCACTTCTTACGTGTGTACACTAGTACACGCACACATTTTTAACTAACTTTAAATAACTAACTGTCCCAGACGTTGTTCTGTCTTATTGCCCTTTTCATGAATAAAAGCATAAAAAATTCCCTTCCTTGTGCGACAAAAACGTTAAAAACATTTGCAAACATTTGGCACTTCATTTTTATTACATAGATAAGTAGCGGTCCTCCCCGGCTTCGCCTGTGGTACCTACATGTTTACGTTATCTCTCAATAAGAAAAAAGAATTAACGAAATTGGTTCAGCTGTTCTCGAGTTATGCGCACCAATACATTTTGCGATTAATTTTTATATTATATTATCTATACATAAAACTTTATCACTAGACTTTCTTATGTACAATCGTGGTACAGTTATAAAATAAATTCTTATGCTCGTGAAATCACTTTAGATGTTATTATTCTCTATTAACTGAATTTAATGGGAGATAGAATATCAGAATATTAATGGTTTCTGTAAAAAAAGTCATTTTCGGTTTGTATCTATTTAGTTGAAATAACCGAGTAGCACTTGTTCAATAAAGTGTATACAGAAAAATCCATAGATGTTTTTATATTTTGTGGGATTAGAGCAAAGCAAATTTATTAGGAACATTTAATAAATATGGAAATGGCCCTTTGGGAGAATCTAGAAATATCGGACGGCCCTTCAGGACGGGTGAGTCGAAAATTGCTAAAAGATGAAAATTTCACAAAATTTATAACCGATGTTGAATTTAAATTATAGAGAGGTACTGTGTTGGTTAATCTAAGGTAAATTGAAAGCACCACATTATAAAACAAAATTGTGAAAAAGATGTTGAAAACCTTCACTTACCTACTTTATGAGCAAATCCGAACATAAAGCTACACTTGCCCCACAGTCTCCTGGATAGATTTCCAGATAATCTGGAAAATTTTCCGGAGAAACAGGAAGAACGTATCTCAAAAGACCTAAAAATTATTAAATAAGGGCCGATTTTTCAATGCTTGGATAAAACTTATTCATCGAATAATGTATAAAACTACCACTTTAAAAACGTATTCTAATTGCCCGTATTTGACAGTTTACGTGACATTTTAATATTTTTGTGTAATAAATTGTAAATACTTTATTGGACGGATAAGTTTTATCCAAGCATTGAAAAATCGGCCCTAAAGGTAACAAAGTACATGGGCAAGCACATGAAGGCAGATTACTGATGGTCCTTTAGAAACGATTGTGCACAAATTAAATATACTTACAAGAAAAGCTTATAAAATGTTAATGATTTTTGTTTGTTTTTATTTATTTATTTTTTTTTTTTTTGAACACACTGCTCAGGAATTTGACCGCCATCTCACCTGATGGTAAGTGAAGATGCGGTCTTTCAGGTTAGCATGCCTGATCAGTAAGGTAAAGCCTATTCACTTTGGCCTTGAATAGATCCAAATTGTATCTATCGGGAAACACGGATGGCGGTAGGGAGTTCCACATCTTCGCGGTTTTTATTAAAAAACTGTTTTCGAAGCGCTTGGTGCGCACATGGGGTATCTCGACCACGAAGGGGTGGAAACCAGTATTTCGTCGCGACGTCCTGTATTGGAAAGGAGAAGGTGGTATAAGGTGGTGTAATTCAGTCCCACATTCACCGAAGTGAAGCCGGTAGAAGACTGAAAGGCAAGCAATTTTGCGTCTGTGCTCCAGAGTGTAGAGTTTGCCGCTGAGCAGACTCGGGTCGGCTATAAGTTTTTTAGCACGCCTTTCCATCGAATCTAAGGCGCCTAGATGAGTTTTTGCAGCTCCAGCCCATATATGGCTGCAATATTCCACACAAGACCGAACTTGGGCTTGGTATAATCTAAGAAGCTGGTCAGGTGTGAAGTATTGCCTTACTTTGGCCAAAATGCCGAGCTTTTTTGCAGCAAGTTGCGCCTTAGATTCGATGAACTGTCTGAAGTTGAGGTTCGACGAAACGGTGACGCCAAGCAACTGCAGACTGTCTGACACCACGATCGGCACATCACGAAAAGTCGGAGCTAGATGAAGTGGACTTTTTTTCGCTGTGAACAGGCACGCCTGCGTTTTTGACGCATTAAATCTCACCAGATTCGCATCGCCCCATTTGGAGATATCCAGTAAAGTGCTATTCACTCGTTCAATCATGGCCTCTCTCTCAGTCGCTATAGTTTCTTTGGATGCAGCAGCATTGGATAGGTATCTTTCTACAACTGTACTGTCGTCCGCGTACCCAAAAATGTTTGGCCGTAGCATATCATTTATGTGCAGCAGGAACAGCGTTGCAGAAAGTACAGACCCCTGAGGAACACCCGCGTTAATATCCAGAGGATCAGATATGCATCCGTCGATAACTACTTGAATAGAACGCTCTCTCAGGAAGTCGGCTATCCAAGTGCAGAGATCAGGGGGTATTCCGTATGAAGGAAGCTTGCTTAGGAGGCTAGCGTGCCAGACTTTATCGAAAGCCTTAGAGATATCAAGGGAGACAGCAAGTGCCTCACCGTGATTCTCTATGGCTTCTCCCCAAATATGAGTAGCGTGTACCAGGAGATCGCCAGTCGATCTATTCTTGCGGAAACCATACTGCCGGTCATTAAGAAGATCGTTGGCCTCTAGGTACGCAAGGAGCCGGTTGTTCAATACACGCTCCATAATCTTGCAGAGTATGGAGGTGATTGAAATCGGGCGATAGTTAGTGGGGTCCGCACGACTGCCTTTTTTGGGCACAGGTTGCACGTTTGCAAGCTTCCAGGACTTAGGGACTAGACCTGACTCTAAAGACAACCGAAACAAGCGGGTCAAGATAGGAGACAGCTCAGGAGCACACATTTTCAGGACTATTCCAGGGATCCCATCCGGACCACTTGCTTTATTGACGTCAAGACCACGCATAATGTTAAGAACATCTTTTTGCCTTATACTTATGCTAGGCATAACTGAGTGGCAATGTGGTAAGGAAGGTGGTGTTGTGTTCGTTGGATCAAGACGTGAATTTTGTGCGAAGAGATGTATTTCTATGTAAATTAATTAAAAAAAGCAAAACAATTAGTAAAAGATTGTCATTAATAAATGATATAAAAAATCTACTATTTCTTTCTGCGTTTCATAGTCTAATAAGAAAATTAGGATAAAAAAAAACTAGAGCCAATCTAACAAGGCCGATAGGGATATGGGAGATATTTTGTTTCATAACATAAACAACAATTTTAGATGTTCAAAAATTTTAGATATCTTTCATTGAACAACATAAAAGTAGGTAATATACTTAAAAAAATAATTGTTTAATAATAAGTCTTAAATACTTTTCGATGTCCTGCCACTTTTTAATAGCTAAATATTCTGAAGAGCGCCTTTTAAAAAAATATAATTAATAATTTATAATATGAAATTTCTAGCAACTTCTAGAAAAAGTCAAGTTTTGCATGCAAATTATTATCGTTATAAAGTTTCACAAATCTCAGGGATATTTTATTTTTGTTTTAAAATTATCGCGTTGGATAAAAAGTGAAGTCCCATGTCCAAATAAAAATATATTTATTGACATAATATCATACGTTGTGAAACGTCTTCTATTTTTCAAATTTAAAGAACTAATAAACATACCTCGCACACTCTTGCTTGTATTGTATGCGCAAAAACCTAGCACCGCTGGGCAGTTTCCACCAGAGCTTTGCTAAATAAAGCTTTACTATTGGTTCTTAAATGGACATTCCTCGTTACACACCCTCGCACATTATTAATGGAAAAGCACCCTTAAAGATCAGCCAGAAGAAAAAATAAAACCACTTGAAATTAGGCATACAATTTATTTATTGTCACATAAACATAAATATTTTTAAATATAAATCTTCACAATCAGATTTTCGGTAGACGTTAAATTCTTAAACTAGCTGTGCCGCGCGGTTTTTCCCGCATTGCTCCGCTCCTGTTGATATAGCGTGATAAGAATAGCCTATAGCCGAAAGAATTTTTCAAATCGGACCAGTAGTTCCTGAGATTAGCGCGTTCAAACAAACGAACACTTCAGCTTTACAATATTAGTACTTACAGATTAACACTCAGTTAAGAAAACCTGCAACATTTTACATGTAAAAGAGTATAGGTATATATAGGTACTGCGAATATTATCTACACGTTAATAAATGAAAAACTTAAGGACATACAATGTTGTACTAGTTTTAATTTTAGACAAATTAAAATGAGCTCAAATGTGAATACATTTTATTTTTCACCGGCTTTAAAAGCAGCCAAAATCCCACTTTGGCCACCCAAAACTCATAATGATATGAAGTTGCGACGTGAGATAAAGACAAACAAACAGACTTTAGATCTAATAATATTAGTAAGGATAAAAATTTTACCATTCGCACTTACAATGTGACTCAAAAAGTTTTCATGTAGCGTAGGTAGGTACAGGAAGAAATTGCTTTTAAGTAATAAGGCCGCCAATTGTATATTAAGGCCGCCTATATTAAGGCCGCCAATTTCATATTTTGTCCTGCTTTATAAAACTATTATATGTGCGCAATAAAGGATATACCTGGCAGGTGATTGTTTCGTAACTATTACAGACATCACAAAACTGATATCGAAAGTAGCTAATGAGTAAAATGACTATAATAATAACATTTTTTTTTAATAAAACTGGAAATGTGTATGTGTTTGTATGTGTGAGTGGTTTTTTCGTGAAAGAGTAACAAGCATACTTACATCCATTCTCACAAACATTCGCATGTATAATATTAGTAGGATTTATATACGCATTCATATGATTTAACATAGAATATTATGTTATATTGTTGTGCACTTAAAATAAAATAGTCAAAATAAATATAAAAAATACAAAATAAATTTAGGCAAAAATACGCTTTAATAAGACTAAATTCATATAATAATTATTGTACCTATCCTTGATGAGTATACAAAGTTCGAATTAAATTTGTCAAAATCGAGTCTTAATAATTTTTAAGATAAAAAATATGTATTGTATTTCTCGACAGCAAATTTTAAATTACCTAAATGTTTAGATATATTGGAGCGATAAAATATTTTAATCAAACTTAAATTTGTAAACTAACACTAATCAACTAATTTGTAGATAAACTATTCCGACTATATAATATATATTATGTAGATAAACATCCGCCCCGGAATGGCGCGAAAGGATGCGGGTTCGAGTCCCGCCTCGTGATCGAATTTTTTCTATTCTTTATAAATTTATAACTATTCCGACTAGTTTAACAAAATTATAAAATCTTCGTTGATTTTGCTCTATAATTAAATTTAGTGAAAATAAATTACAAATTTCAATATAATTAATGCACTACATTCATTGAGTTAATATTATGTACTACGTACTAGTGACGACATCGCTACTACACTATTTGTAACACGAGTTAGTGTCAATTTTTTTTACTGCCGCGGCCGCGCTTGTCGCACAGATTTTGTTCGTGGCGTCCTCTCTATACGTAGTAATAATATCTACTCAATGACTAGGAGGTAGCAACGTTGACAAGTGAGCATTTTAGTATAGTTGGTTATTTGATATGCTGTTCCTCTTGCTATTTCGGTTACAGTCCGGGCTGTCTGGCTGGCCGCAGTGGTTGCGTTTATTAGTGCGCATCTTATCTGCACAGGAAAATATCCTTAATTTAAAGTCATTTTTTAACGCGTAATTTTTAATCGTTTGCCTTTAGATAGATCCATTAGACATACATTTTTTATTGCAAGACGTGTTTTTCGTTGTTAAATAGGTGCCAGACGCAATTTTTATTTCAAAATAATTAAAATATCATCGAAATAAGTGAAATTCCATCAACATGAGTCCCAGTGAAGGATAAGTAATCACTGTGTTACTTATACTATATATAATATTCATTTTACTATTTACAGTTTTTTTGCAACAATCTACCATATCGCCTCCTTTTTCCCAACGAACCTCAAATAGGACGTTAATGTAAACTTGATAAAAACCAAATATCATCAAGAAATTAAAGACTTTTTAACGGATTTTAAACGCGATTTATTCATTTTATTATTTTCCCAAGTCTTTAATTTCAAAATGTATAATACTCGCGTAAAATCAAACACTAGAAAATACAAATATCATCAAATTCATATTTATACCCAAAAGTGTAATAAATATGAAACCATCTATTAAAAATATTAGTTTACTAATTATTCAATATAAGTATTAAAAAAGGATAATATGATATAAATAATAAAGTTATTACTTACCTTTTAAGGGGACTCATGTTGATGTAATTTCACTTATTTCGATGACATTTTAGTTATTTTGAAATAAAAATTGCGTAACTATGGCACCTATTTTACAACGAAAAAAACGTCTTGCTATAAAAAAATTATGTCTGATGGATCTATCTAAGGGCAAAAGATTAAAAATTACGCGTTAAAAAATGACTTTAAATTAGGGATATTTTCCTGTGCAGATAAGATGCGCACTAATAAACGCAACCACTGCGGCCAGCCAGACAGCCCGGAGTCTAACCGAAATAGCAAGAGAAACAGTATATCAAAAACCCAACTATACTAAAATGACTTTTTTTTAAACGTTGCTAGCTCCCGTACTATACATTAAACAATAAAAATAATAGAATAAAGTATTTTAAAATCATAAATTTGTTTGAGTTTGTTCATACCGTTGCCGCACTATCGTGTCTTCAAACAATTGCTTTTTGTTCTCACCGTTTTGAATTTGGACTTGTTCAACTTTTGCTTTTGGCTTTTTAATGTATGTTTTTATATAAAAATCGACGAATAATGTCAACATGAAGAGGTCGTTGGGAAGAAATACAAATACCACCCATCGGGGGTAGCCACAATCTGGCTTGAAGACTAACGCAGCCATGTGAAGACAGCACCAGGCCAGTTGTATCTGTAAGAATTTATAGGAATTAGAGTATATTTTATCAACAACACAATATTCCAAACATATTAATGTGAGCTATTATGTTTTACATCATAATAATTGACATTATATTTATTTATAATCATTTTATTACTATAATTTTGCATTGTACCTATTGAGATCTAATGTTGTGTGACGTAATCTTCTAATATATAAAAATCAATGCCACTTTTCGTTGTAATTCCATAACTCGAGAACGGCTGAACCGATTTCGATAATTCTTTTTTTATTATATTCCTTGAAGTACGAGGATGGTTCTTATGTAGAGAAAACGTTAATATGTACCACGGGCGAAGCCGGGGCGGACCGCTAGTATTGTATAATTTAAGATATTTGCACGCTCAACTACGAGCTAAGACTAGCTAAGACTAGAAGAGATCTACTGTCTAAGAACCTATAAAATTTGTACCTGAGTTATGTAACTACATTCAGCAAATAAAGACAATAATTTGAATTTGAAAAAAAATTGAATTTGAATTTACGGCTTTTTTTTAATTGGTATCAGAAATAGAAAAATGCGTACCTACAATATCTCTTTCTTCAGAATTCTTTAAAGGGGATCAAATACTAGGATAAAAAATCTTCAAGACAGATAACAAATAAGCGTATCAGGATTCCGTGGAATTTCCCTTATACCTACTGATTTAAAAGTACCATTCATACAACTACACACCCTCGCACATCATTGGTGGAAAAGCACCCTTTGACGCTTGGGCGTCATAGCGCAGCGTCAGGTTAACGCTCTGATGCAGTACGCGTCCTATTTAGCAAGCCAAAATCTGGTCCAATTTGTGTCAAAGCCGTTTAAAATCATGTGGACTTACAATTTGTAACTGTGTGATATGTTTCTTCCACCACAAGGAGTTCTTGACGCTCGGCATGGCGACGGTCAGTAAATAGTAGCTGTACATCACGACGTGGACGAAAGAGTTGATCATACCAATGAGTGTACCGTGGCCACCTAGTAAACAAAATATGTAAAAATATTTAGTTCGTTGATACATAAAAACTATAAGTTGAAAAATGATTTTGTTCGCTCTTCGTTCCGGTAAAGGTCAAACCACTGATTTTTTTATTTAGTTGTGTATGTTCACGGAAGTGTATATATTCCGTCATTGTATACAATTCCTAGGAAATGTATGTAATTCCTAAAATCGCACGGAAATGTAATATAAACATCTGAATATCAATACCTACTTTAGATGTAAAAAGTTGGATTGTAAAAGTAGTAAAAGTTTTCAGTATCTAATAAAAATTATACGATTGAATTATACGGGATTCAACGATTTTTTTTTCATATTTCATATTATTATTAAAATACCTGGTAAATAAGTAGTAGCTCCCCAAATCAAAGCTACCATGCCGGTGTGATGGTACACATGAAGGAATGATATTTGATTTTCCTTTTTCCTCAACACGAAGAATATCTGAAACGAGTAGACAATAAATTAATTTATAAAAAACACACCTATAGGTAGATCAAAGTGTTTTTGATTTAATCCAATAGTGAAAAGTGATTATCGCCACCAATCAAGTTGCATAACTAATGAACCTATGTACCAAAATAATTACTGTAGTATTTTTAATAACTCTATCTGTAATTTCTGTTATAATTAAGATGTTTAAGAACAATTATTTTAAAAAGTCCCATTTCTTTAGTGTATAGAAAACATAAATAGTCAATTTAATTGTACAGTATTTTAAGCACGAAAAAATTAATGGCGTTTCTGTCTCTCACTTCTTTTTACATGAGGGCTATCTCGCCACTGCATCATATTCAACAATTATCCATACTAGTACGTAGTACACTGTTAGATACTTATGAAAATCATGTAGAAAATAAATATAACTTCCCAACAACGTACAAGTCATTCTACATTTGTAAAATACTAGCTTACCGCCCGCGGCTTCGCCCGCTTTGACTTAAACCTAATAAATTATACAAAAACCTTCCTCTTGAATCATTCTATCTATTAAAAAAAACCGCATCAAAATCCTTTGCGTACTTTGAAAGATACAAAGCAACATAGGGACAGAGAAAGTTACTTTGTTTTATACTATGTAGTGATGATAAAAAACTAACCGTATCAATCAGATCCAAATACTTCAACATATAATAGTGATACACGAAGCCAGCTACGTTCAAAGCATTTGGATTGTCAGAGAAGTCTATCGGCTCACAGAACCACCTGTAGTTCCAACCCCATGCATATACGATCGTCTGGAAATAAAAATAACAACGATAAGTAACTAATAATGATATGGACCACTCAATAGGCAGCGTTGGCCCAAAAAATGATCGTCGATGTATGCCGCCATTAAGAGCTAGCGCGCACGAGCAACTTTATCTCCGCAACTATTTTGTCTTTTTCCATCAACTCTATAGGAAGTTGCATCGCTACGTGCGCGCACTTTCTTACTAGCCCATAGAGTTGATGCGATGCGTGTGCGCTACCTCTTATAGTAGAGCGTAGACGGACAACATTGTGACATCTGTCTTCCAAGCCAGAGGTCGTGGGTTCGATTCCCACCCGGGGCAAATACTTGTGTGATTAACATAAATGTTTGATCTGTGTCTGGGTGTTAAATATCTATATAAGTACCTATGTATTTAAAATTATATTATCTATCAGCCATCTGGTTTCCTTAACACAAGTGAAAAGCTTAGCATGGGATCAGATCGTGCCGTGTGTGAAAATTGTCCTGAAATATTTATTTATTCATGTTGTATAACTGCATGTTGTCTAGTGGAAACGTTTCACTCATAGTTAAGCTTAGCTAAGACTTTATTGGTTAGGGACTTGTTAACCGTAGTAAGTAAACCATTAAAAGCAATGATATACGTAGATTTGACGTAATAAAACATTAATGAAACTAAAAGTTTCCGTGTTTATATTTGTTCAGGAAGGGAAAAAATAACAGTTAAATTATGTGCATTATTTAAAAAAGAATAGCATCCAATGATAATCAGAATATAAAGTTCAATAAACAATTGTTATTCAATTATACGAGTCTAAAGGACATTAACTTCTGATATACTTCGTACCTTCGCTACACTACCACTGATTTACACAATGGACATGAAAATCAGTAATTTTATTTTATTTTGATGTAATATAACGTATTGTATTATATTTTGTTTGGATTATATAGAGATATATAACATTATGTATGCTATCTTATACAATTCTACCTTTATTATATTCTAGCTGTGCCGCGCGGTTTTACCTGCAGTGGCTCCACTCCTGTTGATCTTAGCGTAATGATATTATATAGCCTTCCTCGATAAATGAGCTATCTAACACAGAAAGAATTTTCAAATCAGACCAGTAGTTCCTGAGATTAGCGCGTTCAAACAAACAAACTCTTCAGCTTTATAAGTATAGATCATCTATTGCATAAAACAATAGCCTTCTTTTTAAAACTTTTAAGTCTGTTTAGAAATTAAAGACTTTTTAACGGGTTTTTAACGCGATTTATTTATTATATTATTTTCCCGACGTTTCGAACACTTTACAGCGAGCGTGGTCACGGGGCCCCGTCAAGGGGGGACGCCCTTGTGCATGTCGCTACCAGGGTGAACCTTCAGTTCACCCCCGCGTCCGCGTTAAAATGTAGAAGCCCTTCTGGCTAACATTGAGAAACACCTTACAAAAAAAAAAAAGGTGGTCACGGGGAGACTGAGATGTTTATAGGTCTTGACGGTCATTAAAATATTGCTATTTGTAAACTACCTCCACCTATTCCTCCGTAAAATCCGTTAAAAAGCCTTTTATTTCTAAATGTAACTAGAATATAATATCTACTATTTAAGTCTGTATTTATGATAAACTAGCGGTTCGCCCCGGCTTCGCCCGTGGTACATATTTCGGAATAAAAAGTAGCCTATGTCCTTTCTCGGGTATCAAAATATCTCTATACCAAATTTCATGCAAATTGGTTCAGTAGTTAAGGCATGATTGAGTAACAGACAGACAGACAGACAGAGTTACTTTCGCATTTATAATATTAGTATGGATTGTAACAGCTGTATACTTACAGACACTATACTGTTGGAAGGAAATAAAAAGCATTTTTGGAGACGTTTAAGAATCAAAACCATGAATAGATACTTATATATTATTTTTTATAAATTACTGATCTTATTGAAATTGATTTGTAGATCGTTTAGAGAATAACAGAGAGGCAACTATTTGTGTAAAATTCAACCTTCTTAACGATTTTTATTGAACATACACACATCACATTAACACATTCTAGGGACATTTGATAGGGACATTGTAAATGGAAAAACTTTCTTGATGTAACACACACGACAATAACACATCTGACATTAATTCAATCGTAATTGTAAGTACCTAATGATATAAGACAATTTGTAAAATGGAGAAGAACTTACCTCTATAAAAACGTAACCACAAGCCAACACTTGTACTAAATTATGTAAGATCATCAATTTATCAACATTGTATGGTGGTCTATTCTTCATCCAGTTTGGTCCGATTTTCAAGACAAAAAGTAAATATAGTCCAAGTATACACAATCCCTGGTAAGGCTTCGCAACTAAGAACCAGGTTTTCGTTCGTGGATCTGAAATATAAATGAGATTATATTAGACTAGCTGTGCCCCGCGGTTTCATCCGTATTGCTATGTCCCGTTGGTCTAAAAGTGATGATACATATTCTATAACCTTCCTCGATAAATGAACTATCTTACACCGAAAACATTTTTCAAATGGGACCAGTTAGTTCCTGAGATTGGCGCGTTCAAACAAACAAACTCTTCAGCTTTATAATATTAGTACAGATATATTAAAAGATCGCTTTTATTTGTTAATTGTTATTATTATTTTATTTATTTATTTTATTTTTTACATACATAGATTCCTTACAGCTCTTTGTATTACAATATTTTTATTTAACTTTAACAAAACAATACGCCAATAAAAAGGAATACCAATAATAAGACAATTAATGTGACAGTAGTTTTACATTAATTATAACAATGATAAAGTGGATATACATATATATTTTTGGACATGATATACAAAAAAAAACTAATAAATAAAAAAAATAAAAACAAAACTGAATTAAGTATGACATAACTTTTCAACTGCGTGAGCTGAAAATATTACTCGTGTAATGTGTTTACAAAATGCAAATAGACAAACATATGAACACGTTAAAATAGTGTAGGTATGTGTTTTTGTCACGGAGTAACATTCAGGAAAAAGGCAGGGCAGTAACCCTCCCCAGCACTCCTATCTCTCTTTCTTTGCTGTCAATCTTAGCTTTTTATGGCGCAAATAGAACTGACACTGTTTACAATATTCGGCATAAAGCATAAGAAGAGCATATTTGATTAAACCAAACTATTTTTTCGTCATAAAAAGGTCGTTTATTTCGACTAGCCAAATGCTAAGAGGATACATTATACATATATTTTAGTCACATTAAGTTAGTATGTTTAGTCGTTATTAATTATAAACACCAATGCTATCTCTACAGGGTTACTTGTAAAACACCGGCAACCTCGCAGGACAAGATAGCTAACATCATAAGTAACAACATTTGTTCTACGACTTTTGATAATTTGTTAGATTTTATTTTCATACAAAAATAAATATTCATTTAATTTTCCGTTTGAATATTATAAACTCTACGCGCATCTAAAATTTACGTAAACAAGAAGTGAACGAGAGGGGGAAGGGGGCGTCGCGTCGTCCTTTCGATAATGAATAGAACATAGGCTTACAAATGTTAGGAGAGTACAATAAAAGCTTAAAAAATCATTTAAAAATAATTTATTGTGTTATGCCAAAAGTCTTAGAACAAATGCTGTTACCTAAGATGTTAGCTATCTCGTCCTGCGAGGTTGCTGGTGTTTTACAAGTAACCCTGTATATCCTATTAGTATTATACCTATACGTATATTGATTATTACCTGCTAGTTCGTCGAAAACGAAGCCGTATCCTTTCCATATCATTTTCAGGAGAGTGGCCATTTCTGCAATATCATCGTTATTTTAAAAAGTTACATAATTTTGTAAAAGTTGTTATGAGAAAAATATAGGAGTAGGTAGTTATACTATTTGAATAGTACAAATAATACAAACAAGTGATAACTGCGTTAAAAACAACCGACTTCAAACTTGCACTTGTAAAATTTACAAATACCTACAGACAAAAATGCTCATAAAATAAAAACTACTAGGCCTATCCGAATAAAATTTTTATGGGACCAATTCGACACCATCCCGCATCGAACGAAAAAAGAATCACGTAAATCGTTTCAGAAACCTCGGAGTAATCGGTGTACATACATAAAAAAAAAATAAAAAAAATATACCTGCCGAATTGATAACCTCCTCCTTTTTTTTGAAGTCGGTTAATGAATACTGAATAATACAAATTTTATTTGTTTGAACAAATAAAATTTTATTTGTTTAAACAAAAAATACAAAGGAGAATGCCCATTTTTGGTACTGGTTTTTCTCATGCATCAAGACAACAATACTATTAAAAAAATCTCGGCAATTTAGAGGCCTTCTTACCATCGGAAAATATATTTTGAACAGGGAATGTTTTGTAAAATCTAATAAGACATGTAATTGTTTAGATCCGTTATTATAGATTTAGTGTCCATCTTGTGTCCATTACCGTTTACATTTTTAGTACAGGTTTTTCTCATATATCAAGATAAAAATACTATTAAAAAAAATCTCGGCAATTTAGAGGCCTTCTTACTATCGGAAAATATATTTCGATCAGGGAATGTTTTGTAAAATCTAATAAGACATGTAATTGTTTAGATCCGTTACCATAGATTTAGTATCCATTACCGGTTACCACGGTAACCAAGCGGTAACTATTATGACATTTACTATGGTAAATAGCTAAATGTATTAATATCGAATTGTTTTCATTGAATTACTAAAAAAATCAATTAACATAAAATCACTCTTTAAGGTATTGTTTATACACTGTAGGTTGTTTTAACAAAGATATAGATAAGTGAAGTAAAATAATATAAATATGTATATATAAAAAAAAATATTATTATGACATAGCTTGGTAGGTAACCAGTTATTTCTTATTTGTTTCTTTCTTCGAATATGTAGTGAAAAAATGATTCAAACAACAACAACAACAACAACATGTAAACCGAATAAAAACTCAATTGGCATTTTTTAAGTATAGGTACCTATATTTAGGTTTTCTTGAAATCCGTCCCGGAAGATTTCTGGTGCCTACCTACACTAGCCGATGAACAGATAGACTTTGTCTGAAAGCATTTAAAGCTCTACGCATAGATTAAATATGTTAAACGAAAAATAACCTTCAGACGATAAAATACTACCTAAATCACACATAAACCTAACTAAATCGGGTTTATTTAAGTTTCGAGGTTAATTCACATTTTTCTCAATATCTTGAAAACCCCTGTTTTTATCACAAAAAAATCAATTAGTAAAAATCTTTTGAATATCGAAGAACCCTCCAAAACCACTCTGGCATTGACGCAACACTATACTGTGGTCCATACTTTCATGGGCATTCTCCTTTGTATTATTCAGGTTAAGAAGTCGTTAAAAGAAAAATTATTTTGAGTGAAATTCTTCAAATCTAAAATTTCACCAAGCTCTTAATACATAAAAAAAAACATTCCACAGTAAAAAATCAAACACAACAGGATCTAACTTACTTTTTTTGTTCAAAAACTTTTTTAATGTAAAATGTTGACCACTTTTTGATAAAATAAACCAACTGCGGTCATCCGCGAACGAAGTACGCGACAAATGTATTTAAAATAATCCGTTGACATAATATTTGAATAATGAAAATCGAAAACTTTCGCTTTGCATTGCAAATTAGAAACATCGTTAACACTTTCCTGCTGTTGAATGTTTCGAAGTAAGTAGTAAGAGTTAGAGAGTATTTTAAATATGCTCTTCTTATGCTTTATGCCGAATATTGTAAACAGTGTCAGTTCTATTTGCGCCATAAAAAGCTAAGATTGACAACAAAGAAAGAGTGCTAGGAGTGCTGGGGAGGGTTACCTGTCCTGCCTTTTCCTGAATGTTACCCCGTGACAAACACACATACACTTATATAAGGTATTTGCGTGAAAGAGTAACAAACATGAATCCATCCTCACAAACTATCCCATTTATAATATTACTAGCTTTCCGCCCGCAACTTCACCCGCGTTTTCAAAGAAAAACCCGCATAGTTCCCGTTCCCGTGGAATTTCCGGGATAAAACCTATCCTTTGTGTTAATCCAAGTTATCCTTTATATACACATAATATAATAATTTTTAATTGCTTAATTTTTAATTGTATGTAATCGGTTCAGTAGTATTTGCGTGAAAGAGTAACATACACACACATCCATCCTCACAAACTTTCGCATTTATAATAGCTGTTATTAGTAGGATTAGTAGGATACTTTTTATGCCGTTGTTGACAGCACTACGCGTACGGAGCCAGGGCAACCAGCTAGTGTTTGTTTTTATTCATCAATAAAGGGTTAACGAGTCACATCAATAAATATATAATATGAACAATTGAACAGACATTTAACATTTTAATTAATATTTTACAAATCACTTTTTTAAATAAACTTACATAATATGTTACAATTCATGAAATAAATAAGACACTCATTAAACAAAACTAGTACATCTTATTAGAAGTTTTTCAATACTATCTGGATGTATGTAAATTTCGTTTATAGGCTAGAATAATTACAATAGACATAGTTTGAGGCATTACATTAATTCATTTTTAACCGACTTCAAAAAAAGGAGGAGGTTATTAATTCGACCGGTATGTTTTTTTTTATGTATGTACACCGATTACTTCGAGGTTTCTGAACCGTTTTTTGTTCGGTGCGGGATGGTGTCGAATTGGTCCCATAAAAATTTTATTCGGACATGCTCAGTAGTTTTTATTTTATGAGCATTTTTGTCTGTATTTGTAAATGTTGCAAGTGCAAGTTTGAAGTCGGTTGTTTTTAACGCAGTTATAAATAAATTAATTATTGAAATATCCAATTAACATAACATATTACATACATTATATACTACATACTTATCTGCGCATGTTGTAACATCACCACTGCTCGAACGGTGAAGGAAAACATCGTGAGGAAACCGACATGTCGAAGAATTAAAAAGTTCGACGACATATTGTGTCATCCGCCAACACGCACTTGGCCAGCGTGGTGGATTATGGCCTGTACCCTCATAGGAGGCCCGTGTCCCAGCAGTGGGAACGTATATGGGCTGATGATGATGATGATGATTACATACATATACAATTTTAGGTAATGATTGGAAAACAGCTACTATATAGAAATTATCCTCATAAGATTGGCATTAATACATATATATACGAATATACTGAAAAAATCAAAATAAACATTATAATAAAATAAATAATATAATATACTAGCTTACCACCCGCGGCTTCGCCCGCTTTCTCTAAAACGATTTGAGATTTAAACTATCCTATCTCTCAAGTTGGATCGAACTGCACATGGTGTGCGAATTTTATTATAATCGGTTAAGTGGTTTAGGAGTCCATTGAGGACAAACATTGTGACACGAGATTTATATATATTAAGATTGCTTTATCCTAAAAACTAAAACTAACACCGAAATAATTTTTCAAATCGGACCAGTTGTTCCTGAGTTTAGCGCGTTTAAACAAAAAAACTCTTCAGATATTTCAACTTAAAATTATTTTGTGACGGTCCTAGTAATTATGCTACCTTAATAATATTATCTATGTATGATATTTGTGCTAATTTTAATAAACAAAGTAATTCTCGTATCTGTCTCAGTTTATCTTTCAGTACCTACTTACAGGTTAAGATTTATATAAAGAGTCTCACAGTGACCATGTACTTGGGCAAGTTGTATCACAAAATAAGAATTTTAATTTATTTTTTTAGGTAGTCATTCTCGTGTTACATCAGAACGAATGAACGAATTTATATAAAATTCATGGCAGTCGCTCAAAACAGGACACAGATTGTGCAGTTATTTTTAAGGAATAAGTTTTCTATTTTCTATATTACACGCAATACCTATAATAATGCGAGTATTATCAACTCCAATGCTTATATCATTTTTTTACCATTTCATTTCAATACAAAGAAAAAAGCTACGTAAATATAAATAATATATTCAATGAATAAATTCATTAATTAAAGTCAATATAAATGGTACAATGTACTTTGTGATGATTTTATGAAATTAGCGTGTTTCTTTGATAATGTATAAACTGACCAAGCGTGACTTGAATTTTTTAAGCGGGTTCTGTACGGTATATAAATAATTATTAACTGTTAATACGATTTTCAAAGGTGATTTCAAAGTGGCTCCAAAGAGTACTGTATACAGTCGAATTGATCCTCCTTCTTTTGCTTTTAGGAAGTCGTTTAAAAATCGATTGAAGATGGGGCTAACTAAAAAATTCATTTTGGAGCTTTTTTTGCTGTTGCAGAAATGAACAGTTACCACAATAGGTCCTTCAATCCCAAGAAGGCCCCCGGGGCGGAAGACATCACGGCCGACATCTGCCAGCACGCTGTAGATTGTAACCCGGAGTGGTTCCTTGCGCTGTTGAACAAGTGCCTTTTTATTTATTTTTTTGTAAGGTGTCTCTCAATGTTAGCCAAAAGGGCTTCTACATTTTAACGCGGACGCGGGGGTGAACTGAAGGTTCACCCTGGTAGCGACATGTGCAAGGGCGTCCCCCCTTGACGGGGATCTCGAACCTCTGATTGGGCTGTCGCTTGAGTAGAGGAGGCCAGAAGGGCCCTAGTCGGACGGGTACAAGTGCCTCACTGTCGCCTACTTCCCCAAACAGTGGAAGTGGGCGACTGTGGTGGTCCTGAGAAAGCCGGGCAGGGAATCATACCGGGTACCGAAAGCCTATCGATCGATCGGTCTCGTACCTGTTATCATAATATCCATTTGATTCAAAAACAATTATTGAACGCCAATCAACTATTGATATCGAAAAAATCAATTCACATACGTAACTTTGTCGGTACAAATGTATTGAAATTTATGCGTAAGGTTAAAGTAGCGCAAGTTGGAGTGACAAACATTATTGTGTAGATCTGTGAGGAATGTGCCACGTCACGATGACGTAAATGCGGGTCAATTTATATGGAATTAAGGGAATTTATGGACCATAACATAGGTACAATTGACTTTGACTGACCGATTGCCTTCCAAGCCAGAGAAGAAGAAGAAACAAGAATGAAAGAAAGAGCAGGATAATAGGGATGAGGATATCTTCTATACCAATATTATAAATCTGAAAAATTTGTTTGTTACTTTGTTAGAACGTTCTAATGTCAGGAACTACGAGTCCGATTTGAAAAATTATTTCAGTGTTATGTATACATATTACACCATTACGCCAAAACTAACTGGAGCAGAGCAATACAGGTAAAACCGCGGGTTACAGCTAGTATAAAATATAATCAATGTATTTCTGTATGTCAGATTCTAAAATAGAT
Organism: Colias croceus; assembly: GCF_905220415.1. Taxonomy (NCBI): domain Eukaryota; kingdom Metazoa; phylum Arthropoda; class Insecta; order Lepidoptera; family Pieridae; genus Colias; species Colias croceus. The sequence goes on along the minus strand of NC_059542.1, from coordinate 10,867,841 downwards.
GATAGATGAATTTGTAGTTATTATAATAGTATCTTCCTGAAATTTATTTCAGAAATACTGAGGCACAAAAAATCTCAAATTATCTTTAGGTATCTAAATGAGAATCCACAGTACCTAATTTCAGTCATTTAAGAATCACGGCCTCTAGTGGATAATAGTCAAACTTGTATAACCGTGAGAAATACGAAGAGGTTAGAGTAAAAACCACGAATATAGGTATATTTATTTATTTAATTTTTCATATAAATATTGAAACTTAGGTACTATTTTATACACCTTTACTACCTACCTGCCCAAGTAACTATAAGCCCAACTTGATAGTCGCTGGTCGTTCTTATCTGTATAGGAGACATATGCAGACTACAGAGAAACTTTCAACTTTTATAAAATAACGAAGGTCTTGCCGTCATGGGCTCTTGGCCCCATTACTTAAAGGATGTATTTTGATTTTGACATACTGGTATACTTACTATAAAACTATTATTAATTTAGATTTAAAAACCATTGGATCACTTACATGACATACATTATAAGGTATATACTACATTACAATATATTAACTATATTATTATAGTTAATATTAATAATATTAAATCCCCTTGTTATTATTTACATGTCATTCAGAATAAGGTTAATCAAAAAATAATTGTCTATGAATCAATTTAGTATAACATTATATTTTAATAGTAAATAAAAGAATATTTTAATTTACATTTACTCATGTAGTACAATAGAAACTGTTCAAAATTGTTTATTTGCTTATGTAATTTGAGATATTCATTGACTGTTCTTATATAATAATAGAAGATACTAATTATGTTAATTTTATCTGAGGTAAGGCTTGATGCAGTCAATCATGAATTTAGTTTTCATGATAAAATGTTCTCATTGTTCACAATAGATTCCAGGATAACTAATATCTATACAATAAAGCATTCCTTTATTCATTCATTCATTCATATTTATAACGTAAGAGTAACAGGCATATTTTTCCTTAAATTCTGCCTGATAGGTACACTTTTTTACGGATTTTACGGATAGCAACCATTTGAATTAAATAGAGGATGAATGCTTTCGCTCTTTTTTATCCACAATAATTGAGACTGCGGGATAACTCTATATAAGTATTTATATAATAAACTTCCAATAATCATTAGGTACATCTGAATAAATAAAACATTATCACATTTTAATAGTTTATTTACAATTTAATCAGCCTAGTCCACCCGTGATTTCTTTACACCGTTTTTCACTCCGTTCTTATCGCTTTTCTTGGCCTGTTTCTTGGGTTTCACGTAGCTTTGGTAGTAGAATTGACCAAACATGTTCATGAATACTATGGAGTACATTACTGTTAGATATTTGATCGCAGTCGGATAACCACATGGGTAGAACAGGCTTCTAATACTGTGGCAGAAGATGAACGCGAACTGCACCTGTAAAATAAATTAGTTTGTCGATTGAAGTATGTAACAGATGTTCTGGTGCACGTTTCTTATTATATAAACATTTTTATATGAGTATACGAAAGAACGTAGTGTAGGGCGCCCTGTAGCAAGGTGGAGCGACGATATACGCAGTGTTGCTGGTACTCAATGGCGGCGAAAAGATGAAGACCGAGCTCTATATGACGTGCCTTAGGAGAAGCCTATGTCCAACAGTGGACGGAAAAAGGCTGAAGAGAGAGAGAGAGAGAGATACAAAAGAAATGCTAGAAAACAAAATATAACATAGCTGATCATCTAATCCTAGTATAGTATCCTATGTGTAGTATAATGGCCTTTGATCCGCATTCCAATCTGAAAAATAAACAAGTGCATTCTTTTCCAGGAAAGCAAGATCAGATTTTTTAATGTTACTATTTTTTTGGGACTTTATCTGCTTGCATTTGTTATCAAATCTCCTCAAAATTCGAATTTGTCAAGATAACTTGAAAAACACATGAAATACATTTACTATTTATATGCAAACAGTTCATACGAATGATTCCAAATAGATTTGCTCGCGATAGAAATGTAACGATCGAAATGAATAGCGTAATTAAATATCGAAGTTGTACATCAAAACAGGCTAATGCACCTAACATCTTACAAGCAATGACTTGACAGTTAGAACCTTTTGATTCCACTTGTAGGTCAAGATATAGAAACTGGGGAAGGACTTATATATCTGTATTATTGGTAATATTATGAAGAGTAAAGATAGTTGTTTATTTGTTTGCTATGACATAGCTCAAAAACTACTCAATTGACATTAAAATGGATGTTATTTAAGAGAGTTATCTTTACACATGAGCAAAACAGTGGCTAGTATACGTCCCTCCTTAACTTTTGAACACTTTGAAAGTTGAACATCATTATGTATTCAAGTTTTGTGTAGAACCCTTCAAGGCACAAATTATTATAAGTAGCTAACGCTTTTGTTTTTTTCTGACTCTTTGGGTATAATTCGTTCATGTCGTCGAAGAATTCGACACAATACCTGCGGCCCCATCATTAAAGCGGCTCGACGGAACACAGTGGGGTTTTAGTCGGTAAGAACCCACGGCTCCTTCCCGGGGGCCGTGGGCATCTATGCAAGATTTCCCCACTTAAAAAAGGTTGCATTCATTCGTTTGACCATACAGCCATTTTTATGCTTAAAGAATTAAAGACTCTATAACGGATTTTAAACGCGATTATATTATTTTCCCGACGTTTCGAACACTTACTACAGCGAGCGTGGTCACAGTCACAAAGAGCAATTTTTGAAAATAATATTATAATGAATAAATCGCGTTTAAAATCCGTTAAAAAGTCTTTAATTTCTAAATGCGTAAAATCAAACACTAGAAAAAGTATTTTCTAATAATTAGTTTACTTACATTCAGTAAGTAAACTAATTATTATACCCTGTCATTTTTGAGCCATGAAGTTTTCTTTTTTGTTTTAGCATAAGGTTTTAGCTAGAGTTGTTAAGTATAATATACTAGCTTACCGCCCGCGGCTTCGCCCGCTTTGTCTAAAACCTAATAAATTTTATACTAAAACCTTCCTCTTGAATCACTCTATCTATTCAAAATAAACCGCATCAAAATCCGTTGCGTAGTTTTAAAGATCTATCATCTAAGCATACAAAGGGACATAGAGACAGAGAAAGCGACTTTGTTTTATACTATGTAGTGATAAAACTTATTTAATGAAAATCTTACCAATTGCAAAACGGTCACATATTTCTTCCACCACAAGTACTTTTTGTACTGCGGCCCCATTCCAGATATTAGATAGTAACCGTACATTATCACGTGGACGAAACTGTTCACCCATCCTACTAGTACACATTGACCACCTGAAACATTTTTGATAAAGTTTTAATTCTTGTTAGTTTAAAAAAACTTTTTGAAGAAGAAAGTCATGGTGAGGGCTATAATTGGCTAAAAGCTGGGATGTTTTTAAAAGATAATATTTGTTATTTTTTTTTTTTTGTTAAGATAGAGCTTTTTCTTTTGTTAAATGTTTTTAAAGGAGAAATCGAAATAATCATTTTCGAGAGAAAATTTATTCAGTTATTTAGTTTAATCCCTAGTAGAAATATTGTAAACTAGAAATATTGTAATATTGTAAACTAACTAAGAATTACTCTATATATTATATAAAATCTCTAAACTTTGCTTCTTGTCAATATAATTCATAAAAATAAAATGAAAAATTACCTGGAATATACTTAATAGCTATCCACGAGGCCATGGGCATCAAACTGTGGTGATGTAAATGCAGTGAAGATACTTGTCTGTACGATTTTCGGAGCACGAAGAATATTGTATCTAGAAGCTCGATTAGTTTTAACGCGAAGTATATGTAGATGTTTCTTGCTATCTGAAAATAAACGTTAATCACTTGTAATATGGTCTCGTTTTGTATATTTAACTAATAGTTACGCGAACAAAACCCTGAATGTAAAGTTTTTTACTAATTTTAACACTCTAGGGTTGATTAAAAAAAATTACCTGTTCGTTTAGTACTAGACAAATTATACAAGTAGCTTTTCATACATATTATTATAATAAAGCGAAGGATTTTTTTAATGTATGAAAATATATGGAACTGCTGAATCGAATAAAAAATAATAAAATTACTAAAAAGTGGTTTACACCACTCTAACAGTCGAAAGTAGACAGTTCAAATTATAAGTGTGCTTAATGCTTATGTAGAGTCAACAGCTATACTAAAAATATAAGACAAATATATTTTTAAGATTTTTTGAACACACAAGAGGTCTAGAAAAGATATTAACGATAAGATACTAAAAATAAATTTACCCTATGACTTCTAGGAGAGTCGACATCATCAGGTGCCTGGCATTTGAAGTCATAATCCTGGTGAGATACATATATGAAACCCTGGAAAGAAAAGAAATATATATTTATATGTAGGTACCTACTTACTACTTAATTTTTAGCTTGTTTTACAGAAATTTAACTAATAGTTTTTATTTTTAATTATCTACCTATTATTATATAATTCAAAAACTCACTTTTATTTGTTCTATGAAATTTTGTGCGTCTATACATAACTTATTATAGGTATATTAATTTTTATATTGTAATGAGAAGGACTTATTATTAAGACTTACACAATAATAAAAATAACTTTATCTCTACAAGATCTCTACTATATGAAATCGACTAGGCTTGTAAGTTATAATTAATCTCATATACAGGGTGTCCCACTGTTGGTATACTAAGCTCAAAGGAGGTTATAGTTTTGCATACGCTGAGTACGTAAAAAATACTTATAAAATTCCAGACGCATTTTGTTTTTCAAATAGATGAATTCTAAAAACTCTATGTGTACACCCATAACAAGCAACCTCGCCCAACTTTGCGACCAGCACGTGATATCGTTTAAGATTATGTTTTCATAGACAAAATGCTCATATTAGAGAAGCGGTAGGTATATGCCGGCTGCGTGAAGCTAGAGAAGAAAACATGAATTTTCAAGAAAAATTTAGCAAACAATTTTTGACGTAATTTTGTTGTTTAAGTATTTTTTACGTGATCAGTGTATGCAAAACTACAAGTCCCTTCGCCCTTAGTATACCAATATTGGGTCACCAACTTACCTCATAAACTAAAAACGAGCTAATTAGCACTTGGAATATATTGTATAATTTTATAGCCGTCTTCAATTCATATGGCTCTTTGTTACTCATGAAGTAAGGGCCGAGTCTCGTGCAAAAGAATAAATAGCACGCAACGATTCCTAAAACGGGCCATGGTGTAGATACTAGAAACCAATCTTTTGTGACCGGACCTGAAATTGAAAAAAAAAAAATTATATTTTAAGGTCTAAAAGTGAAAGCTTCATAATAGTAATTTAGCGTGTTATATGGGAATATACTACGTTGAATCGATTTTTTTTTATTAGAAACAAGCGAAGAGTGAACCGGTAACTACTAGGGAAGCGTACCATCTTAGACCGCATCTTAGCTTTCCATCAGGCGAGATTGTGGTCAAGCGCTTCCCTATCTTGAATTAAAAAAAAGGTGCGCCATGCGAACACTAACAATTTTATGAATATCTAGCTTAAAATTTGGTAGCCGATCACCCGCGGTGTTACCCGCGTAGTCGAAGGAAATTAAATTAAATGAGAAGGTTTCACCGGGGTAAAAAGTAGCATAATATATTATTCTTTAGCATTTTAAATATCTTCAAACATAATATTTTTTATAGATCACTTCGTTGCAACGGGACAGAAACACAAACAAACAAATTCAATAGTTAATAATTTTAGTAAAATAAGTCTATTAACACACCATTAAGTACATGATTTCAAAAGAACTTTACCATAATTATTTTTTTAAATGAAGAGCGACCGAAAATGCTTTTTTACGTATAAAATACGTTGAATTTCATACTCATTCCAAATTAAACAGCTGAAGGCTACGACTACTACGACAAACTTTAATATTATTTTATTTTTCAAATCAAGTCACGTTTCAGTATTCGTATGTTAATCGCTGATTTAAATCGTCCAGTCATTATGACAACAAAATATAAACACGAGTGCGTTGCTTTGTGCTAAATCATTTTATTTTAATCGATAATTTTATTTACTTTACATATTGTTAAAACTTGAGTTAAACGTTTTAATATTCACATAAATTATTGACTATTTACTGTATAGATAATTCGAGAAATATAATCGATATAATAAATTTCCTTTTAATAAAAATTAGGTAGGTACTACTACGAATATTGGTCAAAATCTTTACCAAGTAATAGTCAAAAGTGTGTGAAGTCCCGTGTTACATATATACATCATATACATAATTATACATATCATATTCATATACATCTGTTTCACTGATCGATTTTCTTTTTAGGGACAAGTAGGCAATCAGCCTTCTGTGTCCTACCAGACCGAACATTTTTTTTCTTCGTCTCCACCGGGAATCAAACCCAGGACCCCTCGGTGCTACGCTCATGCGTCAACCACTGTACCAAGGAGGCGGTCAAATAGTCAAATGTGTTGAATGGAATAGATTACGCCGATTACAGTTCAACAACTATAAACAAGACTCGATTGTGTAAAAGCACGTGGTTTCTTCCGTTGTTTTAGAGAATTAATTATTTTGTACACTGAATATAGCATCTATATAGTGTATCTACTGTTTCTCCTGTAACTATATGAAATTTTATTGTACTTTCGACTTTTTGAGGACAAGGTTATCAACCTCTTCACATACATTTTTTAATTGTGAGAAACTTTGTTTATAATGTATCATGGAATTTTATTTAATCATTTTCTTCATTAAATCTATAAAATTTAGAAAAGAAATAACAAACACGACTCTACAATTTTGTGTCAAAGACATTATTGTAACTAAATAGGTCACTTGAAGTAGGCTAGAGAAATTACCATCCATGCATTTTAATCCACCAACATTTAAAAGAGGTATTTTTTATGAGACAAAAACAAATCTTTCGATGGACGTTTGGGGATTATGCAGCATCCGAAGACATCTGATATAATTAGAGTACTAAGTAAGTAAGAGGAATCTGTACTTAATATTATAAAGCTGTTTGTTTGAACGCGCTAATCTCAGGAACTACTGAGATTTGAAAAATTCTTTCGGTGTTAGATAGTTAGTAGCCCATTTATCAAGGAAGGCTAAAATATATCATCACGCTGAGACCAACAGGAGCAGAGCACTGCGGGTAAATCCGCGGGGCACAGCTAGTGAGTAATAAAAAAAGATAGTTTACCTACACTGCTTAGATAATATATAAAAAGTAGGTTTTTAATTGAATTTGAAAGTAATTAAAATTCATGAAGTTTTCCGCAAATTAATTTCCATGACGATAATAGATCATATTATTGTGTCCATTGTCAGTTTGCGTAATTACTTTTTGAATATATTAACCTATTTTTTACAAAACGATGTTAAAAGGTCAGTTTTATAATTTATGTGAGATGCTCAATTTCTTGAAGTATTTGTTGACCCAAATTTAAATCATTGATTTATATTTTAGAATTGTTTTATGATATTAATACGATTTTGAACAATGATGGGTAACTACAATAAGTCCAAAATTGAAAATATTTATTTATTTATTTTTATTTTTGTATTAAGTAAACGTCTATAATGTACATTGTACATGTAATAAAACTCGATTTTTCATAGAGAATTGTTAGAAATTTGAATTTGGAATTGATAGTTATTTTTTTTTTTCGAAGAGACCTTTTTAAAGTTATACTTAATTTGAATTGATGAAAATAAATCAATATTGTGTTAAGGTTAAAGTACGTCAATTGTTTTTAATGAATAAAGACAAGTCAGTTTTATTGAATACATTACTTTTTGAAATATTTTAATTATTAATTCTTCAATTTATTTTAGAAATGACATTAGGAGTGTAGCCTTGTAATATTATAAATGCGAAAGTTTGTGAGGATGTGTGTGTGTTTGTTACTCTTTCACGCAAATACTACTGAACCGATTAGAATGAAATTAAGCACACACATAGAGGGTAACTTGCATTAACACATAGGATAGGTTTTAACCCGGAAATCCCACGGAAACGGGAACTATGCGGGGTTTTCTTTGAAAATGCGGACGAAGCCGCGGGCGGAAAGCTAGTAGGTTCTATAACAAGAAAGGTAAACAAGAGCTAACAAGTTTTGTCTAGATTTTGAATACCTGATATTAATTTTGGGTTAATAAACTAAATATTTAGGTCCAGGGTCCTAGGTTAACTGTCACACGCTTCATTGTAGAATAGCCGTAAACAAAACATAATATCATAGGAACATAATATTATTATGTATTATTATAATACATAGAATTAAACACAATTTTCCGCATCATAATTAGCGGATGAACACACTTATAGTATCTTATACACACATAATTTTTGATTTTATCAATACATAATATATGGATATTTAAAACTAAATGTTAGAGTCTGAATAATTCTTTAAATAGAAATGATATTTTAAAACATGCATTCAAAATGTACTAAGTAGTAAATTAAAATGTAACCTTTTGTGTTTATAACGAATTAAAAATGTATTTATCATTTCTATAAATAAAGTAATAGTGAATAAAATAAAAACAATACTCACTTGCCAAGTCTTCATTTATATATTTATACGCATTTATAATGGAATCCATTGTGCCGTAAAACAAATATAATAAAAAATTAAAATTAAATAAATACAATTTTAAACTTTCATTCCTCCTTCTCCCACGACAATGACCAAATAATGTGACCAAAAGTAATTAAATCACTTTAACAAATTAAAATAATTTAACATTCCATGCATAATTTATTTGAAAACCATGCGCTCCACTACTAACTTTGTAGAAGTGTTTAACCAATTGCGAAAAGAAGGATTTTATAAATGTTTATTTTATCTATACTATAATTAATGTAATAAAGCTGAAGAGTTTGTTTGTTTGAACGCGCTAATCTCAGGAACTACTGGTCCGATTTGAAAAATTCTTTCGTTAGCCCATTAACCGAGTAAGGCTTAAGGCTATACAATTATACATATATATCATATATCATATGTATATCATCACGCTAAGACCAACAGGAGCGGAGCAATGCGGGTGAAACCGCGGAGCACAGCTAGTATTCAAAAAAAAAATATTATTATGTTTCGATCTTTTATGATGGTAGATATTTAAAGTATTTTGTGTAATATCAATTTGTGTAGCTAGAAACTAGTTTATAATAGACACTTAAATGCTCGTCTTTGATCTATTAATATCAATCCCACCAAAACATAAATGTAAAAATTGGAGCCGAGTTCAATCGTTGACTTAATTTGCCAAAAAAAGAAATGAGATCTAAAAGTGTGCCAAGTTCTGTAGACTGTCCAGAAATTTATTTACGAAGAAGTATTAAGTTCTTAGGTGAACTGAAAACTCAATTGTTTTATTTTCCCTTTGAGAACAACGTTTATTCCAAAATATGACTTTTTTTAATTTGAATAATATAATTATTTTCATAAAGCAAACAACTAATGACCTATTGAACCTCATAATTTGACTTGGCTAGTTTTAGAACCTCACAAAATATATTTAAACAGTATGTAAAACTAGCCTCATCAAATTATGGGGTTCAATTGGTCATTAGTTGTTTGCTTTGTGAAAATAATTATATTATTCAAATTAAAAAAGTCATATTTTGGAATAAACGTTGTTCTCAAAGGGAAAATAAAACAATTGAGTTTTCAGTTCACCTAAGAACTTAATACTTCTTCGTAAATAAATTTCTGGACAGTCTACAGAACTTGGCACACTTTTAGATCTCATTTCTTTTTTTGGCAAATTAAGTCAACGATTGAACTCGGCTCCAATTTTTACATTTATGTTTTGGTGGGATATCATTACTTTTTGTACAGAAAATTACTCTGCAAATTTGATTTACTTTATGAATATAATACTTTTTATATATCTCTTTGGGTTTGTTTAGTATTATCCATACTAATATTATAAATGCGAAAGTAACTCTGTCTGTCTGTCTGTTACTCAATCACGCCTAAACTACTGAACCAATTTGCATGAAATTTGGTATGGAGATATTTTGATACCCGAGAAAGGACATAGGCTACCTTTTATTGCGAAATATGTACAACGGGCGAAGCCGGGGCGAACCACTAGTTTTCTATATTTCCTTGTATGTTATGAATGTCAGCGCACATTGCCCTGTCATTAACTGCAATTTTTTAAACTCGTTTTCTGTTTAAAAGATTACATGATTTTCTAAACATCCAGCGTGCATTTGTACACACACTATTACCAAGATGCAAAGATCGTTGTAGAAGAATCGTCGCCTTAGGGTCAACTCACACCAAAAGAGCGGCGAAGCGCAGCGCAGCGCGGCGAAGCGCGGAGTAGCGGATGCCCGCGACTTCTCGAGCATTCCAGCGACTTCTCGAGCAGTCGCGGGAATCCGCGCGCCTTCCCGCGATGAATTCACGGGTCGCTCTTTGCGCAGTTCGAATGCTCGCGCGCACAGACGCGTGCGGGGAGCGGGCGCGAGGGGCGGGATATTGCCAGCGGCCGCTCGCGAATGCTCGAGCATTCTCTGGAATTCCCGCGACTTCTCGCGCAGTCGCACGGTCCGTCCGCTGGAATTCCACGGAATTCCAGCGGCGCCGCGGGCATCCGCGCGACTCGTTCGAGCTTCTCATGCGATAATAAGTATTATAGTAATGAAAATAAAGTTAAAATTCATATGACACGGAAACTGCGCTCCGCTTCGCCGCGCTTCGACGCTCTTTTGGTGTGAGTTGACCCTTACTCCATGACATGACGGTATTGCCATGACGCGATCTTGAAATTTTACTCTAAACGCGCCTAAAGATGTTTCACATACAATAATATTAATATTACGCAAATTAAATCATTTCGACCTTCGACGAAGCCTTCTTCCATTACACTGAAATTAAAACTAAACTAAACACTCATAAATAAAGAATAAATAAATGTGAATATATAAAATTATATATTATTTTTAACTGTAACTGAGCAATATTTTTATTAAAATTTTCTTTTATTTTACGTTTAATAACAGTTTTGAATAAAGAAATCATGCAATCGAAGTAATGTGCCCTATAGCGATACTAACGCGAGTGAGTGTGATGTCAGAGGTGCATCGATTCCACAGTTGTTTCGTGCTAAAATATGTAAATTTCAATAATCTATATCTCAGTCATTTATTGATGGATTTCAAAATTTTTTTCGGCCACTCATTAGTTTTGATCTATATTTTAACACTATTATGGTGAATATAATATTTTCTACTTTTATAAACTTTTCCATTTTTCCATACAAACAAAATTAATGTCATTGAAAAAAAAAATTAAATACAGATAAATTCAGTATTTTCTGATTTTTTCCTTTGTAGACACACTATTACCTAGTTGATTACAAAATTTGAACTTTCTGGGTCATCTGGAAGTGGGTTAGGTTTTGTATATATATAAGTCAGTCAGTCTTAAAAATTCCGATTTTTGGATATTAATATCTACGCAACTGTTTAATCTGTATTTATGAAATTTAAGGTTCTTGTTTATCTTGGGGTCCTATATTTACCAAATTTGGTTTGTTTAAGTTAAATAGTTTTCGAGTTATAAGGGGGTGAAAAGTGGGTCCAAATGGTTCGTGTAAATATACACACGGCCGCTGCTCGCCAGTTCTCTTCGCTTGAACTCGGCTGGACACGCTGCCGCGTGTCTAGATTATTATCATAATCATATTATGCAGTGCCGGTTTTAGCCTTACCAGCGCCCTGGGTGAGATTTATACGGCGCCCCTTAACTGCAATTTAAACCCATCTATACATATAATAAAATCGTAGGAAAGTCAAAACTGTACATTGAATATTTTTTTAAAAGAATACATAATCCATGATCTATAATCGATATAGAAGCCAAAAACATAGTTTTTAGAATTTTTGTCTGTTTGTCTGTTTGTCGGTTTGTCTGTTTGTCTGTTTGTCTGTATATTTGTCCGAGCTAATCTCGAAAAGTACCGCATAGATTGACTTCAAATTTTGCATGAATATTACTAACAGGTCGGGTGAGGCTTTTATATACACATTATCATGCTATCACCTCCGGGGGAGGAGTTGTGAACCTTTATTTTTCTAACGTATTCCGTGTATTACACAGCGTACAATCTAAAGACTCATGTTTAAATGTTGTTTTTGGGTAAGCCACGCTATTATCTAGCTTTACACTATAAAAACTACGTCATTTACGTAATTTTGGCAGAGAAACAGTTTAATGAATCTTAGTAGTATAAAGACAAATTTGAAACAGCGCCATCTATGAGACTTCATTAAAATCAAATCAATTTACATGTTTAACGCTTCTTGCAAATTTATAATTAAAAATTAAATAATATGATGTTGGTGGGGTTTTTAATTGTACTTATTTATTTAACTTTTTAACCCATGTCTTCCCAGAGTCCACTTCAGGTGCTTATATTTTATGTGAATATACTCAATAAAATTTTACAAGTGAGGGTAGATGTTTATTATTTGATGTCAAACAAGACACTATTAACAGTTAATTGTGACATTTTAAAAAATCCTTCTTGCGTTCCCACAAAAGGTAAGTTGTAGCTTTTATATTTATTCTTTATCAATTAATTATATTGTTAGACTCATGTTTTAATTAGAATTGAAGTTACGACAAAATAAGAAAATGATGAAATTTTATTTTTATGTATAACTTTTACAAGACTATATTAAACGCCCAAAGAAGGTCACTTTAGTTCTTGATAGAATTTTATTTGTTAGTAGCTTTTTAATAAAATTAGGTAAAGTAATCTTTTCATTTTTTTTATTTACAGATTCAATGTTCATAAAAATTAACGATTTGCATGAGGATGTAGTAGAAATAAGTATCCTGGCGCGTGGTCAATTGTTGACTAAAGTTAATTTCCAACGTATGGTACAATCATTGGAAGAATCTTGGGTAATTTTAGAGGATATTTTTCGGGAATGAGAAAAGGGGCAGCCAACCACGTATCAGCGTGCGTGCGTGAGAATCTACCTACGTTTTAGTACCAAAAAAAATGTTATTTTTAACCGACTTCAAAAAAAAGGAGGAGGTTATCAATTCGGCCGGTATATTTTTTTTTTTTTTTTTTTTTTTTTATGTATGTACACCGATTACTCCGAGGTTTCTGAACCGATTTACGTGATTCTTTTTTTGTTCGATGCAGGATGGTGTCGAATTGGTCCCATAAAAATTTTATTCGGCTAGGCCCAGTAGTTTTTATTTTATGAGCATTTTTGTCTGTACTCGATGACTTAATTGGAATGTAGCAAGTAACTTTGATTCACTTCCCGGTAACCGATTGAGCTGAAATTTTGTATAAGTGTGTAAATTGGATAGCGATGAAACATTATCATGACATAGAGCTGATTTGATGATGGAATCGGAAGGTGGCCATAGGAACTCAGTAATATATTGACTCAACTTTATCGAGTTTGGGCTCGTTTGATTCGTGTTGAAAATTACACTAAAAAGTATTAAATAAAATTAACTGCGTTAAAAACAACCGACTTCAAAAACGGAAAAGTAAAAAATAAAAAAGATTTGATATTATTAATTACTACATATTATTTAGATGTGCTATTTATTAAATAGGTTTGAAGTCGGTGCCAAACACTAAGCACTTAGTATTAAGCCCGTGCACCGACATCAAACCTATTTAATAAATAGCACATCTAAATAATATGTAGTAATTAATAATATCAAATCTTTTTTATTTTTTACTTTTCCGTTTTTGAAGTCGGTTGTTTTTAACGCAGTTAATTTTATGAAACGTAAATATTGCACTCACAACTACTGTACAAGTATGATTTTTAATCGTGCTTTACTGTCATCTGATTGTTTTATTATCGTTATGGCTATCGCGGTACAGATCATACTGGGATCAGAGTACATATTATTTATCAATTGGTGTGGTAATATTATACGTACCACACCAAGTAAAATATTTACAATCATACCAAATGGATTAACACGGTATGTACATAAGGCGGTCTTATCGCTTACTAGCGATCTCTTCCAGACTGCCCAAGGTAAGAGATAAAGAATTATACTCATGATCCAGCAATTTTCAACCGAAAAAGAAGTTTTTCTGTAATTGGTAGTTGTTTCATTTATTTATTTTAAATACCTAATTTTACTTTTATATTTGCCCATTTGCATTACATTCAGCTTCCATAAAACTTATAAAAATTTTATGTTTATTTCTGTCTAATATAAATACTCTTTTTTAGATATAAATAACAAAAACAACTTTTTTATTAAAATTTAGTACCTTGGGAAAATATTATCTATATGTTAATAGAACAATACATAAAGGAAATTATGTTACGATTTTATACAATGAAAATATGTAAAAAAAATATTAGCAGGTGTAATTATTAAATTGATCCCGAACCCAAAACTGTAGTTATTTTTTTTTGTCATTTATTCTTAAAAATCATTATGATCATTTAAATATTCACGGCGAACATTTGCTAAGGCATTCATGTACAAGGTGTAATCGTTAAGTGTGCTCAGGCGATTTTTTTTTGTAAGTATTACAGATAACAAAAAACTTTAAACTGATATCGAAAGTACTAAACCTAATAATGGCCGTAATCATTTTTTTTAAATAAATCGAGAAATATAAAAAAAAAATATCTTTAAACCCTCCCATACATTAAGTACATAATATGAAATATGAATATCCCATATACATTTAGTATGAAAGATTTTAGCTTTCTTTTTCTTTTTTTGGTTGTCTGCCTTAATTACTTCGCAAATTTGAAGTGGCATTTTGCACGCTTTTTCCGGACATTTTCACGCATTTTCCGGATATTTTCCGGGCATTTCCGGAAAGTACGTAAGTTTTTTAGCTTAGATTAGTAATAAATTCTATTGACAATTCTATGAATTGTTTATGGTAGTACGTGTTTACTAAATAATTGTATGTAAAGTAGTAACTACTATGCAGTCGCTATTCCACGCGGACGAAGTCGCGGGCACAGCTAGTATGAAATAAATATACGAAAACGTGTGTAAAGAAGTCGGTTAGTTTACGTAAGGAAATATTTAATCTTGGCCATCCTTATCAGGATAATAAGATAAATTCATGCAATTGTTGTACTGTTAACGGGTTTTGATAAGTTTACAAATTTTTAATAAAATCCGTCGCTGTAAAGTGGGTCAAAATGGAATCGAAGGAGAATTTGTAACATACAAACATATTATGTTTTAAGCTAATCCTGGCTATACTTAACAGGATAATAAGATTTATGAAATTACTAGCTTACCGCCCGCGGCTTCGCCCGCTTTCTCTAAAACGATTTGAGATTTAAACTATCCTATCTCTCAAGTTGGATCGAACTGCACATGGTGTGCGAATTTTATTATAATCGGTTAAGTGGTCCATTGAGGACAAACTTTGTGACACGAGATTTATATACAGGGTGTCCCAGAAGTCGACGTCAAGCCGAAATTTTCTGAAAGGTTTATATGCCACACCAGTTATCAGAAAAATTGAAAAAAAAAATTAAGTCATGTATTTTTGAAGTTATGGATTTTTTTATTTAATTCCAGAAAATGTACACCATGTGATAGTTTTTTCATTCCTGTTGTTACAAATATTTACTTTTTGCCAATTTTTTTTCTCTTACGTCATCCCGAATAGTGCTTTATGTAACCTGTGATCCTAAACCCTGTGCCGATCACTCCAACTTGTAGGAAAATGTCATTTTATACCGTACCAAGTTTTCAAAATTAATTTTTCGCACTACTTCAACTGATCGTCCTGAAAAAAAATGTACTACTCAAGTTTGGCAAGTAGCTTTAAAAGTTAGCGCATTTAATAAGGATTCTAACTTACTCCATTATATCTTAGATCGGCCATAATTTTTTTTTTTGTGAAACAAAGTCTTTTTTTAACAATTTATTTGAAATTCCAAAAAACTATTCTAGTGTACCCAAAGCGTTCCAAATGACCACAGCGTGGTTTAAATAAGATGGAGAGAGACATTCCATAAAGTGTGAGCGAGACAGATAGTGACGCTTATGACATACGGACGCAAATAAGTGCATGCGAAAAATAAATTTTAAACTATACAATTACACAAAACAATTAGTGAAAAAAAAGAAAACCAATGATTATATAATATTATGTACTTAATCTATCCTATTCCTTAAAAAGTGAATTAAAAGTTTTGCGGAGCTTGTTGGGGGAATCTACAAATATATCAAACAACTGACTGTAGTCATTTACAGTTTAACAAATTCTCGGAATGGGTGAGTTCCGACCCGATACGGTTCTGCGTTGAGGAGGACACAGCGGCAACAGAACCTTACAAGGATAACTGGAAGGCACCTTTAAGTGAAATCTTTGAAGCAATTGGGGGCAATCGATTTTACCATTGAGCAATTTTAAGGCAAAGAGTAAAGCCACATATTTTGACTAAGGTGTAGAGTTTGTGAAGTTAGGCCTTGTAGAGTTAGGGCGTGTAGTGTTAGAAGCTTGGCTCTACATGAGATCTGATAACTTTTTGACAGTGCGAGGCATATGGGCTCGTCTTGGCAACATTTTACATGAAAATGTTTTTGGTGGGATTGTAATGTATCAAGTTTCCTTTGCGTGCGAACCAAAACCTTACTAAAAAACACTTCTTAGGATTTAAATCCATTTTGTTAGAGTGGCACCAATCAACCAGTTTATCTAAGACGCTTTGTATTTTATAAGTGTCGTCATGGTATTGATTGTTGTACAGAACTTGAGATCATCAGCATACAAATAACTTTGGGAGCAAGACAACAAATCAGGTATCTCATTTACGAATATGTTGAATAATATTGGGCCTAAGTGAGAGCCCTGTGGGACCCCGGAAGTTATATTATACGTTTGCGATCGAAAACCATTCACAACAACAAAAAAACTTCGTTTACTCAAGTAGGATTCTATCCATTGTAAGAATAGATTTGAGAGCCCGTACATCAGTAACTTTTTAAGTACATCAGTCAGAATCGACATTCGAAATCGAAAATTTAACAATAATTCCAAAAGTTTAAAACTTCAGTCAAGTGAATGGTTCATTGGGACGACAATAAATCTCATTTTGCAACCTTGTCCGCAGTCGGGAACATTGTTAAAATTGCAATTAATTTTTTTTTGCTGTAGGGTCGTGAAAAAAATTCCAAAAGTTCTGCAAACTTGGGAAAGTTTTCGATATAATACTTATTTCATATCACGTATTAAATTTGCAACCAATCTAAGATTACAGCAATAGATAATAGGAAAACCTAATTTTGAATTCTCTCACTCGTTTTGTTGGCTCATAAAAACAATATATATTATTACTAGCTTTCCGCCCGCGGCTTCGCCCGCGTTTTCAGAGAAAACCCCGCATAGTTCCCTTTCCCGTGGGATTTCCGGGATAAAACCTATCCTATCTCTCAAGTTGGATCGAACTGCACATGGTGTGCGAATTTTATTATAATCGGTTAAGTGGTTTAGGAGTCCATTGAGGACAAACATTGTGACACGAGATTTATATATATTAAGATTATTGTTTTTTATATTTTTCATATCTTTTGCAATAAAATAATCCCAAAGCTGTGCGAGGGAATGTGTGATGCGAGGATGCATTGGGAAGTTAAATAAATAAAACAATAAAAATATATTTATTGACATAATAATATCATACGTTGTGAAACGTCTTCTATTTTCCAAATTTATAGAACTAATAATAAACATACCTATTACCTACCTAGTTACGCATCCACCCCAACCCTCTGTATTAGGTTGAGCAATAGCCTTCCGCTGGCCTCAGCAAGACCACCGGAAAGTTCTTGCAAGTTAACATAAGCATTCCAGTTATTGGAAAACATTTGTTTCGCAATGTTGTATCGATGGTACCATGTATGTAATTCTGATCATTAACATTTGTGACTCCAAATCGTCCACTTGTTATAGTTAAGTAATTAAATAAGTTTAATTTTAATTTTATTTTATTTCTTTTTAAAAAAGTCAAATCGCTCCCGCAAAGTTTAACTACCTAGCACACATCTCTCGCTTGTATTGTATGCGCAAAAACCTAGCACCGCTGGGCAGTTTCCACCAGAGCTGTGCTGAGCGAGGCGAGGTAAATAAAGCTTTACTATTGGTTCTTAAAAGGACATTCCTCGCTACACATCCTCGCATATTATTGGTGGAAAAGCACCTTTAAAGGTCAGCTACCAGAAGCCAAAATAAAACCACTTGAAATTAGGCATACAATTTATTTATTGTCACATAAACATAAATATTTTTAAATATAAATCTTCACAATCAGATTTTCGGTAGATGTCAAATTCTTGCAAATTATTAAATGGGTACTAGGTATTACCGTTATATTATACTAGCTGTGTCGCGCGGTTTTACCCGCGAAATAATTTTTCAAATCGGACCAGTAGTTCCTGAGATTAGCGCGTTCAAACAAACAAACAAACTCTTACGCTTTATAATATTAGTATAGAATATAGATTAACACTCAATTACGAAAACCTGCAATATTTTATATGTAAAAGAGTATATTTAGGTACTGCAAATATTATCTACACGTTTAGAAATTAAAAACTTGAGGACACAATGTTTTACTTGTTTTAATTTTAGAAAAATTAAAATTAGCTCAAATGTGAATACATTTTATTTTTCACCGCCTTTAAAAGCAGCCAAAATCCCACTTTGCCAAAATGCCACCTTATAATAAGACGAAAAAATCTGCATAAAAATATGAAGTTGCGACGTGAGATAAAGACAAACAAACAGACTTTCGATCTAATATTATTAGTAAGGATAAGAATTTTACCATTCGCACTTACAATGTGACCCAATAAGTTTTCATATAGCGTGGCGTAGGTACAGGAAGAAATCTCTTCGGCAACCCTGTTGGCACGGAATGTTGAACGAACGCGATGGCACAAAATAATTAATAATAAGAATGTGAATAAGTAAAACATACCTACTTAGTTACATATATATTAGTGCTATAACAATATAAATTTTATTTATTACTATTAATAATACATATTTCACAAATACACATACAATATACATATTATATAAAAACGACGTGTGGCACTCGGGGACTGCCGCGGTAAAGCTATTATGCATGCTATGCCTTCAAGCCACACCTCCGCCCGACAGAGTGGGGAGCGTGAGGTTTTTTCGTTACGGAATTTCTCGATTCGGTCCCCGCGCTCAAGGCCCGCGATAGAAGCTATGCAATAGCTTAAAAATAAAAATACATATAAACTACATACACTACATACACACTAATACAGTACGAACACGTATAATAATAATAACTAATAATATACTGATCATTTAATAAATAATTTAGGCAATATGATAAGCAACACATTATAATGACACGAAATGATTTTTAACGAGCACTTTAAAGCTATTGATAGTATTTGCACGTCTGATGGATTCCGGCAGAGCGTTCCAAAGCTGAATAGCGCGAACAGTGAATGAAGAGCCGTAAAAATTAGTGCGATGAACTGGTGTGGAAAGAAGTAGAAGGTTGGATGAGCGAAGAGAGATTAATTTATTAGTACCAAGATAATTAAATTGATTTTTTAGATAACAAGGCGTTTTAGGGTCAAACAGCACACAGTACAGAAGCTGAAGAATGTGCGCATCCCAGCGAAGACGGATGGGAAGCCAATTGAGTTATTTGCGGTATTCCGTGACATGGTCAAATATACGCAAGCCGAAAATATTTCTGATACAAAAATTTTATCCTTGATGAGTATACAAAGTTCGAATTAAATCTGTCCGTTTAAAATTTGTCAAAATCGAGTCTTAAATATTTATTTTGACAGCAAATAATTTTAAATTAAATATTTATAATGGAGCGATAAAATATTTTAATCAACCTTAAATTTGTAAACTAACACTATACTAATTTGTAGATAAACTATTCCGACTAGTTTAACAAAATTATAAAATTACTGGTCTTCGTTCATTTTGCTCTCTATTTAAATTTAGTGAAATTAAATTACTTTAAACCGTTGCTGCGCTATCGTGTCTTCAAACAATTGCTTTTTGGTCTCACCATTTTGAATTTGGACTTGTTCAACTTTTTGTTTTGGCTTTTTAAAGTATTTTTTTATATAAAAATCAACGAATAATATCAACATGCAGAGGTTATTGGGAAGAAATAAAATGGCCGACCATCGGGGGTAGCCACAATCTGGCTTGAAGACTATCGCAGCCATGTGAAGACAGCACCAGGCCAGTTGTATCTGTAAGAATTTATAGGAATTAGAGTTTATTTAATCAAAAACATAAGATTCCAAAAATATTTATATATTATTTATGAGAGATATTATATCGTACGGCTTTCTTTTAATTAGTGTTAGAAATAGAAATATGCGTACCTATATTATCTCTTTCTTCAGGATTCTTTAAATGGGATCAAACACTAGGAAAAAAAATCTTCAAGACAGATAACGAATAAGCGTATCAGGATACCGTGGAATTTCCCTTATTTAAAAGTAGATTTAAAAAAATTAAAAGTGATTTGATTCAGTTAACTACAACAAAATATGTTAATTTTGGTAATATATTCCCTAAACATATATATAATCGAATTCAGCAATCACAATCACGTGAGTAGGTAGATAGTAAAGTTATAAAAAAAAATTGTCAAAGAAAATAAAATGAAGTATTGAGAAGAGTGAGAATAAAACAAAGAAGCTTTCACGTACTAATTTTTCTGTCCTCGCCTAAGGAATTTATAGCACATACGCCAGAAAAGCTTAAATCTTAGTCAGTTAAAGCGCATATTAGCGCATGTCACAGCGCCCCGTTAGAGTGGTTTTCCACCAACAATGTGCGAGGATGTGTAACGAGGAATGTGTTTGTAAATAAACAATAGTAATTTTCTATATACTGTGGTATCGCTTCAAACGCTAAACGCTTCAAACTTCAAACGAAATGAAGCGATATGATTGATTGGTTTTTACAAACACATTCAATCATACACACACCCTCACACATTATTGGTGAAAAAGCACTTTTGACGCTTAGGCGTCATAGCACGGCGTCAGGTTAACGCTCTGACGCAGTACGCGTCCTATCTAGCAAGCCAAAATCTGGTCAAATTTGTGCCAAAGCCGTTTAAAACCATGTGGACTTACAATTTGTAACTGTGTGATATATTTTTTCCACCACAAGGAGTTCTTGACGCTCGGCATGGCGACGGTCAGTAAATAGTAGCTGTACATCACGACGTGGACGAAGGAGTTGATCATACCGACGAGTGTACCGTGCCCACCTGGAAAATAAAATACGTAAAAAAATTTGCGTTTCGATGATACATAAAAACTATAAGTTGAAAAATGATTTTGCTCGCTCTTTCGTTCCGGTATAGGTCCAACCACTATTTTTTTTATTTAGTTGTATACATAACTAGCTGCTCCGCGCGGTTTCACCCCCGTGGTTCCACCCCTGTTGGTCGTAGCGTGATGATATATAGCCTATAACCTTCCTCGATAAATGGGCTATCTAACACCGAAAGAATTTTTCAAATCGGACCAGTAGTTCCCGAGATTAGCGCATTCAAACAAACAAACTCTTCAGCTTTATAATATTAGTATAGACTAGCTGTTGCCCGCGACTTCGTCCGCGATTACGTCGTTTTAGGTCATTCTTCGTTTAAAAAAAATACGTGACACTATATTTTTGAATGTTCTTAATTGTCTCTTATAAAATTTAACTACATTAAAATTGAAAACTCTGATAAGAAAATCTTAAAATCGGAGAAAATCAAAAATCTGAGGAAAACATGAATGAATGTGATTTAAATTCTACATTACTTAGTATTTCAAAATATAATAATCTAAATTAAATGTAGATTAACAGTTTGAGCGCACCGATATAGAATATGTAGCGAAGTATTAAATTACGTTAGTTTACATAGTAACAAAACAAAAACACGATGACTTTCTTTCGCGATCGGTACCACAAACTAAGCATGTTAATGGTACGTGGCCCGCGTCACTTGACCCCCCGCGAGTTCCCCTCCGTTGCTATGCGAAAATACATTCGTCGCCCTGCTGTTCCTACAGCATGCTGTAGGAAAAATTGTAATACTGCACTGTGGCCTAGGCGTTGTAACACGCCCAGGGAGTTCCTGAGTACCGATAGACGTCCGTCTATCTATGCACCCTATCATTTGTCAAACGGTCTTCATATTGAGTAAAAGTTTCAGATTCAGAGTGTTATAGACAAATATAATCAGAAAGCTTCGAACTCCTAAGCTATCGGAAGTTACCGTGTTATTGTGAGTCAACCATAAAAGATAGACATTTATGATGTCGGGAGATATTTTTTATATAATAAGGAGAACATTTATTTCATACATGATTTCTGTGTACCATAAAGGTTGCACACGCGACGAAAGCTTAAAAATGGAGTTACTGCTCTGCTCAGGAGTATGAAAAATAATTGTACCAAGTTTCGTTTAAATCCGTCGAGTAGTTTTTGTTTCTGTAACGGTTATACGGACAGACAGACGGACAAAAATTTTACTGTTTGCTTCTTTAGCATCAGTGTCGATCCCTAATCACCCCGTGACAGTTATTTAGGAAATATATTTCATGTACAGATTTAATATAAGTATACATAATATATTTAGATTCCAATTTCCATGTAACGTTAAATTCGACTATACAATAACTAACAGACAACGCAGGTTACTCTCGTTTCCGTAGGTAAGTTGAGGCGGCTACATATTCGGTCCTCATAACATCACTTTTAGTGAACGAAACGACAGCGCGGTTTAATTCGATGCCAACACCATAAGAAAAAAGGAAATATTTTTAATTGTGAAAAAATATTATGATTTACACTATTAACACTATTTTAATTTTTAATCTATATTATATTATTACATATAATAAATCTGTTGAAGGGTTAATTCTGTACATTGAAAATATTGAAAAAATAAATAGCAGGGGGTGTTACTGGATCGATACCAAACCCAAATATTATGTGATTAAAAAAATTTTTGTCTGTCTGTCTGTCTGTATGTGAAGGCATCACGTGAAAACTAACGGTTCGATTTCGATGAAACTTGGTATAATTATACCTTATTATCCTGGGCATAAAATAGGATACTTTTTATCCCGGAAAAATACGTAGAAAAAACTAAATCTTAATTTTTCCGCGCGGATGGAGTCGCGGGCGGAAGCTAGTATAAAATATATGGCTGTGAGTGTGTAAAAATAAATCCAGCTAGTTTCACATCACACTTATGTTTATAATTAGCTATACGACATGAAAATATACATATTAATTACCAAGCAATAATCATACAGGTAAATACTGAAGAAAAGTATTAACAGTCAAAGTTTATTTTAGTAATAACATTTAACAACATGTCAATGATGAAGAAATAATAATTATCAACGAACTAACCTTTTCTATAATACTTAACACAGCACATTTTTTAAATTATCTTGCTCAACTCTGCTCAAAAATTTGAGGGTTTTGTTGGAACTTTAATGTGTCAAAACTATGATATATCTAAACTACGATACAACTTGCATGCGGAAATGCTCATTACAATCAGTAAATTTAAAGAATAACTAACAACATACTATTCAATTTTATTGAGCTGTTGAATATCTTTTGCCTGGAAGAGATCACCGCCGCCAAGCCGCCGCCTAATAAATATACTGTGTTTTCTTATAAAATCGTAACATACTTAATTTCTTTTATCTACTAAATTTTAATAAATTTATAACTAAGTTCTTTTTATCTAAAAATGAGCTTGAGCTTATATTAGGCAAAAGTATACATTAACTTTTTATAATTTCAGGACCGCACCTTAAATGGGGCCTCGGAAAATATGCCTACGGGTTTAATATAAATTTATAAACGTAATATTTGCCTACGGGTTATTAATAGAGAAATGATACACAACAAAGTTATGTTGGTTCCATTTTATTTATAAAATAATATAATAAAAATGGACAAATATAAAACATATTATGTAAAATGATTAAAAATAAATAAATGAAGCAACTACGATTCAAAGAAAACATCTTTTTCAGTGTGAAAATGCTCTAAGCAATCCTGGATGATGAGTCATGTACTCTCATCCCAGTACGGTCGGTGCCTCGATAGCCTAGATAGCCTAGATAACGATAAATATTATAATCAGATAACAGCAAAGTCAGAATAAAAATCATAACTTGTACAGTTGTGAGTGCAAAATTTATGTTTCATTTGGCAATAACATTTTTTTCGGTACTAAAACGTAGTATGTAGTTTGATATATGGTTGGCCGCCCCTTCTCTCCTTCCTGAAAAATATCCTCCAAAATTACCCGAGATACTTCCAATGATTGAACCATACGTTGGACATTAACTTCAGTCAAAAATTGACGAAGCGGATGATTACTAATTTCCACTTAATCCTCGCTGCCACTATCTTCATCATCAAATCATCAATTTTCAAGTGGTGTTGTAAAATTGTCAGCAGAAATAGTCTTCCAAAGGCGATATAATTTTATGAATATTGAATCTGTAAACAAAAAAATCAAAAGTTAATTGTAAATCTATAAAAAAAAGCTACTTACAAATAAAGTTTTATCAACAAACTACTGTTCCCAACGCACCTCAAAATCTTGTAAAAGTCAAAAAGAATTCATCATTCTATTATTTCATTCTAAAAGTGTAATAAAACATTTTATAAAACCAATAAAATACACGAATTGCTATCATTATAAAAAATAAATACCTATAAAAGTAATAACTTACCTTTTGTATGGTGAAAATTCACAAAACACGAAGATTGAATTTGATATTTTTGGTTGTATGACATTCAATTTATAAAGAATAGAAACATTCGATCACGAAATTATGCGGGTTCGAGTCCCGCCTCGTGATCGAATTTTTTTATTCTTTATAAATTTATAAAACTCGAAGATTTTAAAAATGTAACCAATGAACACAATCAATGTTAGATTAATTGTAATGGTGTCTAGTTTGACTTAAAATAATAAACATCTACCTACCCTCACTTTTAAAAATGTAGTATATTCACACGAAATATAAGCGCACCTTATAGGGAAGGGAAGATATGGGTTAAAGAGTTAAATAAATAACATGATTATATTTAAATTATTAATTTTCAACAGTATGTTCAGTAGTGTTAACATGTAAATTGATTTGATTTTTACGAAATCTCATAGATGGCGCTGTTTCAAATTTGTCTTTATTATACTACTAAATTCATTAATGCCCGGTTCCTATATTTGAAAAACGATCCGTTTTAGTTACGAATAGTAGTATAATTAACCAAGCGTAAGCGAAAATCATTCCTATAAAAAACGTCTCGTCAAGCAACTTACCGACGGCTTCCTACTGACGGATGGGAGGGTTACTATTAACGAACGGTAAGCATATTGTATGGAGAAGACAGTTTATCGCGTTCCTATAAATATTTTTAATGTCATTATGCTGTCAAAGTTACTATTCGTATAGCATTTTGTTTACCCGTCGATTTCGGGCGGTTAAATTCTTACTATTTCATTGTTTCCGCTTCAATATCGAAATGTGGAGTTCAGATAGTGATAGAGAAGTGTTTAATATTATATCGAATTTCGGAAGAAGATAGTGGGCGTGAAAGAGTATATACATATTATATAGGAGTGGATTTTTTTGCGACCCTGGATTCTCACGAATTTCAATTGAGATTTCGACTTGATAAGGAATCTGTTGAACAATTACTTCTTGAAATTTATCCAGACGTACGAATAAAAGGAGCCAGGTTAGTTTAATGGGGCATTAATATTAAACCAAACACGTCTAACCTTATTACATAGGTACCTAATTTATGTTGTCATTTCAGGAATCATGGGGTATCTCCATAACATCAATTACTGTTGACGCTGAGGTTCTATGCTTTAGGCACAATATCAATATCAGTGGCAGACCTATTTCCCTTGGTCACGGCATCACGCGTGAACGGGTGGACCGATTTCGATAATTATTTTTTTATAATATTCCTTGAAGTACGAGGATGGTTATTATGGAAAGAAAACATAAACATGTACCAAGGGCGAAGCCGGGGCGGACCACTAGTATACATATATGTCTATGTTTGCAATGTAGAAATCAATTTTTTAAACATTGTATTGTAAATAATAAAAAATAAATAAAAGAACATAATAAAATGGAATAAAAGTTTTATTTCTTTATTACAGTTTAATTTTACATAGTAACATGTAACTACATAATATATGCCAAAGAACTGTCCTGTGATTCTTACGCGACAACCCTCCATCGATTATCATCTTCTATATTATATTCCTTAACGCTGTAATAGGCTCTCTGAACTAAATACATTTTTTACATAAGATTTACATTTAGCACTAACAAATTCTTTTTCTATCGTATGTCTAGATATATTGCTTAATAATATACAAAAATTAATTAGTTATTGTGTGTTCAGTATTTCAATTATTGTGTGTTCAGTATTTCAATTATTTCTTCATAATATTTGTCCATCATCCTTATTATGTTTGAATTTTTTGGCTGAAAATAAAAAGTTTTCCTGGTAGGTAGGTATTTGACCAATTTTTGCATTAAATGTGTTGGTCAACGAAGTCCAACATTCATCCTTTAATTTATTCGTAGAAGCATTAGTCTCCTTACTGGTTATAATAATTGAGCAATCTCGTCTTTACTCATAGCCTTCTTCGATTTCTGTAACAGAAATATATGTTTGACTTTAAAAGTGTCCGAAGCAAAAAGTAAGCGGCAGACGATTTTAAAGAAGAAATATAAAGGCGTACTTACCGGCGTAATATCCATTTTTAATAAATATATAAACAGTGGTCGTTGTATTGTTATTCTGTAATTATAAAACTTGACAATGAATCATCAATCAACAATGAATGACAATAATTTGACAACTGACAAGCAATGCACGCGTGCGCGAGAAAAACGTTCCGTTTTTGCTTTCTGTGTAACGCATTAGGTTGTTTAGAAGGAAAATTATCACGCAGATGTCTACAAATATATAGTTCTTTAGTATTAGTTCTTTATTAATAAGAAACTTTATTCTTAAAGTTTATAATTCGGCTGTATATTTAACTTATTTTGTCCTGAATTTTGTGTTATTTTAATTTCAATTTGGCTTATAACGAAACGCACATCTGTGAGTGAAGAGGGCTCGGTATTTTTATGACCAACGGATGTCCGTCGATAGCACGTTAAGAAATAAAATTGTGGAACGGTAATAACGACTCGTAGTTAGTTCTAGAAAAACGGATAGTAGCTTTGATACTATGACGATCCGTTGAATATAGGAACCGGGCATAAACTGTTTCTCTGCCAAAATTACGTAAATGACATAGTTTTTATTTTGTAAAGCTAGTTAATAGCATGGCTTTCTCGAAACCAACATTGAAACATGAGTCTTTAGATTGTACGCTGTCGTAGTACACGTAATATGTAAGAAAAATAAAGGTTCACTGCTCCTCCCCCGAAGGTGATATCATGATAATATGTATAAACTATCCTCACCCGACCTCTAAGGAATATTCATGCAAAATTTGAAGTAAATCTATTCAGTACTTTCTGAGATTAGCAAGGAAATACATACAGACAAACAGACAAACAGACAAACAGACAAAAATTCTAAAAACTATGTTTTTGGCTTCTATATCGATTATAGATCATGGATTATGTATTCTTTTAAAAAAATATTCAATGTACAGTTTTGTCTTTCCTACGATTTTATTATATGTATAGATATGCAGCCTTAATCGTAATTTTTTGTATAAAAATAACTACGTTAAAAACAACCGACTTGAAGCACTTAGTATTAAGCCCGTGCACCGACATCAAACCTATTTAGTAAATAGCACATCTTAATAATATGTAGTAAGTTTTTTATTTTTTACTTTTCCGTTTTTGAGGTCGGTTGTTTTTAACGTAGTTATACTTTTTAGTGTATTTTTCAACACGAATCAAACGAGCCCAAACTCGATAAAGTTGAGTCAATATCTGAGTTCCTATGGCCACCTTCCGATTCCATTATCAAATCAGCTCTATGTCATGATAATGTTTCATCGCTATCCAATTTACATACGTATACAAAATTTCAGCTCAATCGGTTACCGGGAAGTGAATCAAAGTTACTTGCTAGATTTCAATTAAGTCATCGAGATAAGACAAAAAGGCTCATAAAATAAAAACATATCCGATTAAAATTTTTATGGGACCAATTCGACACTATTCCGCATTAAAAAAAAAGAATCACGTAAATCGGATCAGAAACCTGGGAGTAATCGGTGTTGTACATAAAAAATACCGGGGCAACTATCCTTATCAAAAAGTATAGTTTCCCTGTTTTTTCGAGGGATAGATTCCCTTAGGGGACCCTAAGGGCATCTATCCCTCAATACATAATATATACATGTCATTGTCGATAAACAATCATGCAGTTTATATTTTTACCTGATTGTGTCAGAGGTTTTCTGTATGTTAACCGATTTTACTTGTTAAATTAGCTTTTTTACTGTTATGTATACTTACTTATTAATGATTTGACCTTATATTGATTGTATCAGAACCATACCACGAAAATACAAAAGAAAAGAAGGAGTGCGAGCGCGAGTGTATTCTTGGACAACAGAACAACTAGTGTTAGTTATGTTAACATGATAATATTTGCCGGTTTATCATGTAAATTTTATTTGATTTCGCGTTTATAGAGTATGTATGGCATCTATCCCACTCTGCAGGCATCTATCCTCGTTAGTATTTTCATGGTAGGGCAACTATCCATATAGGTAGGCATCTATCCCCAAAAAAAGGTGTTCTACAAAAATTGTTATTACACTTTATCTAAAAATGATAGGATAAAAAATATACACAACAATTCAAAACAGATAATTCACCTAACTATATTCATGCAAAGTGTTCGTATAAGATTCATATTTTTTAAATTATGAGGCTATTTCAAAAAGTGGGGCATCTATCCCGGTTTTACCCTAGGTCGACCTTCACCGGCGTGATAATAGAATGAGACCAATTTTATAATAAATTTAGTGTATTAAAAAATGAATTAAAAATGGGTTTACTGGGAAAATCCTGGACAGGATATTTTTTAATTAATTATTAAAAAATATTTTATTTTCGTTTTTTATTAATTGCAGTTTCGAGATAATAAAACATTTTTGTAATAAAACAGCGCTAACATATTTTTTTTTCATCATCCTATCAAGTGAAAGTAACTGGTACCGACATACGTGTTTATACCTGCCAACCTAGCCGTTTGTCCCGGAAAATATTAGAAAACGACTATGACTGCACATTCTGTAGGTTTCATACTTTAAGTCTATTATAATTTTTTTATTATCTTGATACTGCAATTAATTAAAAAAAATGTTTTTTTTTTAATTCATTAAAAATTTCCTGTCCAGGATTTTCCCAGTCAACCCATTTTGAATACATTTTTTAAATAGACTAAATTTATTATAAAATTGGTCTCATTCTATTATCACGCCAGTGAAGGTCGACTTATGTTCGGATCTTCTACCATAGAGGAATATACGTACATTTTTGTGAGGTAATGCTCCATACCAGATAATATAAACGTCTGAATATCAGTACCTACTTTAGATTTAAAAAGTTGGACTGTAAAAACAGAAAAAGTTTTTCAGTATCCAATAAAAATTGTAGTCTTAGTCCTTCTAGTCTGTCTTAGTCTTTTTTTTTTGGTAGGATTTTTTTTATATTTCATATTATTATTAAAATACCTGGTAAATAAGTAGTAGCTCCCCAAACCACGGCCACCATGATGCTGTGATGGTACACATGAAGGAATGATATTTGATTTTCCTTTTTCCTCAACACGAAAAATATCTGAAACGAGTAAACAATAAATTAATATAAATTAAAAAAAAAACCTGTAGATCGAAGTGTTGATTTGATCCGAATAGTGAAAAGTGATTATCGCCATCTATGATCAAGTTGCATAACTAATGAACCTATATACCAAATTACTGTAGTACTTTTAATAACTCTATAATGCAAATTCTGTTAATATGTTTTAGAACAATAATTATTGTAATCAAGTCTCATTTCTTTAGGGTATAGAAAACATAAACAGTCAATTTAATGGAGAATATTGTAAACACGAAAACATTAATGGACTTTTTATTTCTCACTTCCTTGGACATGAGGGTTAGCACGCCACTGCATCATATTCAACAATCATCCATGCCTACTAATGTGAAAAATGTTTATCGTAGTACACAGTTAGATACATATGAAAATAACGTAGGAAATAAATATAACTTCCCAACCACGTACAAGTCATTGTACATTCGTAAAAAAAACTAACCGTATCAATCAGATCCAAACACTTCAACATATAATAGTGATACACGAAGCCAGCTACGTTCATAGCATGCGGATGGTCAGTGAAGTCTACCGGCTCACAGACCCACCTGTAGTTCCAACCCCATGCATATACGATCATCTGGAAATAAAAATAACAACATTTTAACAAAGGCAAATGCCACAAAATGCACTGATATTAATATGGACCCTCTACTCAATAGGCAGCGTTGGCCCGTAGGAGGTAGGTACGTAGGTACCGTAGGTGGAGATAGGTAAACAACACAACATTCGATCTTCAAAAACGGCACAACAGGATCAGACGGTATAGTAAGATCATAAGAAAAAAAAATTGGTTGTCTGTAAAGTCGGTTTACTGACGATAGTTGAACGTGACAACGTCCGATTGTGCTCCTTTGTCGCTCGTTCCGCGCTCTCGCTCGCACTACAAGCCTTGCATGGAACGCCTCAGATGAGTCAGAGCAAGGTAACGCCGCATGAGTCATGTTTTTTCGTGCGTGCAGCCGGCTTTATCGAATTATAAGACGTTGTCACGTCAAAAAAAAATGGATGTCTGTAAAGTCGGTTTACTGACGATAGTTGAACGTGACAAAGTCCGATTGTGCTTCTTTGTCGCTCGTTCCGCGCTCTCGCTTGCACTTCAAGCCTTACATGGAACGCCTCAGAGCGAGGTAACGCCGCATGAGTCATGTTTTTTCGTGCGTGCAGCCGGCGCTATCGAATTATAAGACGTTGTCACGTCAAAAGATAACTGAAGCAAAAATAACATAGTTACAACTTTTTACTTATAATATTATCATTGCAATGTTTGGCGCATATTTTAACACAAAATTTGTCATTTTTAAGCCTCGATTCCACGACGCAACATTATTATGGCTCGCAAAAGGTGACGTGCAACATATGTAAAAACAAATTTCAAATTTCAAATTTCAAATCATTTATTTAATAAACGTTGCACAACAACAACGTTGCAACAGCGCACGACGTTGCCAGTTGGCGCCCATACCATAACGGACTCAATGTCACGCTGCAAAGCCTGGTATTGGGTATGATTATTTACTCCCATATAAATTTTGAGGTCATCTGCGAACATTAAACACTGAGCGCTGCTGACAACATTCGGTAAATCATTAATTAAAATTAAAAACAGGGTCGGTCCTAGGGTCGATCCCTGACTTATTCCTGATTTAGTGAAATAAATATTTGACTTATGATTACCAATTTGAACATATTGCAAACGATTCTTTAAATAATTCGCAAAAAATTGCAAAAGTTTAGGACAGAACCCGAATGAGGCAAGTTTGTTTAAAAGGATATCGTTATCTATTTTATCGAAAGCTTTTTTAAAATCAAAATAAGCGACGTCTACCTGCTGGTTTTTGTCTAGGCATATATTAATATAAGTAACAAAGGAGAATGGCAAACTCCCATAGGACTCTGGGCCTGATCGTTACACTGATGATTTATGGGTGATTAAAGAGATAAAAATATACAGACTCTATGAATATAATAATTATAGATCTTTTCTATGGGATAGCAGAGATATTGGGATATTGATTAAGATCAATTTTGAATATAACATTACTAAGGCCCTTCTGCCATTAGGTACGATACTTTTAGAATACGATACTCGCGTAGAATACTACTTAGATATTTGCTGGCTACCCGATGCTCGCATATTATGCGACTGAAAAATGACTAAATTCATCATTATTGTGCCTCGTTTTTGTGGACCGACGTTATAATAATAATAATTCATTTATTTATTGCAACAACAGTTACGTCGTTATGTCGAGCAATCAGCAATTCCAGTGACGAAGAAGCTCTTGCAGTTTTTCTTTTTTATAGAAATAGAAGACGCCAACGTAAGAGTAAGAAGTACTGGATTCATCCATATATTGAAAGAAACATAAATTGTAGAGTTTTTGTAGCCGAACGAGAACTACAACCTGATAATTAGATATTTTTATCTTTCTAACGAAGAGATACGCGCGAGAGTCGAGATACGATGCAAAAGCGACCGACACGGTGAGTAGTGCTATACTAGTCGCGGGCGTGTAGGATACCAGTAGCGTAGTGTGCGAGCCTACATAAAAATGTATGTGAGATACTCCGCGGCGACTAGTCTCCGAGACTTGCAGGATAATTGAATCGCCTATTCGTATCGTAATGGGAGAAGGGCCTAAAACTTCACTCAAATGTCAAACAACAAATATAAACAAATCACTCATCACTGACACAATTATGATTAATAATTTGACATTTTATTAATGGCCAGCTACCTAAATAAAAATGTTATAATTATTATTGATTAAGTAAAACATGTTTTTATTTTATAGAATGATCTAAATAAATTAAGATATGTGTTAAAAATAAGTTAAGTTTTGCTTCTGATTTATAAAGCATTTGAATTCAATAAAATTAAAAATAAAATATAGAGATTCATTCGTATTAATCGATATATTCGACTTTTTTACTCCTGACAACACTGACAATCTCTGCTTGATAAGACCGGTAGTCATAGAAATCTAAATAACAATGCCGGTAGTGAACACATTATCTTTTTTTTCAAAGATTTGTTTTCCCATAGAATCAGAAGTAAATATTTTACCAAGAATTACTAAAAATAACATAATGAATTTTAAATATATTATGATTTCTGTAACAGTTAGGCCCAGTTTCGCCATTCTCCTTTAAATGATTAGTTACAGTTGACCGCTTAGACCTAAACTCATGCTGACAATCACTGAAGTAAAAACCAAGAAGCTTATATCCTCTAAGTAAAAACCGAGATTTATTATGCGATTCTCTATTAGCATTTCAAATAATTTCCCAAATGTTGAGAGGACAGCAATTGGTCTATGATTTGTTACATCACAATAATTGCTATCTTTAGCTACGGGTGTGACGCGAGACGCTTTCCATACGGTAGGATAGACATTATTTTGCATATACAAATTATAAACATATTATAACAACGGTTTTTTAAATGCAGATATGCAATCCTTTACCAAAAAGGGTGGAACTTCATCTGGACCGATAGATGAATGTGGCTTTAACCGTCTAGCTGCCTGGTTTATTTATATCTTTAGATATAAATTTATTTATACTCACATGCAAAGAACTATTATTTTCTAAATAAATAAACATCGCGAATGCTTATGGGCGGCGGGCATCACTTTCCATCAGGTGACCCGCCAGCTCGTGTGCCTGCTTAAGCGATAAAATGATAATCAGAACATAAAGTTCAATAAACAATTGTTATTCAATTACACGAGTCTAAAGGAACTTCTGATACATAATACTTCGTTCATTCGCTCTATATTGATTTACATAACGGACATGGAAAGCAGTAATTTTATTTTATTTTGATGTAATATTACGTATATTTTGTTTGATAAGAGAAGAAAATATTCTTCATTATTATATATTATTATCTATTGCACAAAACAATAACCTTCTTTTTAAAACATTTAAGTCAGTATTTATGTTAAATTGTAAAGGCTGTATACTTACAGATCTTATAGGGAATTGTACTTATAATAATTAATGGTGTAACGAAATGAAAAGCCTTTTTGGGAGACGTTTAAAAATCTAAATGATGAATAAATGCTTAAAATTTTTTTTATAAATTACTGATCTTATTGAAATTGATACGTAGAGCGATTAGAAAATAACAGAGAGGCAACTATTTGTGTAAAATTCAACCTTCTTTAGTCTAACGAATTGTTTTGAACATAGATACATCAACAAAGTCTAGGGATATTTGATAGGGACATTTTAAATGGAAAAACTTTGTTGGCGTGTGTAACAAACACATCCGACATTAATTTAATCGTAATTGTAAGTACCTAATGAAATAAGACAATTTGTAAAATGGAGAAGAAGAACTTACCTCTATAAACACGTAACCACAAGCCAAAACTTGTACTACATTATGTATGATCATCAATTTATCAACATTGTATGGTGGTCTATTCTTCATCCAGTTTGGTCCGATTTTCAAGACAAAAAGTAAATATAGTCCAAGTACACATAATACCTGGTAAGGCTTCGCAACTAAGAACCAGGTTTTCGTTCGTGGATCTGAAATATATTATAAATGAGATTATAATATTAGATAAGATTTGATATATTAGAAGATCGCTTTGTTCATTATTATTATTAACATTAACAATACTCTTAACACAGTAAAGCCTCTAGCAGTAAAGAAAGGTGGTATGGCAAACATTTGTTGAGCAACAATTGATCAACATTGTTGACTATGGGTTAGAATGTTGCGCGAAAATTTGTTGTGGGTGAGAACTTTTTAGCATACCGTTAACAACTTTGCAGTATTCAAATCTTTGTTATAATGATTCAACTGTGTTGCTAATTTGCAAACTTTGGTAACAGTGAATACAAGGCTTCATAGTGTTATACAACGTTTTATACATTAATAATACACAAATATATAAATTACTAACAAAAATGAAGAAAACGACTGAAAGAAAAAAGTTGGACATAAATTTTCAACTGCGTGAGCTGAAAATATTACTCGTGTTATGTGTTTACAACATGCAAATAGACAAACATATGAACACGTTAAAAGTGTACGTGTGTTTGTCACGGGGTAACATTCAGGAAAAAGGCAGGGCAGTAACCCTCCCCAGCACTCCTAGCACTCTTTCTTTGCTGTCAATCTTAGCTTTTTATGGCGCAAATAGAACTGACACTGTTTACAATATTCGGCACTAGCTTCCGCCCGCGACTCCGTCAGCGCGGATGTCGCGGTCTTCGCGTGAATGGTTTATTTCTCCATTTTGAACTGGGAAGACGTTTCTCACTAAATTAATATTAGACGATCACTCTCGCTCGCCACACTGGACACGTCCGCTCGCATCAAAATTCATAAATTATATGCATCGCGCGCCGTCGTTATGTAGGAGTCGGGGAGGCATGGCGTAGTGCGGCCCGCGTGTGCCGCAAACGGTTCAAGCCAAATCCGAATTTCGGCACTACAGGTTACGGCGCTGAATCCACTGCGGGTAACGCAACGTGTGTTCGCGGTTCTACAGAACAACGTCTATGGATAAATTATTTTTTTTCTACGTATTTTTCCAGTATAAAAGTATCCTATTTTACGCCCAGGATAATAAGGTATAATAATTATACTAAGTTTCATCGAAATCGAACCGTTAGTTTTCACGTGATGTCTTCACATACAGACAGACAGACAGACAATTTTTTTAATAACATATTTGGGTTTGGTATCGATCCAGTAACACCCCCTGCTATTTATTTTTTCAATATTTTCAATGTACAGAATTGACCCTTCTACAGATTTATTATATGTATAGATAAAGCATAAGAAGAGCATATTTGATTATACTAAACTATCTTTTCGTCATAAAAAGGTCGTTTATTTCGACTACCCAAATGCTAAGAGGATACATTATATTATGTGTTCCGTTTGACGTCCGTAGTCCATTATGAGAGAGTACATCGCCTTTTTCCCCGTGAAGTCGCTAGATGGTGCTAGTTTTAAGCCCGTCACGTGGTACCGCCGCCAGCGCCGCGAGTGGTGGGGACAAAACTCACCACAGTTCCGGCAAGCCACCAGAAATATCCTCATTGTTGCGTCGTTTTTCAAACCGTACGCAAGTCGTTAGATTATATGTTATTTTAAAATACTGTATTTTAAAATACATATATTCACAGAATATATTCATATATTCATAATTTAAATTCAAGTTACAATTTTAAACGAACTTTCGAGATTGAAGTAGAAAGTTCAGTTTTTTATTTTTAAATAGTTTTATAGTTTTATAAAAAGTCCGTTACGTTTCATAGTGAAATGAATATTCAAGTGTTACCTGCGTTATCGTTATTTCAAACGAAGAACGAAAATCGGATTTATATGAAGTATAAATCTGCAACCACGAGCGTGGCATCGCGACCATAGGTCTATAGTGCAGGCCAAGGGCCTACCGAATCGTGTCGAGCGTCTTAACAGCGCGCTTCCTACGTGTTCCGAGCTGAGTTCTACTTGTTCGGGGTCCAGCGACGACGAGGAATCGCCGCAGCGTGTATGGCGCCGCCAGCGCGCGCTCAGCCGCTCGTGTGCAGGTTTGAGATATTGTCTCAACACGGTGAGTCATGTTATTAATACATTATACGTGATTTACGATGATTTCAATACAAATCTTTCAACGTGAATGGTTATTACTGGATGTTACACGTTAGATAATCCATTTTCACAAATATCGGTTTTAAAATAGTATTAATTGCCGAAAGCAGATCCGAAACGTGTTTCGATCTTTTGATTTTATTCCTCCTTGAATCGTATTCGCTACGCGGAAATTATAAATGTATGTGAATTGTGCCTTCCTTTTCCGACTTGAGGGTAAATATAAAAAAACGAATTCTTAATATCGTTAGATTAGAAAATCCATCCGATACGAGTCGAATCAAGTAGAATGTAGTTGCCTATATCTTGTAAGCACAATAGAAATAGGTAAATTATTATTATCAATTTCCTACAAATATATTAATAATAATTTTTGCCTGACGTATTAAATTAGTCCGCGACTCTGTGCCTAATTACTGCTAAATTTAAATGCGATTTCTATTCTCTATACAAATAAACTTAAGAATTAATAGAGATGCTTTGAAGGAGATTATTGATAAGTTTAAATTCATATAAAATTCCTCCCGCTGTGGAATGTATTTTTTAACTTACTAATCAATTAATCATGGCGTATGCAGATAGGCGGATTTGATAAGTTGGTTTAAAACTCGTCACAATCAGTTTTTACCAGTACATTCAATAACCGCTAAGATAGACTTTTTAAGTCGTTTCAAATCATTTCATCAATAAAAAAGTTAGAATCAGGGGAAACACCAAAAGAATAAAAAAGGGGGGGGGGAGAGATTTTCAACAAACAAAGCTCAAATTAATCTCATCACCCTCGAATACCATGTAATTCGAAAACCAGCCATAGTTTTCACTTAGAGGTAATAATATTTATTTATTCTTTAACTCGGACATCATAATATTTTATGTCTTTGGAGATTCAAGCCACTATTGAACATCAGGGGTTCGTCAATCGAACACCATGACTCTATTGTTAATCACCCCTTTTTATCATTAAGAAAAGCAAGTTCTGCAAATACAGAGTAATTTTCAATTTCACACCCACTGTTAAACTGTGACATGACATACTCGACTTAAAATTATAATTTTTGTATTTGCGAGGCTATCGACTACCCGTACGTATCGACGCCTCCTATATCCTTGTATCACTATTGAATACCATATCGATATTATAAATACATCATAAACGAAGGTCGATT
This sequence comes from Colias croceus, assembly GCF_905220415.1. Classification (NCBI taxonomy): domain Eukaryota; kingdom Metazoa; phylum Arthropoda; class Insecta; order Lepidoptera; family Pieridae; genus Colias; species Colias croceus. Next base: position 10,830,051 of record NC_059542.1, on the reverse strand, counting down.
ACTAAGATAACGTATCAGCCCTTCGGGCTAGCGTCAGATCATAGAATGTTTGCGACAGTCACAAACTGGACTGCTCAAGAACCAAGGGACTGTGGCCTTTACTTGGTGATCTACGTGGGCAATGATTTGCATTCACCAGAACAGCATGTATACCACATTGAAAATATGAAATGAAATTATTTATTTTGCAAGAAATGTCAAAAATTTACATATGTATATTTATATTGTTTCATTGTTCAGCACAAATCGCCAATTGATTGGCTTGCAGAGACTTTGGAATTGCAATTCAACTCAATTCGAAATAAAGTTCGTCTCTAACCTACTTTGGAATATCAATCCGATAGAATCTACTCTGACACCCGAGCGTTTAAGATTTTCTACGAATGGTTTGGAGCACGGGAGCAAGTTGTAAATTGGCGATGGAAATGGTAAATTGTAAGTGTCAGTGCCTAAAAACAGGCTTAATAGCAGGCAGTTGGTCCCTCAAGCAGGCACACCACCTCTTAGGGTTTCTCAACTTTGCAACCTTCATCACCCTCCGGGGAAGGATGCACTGCCGCATGCTATAGCGCTAAGGGAACGCCTCTCGGGGCTTATTACCTTTGCAACCTTCATCACCCTCCGGGGAAGGATGCACTGGCGCACGCTGCAGCGCTACAGAAACGCCGCACAGGCTTAGCACTTTTGCAACCTCTATCACCCTCCGGGTAAGGATGCACTGGAGCACGCTGCAGCGCTACACGAACGCCCCACGGGCTTATTATTTTTGCAACCTCCATCACCCTCCGGGGATGGATGCAGTGGCGCACGCTGCAGCAGTACAGGACCGCCTCTCAGGCTTATCATTTTGAAACCTTCATCACCCTCCGGGGTAGGATGCACTTACGCACGCTGTAGCGCCACAGGAACGCCTATCAAGGTTTGTCATCGTTGCAAATTTTATCATCCTCCGGGGAAGGATGTACTGACACACGCCACAGCGCTACAGGAACGCCTCTTAGGGCTAATCAACTTTGAAACCTTTGTCTCCCTCCGGGGAAGAATGAACTGCCGCACTTGTTAAAGATCTAGTTCAAAAACATCTTTTAAAAGCAAGTAAGTGTAAAAACAAGTATATCTACCAGCCGTATCCAATTCACAGGAAAGTTAAAGCATTGAATGAAAGGACCTTGGACCCAGTGTCAAAAAGTTGGTATGGAAATTGAAATGTTTGCAGTAATAGCTTTCCTAACCTTGTTGACAGTCGAGGTAGTAAGAAAAAAATTTCATTCAAAGGCAGAACGAGATCTCTTTGACAAGAGTTATTAGTTTGAACGTTTGAACACTTCACAAGCTGTACGGCTAGGAAGCCGAATCCTCGCGCAATCGCGCCGGCTCCTAATGCAACGTGCTCGAACAGTCGACACAAACATTTTCAGAGGGGAATTCTACAAATAAATTTTAATCACAGCTCAATCAGCTTACGTCATCTCAAGTAAGACAGACTTAAACTTAAACAACCGGCTCTATTGCCTCGAGTTTATTATAATACTACCCAAGTGGAAGAACCAGTCTTTGCACCCAGACCTCAAGAGCCGTGCTACTATCAGGATAAGTCTTCTCAATCGTTCACTGACAAACACGCACAGGTTCAGCACCAACTCAAATACAGAACCTACAGCTGAAAGTCTGGCTCATTTTGGATAGGTCAATCTGTTGTACACCTTGATGGACAGCTTAAAAAAATAGAAACATACATAGACTGCTGGTGACCACTGACCAGGCTATAAAAGGATGCTAAATGCTTAGCTAAATTATGTATAACTGACGGTTTAGTACACTATTCTTATACATAAAATCAGTCAGTTTGTATTAAAATTTCATGTGATCATTTAAGCAAACATTACCTCAGGGTATTTCCTTAGCTAGAACAAATCTTTCAAAATTACAAATCCGGAAGGCAAGGAAGGTTATTCAAAAACTCTTATCGAAATATTTTTAAAATAAATCAGCATAATAAAAATAATTATTTATCTATGTGATTAATAAAATAAACAAAAAATTGTTTGCATTTATTAACGCGCAGCTATGTGATTACTGTTATTAGCTTTTGGACGTGTTCTCTATTTATTCCTGTTTACATTACAATTCAAAACAATGGGTCGATAGTGAAGACGCGTTTTAACCTCGCATTCCGCATTGGGCTCCAAAACATATTCTTCCTCATACTAGCAATTATTATGTAAATATAAATCCAGTTTCAAGGCACATAAGAACGTTTCTTTGCATTTCCAATCCATAAGAGGTTCTCTGACTAATTTGTTTATTACTACACAGCATCCGGTGAGACCAGCTACAGCGGCTATCATAGGTGGCAGGGTAAAGCGAGCTGTTTTCGAGTCGAGGTCGAAATCTGGGTGATGTTACATAGTTATAGTAGCATCATCAATCTATTTGGAAAAATATCTAGTTAATGACATTCTTGCAAAAGTAAACTAGAGAGATGTTTATAAACATTATTATTTAGTATTTACATACAAATTTTTTAAAGAATATAATAAATTCGATCACAAGGTGGGATTCGAACCCCCGTGTTTCCGCCACATGGTGGAATTATTATTATATTATTGTCGTAGTGTATATAATGCTAATCAAAATAGAAGTCATTAGTAATCACAATCGAGATTTTTCAGCCTACTCAGGTTGAAAGGCATATACTGATTAAAATGTTGACAAGATATACTTGTAGTATATTTATGGATGTATTATGTACCATGTATAAGGTATTGAGTCAAATTTTCAATAATTATCAAAGTCATGATTTTATACATTATATACTTTGTTTATAGGATATATATAACCTTTTTGGGGCATTACTCTATCACATTGTTGCGTTTTATTTATCAAGCCACCAGGAGATAACAAACAACTCTCTCATAATGGACTACGGACGTCAAACGGAACACATAATATAGAAATTTTACCTGAAAATAAAATTTGTATTATGTTTCCTAAGACGTCCGTAGTCCAGATAAGGTCTTCCTGGTGTTATTTTTGCACCAGTGCTACCGTATCATTTATGAGACGAACAATGAGGATATTTCTGGTGGCTTGCCGGAACTGTGGTGAGTTTTGTCCCCACCACTCGCGGCGCTGGCGGCGGTACCACGTGACGGGCTTAAAACTAGCACCATCTAGCGACTTCACGGGGAAAAAGGCGATGTACTCTCTCATAATGGACTACGGACGTCTTAGGAAACATAATACAAATTTTATTTTCAGGTAAAATTTCTATATTATTTAGTCACATTAAGTTAGTTTGTTTCGTCGTTATTTATAATACTAATAGAATATAAAGAAAACATTGTCTTTATATCCTATATATGTTGATTAGTTATTACCTGCTAATGTTTCGTCAATAACGAAGCGGTATCCACTCCATGTCATTTTCAGGAGAGTGGCCATTTCTGTAATATCATCGTTATTTATTTATTTTATTTATGGAACACACAACAATAAATACACATTACATCACATAATATTATAAGAAGACATTATCTAATTAATTGTATCGAATGTATTTATCAATTATAGGTGTACACAACATTCGCATTACTAACACTTATACAATTAAACATAAAACGAAAGAAAAAAAATTAATATTGTTTTATTTTATAAAGTTACATCATTTTGCGCCAAAACTGACTTTCAAAAATTGTTATGAGAAAATAAGAGTAGATTATACTATTCAAACAAATAAAATTTTTATTAAACAGGATAAGAAGAAGTCGTTAAAAGAAAAATTATTTTGAGTGATAGTCTTCAAATCCAAAACTTCACCACGGGTCTTATTATTTAAAAAAAAAAGACGTGTGTCACTCGGGGACTGCCGCGGTAAAGCTATTGCATGCTATGCCTTCAAGCCACACCTCCGCCCGTCGGAGTGGGTAGCGTGAGGTGTTTTCGTTACGGAATTTCTCGATTCGGTCCCCGCGCTCAAGGCCCGCGATAGAAGCTATGCAATAGCTTAAAAGCATTCCACAGTAAAAAATCAAAGACACAACAGATAATTATTTTTATTTATCTAATACTTACTTTTTTTTGTTCAAAAACTTTTTTAATGTAAAATGTTAACCACTTTTTGATAAAATAAACCAACTGCGGTGCGGACAAATGTATTTATATAATAATCCGTTGACATAATATTTGAATAACGAAAATCGAAAACGTTCGCTTTGCATTGCAAATTAGAAACATCGTTAACACTTTCCTGCTGTTGGTAATGCTTGGAACACAGACATACACAGACATACATTAAGACTATTGTCTGCGGCTTGGAAGTACCCTCATAGGACACTTGGAAGTACCCACATACCAGTGTCCCTGCAGTGGGAATTTTGATGATGATGATGTCGATTTTTTCATTTTTAATTAACAAAAAAAATAGATTTTTTCGTTTATAAAAATATAAGTAATTAAGTGACATATATGTAGATAAAGAAATAGTAATTTGTAACACCTTTATATAGGTACCATGTTTAATTGCAAATAAACGATTTATTTATTTTGTTTTTAAATTTGTGTGACGTCAATGTATATGTAGGGAAGCAACACACATTATTATCCTAACCAAAGAATAATAACTATATAGTAGCTAGCTACAGAAGCTTTTCTTCGCGATGATTTTCAAATAAATATGTACTCAATCTGATCATAGAGCAAGTAATATAGGATATGAATCTGATAAACAATATGATTTAATTTAGCTCGCGTTCCAGGTCGAGCACGTGTTCATTTACACATCTACCATTTTTTTTTTGAGGGAATATAGGCCTTAATTCACGGGACAACAGCTCATAATAAGTTATATAATAATATGGTTATAAGTATTGAAAGAGTGCGGATTAGGGTTGCTTATGTATGTGTAAAAATATCTGGAATTGTTTTTGTTTTGGACGAAACATAAAAATTGTATCATTGTTACCTCACTAGTAAATTAATTTATTAACTTAACTGATCTCTTATGAAATATGTACTCACAACATAATATTATAAAGGCGAAAGTTTGTGAGTATGTATGTCTGTATGGATGGATGTTTGTTACTCTTTCACGCAAATGCTACTGAACCGATAACGATGAAATTTTGTATTTATGTAGCTGAAGACTCAGAATAACACATAGGCATAAAATGACGCCACCTCACTTAGAGGGTAGGCAGAAAATTCTAATATGCATGTTTCTTAACCGATTTTGATCAAATAGGAACATAATGTTATCCAATCAAAGTAGATTTTACCTGTCAGCGTAAATGTAAGTTAAATTTCGATTACGATCTGTATTTAAACAATTTAATACTGCACGTTATCATTTTGATTTTTTTCGTTTTGTGTCCATCTTGCAATTATTGAGAAAGTTGGAACATGGTCGAACAAATAGCGCGCGCGTGTGTCGCTTGCGGCAGCCCTGGCTAGATTGGCCCTTGCGCAATGGCCCTCGTCTGTAGGTATGTTTTTAATACCTACACGTGGAGATAGGCTTGTCCTAACTTAATATTATAAATGCGAAAGATACTCTGTCTGTCTCTTTTTCACACCTCAATTATTGAAACGATTTGGATGAAATTTAGGACACAAATACTCTGGTGCCCGAACAACGACAAAAGATAGTTTTTATCCCGGAAATACCGCAGGAAAAGGAACTTTGAGGGTCTTCTTTAAGCTGAAATAGGTAGAGATATAGCTTAGAACCAGAAGGCGTATATAGGATACTTTCTATCCCGTTTGACCACTTTGGCATGTCAACGCAGGCGGAGACAGGGCAACCATGTTTGTTTTTATTCGTCAATACAGGGTTAACGTGTCACATTAATAAAGATATATGAACAATTGAACAGACGTTTACCATTTTAATTAATATACAACTCATTTTTTTAATTACACGTGTAACGAAAATATTTTAAAATAAACTTGCATAATTGAGCAGTGGTGGCTCAGTGGTGAGACCTCGGACTTCGAATCGATAAGTCCGGGGTTCGAGACCAGGCGAGCGCGCAGGAAATAAATTGATTTTTCAATTTATCTGCGCATGTTGTAACATCACCACTGCTCGAACGGTGAAGGAAAACATCGTGAGGAAACCGACATGTCGAAGAATTAAAAAGTTCGACGACATAATATGTCATCCGCCAACACGCACTTGGCCAGCGTGGTGGATTATGGCCTGTACCCTCATAGGAGGCCCGTGTCCCAGCAGTGGGAACGTATATGGGCTGATGATGATGATGATAATTTTTTCCCTATTTCGGATGGTTTTTTGTGTCTACGAGTCGCTGTACCTAGGTATAATTGTTTTCAAATGCCCACTTGCTTGGATTTTACTCTTTTTACTGCATATGCCAATTGAAAGCAAGCTCTTGTTTTACTTTCTTTCTTTTTTAGCTGGCAATGTGATTTGAAAATTCGGTATTGTTATTTTTATATACATTGACCTATAATTATTATTTAAGTAAGTGTTGGTAAGTTAAAGTTCAAGTGGGAATAGCTTTAGCTCCTCGTCACCGAATAAAATAAATAAGTGAAACACACGTTTTAAATCTCTTTCGGAACTTTACTTTTTATTTTAAAATAAGATAAGATAGCCTTTTATTTCAGATCAAACTTAAGTCAATACATACGTATAATGAAAAAGAAACAATTGCAAAAACTAACAAACTATTCACTATTTTAATTATTTTAATATTTGGTGTTTCTTTATTTTCTGAAGATCTGTTTGCCAATCGGCAAAGCCCTCCTCCAACCGTTTCCATTCCGATCTGTCCTGAGCTACTCTATTCCACATAACCCCAGCCACTTGTCTAATATCATCGTCCCATCTTTTCAGCGGTCTGCCCCTCTTCCTTTTTCCATCTCTAGGATACCATCTTGTCACTCTTTTACTCCACTTGTCCTGATCCCTTATCATATGTTCCGCCCACCTCCATTTGAGTCTTTTGATTTTAGTAACTACGTCTATACTCTTAGTTTTATTCCTGATGACATGGTTCTTCATTCTGTCGGATTTCTTAGCATTCAACATGCTTCTTTCCATGGCGTGTTGACAGATAGCGAGCTTGCTTGTTGTCTCCTGAGTGAGAGACCATGATTGACAGCCATACATAAGGATTGGTAATATACAGGTGTTGAATAATTTACCTTTAGTGCTTATGGGAAAGTTTTTATCTTTCATTATTTCTTTTCCAGCCGCTTGTGATTCTTTTCTGGACTTCTTTGTACATAGGTTCTTTTTGGGTTATGATCTGTCCTAGATAGATGAAGTCGTCAGTGTAGTTTATTTCGGTTTTCTCTAATTGAATCATGTTTTTGTTTCCGTTTGTCATCAGTCTAGTCTTCTCCAGATTCAATCTTAACCCTACTTTATCGCTTTCTATTGCAAGTTCTTTTCACATCTAGACACGCGGCAGCGTGTCAAGCCGAGTTCAAGCGAAGAGAACTGGCGAGCAGCAGCCGTGTGTATATTTACACGAACCATTTCGAGCCACTTTTCAACCCCTTATAACTCGAAAACTATTTGAGTTAAATAAACCAAATTTGGTACATATCAAGAGGACTTCAAGATAAACAAGAACCTTAAATTTCATAAATACAGATTAAACAGTTGCGTAGATATTAATATCCAAAAATCGCAATTTTTAAGACTGACTGACTTATAGATATTATATACAAAACCTAACCCACTTCCAGATGACCTAGAAAGTTCAAATCTGTAATCAGCTAGGTAATAGTAAGTGTACAAAGGAAAAAATCAGAAAATACTGAATTTATTTGTATTTCATTTTTTTTTCAATGACATTAATTTTGTTTGTATGGAAAAATGGAAAAGTTTAAAAAAATAGAAAATAGTATATTCACCGTACTAGTCTTAAAAAATAGATCAAAACTAATCAGTGGCCGAAAAAAAATTTAAAATCCATCAATAAATGACTGAGATATAGATTATTGAAGTTTACATATTTTAGGACGAAACATCTGTAGATTCGAAGCGCCTCTGACATCACACTCACTCGCGCTAGTATCGCTAGGGCGGATTACTTCGATTGCATGATTTCTTTATTCAAAACTGTTATTAAACGTAAAATAAAAGAAAATTGTAATAAAAATATTGCTCATACAGTTAAAAATAATATATAATTTTACATATTCACATTTATTTATTCTTTATTTATGAGTGTTTAGTTTAGTTTTAATTTCAGTGTAAATAAATAAATAAATAAATAAATAAAATCTTTATTTTGCTTTAAACATGGTATTCAATGGTGATACAATTATATTAATAAAGCACAAACATGTTCAGCCAATACAAGCATGCAAAAATAATTACCATAAATGGTGTAATGGAAGAAGGCTTCGTCAAACTCAAACTCAAACTCAAACATTTATTTATTCAATTAGACTTCTTTTAGAAGCACTTTTGAAACGTCATTACATATTTTAACATTTACCACCGATTCGGAAAGCAGTATCTACGGAGAAGAATCGGCAAAAAACTCCATAGTTGCTCTTTTAAAAATCATGTCAGTTTTACAATCTGGGGGCACGGTAGTGCCCCCGCCAAGACGAGCAAAGCGAACAAGCGGAGCGCACGGGCACTACCTACCTTTTCTCGAAGCGCTTCGACGTTTTTTTGAACCCTCATAACTTGGGTTTGGATTATGCTAGATCAACAAAATTTTCGGGATATATTGCCAATAGCAGACTTATTGAAAATATTAAGTTTTAATTACATTAGCTTTTATACTTCAGATTTTATTTATATCTAAAAAACGCTAATTTCGTCACTGACTCACTGATGATCATCAAAATTCTTAAGGTATTTCCTAATGTCCTAGAAAGCTGAAATTTTGTATGTAAGCTAGTATTAGCAAACAAACAACAAAAAAATTATAAAACTTGTAACTTTCATCCCCCAACCCCTTAAACTAGGGAATGGGAGTTTGTATGAGACCTGTAATTTTAAATTAAATTTTGATGACGCTAGAGGTCTAATCTAATAATCTAAAACTTGGTTCCCCTAGATATATATATGCATAGGTACTCCTTGTTAAAAAAAAAATTAATCGACATATAAAATTTTGTTACAAACAACTTACAAAAAGAAATGAAATCCCACCAAAAACATTTTCATGTAAAATGTTGCCAAGACGAGCCCATATGACTCGCACTGTGAAAAAGTTATCAGATCTCATGTAGAGCCAAGCTTCTAACACTACACGCCCTAACTCTACAAGGCCTAACTTCACAAACTCTACACCTTAGTCAAAATATGTGGCTTGGCCGTTCGTTACTACAAGAACTATTGTATAACAAAAAAGTAATGAACAGTGAATTAATTAATTTTTCACCTTACGCCGATGTGAATGTAGCGAAATGGCCAAGCCACATATTTTGACTAAGGTGTAGAGTTTGTGAAGTTAGGCCTTGTAGAGTTAGGGCGTGTAGTGTTAGAAGCTTGGCTCTACATGAGATCTGATAACTTTTTCACAGTGCGAGTCATATGGGCTCGTCTTGGCAACATTTTACATGAAAATGTTTTTGGTGGGATTTAATTTTACAAAATACATTATATGTGTTATATGTACATTATAATCATAATATGCCAAAGAACTGTCCTGTGGTTTTTACGCGACAACCCTCCATGGGTTTTTATCGTCCATATATTCCTTAATACTGTAATAGGCTCTCTGAATAAGTACATTTTTTATATAAGTTTTAAATTTAGAACTACTGAACTCTTTAATATTATGAGGAATTCTGTTGTAAAAGCGTATACCTTGACCCATAAATGAATTTTTAACTTTAGCTAGCCGGAAAAATGGAATTTCAATTTTATTTCTGTTTCTTGTGTCATAACAATGTCTATCTCCTACTTTTGTGTGTAAATAAGCGTTATTGTGTACATATAAAATATTATTAAATATATACTGCGACGGTACAGTAAGGATACCAGTATTCTTAAAGAGATCTCTTAGTGAGTCTCGAGCACGCAAATTATATATAGAGCGTATGGCTCTTTTCTGTAGTATAAATATAGTTTCTATATCTGCACCCCTGCCCCATAGTAGAATTCCATAGGACATAATGCTATGAAAGTAGCTAAAGTAAACCAATCTAGCCGTCTCTTCATCGGTGAGATGCCTTATTCTTCTCACTGCATATGCAGCTGAGCTGAGCTTAGCAGCGGTGGTGGTAATATGGGCCCCCCATTGTAGCTTCTCATCTAGTGTCAAACCAAGAAAAACAGTAGATTCCACAGGGTATAATACCTCCCCGTTTAAAATAATATTCCTTTTCACCTTTTTTACATTTGGGAGGATAAATTCTACACAATTTGTTTTTTTTGCATTTAGTAGTAAATTATTAGCATTAAACCAATCGGATATGCGTGAAAGAGCAGAGTTTACTTCGTCAACATTTGTGTCATGTCTATCCACATTAAATATTAAAGAGGTGTCATCTGCAAACAGTACTATTTCACACATATCCTGCAAATAATAAGGTAGGTCATTAATATACACTAAGAACAAAAACGGTCCTAAGATAGATCCCTGCGGAACACCTATGTTAATCGTCGAAGGTCGAAATGATTTAATTTGCGTAATATTAATATGAGTGAAACATCTTTAGGCGCGTTTAGAGTAAAATTTTAAGATCGCGTCATGGCAATACCGTAACGTCATGGAGTAAGGCGACGATTCTTCTACAACGATCTTTGCATCTTGGTAATAGTGTGTGTACAAAATCACGCTGGATGTTTAGAAAATCATGTAGTCTTTTAAACAGAAAACGAGTTTAAAAAATTGCTGATAATGACGGGGCAATGTGCGCTGACTTTCATAACATATAAGAAAATATAGAAAACTAGCGGTCCGCCCCGGCTACGCCCGTGGTACATATTTCGCAATAAAAAGTGGCCTATGTCCTTTCTCGGGTATCAAAATATCTCCATACCAAATTTCATGCAAATTGGTTCAGTAGTTTAGGCGTGATTGAGTAACAGACGGACAGACAGAGTTACTTTCGCATTTATAATATTAGTAAGGATAATAGATACTTAACAAACGATACAGAGAAACCGCAAGAAAAAATAAAAAAAATCGTATATAAAAAGTAGATATTATATTCATAAAGTAAATCAAATTTGCAGAGTAATAATTTTCTGTACAAAAAGTAATGATATCCCACTAAAAACATAAATGTAAAATTTGGAGCCGAGTTCAATCGTTGACTTAATTTGCCAAAAAAAGAAATGATATCTAAATGTGTGCCAAGTTCTGCAGACAGTCCAGAAATTTATTTACAAAGATGTATTAAGTTCTTAGGATGACTGAAAACTCAATTGTTTCATTTTCCCTTAGAGAACAATGTTTATTCCAAATATAACTTTCTAAAGTTGAATAATAAAATTATTTTCACAAAGCAAACAACTAATGACCTATTGAACCCCATAATTTGATGAGGCTAGTTTTTAGAACCTCACAAAATATAAACAGTAGGTATGTAAAACTAGCCTCATCAAATTATGGGGTAAATAAATTTCTGGACTGTCTGCAGAACTTGGCACACATTTAGATCTCATTTCTTTTTTTGGCAAATTAAGTCAACGATTGAACTCGGCTCCAAATTTTACATTTATGTTTTTAGTGGGTTATGCTTAGTGGTATAGCACAATGTCGTCGGCGAATCTCAAGTGCGTCAGCGATGCGCCATCCACCATGATCCCGTGATGTTCCCAGTTAAGTTACTTTTTTTTTATTATAACGAAGTAATATAATATTTCATATTCTATATTTTTTAACTCGTTTCTTGTAAAATGCAAAGTATATTGATTTATATAAAAGAAGAAGAAAATAATTATAGAGAGACAACAGCCTGTGTTTTAATAGAAAAGGTAATTTCTATTTTGTTTTTAGGTCTGGATGATTTTACTGTTAAGGTAAAGAGAAAAAAAAAAATATCATTAACTAGCGATGCCGATAATAAATACTTTATAATTATTATACTGAACTTTCTAATGTAAAGGAGTTTTAAATGTGATTCAGAGGTGATTTCAAACCGCTCAAACTTGCTAACTTAGAAATAATCAAATATTTCGTCTTTGTTATATAAGTGTGTATATAATATTAACTAGCTTTCCATCCGCGGCTTCGCCCGCGCAGTCAAAGAAAAACACGCATAGTTCCCGGTCCCGTGGGGTTTCCGGGATAAAACCTATCCTATGTCCCGGGGTAAAAAGTAGCCTATGTCCTTTCTCGGGTATCAAAATATCTCTATACCAAATTTCATGCAAATTGGTTCAGACAGACAGACAGAGTTACTTTCGCATTTATAATATTAGTATGGATAAGTAATTTGACGATTCGAAAGTGCACAAATGTTTGAGTTTGAGTGGAGAGTCTGAGTTTGATACAAAACGTTCTCAAATACTTCTTAAGGGCTTAGGGCAATATTATAAGTAAATATAATTTTTAGAAAAAAAACAAAAACCGACTTCAAGACTAACCTATATGTACAAATTTAAACTGAAAAGTAGAATCACATTCAAATTCGATGGTATTACATAATTTTGTTACAGAGATCCCATACTCCTACCATTCATCATCAGCTCAGCAACATCAGATAGTGACATTAGATGCAAAAATCTACATATATTAAGATAATTTCTGATAAACAGTGTATATGCCTACAAAATTTGAGGGTTTCCCTCGATTTCCCCAGGATCCCATCATCAGATTCTGACCTGGTGACAATGGGACCACCTCTGTCGTATGACCCACCAAATAAAAAAAGAATTATTCAAATCGGTTTATAATTGCCGGAGTAATCGCGTAACAAATATACAAAAAAAATAAAAAAAAAAATACAGTCGAATTGATAACCTCCTCCTTTTTTTTGAAGTCGGTTAAAAAGGCTTAAAAAGGTGTAGATTACCAACACAGCATATTTTGATCTTCAAAAACACATGTACACATACATGTACATTAGAATTATTCTAATGTACATACATCAGGAGCATAAATACGATTTCGTTGACTTGTAAATGTAATATTTAACAGTCGTGAAATAATAAATACCTAATGTAAATGGTTCTATATGCGCATATTAGGCCGAGGTCAGCTAGAATCGACAAAAATGTATTGAAATTATTAATTTATTCATACATTACAATGCATAGTTCTTAAATTTTATACATTTTAATTGTTATAATATTAGGTATTCATATTTTTTAATATTCTCGAAAGTTACAATTTTTTGTTGGTCAGAACGGCTACTGTACATTTTATAGTACTTATTGCCTCTATTTTTTTGTTTAAGTATTGCATTTATATTATGATGTTCTATAGTAGTTTTAAGGATATTTTTTTTTCGTCTAGCAGTTTTTGAGTTAAATTATAACAAACTCAATTCACGACAATCAAAATTTTCCTCTTCATAATATAGGTATACATCCATACTTAAAGATTTGTTGACTGAAAATTAATAATTTCTTATCTACTTTGTTGTGTACCTACTATATTGCGATTTTATCAACACACTAGCTTACGCCCACGACTTTGTACGTGCATCCCCGTTTTTCCCCGTTCCCGCAAGAATTTCGGGAAAACGTGCATCCCCGTTTTTCCCCGTTCCCGCAAGAATTTCGGGAAATCCTTTCTTAGCGGATGCCTTATGTCCTAACATCTACCTGCATGCCAAATTTCAGCCCGATGGCGATACGTCCAGTGGTTTGGGCTGTGCATTGATAGATCACTATATCAGTCACCTTTGAGTTTTATATAATATAATATATAGAATTATCTATAATATTAATTCAAAAACAGAAAAACTTCCAGAAATATCTCGATTGTTTGCTCTACTAAGGAATTAAAGATAGGATCACTCATCACTAATATGATATTTTTTCTTCAGTTATTTTTTCCAAGTAACTGCAGAAATGAAAAGTTACCATTTACCATTCGATTCAAAAACAATTATTGAACGCCTAACAACTGTTGATAGCGAAAATCAATTCACATACGTAACTTTGTCGGTACAAAATATGTATTGAAACACAGAACTATATATTGAAATTTATTCGTAAGGTTAAAGTAGCGCAAGTTGGAGTGACAATCATTATTGTGTAGATCTGTGAGGAATGTGCCATGTCATGAAGACCTCACTGCCGGTCAATTTATATGGAATTAAGGGGGTGATTTGCTAATGGTTTTTTCGATCTTTGTTGTAGATAGGGAGGCGAAGAGGGGAATTTTCTGTAATACTCGAGCGTGGCAGTTTAAGATATGAGAGATACCTTAGACCTAAAAGAACAACCTTGTTAACTATTTAGCTCTATATGTAGTGACGCGCGCCTAGGATAGACGATCAGATTAGTAAAAAAAAATCGATAGTCTGAAATACTCAAGCGCGTCAGATTAAGATATTGGGGGTTGATTTTAGTGTTTTAAGACTAAATTTAACTAATCTGACCATAAGTCCTTGACGCCGCCGAGTTATAGGGTCGCGAACTTGTAAAAAAAAAACGTTAATCTGGCATTCTCGAGCGCGATTGTTTTTATTTTTATTTTGAAGAATATAATCTAAAACTTACTAAAAATACAAAATCTGCCGGTTTCCGCATGACCGGAAGTCTGGAGGAGCCATTTCTTCTTCCAAAAAACGCGTTGCAGCATATGAGTCGCGAACTTTACTTTTTCCAAAAAAATAAACAAAAAAGGTAATTTTATTTTACAAAAAAAGGTCTCTTTTCATTTTTGTCCAAAGTTAAAACTTTTTTTACTTGAAGCATTATAAAAATTCAAACTCCCGGTTTTTTGAGTATATCTCGAAAACTGAGGGTGTTAAAAAAATTGATATGAAATAACGATGATTAAAAAAAAGAAACCCACAAACCTTTTTCGGTCAGATTAAGAGAACCCACCAACATTTTTGTCAGATTAAGAAAATATGCTTTCAGGATACCGAGATGAACCTCCCCTATGAAAATCTGACGCGCTCGAGTATTTCAAAAGGACTTTTTTTTTCTGCATTTTCAAAAATTCATCGTAAATTATCGTCATGCCGTAATCGTCAGTTTTTTTAAGGGGAGCTTCCTTGGGGCCTACTTAACACCCCTTCCGAAAATCTGACGCGCTCGAGTAAATTTTTTTTTTGTGCATTTTTGATGAATTTATATGCCTAGCCCCACCACGCAAACCGGCAGATTAGTATACCGCTGTTATCAGAGGCACTTGGAGCATACGTAGTATGAATATCTGACGCGCTAGAGAATGCCCAAGTAACTGTTTTTTTTTACATTTTTGAAAATCCGTACACGCCAAACCCACCGCTAAAATGGTTTTTACCATAGAAGCTTTTCTTTTCGAAATTATTTTATCTTTCGATTTTGATAAGTCTCGACGACGCCGTTGAATTACGCCATTTAGCTACCTCGCCTCCCTATCTATTGTGTCGGAGAAAACACGTGCCATTGAGATTTTTGTTAAATAACTTGTTGAGAACTAGGGGCTTAACTATTAGGCCGATTAAATTTGGATCATTCCTATATAATAATCGTGTAGCTAACATAGCTAAAGACGGAGTAAAAGCTATTGGGCGTAATAAAATTTCTGTTCAATTCAATAGTTACCGCTAGTGACGCAAATAATTTTATAAATTTCCCCCCTCTTAAAGATTAAATTACCAAGCCACCATTCAAACTTTTCACATCACCCGTATGGGCATTGTCATAGGTGTACCTACGGAGTGGTCTATGAGGAATTTATCAGCCATGTGGATTTCCCAGGTGTTAGAGGCAAATTTTTGAAAGCCAGACGGCTTAATAAAAAAATTAGAATAGATGGTGTTACTTCATGGTCACCATCTCAAAATGTTGTTTTGACCTTTCAGGGCCAAGTTCGTCCAGAAAGAATATACTGCCTCTACAACTCCATGCCAGTAGAAGTGTACCAATACCCCACAATTCAATGCTATAAATGCTGTCGGTTTGGACATGTACGCGACCAATGCCGTTCTAAGGAATGTTGTTTCAAATGCTCACAGGACCATTTGGGTGACTCTTGTCTAACTTTAGAGTCTGATGCGACATGCCTCCATTGTACTGGTAAGCATTATGCCACTGATAGGAAATGCCCCGAACAAGCTAGGCAAAAGGCCAGCAGTTAATGGCATCTGAAGGGATATCTTTTGAGGATGCTTCTAGAGTCATCCTGTCAACTCGTAGATCCTATGCTGAGAATATTCAGATAAAGAATCATTTATCTATGCATTCCCAAAACCTCCCGTCTTCGCAATTTAATCCTCAACACCTAATGTTTCATATAGAAAAACAGTCACTCAGACCCCCCGTTCCCGAGCTCCTCTGGGTAAGTCTTATTATAAGGATGCACATCATTCTATCATTCGTGAACCTCCCTCCTCCCTTTCTAATGGTTGTGCTCTCCCTAATACAGGCTATTCACTTCCTTTTGATGAACATCTACTTAATATGTGTTAATTATTTATAGAGACTTTACTTTCTTATCCCCACCAGTTACCGTCCAACGTTGCCGAAAGATTATCCCGTTTCTCATCAATCCTCAATTATGGATCTAGTGTTTCTGCAATGGAACGAACGCTCAGAGTATCCGTCCCAAGAAGCACGAGATTTTTGAATTGATAACCAATCATAAAACTCTGGTTCTTGCTATCTCAGAGACATGGTTAATGCCCGGTTCTCGGTTTATTCTTATATTCTTATATATTATATTTTATTCCTGTCTTAGAGACGACAGAGCCGATGGTTATGCTGGCACAAATTCCACTTCCCCACCATGGCTGTAACTTTAACGCAGTTGCAGCTAGAGTTGCTAATATTTCAGCCTTATCCGTTTATGTTCCTCATCCCCATCCTAGTTTTATTCCAGAGCTTTCCTTAATCATCTCCTCTCTCCCTGTTATTATTATGGGTGACTTTAATGGCCACCATACTTCCTGGGGCTCGTACATTTGCGACTCCTTTGGATATCTTTTGGTTGACCTCTTTGAAGATCTGAATATGTGTATTACATAATATTAACTATTGCCTACCTACCCGGAGAGTCTCCCCATTACAAAATCCTAATACTGTAGTGGACTTAACAATTTGTTATTTATTTATTTATTTATTTATTCATACTTTATTGCTCTGACTTAACTTAACTAGGAACTTAATCTAATTATAAATTTAAACAAATGGCGGTCTTATCGCTAAATAGCGATTTCTTCCAGACAACCAGACGTACGGAAGGAAGTTAGTTTATTTAGTTATTCTGTATTAGCTCCTTCCTTTTCTTGTTCTACACTTTCCTCTACTCATGGGAGTGATCATTTTCCAATCCTCATCTCCTGCTCACGCACAGTCCATGTTCCCACTAGAGCTTTCCCGCCTTTGGTCAAATTTAAGTTAGGCAATGCCGACTGGGAGAAATTTACCAACTCCCTTGATACCAAAATAAGTATTCTTCCAAATGATTCACCTGAGATTTTTTTCGAATCTTATACTCTTTTTGACAACTGTCTCGATACTACTGCTACCGAATCTTTCCCATTGAAAACTTATTCCACTCTGTCTGTTAAGAAGCTGTCTCCTCCCTGGTGGGATCATGATTGTACTGCCATAGTTAAGGACCGTAAAGAAGCCGAGTTAAGTTATAATTCCATTATGTCTTATGAGAACTTTATTAATTATAAGAAAATTGCAGCACGCACTAAACGGGTGCTATCAAAAAAAAAGAAACATGGTTGGATCAGTTTCTGTGAGAGCTTATCTCCAAAAACCCCGCCATCATTAATGTGGAATAGTATTCGCCGATTCCGTGGAGCTCTAAGTGATAAAAATAGATTATCCAACAACTCAGATGTTTGGCTTGATGATTTTATTGACAAACTATCCCCTCCATTTGTCCTCTCTTCTGATCATTTTCCTTGTCCTCTCCATAATTTAGTATCATACGACAAAATGGATTGCCCATTCACCTTGCAAGAACTTGTTACGGTTCTTGACGGCTTAAAAGACTCATCCCCTGGGGTTGACGGTATTCCATATTCTTTTCTTTGCAAGTCAGGTGATCAAACAAAATCTTACTTTCTAAATTTAATTAATATTTTCTTTTTACATGCCATTATTCCCGACTCTTGGAAAACCCAGCTTATTATTCCTATCCCAAAACCCGGCAAGGATCCCGTTAACCCCAATTCCTATAGACCAATCGCCCTGTCTTCTAACTTAGCCAAAATCACCGAACACCTTATTAATAATCACCTTAATAAACTATTTGTTTGAGTGAAGTTAGTCAACAACTTGTCTTATTTTTATATTGATATTATAGGATATTGTTTTTATCTTAAATCATAACTTCGAAAAAATCTATCGATATCATCTTTTACTACGTCCAGCACTAGAGCTAATACCGCATTGCCACGCAATACATTACGCGTTCTAATTGACATGTTGAAAATGACGAGCAAATGCAGCCCGCTATGTATATTTTTGGGTAATGAATTATTTAAAGGACGTTTTGAAAGACTTATACTAAAATATCGTTGTTTTTGTACTTTCTGATGAATAGAAATGCTTCCTTTGTTTAAGTTAAGGTGACTAGTAGAGCAAAACGCGAGTTTGCTGCTAAATTATAATGCTTTAAAGTATGCATATGATTAACTTCAGTAAAAAATCTCAGATAAATATATGATATTCTTCAGGAGATAAACTAGCTAGATAGTGTGTTGAAAACACAATACAACTTATTTTACTCGATAGAAAAAAATCACAAAGGTACCTCTAAAAAAATCTTTTGATGCTTAAAAACCATACTAAACTACATGCAATCATTCTGTTTTTTCGGCAAATAATTCTACAAGCAACATACTAAGATAATACTGTGTTATTTTTTAGTCCAATCAATAGATTTCGTGTTAATCGCAAATTCTTATTCCCAAACCAAAAACGTACGCATGTGTGTGTACCGACACTACCGGTCGAGGCCCGTTCGTAATGATGCGCGTATGGCGTCGGGCTGCAGCTGTGGCGCGGCGTGTGTGTGTGAGTGGAATGAAATGCTTACTCAGGGCAGCGCCTTAAGCACTTGGTTTCTTGCACGGCAAGTAATTACCGCACGTGAAGGCATTTTCTCATAATTTTGTCGCAGCGTTCGCAGTACTTCTCTCCGCTGCAGATAGCGAGTGACTAAACAGCGCGATCACGTAGATGTGAGCAGTGCTCATATCCTTGGCGCGCCTGCCCCGCCTACATCGCCTTTTTTAACCTCTTTATATGTTCTGTGGATTTTTCTGACTCTTTAAGCTAAGTTATACTTAATTCATGTCGCGGAAGTATTCGACACAATACGCGGCCCCTGCGGCTCGACGGAACTCAGTGGGGTTTTAGTCGGTAAGAATCCGATATAACCCACGGCTCCTTCCCCGGGGGCCGTGGGCATCTATGAAAGATTTCGCCACTTAAAAAAAAGGTATACTTCATTCATTCGGTTCACCATACAGCATTTTTAAGCTTTTTTATTAGGTATATTTTTAGCTACATTCAGTAAGTATACTAATTATTATATCCTGCCATTTTTAAGCCATGAAGTTTTCTTTTTTAGCTATTGCATAGCTTTTATCGCGGGCCTTGAGCGCGGGGACCGAATCGAGAAATTCCGTAACGAAAAAACCTCACGCTCCCCACTCCAACGGGCGGAGGTGTGGCTTGAAGGCATAGCATGCAATAGCTTTAGCGCGGCAGTCCCCGAGTGACACACGTCGTTTTTTTTTGTTTTAGCTAGAGTTATTAATTAATATAATATATAAAAATCTTACCACTTGCAAAACGGTGACATATTTCTTCCACCACAAGTACTTTTTGTATTGCGGGCCCAATCCAGATATTTGATAGTAGCCGTACATTATCACGTGGACGAAACTGTTCACCCATCCTACTAGTACACATTGACCACCTGAAACATTTTTGATAAAGTTCTAATTCTTGTTAGTTTAAGAAATTCTTTTTTTGAAGAAGGAGGGCTATTGACTAATAGCTGGGATGTTTTTAGAAGATATTTGTTTTTTTTTTATAGTTAAGATAGAGCTTTTTCTTTTATTAAATGTTATCTATTAAAGGAGTTTCGAAATATTATCATTTTGGAGAGAAAATTATTAAGTAGTTGTAGTAGTAGTAAGTTATTTAGTTTAATCTCTTGTCTATACATATAGAAATAGAAATAGAAATAGAAATCGTTTTATTTGCCACCATGTAACTCTTAGATAGTAATTAATACACAAAACAGAAAAGAAAAAGATAGTAATGGAGGCAAAAAGGACTCCCCGTCAGTAAAGCAGCAACCATTATTTAAAATGTATTGCTGCACTGATTTTCAGAGGAGACCACGTGACTGTACAGATGCAATGATTCAGTATTAAATAATACATATAATTATGAAAGTGTGTTTATGTAGCATAGGTAGAGAGAAAATATAATGTGCACCTTAATTTTATTTTGCGAACATTGGGAGAGTGTTAGATATTATATAAATACACAATGAAATACCTTAAAATGATCAATGGCTCATATAATAAATCTGTAGAAGGGTCAATTCTGTACATTGAAAATATTGAAAAAATAAATACCAGGGGGTGTTACTGGATCGATACCAAACCCAAATATGTGTTTAAAAACATTTTTGTCCGTCTGTCTGTCTGTCTGTCTGTCTGTATGTATGTTCAGGAATCACGTGAAAACTAACGGTTCGATTTCGATGAAACTTGGTATAATTATACCTTATTATCCTGGGCGTAAAATAGGATACTTTTTATCCTGAAAAAATACGTAGAAAAAAATTAATCTTAATTTTTCAGTTTTATCCATAGACGTTGTTCTGTAGAACCGCGAACACACGTTGCGTATTATTATAGGCCTAGCCGTATTTGGGTCCAATAGACATTTATAAGATATCATTCTCAGAGTTACTCAAAATGGAGAAATAAACCATCCACGCGAAGACCAACATCCGCGCGGACGGAGTCGCGGGCGGAAACTAGTAGAAAATTTATTTTAAACTAACAAGAATAACTCTACATATTATATATTATATAAAATCTCTAAACTTTGACTCGTCTCAATATGAAAATAAAATGAAAAATTAAATAAAATGAAAAATTACCTGGAATATACTTAATAGCTATCCACGAAGCCATGGGCATCAAACTGTGGTGATGTAAATGCAGTGAAAATACTTGTCTGTACGATTTTCGGAGCACGAAAGATATTTATATATAGAAGCTCGATTAGTTTCAACGCGAAGTATATGTAGATTGTAGATGTTTCTTGCTATCTGAAAATGAACGTTAATCACTTGTAATATGATATTCTTTAGTTTATTATATTGTGCCCTGTAAATTGGTATTAGATACTTATACAAAATATAGCTTCTTACACATAATAATATTATGTTTTTCTACTTTATTATAATACTACATAATATTATATTATTATACTATTATAGTAGGTAAAGCAAATAAGAGTTGGAGAGTTCGTTTTATTATATTGTGTTCGATCGAGCCAATCACAAGAACTGCTAAATCGAATAAAAAAATGAAGATTTATAAAAATTATCTTTTTGATAGCTGACAGTTCTAAGGGCGTATTCAGAAAGAAAGCTTGAAACTTATAAGCGCTTATAAGCGCTTATCGGCGCTTATCAGCGCTGGTAACCCGCGTTGGAAAATATAATATGAACATGCGCCGATAAGCGCTGATCGGCGCCGACAAGTTTGTTTTCGTGCAAAAGAATAAATAGCACGCAACGATTCCTAAAACGGGCCATGGTGTAGATACCAGAAACCAATCTTTTGTGACCGGACCTGAAATTGAAAAAAAAAAATATTTTAAGGTCTAAAAGTGAAAGTTTTATAATTTGGTAATTTAACGTGTTATATGGGAATACTAGCTTTCCGCCCGCGGCTTCGCCCACTTTGTCTAAAACCTAATAAATAATATATTAAAACCTTAATCTTGAATCATTCTATCTAATAAAAAAACCGCATAAAATCGGTTGCGTAGTTTTCAAGATTTAAGCATACTAAGGGACATAGGGACAGAGTAATCGACTTTGTTTTTAGGTATAACTAGCTTACAGTCGCAGTCAAAGAAAAACCCGCATAGTTCCCGTTCCCGTGGGATTTCCGGGAGTACGTCATTTTCCCGGGATAAAAAATAGCCTATGTCCTTTCTCGGGTATCAAAATATCTCCATACCAAATTTGGAAATTAAAATAACCATTCATGCATTTTAATCCACCAACAGTAAGAGGTATTTTTTATGAGACAAAAACAAATCGTTTGGAGATTATGCAGAATCCGAAGACATCTGCTATAATTAGAATACTAAGTAAGTAAGAGGAATCTGTACTTAATATTATAAAGCTATTTATTTGTTTGAAGGCTATAGGCTAAAATATATCATCACGCTGAGACACAGGAGCGGAGCACTGCGGGTAAATCCGTGGGGCACAGCTAGTGAGTAATAAAAAAGATAGTTTACAGTGCACAATGCACATAATATATAAAAAGTAGGTTTTTAATTGAATTTGAAAATAATTAAAATTTATGAAGTTTTCCGCAAATGACGAAGTTTTCATGAAGTTTTCCATGACGATCTATAGGTACATAATATAATAAATCTGTAGAAGGGTCAATTCTGTACATTGAAAATGGGTTCAGCGCCGTAACCTGTAAGGTAGCGCCGAAAGTGGGTTTTGGCTTGAACCGTTTGCACACGCGGGCCGCACGACGCCACGCGTCCCCGACTCAGGACGGCGTTCCGCGCCGCACGATGCATATAATTTATGAATTTTGATGCCAGCGGACGTGTCCAGTGTGGCGAGCAAGAGTGATCGTCTAATATTAATCCCACCAAAAACATTTTCATGTAAAATGTTGCCAAGACGAGCCCTTTTGACTCGCACTGTCAAAAAGTTATCAGATCTCATGTAGAGCCAAGCTTCTAACACTACACGCCCTAACTCAACAAGGCCTAACTTCACAAACTCTACACCTTAGTAAAAATATGTGGCTTGGCCATTTCGCTACATTCACATCGGCGTAAGGTGAAAAATTAATTCACTGTTCATTACTTTTGTGTTATACAAAAGTTCTTGTAGTAACGAACGGCCAAGCCACATATTTTGACTAAGGTGTAGAGTTTGTGAAGTTAGGCCTTGTAGAGTTAGGGCGTGTAGTGTTAGAAGCTTGGCTCTACATGAGATCTGATAACTTTTTGACAGTGCGAGTCAAAAGGGCTCGTCTTGGCAACATTTTACATGAAAATGTTTTTGGTGGGATTTCATTTCTTTTTGTAAGTTGTTTGTAACAAAATTTTATATGTCGATTAAATTTTTAATTTTTTTTTAACAAGGAGTACCTATACATATATATATATCTAGGGGAACAAGTTTTAGATTATTAGATTAGACCTCTAGCGTCAAAATTTAATTTAAAATTACAGGTCTCATACAAACTCCCATCCCCTAGTTTAAGGGGTTGGGGGATGAAAGTTACAAGTTTTATAATTTTTTTGTTGTTTGTGTGCTAATACTAGCTTACATACAAAATTTCAGCTTTCTAGGACATTAGGAAATACCTTAAGAATTTTGATGATCATCAGTGAGTCAGTGACGAAATTAGCGTTTTTTAGATTAGATATAAATAAAATCTGAAGTATAAAAGCTAATGTAATTAAAACTTAATTTGTTCAATAAGTCCGCTATTGACAATATATCCCGAAAATTTTGTTGATCTAGCATAATCCAAACCCAAGTTATGAGGGTTCAAAAAAACGTCGAAGCGCTTCGAGAAAAGGTAGGTAGTGCCCGTGCGCTTCGCTTGTTCGCTTGGCTGTCTTGGCGGGGGCACTACCGTGCCCCCAGATTTAGTGAGAAACGTCTTCCCAGTTCAAAATGGAGAAATAAACTATCCACGCGAAGACCGACATCCGCGCGGACGGAGTCGCGGGCGGAAGCTAGTAGATCATAATATTATTGTGTTTATTGTCAGTTTGCGTACATAATTACTTTTTGAATATATTAACCTATTTTTTTTAAAAAACGATGTTAAAAGGTCAGTTTTATAATTTATGTGAGATGCTCAATTTCTCGAAGTATTTGTTGACCCAAATTTAAATCATTCATCATATAAAAAATTCATTTTAATCATTTTAATTGGTAACTACAATAAGTCCAAAATATTTATTTTATCTTTTCATTTTAGTATCTATCTATCAAGTAAACGTCTATAATATAATCTAAGAATATAATAAATATATTATATTATAACTCGATTTTTCATAGAGAATTGTTTGAATTTACAATTGAAAATGTAATGTCCTATGTTGGTATACCAAGCTCAAAGGAGACTATAGTTTTGCATACGCTGAGTACGTAAAAAATACTTATAAAATTCCAGGAGCACTTTTTTTTCAAATAGATTAATGCTTAAGGGCCCTTAGTAGGTGAAAACGGCAAAATGGACTGTTTTCTATGAGCTATAATTGAAAACAGGTACTGAAGTTTTTTCCCACTGAAATTTCTAATATGTATTACAGAACGTATATATTATGTGTGATGGGATGACTGTTTCCAAAACACGATTGGAAATATTTTGTTCGATAAAAAAAATCCTGAAGTTACCTCTAAAATATCATATAAATGCTCACTACAACCGTATTTTACGATAATAATTGGTATAAAATCACAAATACCATTTACCTTCGCAGTAATATCCCGTTCACTATCCTCAGTACCTCCTCTCAACCACCTCCCGCTGATGAAGCAGAACATCTTTTAGTTGAAGTAACTGTCATGCATACTCGTATACTCCTTGGGGTGTTCTACAGTCCAAGCCTTTCCATTAACTATTTCCCATCTTTTGATCTCCTCCTTGAGAAATTTTCTCCCTCCTTCGACCATATTATTATAATGGGCGACTTCAACACCTGTCTGCTTAAGAGTGATCATCGTTCTGATAAGTTAAAATCCACTGTCGACTCGCACAATCTGCATATCCTACCTCTCAACGCAACACATCATTTTCCCAATTCCTCCCCATCTCTTCTTGACCTCATGATTGTTTCCTCCCCTGAACACGTCTCCAGCTTTAGCCAATGCCCAGCTGAGATGTTTTCATATCATGACCTTATATTCCTATCCTACAAAATCCGACCTCCCAAAAGGAAACACAAGACTGTTATGCAACGCAATTTTGGTGGAATGGATCTGGATCGTCTTCGTGAAGATGCGGAAAATACTGACTGGTCTAGTATTTATTCTGCTGGTTGTATAGACCAAATGCTGGACATATTTAATCAACTCATACTGCAGCTTTACGATAAACATGCTCCTTTAAGGCCAGTAAAACTCAAGCACCTTCCTGCCCCCTGGCTTTCCAACGAATTAAAAGCAGCCATAAATCGCAAAAATAATGCTAAAGTCAAGCTTAGGAAAAACTGCTGTGCTGAGAATATTGAAAATTTAAAAAAACTACGTAATCGCTGCAATACTATGTGTAGGGATGCACAACAGCGCTATGTTCATAAATCGATCGAGAACGGCGATCCAGCAAAAATTTGGAAATTTCTTAAATCACTAGGAGTTGGTAAACCTTCAAATAATGTTTCCTCTAGAATCGATACTAACCTACTGAATCAATACTTCTATCGCTCTTGATGCTAGCACCAAAATCGATACTTTAAATAATCTTTCATCTGCACCGACTCCTAACATCCCACCGTTCAACTTCTGTCAATTCGCTGTCTGTGATGTTAAGAAGAATATTCTGTCTATTTCATCGAAAGCTCTTGGTCCCAACTGCATTGGTCGTGATATGATCGTCCCCATCCTTGACATCATTGCCCCTGTCCTTACCTTTATCCTTAATTCCTCCATTTCGTTGTCTACTTTTCCCTCAGCTTGGAAGGACGCTTTTATAATTCCTATCCCGAAAAATAACAATCCCTCTTCTTTTTCCGAATACCGACCAATTTCCATATTACCCTTTTTATCCAAGATTCTTGAACGTTTAGTGCAGGGTTAGTTATGCTCGTTCATGAACAAAAATAACCTATTTAACCCTTTTCAATCCGGTTTCCGCTCCGGTCATAGCACGACTTCTGCTCTCGTTAAAATAACCGATGATATTCGTATTGGAATGGACAACAGGCAACTCACTCTGCTTACATTGCTTGATTTTAGCAATGCTTTCAATACCGTGGATCACGACATTCTGTTGAGTTTGCTTGGTTCTCTTAAGATATTATCTCCAGCAGCTGTTGACTGGTTTCGTAGTTTTCTCCAAGGTCGCCGGCAGTGTGTCAAGATTGATGATTCCACTTCTTCTTGGTGCAATGTTTCTGTCGGTGTACCTCAAGGTAGCGTGTTGTCTCCTCTCCTCTTTTCAATTTTTATTAATTCAATTTCCCAAAATATTTCTTCTCCCTACCATATGTATGCTGACGATTTACAACTGTACACGCAATGTTCTCTATTAGATTTACATAACTCCGTGAAAACTATGAATGCTGACCTAAAAAGTATTGCCGACTGGAGTAATAAATATGGCCTATCTATTAACCCGTCCAAAACGCAAGCAATTATATCATAGGAAGTCCTCAATTAATTGCCAAAGTGGATTGGACCGCTATTCCTTCCATCCAAATCAACAACACTCCTATTCCCTATTCCGCTACCGCCAAAAACCTAGGCTTGCATTTTGACCAAACCTTCTCCTGGACGGTACAACTCAACGCAGTACGCAAATAGATGTTTGGTGTCGCAGCTTCCCTTAGGCGACTACGAAATATTTTACCAATTCCCACTAAAATTGCGCTTGCACAGTCCCTTCTATTCCCTATTTTAGACTATGCAGATGTCTGTTATCCCGACCTCACCGAATGCCAGCTTAACTCCCTTGAGCGACTGCAAAACCTTTGTATCCGATTTATATTTGGACTGCGTAAATACGACCACATTTCTAAATTTAGAGCCAGGCTCAAGTGGTTTCCAATTCGCCTTCGCCGGAATACTCACATACTCCACCTCTTGTATTCCATTCTATTTGATCCTAAAACTCCTCCTTACCTGAAACAAAACTTTTCCTACGTAAACTGTACTGTGTACTTGTAACCTGACATTATCTTTCCCTCATCATCATTCAAAATTCTTTCACTCTTCCTTTACTGTCACCGCCATTTCGCCATAGCGATGCATTCCATAGAATGCATTACCCGAGGTTGTGAGGAGAGCTCAAAGCCTGCCTATTTCTAAAAAGGAGCTAAAAAAAAAAAAAAAAAAAAAAAAAAAAAAAAAAAAAAAAAAAAAAAAAAAAAAAAAAAAAAAAAAACACTGTTTTGTAAGTATATGTATTATTTATGTATGTATGTATATTTATTGTATTGTTTCTCTGCAGCTTTCCTTTGCTGTGGTTGTCTGGCAGAAATCGCTCGAAGCGATAAGACCGCCCTCTGTACTTGTTCTGTACTTTGCTGTATAATTGTTTTATCCTCTCTTTTTGTGTACAATAAAGAATTTTTATTATTATTATTTTTTTATATTTATTTTACTCCTTTACTTGAAAGGGATACTCATTACACGCGGGCCTAGGCCAAGCGTGCAACGGAATACTTTATATTGTGTATGTTGATGATAAAGTGGATGATGTTAAGAACTTCCGCGTTATTCGGCATGTGTTAAGGATGGTTGCTTTCTGTAGCATATTCAATGTGTGTGATGGTAATTCTAGAGTGTTTAAATTGTGTATAAGTGTTTTAGGGATTATACCGGTGGCTGATAGAACTATCGGAACTATGTTAGATAGGGAGGCGAGGTAGCTAAATGGCGTAATTAAACGGCGCCGTCGAGACTTATCAAAATCGATAGATAAAATAATTTCGAAAAGAAAAGCTTCTATGGTAAAAACCATTTTAGCGGTGGGTTTGGCGTGTACGGATTTTCAAAAATGTAAAAAAAAATAGTTACTTGGGCATTCTCGAGCGCGTCAGATATTCATACTACGTATGCCCCAAGTGCCTCTGATAACAACGGTATAATAATCTGCCGGTTTGCGTGGTGGGGCTAGGCATATTAATTCGTCAAAAATGCACAAAAAAAAATTTACTCGAGCACGTCAGATTTTCGGAAGGGGTGTTAAGTAGGCCCCAAGGAAGCTCCCCTTAAAAAAACTGACGATTTCGGCGTGACGATAAGTTACGATGAATTTTTGAAAATGCAGAAAAAAAAAGTCCTTTTGAAATACTCGAGCGCGTCAGATTTTCATAGGGGAGGTTTATCTCGGTCTCCTGAAAGCATATTTTCTTAATCTGACAAAAATGTTGGTGAGTTCTCTTAATCTGACCGAAAAAGGTTTGAGAGTTTCTTTTTTTTAATCATCGTTATTTCATATCAATTTTTCTTAACACCCTCAGTTTTCGAGATATACTCAAAAAACCGGGAGTTTGAGTTTTTATGATGCTTCAAGTCAAAAAGTTTTAACTTTGGACAAAAATGTAAAGAGACCTTTTTTGTGTAAAATAAAATAACCTTTTTTGTTTATTCAAACTTTTTTTTTTGTAAAATGTATCGTTCGCGACTTATATACTGCAACGCGTTTTTCGGAAGACGAAATGGCTCCTCCAGACTTCCGGTCACGCGGAAACCGGCAGATTTTGTATTTTTAGTAAGTTTTAGATTATATTCTTCAAAATAAAAATAAAAACAATCGCGCTCGAGAATGCCGGATTAACGTTTTTTTTTACAAGTTCGCGACCCTATAACTTGGCGGCGTCAAGGACTTATCGTCAGATTAGTTAAATTTAGTCTTAAAACACTAAAATCAACCCCCAATATCTTAATCTGACGCGCTCGAGTATTTCAGACTATCGATTTTTTTTTACTAATCTGATCGTCTATCCTGGGCACGCGTCACTACTTAAAGAGCTAAATAGTTAACAAGGTTGTTCTATTAGGTCTAAGGTATCTCTCATATCTTAAACTGCCACGCTCGAGTATTGCAGAAAATTCCCCTCTTCGCCTCCCTATCTATGTGGACTGTTTTCACATTCCATTGTGTTTTGATTTCTATGGCTAGATCCTGATACTTTCTTAATTTTTCTGATATAGTGGATTGTATATTATGTGAGTTAGGTATAGCTATATCTATTTGGTAAACTTTTTGTTGAAATTTATCGTGTACAGTGATATCCGGTCTATTGTAATGAATTGTTTTATCGGTTATGATTGTCCTATCCCAGTATATTTTATAATTACTATTGTCTAATATGATTTCGGGTTTATATTTATAGTATGGCTCTATTTTTTTGATGAAATTGTACTTATGAGCTAAGAATTGATGAATAATTGCTGCTACTTGGTCATGACGATGCTTATAATCAGTTTGCGCTAACGATTTACATGCTCCGGTAATGTGTTGAATATTTTCTATGCCTGCGTTACAATGTCTGCACTGGTCTGAAGTCTGATTAGAATCCTTTATGATGTGTTTTATGTAATTTCGTGTGGCAATAACCTCATCCTGGATGGCTAGCATAAAACCCTCAGTTTCTGGGAATAAATCTCCTCTTCTTATCCATTCATTAGACTTTTCTTTATCAACATGAGCCTGGCACAAATGAGATCGATGTCTACCATACAGGGCCTTACTAGACCATTCCAAGAGCTTCTGCTGTATGCTTACGCTGTGTTCGTTTTGCTGAGGGTTAGTGTCGTGAAGGTTGAGTGGAGTTAGTTTTTTGTCTAGCTGGGTTGCGTGTTTGTGTAGTAGTGAGTGTTCAGATTTCGTGTGAAAATAGCTTCTAAGTGACCGGATCTGTTGATTGTGAAGGTTTTGTATATCTATCAATCCTCTCCCTCCCTCTGAGCGCGGCAACGTTAATCTCTGTACGCAAGATTTCGGATGGTGCTTCCTGTATTTTGTTAAATTTGTATTTACGGTTCTCTGTAAGCTTTGTACAAATCTGTTTTCGTCCAATTTATAATACCAAATGAATACGTCAAAATAGGTATGGCAAAAGTATTAATGGCTTTGATTGTATTTTTAGAATTAAGATGGGTTTTTAATATAAGTCTTAGGCGGTGTGTGAATTTTGTTTTTAAATCTAAGATGGTTTCCTTATGAGCTATCTGTTTTAATTGTTTAAATCCTAGATATTTATAGCTGTTATGTTCAGACATCGGTTCAATAATTTCTCCGTTTTCTAATGAATAGTTATCCTCCCTTATTTTACCTTTAGATATGGATAATATTTTACATTTATCCACTCCGAATTGCATTCTTATATCTTGTGAAAATGTTTGTGTGATATCTGCTAATTTAAATAACGTTCTCTTATTTGCTGCAAATAACTTTATGTCATCCATATACATAAGGTGACTTAATTTGTAATGGGTATTGTTGTTTTCTAATAAAAACCCTTCTTTTGATTTGTCTAATAGTTGGGAAAGGGGATTGAGGGCTAAACAAAACCACAAAGGACTAAGGGCATCCCCTTGAAAGATGCCACGTTGAATTTGAATAGGTTCAGTAGTTAGAGCTTCACAAGTAGATTTTATTTTAAGTGCAGTTTGCCAATTTGTCATAGATGTTTTTAGAAATTTTGTGAGTAATGGATGTATTTTATATAAATTTAAGACTTCTAATAACCAGCTATGTGGTACGGAATCAAAGGCTTTCTGGTAATCAATAAACATAGAATATATAGGGTAAACGCAGGTATTAACGACCCCTCTAAGGCAATTTCAAAATCAACCATATTTTTTAAGTATACTGGTTCTTCTAAAGATTTATAATTTCATTTTATATGCTAGTGTTATGTATAAAAAATGTATTTATTGAAGCAAATACATTCTAATAAAGGATTATCTTGTAAAAAATAATTTACAATGTGACTTAGTCGATTGTTGCTATTACCGACCCATAAAAACGGCTGTGCAGCTATTAACGATTTTTATGCAGCTATTCCCGATCGTATGTGAGAGGAAGTCTTTTTCCAGCAATGGAATGTATAGAAACTAGTGATGATGATGACTACCGATCTTAATAAAATGAAATAAAAATGCAAATATATTCGTATTTTTTTATTGTAGTTATTTTTAATAAAACAAATGAGTACTTTTTAGTAATGAACTAAATAATTAAGTATAAATTTTTAAATTAATCAACATAATACTATTAATATATGTACATATATTAAATTAAGGATTTCAAACTCTAGGATATTTCGTTATGCTATTTGATTGATTGCTTCGGCGAGTTGTGTTTTACTGAATACTTTTCGCCGCTTTCGTGGCTCCATATTTCTGGAAAAAATATACCTAATTATTTGTTTTATGTTAATTTAACCTAAAAAAATATAATTTTTAATAGGCACCTATTATGTCATAAAAGTAATAAAAATATATTTGCACGCTCAATTACGAGCAGAATGTTTAAGGATCAATATTATCTGTATATACAAACATCTTTATTCTACATTCTGCAAATAAAGCAATTTTAATTTGAATTTGTAGATGAGAAACTAAACAATCTATATTCGATCGGTAATAGCTTCCTATAGTTGCTATTGCCGACCCACACGGGTCGGTATTAAAGTATCATATATATATAAAGCTACACTACCACTCACTCACTGACTGACTGACATCGGGTTTCTCGGAAACTACGTGGAAAGTTGGGGGGATTTTGACGTGATCGTATAGAGGTGCGGCGAGTGACCACCGGAAAAATATTGACAACTCCAACACCCTGGACAAGAGAGTGGACCCCTGGAGGTGCGCAGAAACGGTGCCACCTGGAGGGGGGGTGTCTGAACAAAAAATGCTCGGAACTGGTGGCGATTACCAGGTGAGGTGGAAAAATGGGGATTTTCGCGAAAACAAGATGGCCGCCGTACTTTGCCAAAATCGCCGTTTATGAATCCTTACGTCTCAAATTTGGCACACGTGCTCTGTTCGAGCCGGCGAATCGATCGGTGCCCCGTTCGAGTGGCTCCGGGTCCCAGTTTCCAACTTTCATACAACGCAAAATCCAACGGCCCGCGGAAACGGTGCGAGTTGGGTGGGGGGTCCCGGAACTAAAAATGATCAACACTCTGGGACGCTACCAGGGAGCCATGGTGGGACGCTCGATTTTGGAATTTTTCCATTTTTGGCGCAAACATAAAAACGTAAATTTAGACGAGGTGGTGCAATGGAGAAATACACCAATGATGCATTCGTACTCGCCCAGCTCCCAGGATATCCAGAAAAATCCGAAATCTTAAACTTTCCCTCATCTCTCGAAGACGGTCAACGGCCCGCGCAAACGGTAGCAGCTACATCTGGGGTGCTCGAACTAAACTTGTAGTAGACCTCGAGCAATTACCACAGATAGTGAAAAAAATTCAAAATGGCGGAAAAAATGGCCGCCGCCATACAAATTCTAAAATGGTCATCTCTGGTCCGATCGCGCTGAAACTTGGCACAGGGGCTTTAGTCGAGCCGCACATTGAGATGGCATACTCATAATCGAGTTTCTATCGCTGGTTTCCGAGTTTCATACAACGCGAAATTCGACGGCTCTCCAAAACGGCACTAGATAGCCGGGGGGTGTAGAACTAAAAATTGATCAGGAAGATGGGGCGCTCCCAGGGCAATCGAGAAATTTCAAATTGGACGCAATTTTTTTTTCAAAAATGGCCAATTTTTCAAAGCAAGTTGGTGGCGCCGGTTACTTTACGATCGGTCTGAAAATTGACTTCTGTGCTCTGATTGGTCAGATTTACAAAACTGCATACTCAGAATTTCTCTCCAACTCCCGGTTTCCATTTTCCATACATCACGAAATTCAACGGCTCTCTGAACTGGTGGCACTTAGGTTGGGGTCACCAAGGTAAAAAATGTTTAAAAACTTGGTCCGCTTCCAGGCACATAAAAATTTTTGCTAAAAAGCGACATTTTTTTTTTCGAAAATTTTGTATGGAAATTTCCATAGTAGGAAGGGTAATAGGAATAGCATCGGCAAAAGACGGCACCGCGGGCTGCTTGCTGCCCGCGCACCGCGCAACCTCGAGGCTCGACAGCCTCCCGGAGTAGAAAATATTTATTATCTTTTAAACTACTGCACGAACCGAGCGAGCGAAGCGAGCGATTCACGGCAGCGGCCGGCGTAAATATTCAAATAGGTAGCGAGGAGCGAAGCGACGAGCGTGTTAGGTTAACTTTTGAACTACCTACCGCACGAGCCAAGCGAGCGAAGCGAGCAAGTTGCGGCAGCGGCCGGCCTAAATATTCAAATAGGTAGCGAGGAGCGAAGCGACGAGCGTGTTAGGTTAACTCTTAAACAGTTTATTATGAAAAGTCACTGCCCGCTATCGATAAGACGTTTCAAAAATTTTACCAATATTTGAATAAGTAATTTATAAGCAGTTTAGGTAGCGAGGAGCGAAGCGACGAGCGTGTAAGGTTAACTTTTGAACTACCACACGAGCCATGCGAGCGAAGCGAGCGAGTCACGACAGCGGCCGGCCTAAATATTCAAATAGGTAGCGAGGAGCGAAGCGACGAGCGTGTTAGGTTAACTTTTGAACTACCTATCGCACGAGACAAGCGAGCGAAGCGAGCGAGTCGCGGCAGCGGCCGGCCTAAATATTCAAATAGGTAGCGAGGAGCGAAGCGACGAGCGTGTTAGGTTAACTCTTAAACAGTTTATTATGAAAAGTCACTGCCCGCTATCGATAAGACGTTTCAAAAATTTTACCAATATTTGAATAAGTAATTTATAAGCAGTTTAGGTAGCGAGGAGCGAAGCGACGAGCGTGTAAGGTTAACTTTTGAACTACCACACGAGCCATGCGAGCGAAGCGAGCGAGTCACGACAGCGGCCGGCCTAAATATTCAAATAGGTAGCGAGGAGCGAAGCGACGAGCGTGTTAGGTTAACTTTTGAACTACCTATCGCACGAGACAAGCGAGCGAAGCGAGCGAGTCGCGGCAGCGGCCGGCCTAAATATTCAAATAGGTAGCGAGGAGCGAAGCGACGAGCGTGTTAGGTTAACTCTTGAACAGTTTATTATGAAAAGTCACTGCCCGCTATCGATAAGACGTTTAAAAAATTTAACAACATTTGAATACCTAAGTAATTTATAAGCAGTTTCGACTGACTGTAGAATCGCTGTTAGCAGATGTTACAAATGGAAAGGAAATTCGAATGCATTTTCAAATGACTGAAGATTTCTTCCCTGGGATGAGCCGCGAGCTGCTTGCAGCTCGCGCACCACGCAACCTCGAAGGTGGACAGCCCCCCGGAACAGAAAATATTTGAATGGGGAATTTATAAGCATTACCGACTGACTTTTGAATCGCTGTTAGGAGATGTAACAAATGGATAGGAATTTCGAATGCATTTTCAAATGACTGAAGATTTCTGCTCTGGGATGTACCACGGGCTGCTTGCAGCCCGTGCACCATGCACCCTCGATGGTGGATAGCCCCCCGGAATGGAAAATATTTGAATGGGGAATTTATAAGCAGTTTCGACTGACTGTAGAATCGCTGATAGCAGATGTTACAAATGGAAAGGAAATTCGAATGCATTTTCAAATGACTGAAGATTTCTGCCCTGGGATGAGCCGCGAGTTGCTTGCAGCTCGCGCACCACGTACCCTCGAAGGTGGACCGCCCCCCGGAATAGAAAATATTTGAATTTGAAATTTATAAGCACTTCCGATTGCTGTGGAATCGCTGTTAGCAGATAAAAGCAAATTGACGGGGAATTTCAACGCATTTTCAAATGACTGAAGATTTCTGCCCTGGGATGCTTCGCGGGCTGCTTGCAGCCCGCGCACCACGCACCCTCGAAGGTGGACAGCCTCCCGGAGTGGAGAATACTTGAATGGGGAATTTATAAGCATTACCGACTGACTGTAGAATCGCTGTTAGCAGATGTAACAAATGGACAGGAAATTCGAATGCATTTTCAAATGACTGCCCTATTGCTTCAACTCAGGGGCAAAAGGGGCTCGCGGGCTGCTTGCAGCCCGCGCACAACGCACCAGCTAGTGTAAGTATAAACCTAAATTGTATTACCGACCCATAAAAAAATGGTTATTTTAATTCATTTGACCATCAGACTATAAAATAGATTTTAATTGATTAATGTCATACAAAATATGAACAAATGCATATTGTTTAAACAAAAAAAAACAATGATTTACAACTGTAACTATTCGATAGGGATCCTCGAAAATATCATAACTTTGTATAAATTGACAACGCTAAAAGACACAACACTAGACAAAAAAGTTTAGTCGCTATTAGATTTTTATGAAGACTCATAGCTTAGATTTAAACTGGTCCATAAAACCACTTGTGTTAGTGTGATATAATAACATAAAATAAAATAAAACAAAAAGTTACGTTGCTGCCATTGCCGACTTACGGGTCGTTGATACCTGCCACGACTTAAACTGGTGAAGCTAACACCGTCCCATTTTAATTTTAAGTTTTATCGTTTCAAATTACTTTTTATTAATAAAATGTTGTAAGAAATGAAAAGTTGACACTTAAATGCATTGACATTTAGTAATATAAATTAAAGTATAGATGTCATTTGTTTGTAAATGTCTTAAAAAGATACTCACAGTACTTACCCGAAGGAACAACGGAACAGTACGACACGTCCTGCTTCCACGCTACCCCGCAGCAACTTACGCATTTTAACTCTTTTTTGCTCAGTTACTCACTCTAACGTTAAAGTATACGATGCTCAAGTAATACATTCGTATATAACTTTGCCTACCTATAGCTAGAATAGTTCTGGAAACGTTTAAATTTCGAATTACTTTTATAGGTCGGTAATACCTTCAGATTTTCGATGGGTCGTTGATAGCTGCGTTTACCCTATCTTTTTTTTTGGTTTGTTGCAGTCTTCATGGCAATAGCATCGATTGTTAATTGCTCCTTACACCCTTGACTATCCTTTCTGCAACCCTTTTGTTGCTCTGCCAAAATATTATATTTAGTTAAATGTTGGTTAATAACTCGGCTTATGCACGCGGTTAATATTTTGTAGAATGTTTGCAAACAAGTGATTGGTCGATACTTGGCTGGGTTACAAGTGTCATCAGGATCTTTGGGCAGCATGTATGTAATTCCGTGTGTTATAAATTTTGGTAATGTATGTGGTGATTGGATGAATGCATTTATATGATTGTGTATATAAGGGTATAAGCAAGTAAACTTTTTGTACCAATAATTATGTATGTGCTCTGTACCGGGTGCTTTCCAATTGTGTGTTCGTTGGATAACGTCTATGAATATATCTGCTGGTATGAATTCAAACTCCATGTCGCAAATCCCACTAGTTTCTTGTTGCAGTTCTTTAATCCATTCTGTATTGTCGCTATGTTGTTCAGGATTCTCCCAGATATTCGCCCAAAATTCACGTAATGCTTCTTTTGAAGGTATATTATTATTACGATTTATTGTTTTATTTTCCGATGAATTCAAAGTTCTATAGAAGCCTTTTTCATTACTAATAAATATTGCGTTTTGTTTTTTACGTTCTGTACATTTAAGATATCGTTTAAGTCTAGCTGATTTTGCGCTTAATTTTTGTTTTAGTGTATCCAAGAAGTGTTTAGGATCTGAGTTGCATTTTCGTGCTGAGCATGTGTTGCATATTTCAATTTAATTTTTCGACTGTTAATATAATTCTTCGGCTTCTATTGCTATTTATAAATTGTGTGACTCTACCTATACTTGCCCGCAAATCTGCAATCTGTTTTTCAAGTCTTTTTTGCCATGATGGGATTTTTTTAGTTTGTGTGTGTTGAATCTCTTGCAACTGCTGTCCTATTTTTGTCCCGTTACACTTAGCCGCAGTCCACGCCGCACAGTACAGTATGTTGTGTAAAGTGTTAAATTCTTTATCTGGGTGTAATTTCGTGGGTAATATCGTTGTATTAATGTATTGTACTATAGTTGAGAACTTTTTGGTTAGCTTTTGTCGTCGGATGAAGGGTCTACTTGTAGGGTCAGTGTTCGCAAAGAGTTATTCTGCTTCATGAAAGGTGCTTTCTATTTTTTGGTTCAGGTCAACAGTAGTTTCAGTAGTGTTATAAATCGGGGCAGTAAGTTCCTGTAAAGTATTGTCCCCAGACAAGGCTTGTTTTTCGGTGTGAATGTTTTCTTCCTCGTGGCTCGTGTATGTATTGTTTATATTTGCTGCTTCTAATTGTTGCTGCGGCTGTGTACCTAATGACTGTGAGTAATTGTTTTCTCTATTTTGGATCTTTAATTCATTGGAGATTTCTTGTTTGATTTCTGCTAGTCTGTTGTCCGTTATATACTTATTGTTAATGATGGCTCTTCTTTGATCCGCTATTCGTTGTTCTGATAAGTGACCTAATTCCGGGTGTGTAGCTATAAATTCTTCATGTAGTAATTTTCTATACGCTGTCTTATTAGATTCCAATTGAGTAATTCTTAAGTATATTTTCAATATTGACTCGTTCTATTCCTTCGTCTATTTCATGCGTTGCCCTATTTGTGTACCAGTGTTCGATAATAGTTGCGCGGAGTGATAATTGTTGTTCGTTTGTAGTTCTATTCTAACTTCTTGGTAAATCCTGTCTATAGTAGTTTTTGGTAATATTTTTTTTTGAATGATTGCTCTTCGCTGATCTCCAATTCTCTGTCTGCTTACTTCCATATAAGGATACTTTTCTAAAAATTTAGTGTGTAGTGGTGGTAAGTATGCATTGGTGTCCGATTCCATATTTGTGAGTAGAAGATATGTGCGCAAGATGAACTCATTCATTTCTTTACTCCATTTTTTACGCACCTCTGCAGCACTAACGTTGGGCACTAACTTGGACAGATTCTGTCCCCTGTGCAACATCCGTTAGTCCTAAGTTGGATGATGATGATGATAATGATATGGTTGGAGATCGGAAATATGATGATGATGGTGATGAATATAATGATAATTGTGATTTTGATGATGGGGATGTAACGTGTTTATATCCAACATCTTCACTTTCTATTCTTTGCGCGGTCCTTTTTGATTTGGACCTGGTTATCATGTTGTATTTTTAGAAGCTAGGGACATAATCGTCAACCGCGGCAGAGCCCTGCGTTCACCGCGGTAAGGGTAATTAAAACGGAAGATTCCCTGGTATTCCGAGTTCGCATACTAACGACTAAACACTCCTTTAGCCACGCAGCCATTGGCGTATGCTGTTCCACCGTGGCTTGGGTGAATGGATGAAGAAGAGAATCATACAGTAACAGAATATGTTGAAAAGATAGAAAGTAATATGATATAAGGAGAGAGTTAAGTAGTAACTAAAAATGGTTAAAGAGGAAGAAGGAAGAAATACCTTTGGCCTGTGACTGGGTCAAAAGCATTCGTGTACCCTTCTTGGTCTGTCCTTTCACCCTAGACCTGTCCGGCATGAGTAACTCTACCGGCATAGCTCTAGCGCTCATTAAGGCTCACAAGCCCCACCACGACGGCAACGTAAGGATACGACGGGGGGGTTATTATTATGTGTATCTCATTCCATAATACTCGGGTACCATCATAAGGAAGGTACCCGGTCCTTTGGAAGGCTTACGTGGGGACACGGATCCAACACGCAGAGGCCCTTTAGAGAACTTTACTGTGTTGTGGGATACCAGCCGCAGCCTGCCCATGACTGCACTATAGAGATACAGTCCTAGGCAGTCCGCGGCCGATGTAGGACTATTTCGAAATATGGAAAAACAAAATAAACTGGGCTATGGAGTGGGATGTTAAATGGGCCGGTATTTGGGGACTATTGGAAACTATGGCACTTGCCTTTCTACTAAAAGAAAGTAAAAATATGTTGGCAGGTGGTGACTCGCCCTCTCACTGTATGGGCCCCCGAAATAAGTCGCTGCAATAGTGCGACAAGGGGGCAACATATTGTGAGCAGCTAAGGGTGGAGAGGCGTCCTTGGACTTAAAACGACGATCACGCGCTCCCTGAGGGTCCAGCATCACGTGTCCACTCGCCACTTACACTTCACTTACCCTTCGAGCTAAAAGCTCTCGCGACTCCACTCTGGCCGGCCGGTTAAGGCAAGCCAGAGGTGGGGGTCCTGTCCTCGTCAGGCTCCACTCCGACCGGCCGGTGAAGGCAAGCCGGAGATGAAGACAGGGGCCTCCCCCGGGAGCACTCGGTTCCCGCGGGGTTATTATTATTATTATTAAATACATAGGTATTTACCTTCTCGATGTCCTGACTGTTTTAGATTTAGAAAATATGTACTAAATATTTTCATTCACTTTTTGATAAAAATGTGAATGGCGCTTACGATTTTAAGTTTCGAGCACGTTGATTCCATATACTAAACGCGGACCCCCTCACCCCTTACCTCAGGCCCGAATAGCTGAATTTTCGCTGACCGCCTAACACCCATTTAAACTCTATGTGTACACCCATAACAAGCAACCCGCCCAGCTTTGCTACCAGCATGTGACCTATGTTTTTCATTTGCTTACATTAGCGAAGCGGTGTATGCCGGCTGCGCGAAGCTAGAGAAGAAAACATGGATTTTCAGGAAACATTTTTTGATGTAATTTTGTTGTTTAAGTATTTTTTACGTGATCAGTGTAGGTATGCAAAACTACAAATCCCTTTGCGCTTAGTAGGTATACCAATAGTTTTTTGTTTTTTTTTGTGTGGTGTCTCTCAATGTTAGCCAGAAGGGCTTCTACATTTTAACGCGGACGCGTGGGTGAACTGAAGGTTCACCCTGGTAGCGACATGCGCAAGGGCGTCCCCCTTTGACGGGGATCTCGAACCTCGGCTTGGGCTGTCGCTTGAGTGGAAGAAGTGGGACACTCTGTATATAAGAGATCGTCGTTCAAATGTCACACGCTTCGTTGTAGAATAGCCGAAAAACAAAACTTTAGAAGAAATTATTTACCTATAGTACATAGAATTAAACACAATATTCCGCATCATAATTAGCGGATGAACAAACTTATAATATTTTATGCACACATAATTTGTGATTTTATCAATACATACTTAAAAATTAATATATTTAAAACTAAATGTTAGAGATTGAATAGTTCTTTAAATATAAATGACAAGTAAATCATTTTATTAAAACTTGTATTCACAATGTATCTAGTAGTAAATTAAAATGTAACCTTTTGTGTTTATAACGAATTAAAAATGTATTTATCACTTCTAAAATTAAAACAATACTCACTTGCCAAGCCTTCAGTTATATATTTATACGCATTTATAATGGAATCCATTGTGCCGTAAAACAAATGTAATAAAAAATAAAAATTAAATAAATACAATTTTAAGCTTTCATTCCTCCTTCACCCACGACAATGACCAAATAGTTAGACCAATAACAAAAGAACATAATTAAATCACTTTAACAAATAAAAACAATTTAACATTCCATGCATAAATTATTTGAAAACCATGTGTTCCACTACTAACTTTGTAGAAGTTTAAACCTAGGTATTGCGTAAAGAAGGATTTAGTAAACGAAATTGTTTTATAATAGTTTTTGTTTTAAAAGTTTTTATCGATGTGAAACATGCGTTTATAAAGACGCTTTTACAAGTACCCAATTTTAAAAGAGAAAACCTATTAATTTTTCTTTAATTCAAAATTCTGCATTTAGTCCAGGATCCATCGCCCGTTTTTGCACGTGATTACTATCAAGCTAATTTTCCGTGAGTAGCTTTATTTTGATGAGACGCCCAATAATTTCTTGTATCATGTTCCCAAAATAAATACTTGATTGTTTTGTATGCTACGTAACATATCTAATATCTATACTAATATCACAGAATACATAATAGTAGGCTCTAAACGCTACAGAACGGACACTCCGCCTGCCGCCAAAATTAAACACTTACCTCACCCCGCACGATCAGCCTAAAAATGTC
The DNA here is from genome assembly GCF_905220415.1 of Colias croceus. NCBI lineage: Eukaryota > Metazoa > Arthropoda > Insecta > Lepidoptera > Pieridae > Colias > Colias croceus. Next base: position 10,789,022 of record NC_059542.1, on the reverse strand, counting down.
ACGTAGTCATGCATAGGACTGTAACTGCGTTATGCGAGACTAAATGTGATATTTTGTTTAGTCGATGCTGTAGATTATTATTTTGGGACATTTGTTTACATATAAATTTATTAACACCTACTGATATGTAAGAACCTGCTTAGAGGATTGGTTAAACATGATTAAATGAGCTAAGAAGGTTCGATTCCCGATCAGCTCAAAATAGACTTGTCTGGTTACAAAATAGAATTATACCAAATACCCACTTATATCTTATTTAATTACTCGATGTGAAGTTGCACGAGTATTATTTAAGATTATTCATTATTGCATAAAAGAAGTAATTAATGGCTATCACGCAAGGAACGTAAGTTTCCTAGACAGGCTAATTAGTAAATTACCAGATAATGCCTGGTGGTCAAGAAAAATCGGGTGACGCCCGTGTGTATTTTGTAATGTTATATCAGATGATGCCTGGTAGTACAAAAAAAAAAACGAGTGACGCCCGTGTGTAATTTGTAATGTTATACCAGATGATGCCTGGCAGTCGTAATATAATTACAATACAGTAGTAGTACCTGTAGTGATGTGATACGGGTGATGCTCGTTTAAAATGTATATATTTTGGGTGATGCCCATATTATGAATTCATGCCCTTTCTCATTTCTGGCACTGAGAGACCGGTTACGGTACTAGATACTAATACAGCCGTAATAAAGTTGAATATCGCGTGCGCTCTTTAATCGCGTTCGAGCTCGAAAAGTAGGTCTCAATTCTTATTTCGTTTATAACTAAGGTAATAATTAATCTAGAGAAAAAAATATCTTGGGATTCGATAGTAAACTCTATTTTCTTACTGTTAACATTTATTTTAGACGTAAAGTCCAAGTAAATCTTTAAAAAAAATGTAATAATCCTTAAAAAAGGCATAATTTTTGAATAAAAAATGAATCTAGTGAAAATGTTACAATTACGTAACTGTCTTGTACATCGAAAGAAAAAGACCCAATAAATCATATACTAATGTTTCATTTTGATTGTATGTGTGCCTGTTTCAGAATATTAATGCAAAAACACATAAAATTTAGGGAGCTTCCCCTTAAATACGCGATTTTAAAAAAAGATGTGATAGTTAGTCATCATTTCATAGTGTTTCTTTTAAGATGGATTGTATCTTCGAAAATACTTATGATTAGTATTGTTATCCAAATAAAAAATGGAATAATACAATTTTAAGAGTATAAATAGTAAATGCTAAAATATTTACAGTAATTTTTATTATTCGTATCTAAAAGTGACTTAATATTTTCGTAATTTCATAGCAGATTTTGCTAACAAATAATCATAATGATAACAATGCCTAAAATATCTGCGATAGGTATTGCACATTTAACCGACAACTATAAAGTTAACAGGTTAAGTGATAGTATAATAATCATAAACAGGGTAAGGTAATAAAACAATGAACATTCGAAAACAAAAATAAATGGAAAGAGAGACATACAGAGTAGTCTCAATATTCATTATTTCAAACTAGCCACCTGGCAGACGTTGTTATGCTCTTTGCTCTTTCTTTATCGGTTCGTTAAACGAATTGGAATATGAATACTATCCGAATTGGTCAAGCCGATACGCCGCGCGCCGAGGTTTGAGTTTTACACTTAGCAACATAATATTTGGCTATTCATTTTTACAACATAATATTTGGCTATTTATTTTTTTTGGGGAGTAAGGGGAGAACGGAAATAACACCTGAACCCGGCCCAATAGTCAACCTCACCTGCACGCGTCGGCAGTTCAACATGAAAGGCTGGCGGCGGCGCCCACTGGACGTCGCGGTGCTCCCTGCTAGACAACAGACGAGGCTCTGGCGACCGAGCAATGGCGGTATAACCATACTACCAGTCAGGCAACTGACTGAAGAGGCCGCAGCGGCCTTGAAGTCTAAATAACTTCTAAAATGTCTGGGGCAGAAGGCAACGGGAAACCACTGCTTCTATCCTCCCAAGAGAGTCAGCATGAAAGGTCCAAGAACAGGAAATAACATGTCTGGCGACCCGGTTGACCCCCGGCGCCATCTTCCCGGGAGAGGTGGTGTGAAATATGCTACCGGCCATGCGTTTGTTACTCGTCAGGCGCCGCATGGAAATTCAGCTACTGACGAAATTAATACACGAAAGTCACTCCGAGTACCTCACCGCATTGGAACGTGGAATGTACGCGGCCTAAACCAGCCAGGAAAACTCCAAATCGTGGAAAATGAAATGGAAAGGAAAAACGTTCAGCTGCTAGGAATCAGCGAAACACACTGGAACGGACAGGGTCATTTTACATCTGATCTAGGTAACGCCGTGTATTTTTCGGGACCCGAACACGGTAGCAGCAGAGGAGTGGCTTTCATCGTGCCCCAATCTCTAAACAAGTGTGTCTTAGGTTATGAGCCAGTCAGCGATCGGATAATAACACTCAAAATTAACGCGATACCATGCAAACTCAACATCATCCAAGTATATGCCCCTACAGCACAATCGACTGAAGAGGAGGTAGAAGACTTCTACGATACGCTGACTGCGACATTAAAAAAACATCCAAAACGAGAAATCAGTATTATAGTAGGGGACTTCAATGCCAAAGTTGGCGACACAACAGATAATGATCACCTTAGTCGCGTAATGGGCAAACACGGCATCGGGGAACGCAATGACAGAGGCGAGCGTCTGATACAGTTCTGCTGTGAAGAGAATCTCACTATCACTAACACCTGCTTCAAACATCATGTCCGTAGATTATACACCTGGATATCTCCTGGAGATAGATGTAGAAATCAAATAGACTACATATTAATAGGGACGCGGTGGAGAAGCTCAGTGACAAACGCAGTAACTGCCCCCGGTGCTGACTGCGGCTCTGATCACCAACTACTTGTAGCAACAATCAAAGTGCGACTAAAAAGGATACAAAGGCATAAAGTAGCTCCGAATATGCAACGTCTAGACATCAATGGTTTTAAAGATTGTTTTGAGCAGAAAATGGGGGACCTACCTAAAGACATCGCAGACAGCGACACCCAATGGCAGTATCTCAAAAGAATGATAGAAGAAACAGCTAGGGATAACAGACTGGCGAAACCCATTATGAAACAATTCATAACACCAGAGACAGCTTTAGTTATTCAGGAGAGACGTGATCTTAAGGAGAACGGTATACGCTCAACTGAAGATCTGCAGCGATACGCAGAACTGAACCGTCAAGTTCAACGTCACTGCCGGAAAGACTACGAGAATCACCTTAATGAAATCTGTCTGGAAATTGAACAACACGCGATGAATAAGGAATCCAGATATCTTTTCCAGAAAATAAAAGACCTAACTGGATCGCGTAAGCCAAAAGTCTGTGCCATTGAAGACAAAGACGGGAGCCTACTCACTAACATGGACGAAGTGTTGGAACGCTGGAGAAACTACTGCGCAGAGTTATACACGGGAGAGTCCAATAACGTCAATGTTACATGGTCGGAAGAAGAACCTGATATCTTACCATCCGAAATTGAGCATGCCATCAAAGCTCTTAAGTGCAGGAAGTCACCAGGCAAGGACGCCATAACAGCTGAAATACTTCAAAACTTAGGTCAACGAGGTACGCATGCGATAACTGAAATTTGTAATACCATCTGGAAGACTGGAAGGTGGCCAAAAGACTGGACAGAATCGGTGTTCATACCTCTACATAAAAAAGGTTCTTCAAAATATTGTGGTAATTACAGGACCATTGCATTGATATCTCATGCGAGTAAGATCCTCCTTCATGTAATTAACCGACGCCTAAACTACTTTTTAAGTCGCCAAATACCCGTAGAACAGGCTGGATTTGTGAAAGGTAGAGGAACACGGGAGCAGATACTTAACGTTCGACAAATTATCGAGAAAAGTAGAGAATTCAACAGCCCCGTGGTCCTCTGCTTTATTGACTACACAAAAGCCTTCGATTGCGTCCAATGGGACAAACTTTGGAGTGTGCTACTTGAAATGGGAACTCCAGATCACCTCGTTGCCCTTATTCAGAATCTGTACACTGAAAACCGCTCTTTCATCCGGATTGGTACGGAATGTTCCAGTATGTTCCAAACAAAGAAAGGCGTGAGACAAGGTTGTATTTTGTCCCCAGCACTTTTTAACATATACGGAGAGTACGTTATAAGAAAAACAATCGAAAACTGGAAGAAAGGTTTTCCCATAGGTGGTAAGAGACTATCGAATCTCAGATATGCCGACGACACCATTCTTCTCGCAACATCCGCAGAAGATATGAGAGAACTGTTCCATAGACTAGAGATAGAAAGTCAAAATATAGGGCTTACAGTAAATCGAGCGAAAACCAAGGTGATGATAGTCGATCGAGCCGGAAAGCTATCAAATGTTACTCTCAACATTCCTGGCGTTGACACCGTCGATCGCTACATTTACCTGGGAGCCCAAATTTGCAATGACGGCAGCTGTGTCCCCGAAATAAAAAGGCGTATTGGGATGGCAAAAGATGCTATGACACGTCTGAACAACATTTGGAAGAAAAGAGGAATTGGTATCAGAACCAAGATAAGACTGGTACGAGCCCTAGTTTTCCCTATCTTCCTATATGGAGTTGAGACATGGACAATTCTGGCCCGAGAAAGACAAAGGATTGATGCATTCGAAATGTGGTGCTGGAGGCGAATGCTGAGAATACCTTGGACTGCGAGACGCACAAATGCATCAATCCTGACCCAGCTCCATATAAAAACCAGGTTATCCACCATATGCCAACAACGCATCTTGTCATACTTCGGCCACACGATACGCAGAGGCGATGAAAATCTAGAGAGATTGATAGTGGTTGGGAACACGGAGGGAAAAAGATCGCGTGGTCGTTCACCAACACGATGGACAGACCAAGTCAAGAACTCATCTGCCACTACTTTTTACACGGTCGTAAGAGACGCCATGGACAGAGACCGGTGGAGGCAAATCATCCGCTCCAGATGCAACCCTAATGCTGACCACGATCCTCAGACATGAGGGACCGACAAGGGAGAGATTCATTTTTATTGTATATGTTACCGGAAATGTATGAAATCAAGGAATTGTATACAATTCCTAGGAAATGTGTACAATTCGAATACCATTTAGGAAATGTATAAAATATTGTATAAAAAACTATTTAATGAAGAAAGAAGAAAGAAAGAAAGAAAAAACATTTATTCCTAGAAAAAGGTACACACACAAGAAGAAAACACAAAATAGAACAAGAAAGAAAGTACGATACATAAAATTAGACATAAAATTAGACATCATGTTCGCTGAGAATTTCGTACTGTGTGTGCACTGCATTTCCAGAAAAGGGTCTTGACTCAGCTTTCTGCCATAGTCGCAGCAAGCTGCGACTACAGCGCTGGTATTCTGTCAAGACCGATTTGAGGGTGTGCTTTCGACTTTCCACTGCTATATAATAATCATTATATAGATAGTAAACAGATAAATATAATAATAATAATATTATAATAACATAATAATATAGATAATAAACAGATAAATAATACAAAATAATAGATAATAAATAAATAAATAAATAAAAATGAATTTAAATAATAAGTTGATCAGTTTATTAGTTTATTGGTTTATTGGTGCTTTAAATACTATGCTGTTACTCTACTGTTCTGCCAAAAGTAGACGTTTTAACTGTTGTTTAAAAGTAATTTTGGAACGAACTTGACGCAGAGGCGGCGGTATATTATTCCAACATTTTGTGGCACAGTATTTAAAGCAACCACGAAAAGCCATGCTACGATGCTTCGGCACTGAGAGCACATCAACATTGGGTCTTATAGGATTCCGGCTTGTGTCCTTACGCCAGACTAGCTTCTCAAACAGATACAATGGGCGTTAAGTTTTGAGAAGATCAAACAAGAAGCATGCTATGAAAAACTTGTGCCTATTTCTCATGTTGAGCATCTTTGAAGAGTTCAGAAAAGGTGTTATGTGGGACCTGGCAGGAATGTTAAAGCAGAATCTGGCACAGGCGTTCTGAACTCTTTGCAAAAGCCTCCGTGACCGTTCCAGTAGACAAGACCCGAATACGTTAATGCAGTAATTGAGTCTAGAGAGGACAAGGGACTCGCACAACATAAGTCGGAGATCCGTATTAATAAAGGGACGCAACTTATACATTACTTTTAGACGATAAAAGCAACCTTTAACAATTTCAAGAATATGGCTTTCGAATTTGAGATTACTGTCAAAGATCACTCTCAAATTACGAGCCTGCATATCTATAATGCCTGCCTATCTATATAATGCATGCATATCCTAGGAAATGTATAATCTTCCTAGGAATTGTATACAATTCCTATATCGTATTAGGAAATGTGTAATGTAAATGCTTTCTGTAATAAAACACGTTGTTATTTTTTTTTATTATAGCTCTTATTGATACAATCGGGTAACAGTCATACCGTAAAATTGTAATAATATTATGTTCATATTATTATCTTCGATCGTTCGATCTTCGTCGACGGAGCCCCGCGAAGCGGGGCTCCTATTTCTGTGTAATTTTTTTTTTAACAAACCTAACCTAACCTAACCTAACCTAAACCTAACCTAACTTTGAGGGCGAATATCTGGGCTATTTTTGATTTTAGAGAAAAGTTGTTCCTATAAAACATGCTTATATAAGCGTAATCTTTACGATAAAACAATAATAAATAGGTGTTATAATGACACCAACTCCATCAAAAAATTTTTAAGACCTGCGCCCCCTTTGCTTTAGTCCAACCCTTGCCTGCGACATATCAATATCTTAAATGTTTTACATTTCCGATAGCTATTTAGGAAATGTATAGATTTCCTAGGAAATGTGTATAAAATAATTTATTTCACACATTTCCGTACGATTTTAGGAATTGTATACAATGACGGATTACATACATTTCCTGTAACATATATACTATGTGGCGTTGTAGTTGAAGTGGAAACAAAAAAAAATAATAAGAACTACTCACCATACAGTCGACAATAAATTTAGTTAATTAATAAAATAAATACAAATATCAGTAACAATAAGGGTCGTGGTGTGCCTAGGTCCAAACCCTCCGGTAGGGCTCTTACTGATATAGGTGGACCTAAGATGGAGTGCGCGTCTCGTTGCGAAGGCCAGGCGGTAGGGTGTCTTTAGGGTTGGTCGCTGAATTCCTTCAACAGGAATTAAGGAGCCGAAGCAAGCAAGACGTAGAAGGATTTCCTCAGCGGGAACGTTGCAGTAATCCTTCAGCGCAATCGTAGCAATGTCGTAGTACTACTGAAGATGGGTCTTAAGCGGTACGTAGCAGCGTATGAGGTTCCTTATGGGAACGTGGCAAGGACGCGACAATTCCCTGCGCGGGAACGTTGCAGGTATGTAGAAGCTTTCTAAACGGAACGTAGCAGTAATGTAACTACTCCCTCAGCGGAAATGTAGCACCCCGGTTTGGGGTTATAACACACTGTTAATTATTACATGTTGGAACGTTGAAAACAACTTTTACGTAATTTACACAATAATATACCGTGAAAGACAATAGTTGGACAATCGACAATTGGCATAAAATATGAATCGTTAATTGTAGATAATAATTACTTTGATAGATAGTGTATTATAGTGACAAACAACCTGTCAAATATACACTTAAAATATTTAGATAGATAATAAAGGTCAATTTCAAGACGAACATTTAATGTAAAATAAACAAGTGATAACTGCGTTAAAAACAACCGACTTCAAACTTGCACTTGCAAAATTTACAAATACCTACAGACAAAAATGCTCATAAAATAAAAACTACTGGGCTTATCCGAATAAAATTTTTATGGGACCAATTCGACACCATCCCGCATCGAACAAAAAAAGAATCACGTAAATCGGTTCAGAAACCTCGGAGTAATCGGTGTACATACATAAAAAAAAAAAATATATACCGGCCGAATTGATAACCTCCTCCTTTTTTTTGAAGTCGGTTAAAAATGGATCATAACCACATCATACCGCAAATATTGGTATAAATAAAATATAATAAAAAATATTATTATATAATAAAAAATATATTATTATATATAATAAAAAATATTGGCAAGTACATCTAGTTATTACTATATTAATTCTTATTTTAAATCAAAATTCCAATACATTAATTATTACTATACTCTTTACAGAAACACATTCATAAACACACTTACAATAAAACTCTGCATCTGTAACAAATACTATGATCTTTATTTCAGCTATAATTCATCAAAACACATTTTATTGTGCCTTTGTGTAAAACCCGAGCAAATGTTCTTCAAGTGGTGTATTTACTGTACTGTACGCCAGGCGTATAGTGTTTGTTTGTATACTATCATCTTTAACAATCTCAAGAATAATAATACCGTTTCTAGTATAGATTTTGTCTCGCTTCTTCATATCCGCACTTCATCATCTAATCGATGGATCGAGCTCGGATCTTATGCCTGTGAACGCTGGCGTCCCCCAAGGCTGTGTTCTTTCACCCACACTATTCCTTCTGCATATCAATGACATGTTACAAATTAGTAACATTCATTGCTATGCAGATGATAGTACTGGAGACGCCTCTTACACTGGCCATGCTAACTTCTCGCAAGAAATTGTCGATGAGTGCAGAAACACTCTTGCGTTGAAAATTGAAACTCTTTTGGGAGAAGTTTCAGAGTGGGGTCGTCAAAACCTCGTCGAGTTTAACCCCGCTAAGACGCAACTATGTGCTTTTACGGCCAAAAAAAAGCCATTTGAATCAGCTCCCCTCTTTTTGAACACTCCCCTCAGCGTCAAGCCTAGCATCGCAATTCTTGGCGTCAATGTTTCTAACGATGTTCAGTTTCGCGATCATTTGGAAGGTAAAGCTTCTCTAGCTTCTAAAAAACTGGGCGTCCTTAATAGAGCGAAGCAGTACTTCAGGCCTGACCATCTTCTTTTACTTTATAAAGCTCAGATACGGCCACATATGGAGTACTGCTCACATCTCTGGGCTGGTGCCCCGTTTTACCAACTCCTTCCACTTGATCGCGTACAACGTAGAGCAGTTAGAATGATTGGCGACCCAAGAATTAGCGATCGGCTTGACCCTCTTGCTTTGCGAAGGGACATTGCCTCGCTGTGTGTCTTCTATCGCATATACCATGGGGAGTGTTCAAATGAGCTATTCGAGCTCATACCTGCTGCGGAATTCCACCACCGCACCGCCCGCCATAAAGCCAATTTCCATGCTCATCATTTGGACCGCTGGCGAACGAGTACCGTACGCTTCTCGCGACACTTTTTTCCACGTACCACCACCCTGTGGAACAGTCTACCAAGTTCGGTATTTCCGCACATGTATGACATAGACTTATTTAAAAAGAGAGCCTACACCCACCTTCGAAAGTCGGTAACAGCCTCACAAAGGTAACTTTGTGAGTGCTCATGGGCGGTGGTGATCACCTCACTAGGTGACCCACCTGCTCCGTTACCCGCTCTATTATAAAAAAAAAAAAAAATTAAATACTAATATGCAGTCTTCGCGACTCGTTTATTACCGAAACGCTTCTGACAATATCTTGAATGCATGCTATTCTTTGTGGGCAAATTACTTAGTGACAGTTCTAAATAAAATTAAACATTCAACATCCTAATAAATGATATAGCGTCCGACATTGAAAATAGCACCAAAATAACATGTGTTAATATTGATACTTACTCGGAATGTCGATATGTACTGGGTTTGCATTCGAGACGCGGTTTCTGTATTTTTACTACGAACATAAGAAGTATAAATTGTAATTTTGACAATCTTGTAGCTTGCATTAGTGCAATGGACTTACAATTGGATGTTATAGTGCTTACCGAATGCTGGACAAGCGCAGAGAGCTCTCCACCGTTATTAGCGCATTATAACATGTTTTATTCTAGGAATAGCCTCAACCAAAACGACGGCATTGTGGCATATGTAAGAAGCGAATGGAGTAGTACTTGTCATGAACCGGTCTTGGCAGAAGGTAACTGCTTAGTGCTCACCGTGAATAATAATTATAGTATAATTTGCTCTTACAGACCCCCTAGCTTCATTAACCCTTATCCCTATCTACAGTCACTAGATATAATATTACAGCAAATTAACACTAAAGATATTATATTCACCGGTGATATTAACTTGGATACAATAAATGATAATATAAGTAACCATACCAATGAATACTTAAATCTTATGGCAATGCATGGTCTCCTTCCAGGTATCAACAAACCAACACGGATTAATGCTTGCCTTGACCATTTCATGATCAAAACTGCAAAACCCTGCCATACTGCTACTTTGCCAGAACTTACCGACCATAAGCCTATTATTCTTTTCATCGATGATCCGTCACAAACAAAAACACAACCTAAAAAGACTTGTACAATAGACATGCAAAAACTAGATATATTACTTGAAAAAAGACCTTGGTTGAATTTTAAATATTATGACATAACGGATACTAACATTGCAACAAAAATACTTCTAACCTGTATAAATGCTGTATAAAGCAAATATTAAAGCCCTGGATTACACCAGGAATCCTGAGGTCAATAAGAAAAAGAGACGTATTGCACAAGAAGATAAAGAAAAACCCTAATGACACCGAGATGCGTGGCAAATACTTACGCTATAGAAACATCTGCGGTAAAATTCTAAAAACACAAAAACACTTATATTATAAAACTCAATTAATCTCAAATAAAGGTAATATAAAAAAGACTTGGAATACAATCAAAGAAATCTGCAATATTCACAAACGTAAAGATAGTACACATAATTTACTCTCACTAAAAACCTCTCCAATTGAGTCACTTGATACAGCTAACACGTTTTTCGCTAATGTAGGGCAGAATCTAGCGAATAAGATTATTAAAACTATTAATTGCTCCGAATATGAGCTCACAAGAAAGGCGGTCTGTAGCAATGGGCCTCTGCACTCCATGGCTTTCACTCCAACGGACGTCTATGAAGTAATCGCTATAGTCAACTCTCTGAAAACCAATAGCGCTCCTGGATGGGATGGCCTAACAACAAATATCCTTAAAAAATTTTCACACATTTTAGTCGAACCTATAGTCTTTTTGTGCAATCTCAGTCTTAGTACTGGCGTCTTCCCGAATCTGCTTAAAAAATCAGTTATAGTTCCTATCTTCAAGTCTGGTAACAGTTGTGAACCATCCAACTACCGTCCTATCTCTCTGCTTCCATGTATCTCCAAGATTCTGGAAAAGATCGTCTCAAAAAGACTAGTTAACTTCCTTGATAAGCATTCCATTATCTCAAAGTTTCAGTTTGGCTTCCGTTCGGGTGTCTCTACAGAAGACGCGACACTAAGACTCACTCAACTTATCACCACCTATTTGGATCGAGGTGAGAAATGCCTTGGTGTATTTCTAGATCTCCAGAAAGCATTTGACACGGTGTCTTCCAGCATTCTCATTACGAAATTACAAAATATCGGCGTAAGAGGAGTAACTTTAAATTGGTTCCAGAGTTATCTGACTAATAGATCCCAGTGTGTAAAGGTTGATGATATATTAAGCGGTGAGGTGTTCAATTCAGGTTATGGTATTCCGCAAGGAAGTACTATTGCTCCAATTTTATTTCTTATTTACATAAACCCACTTTGCAATTTGTCTATTCCACAAGCAGATATTACCATGTTCGCAGACGACACGGTATTGCTATTCCACCACAAGACATGGCCCGAAGTCAAAAAATCGACTGAAGCTGGTTTAACCGCTGTATCAAAATGGCTAGAGGACAACCTTTTATCCCTTAACACTAAAAAATCGAATCTGATATGTTTTGCCAAAACCAAAATTACCCTACCAAAAAGTGACTTCAATATTAGAATTCATACATACCCCTGCAATAGACAGAGTCTGGAGAGTAACAGTTGTAATTGCCAAAGCCTAACACGTGTTGAACAGTGCAAATATCTGGGTATACAAATTGATCACCATCTAAGGTGGATACCTCATGCTAACTCTCTAGCTACGAAAGTTCGTCGATTAGTTCATATATTTAAAAATCTTAACTCAGTAGCTAACAAGGACATCCTTATACTAACTTATAAAGCCTTATGTGAAAGCGTTCTTCGTTACTGTATTTGCACGTGGGGAGGTATGGCGAAATCACACCTCCTTCCAGTTGAACGAGCACAAAGATGTTTAATCAAAGTCGCGCTTAAACTGCCATTTAGACACCCTTCGGTTGAACTTTATAAAGAAGGGCTCTCTGAGCTTAGTGTTCGTAAGTTGTACATTTTGTGTCTGTTACAAAGATATCATATAGGAACTGTTCCCACCTTACAGAAAGGGAATACACGTTATGAGAGATGCCCTGTTCCTTTTTTTTAAAGTAAATTTGCAATAAGGTCGTTCGAGGGACTTGCCCCTCGAGTTTACAATTTGCTAAGTGAAAAACATAAAGTCAAAGCTCTCAACAGGAATATATTCAAAAAAACGGTTTTAACCTGGCTTAAAAATTATAACTATGACAGTCTTGAAAATTTAATATGTATTTAGATCATTATTATAAATACTCACGTACACACACACACACACACACACACACACACACACACACACACACACACACACACACACACACTCACGCACAACCATACTCATATTTATACATCCATCCATACACACACTGTTTGTTTTTGGACTTTGGATTAGCTTTTTCTTAACTTCTTATTCATGCAAGGGATCAATACTAGGGAAGGAACAGGTCCCCTTAATACAGGTTATACCTAGTAAGGGGGCCTGAACCCCAATCCAATATGACAAACTTATGTATGAATTCAAATAAAGATTTTATTTATTTATTATTATTTATTTATTAATAACGACTGTTTTTTTAATTTAAAAACACCAATTTTATTAAAGATGAGAAAATCAGCAACACAAACATCAACGTGAATAGATTAATAAATATATACCTAATATTATAAAAGTCAATACACTAATAATCTTATCTACAAGTTTAAAAAGTTATTAAGAATTTTATAAGATTTACAACGTAGCAATTCATATAAAATCCAAGTTTTAATGGTGGTTTGTAAGACTGGTCTGATTTCATATTCATAAGCATAAAGTACTTACGTAATACATCTTTTAAGAGCTCATCTTTTGAACATTAAATATCGCACCTGATGCATTAACACCGCTGCGATAAAATAATGGATATCGTACTAGATTGAAAATAAAAAGATATTATCAATTAAGAAATACGTTAAAGATTTCTTGTCAAAAAAAAAATGAATTATCGCGAAAAGTTCACCATTCGTGCCTTAATCAGAATATAAATTCCAAGTATTAATCTCTACAATATTGAGGTGGTAGTGGTAGTGATTTCGAAATGCAAAATTGAATATTGCAAATACTTATATATAGTTATAGGTAAAAAAAAAAAAATTGTATTATTGATTGTTACAGTTAACATTGTACAGTTAAAAAAAAACATTTTCAGACCATTAACGTGTGATTAATGTTTAGCCATTATTATTATCATTAAGTTATCTTCTTCTTCTTTTTTTTTTTCAAGTGGCTATTAAGTTGTCAGTAATACAAATACATACAAATGTTATCATAAGTAACAATAAATTAAAAAAAAAATGTCATCAATAAAATAATACATTGTGATTCGTTTTAGGTTCGTTACATTAATTAAATTTTAAATATTTGTGTAATAACCGTGGTGAATGAACAACACCGCGTGTGTGTTGAGGTTACAAATAGAAGGTATAAAAAAAGAGTAGGTAATAATAATTAATCACGCTTTACTAAATATTCATTATTGTATTGTCAATAAATTGTTGTAATATTGTCACTGAAGTTAAATCTGTACGGTTTGGGTAGGTCATTAGCGAATCGAAAAGAATCGGTTGCATACAGTCATACGAACACACAGGTGAAACTAAAAGCGGTTCAATAGAAGTCAATGGCACAGTATAGTATGATATTGTACTGTTGCAACTTGCAGAGCAAGCTCCACAAAGCCTGTAATTCTGTCAGAGTGGTTTATACCCGAAAGTTGGTATTTAAATAATTGATAATAATTATTGAACTTAACATTGCAATACATGTGACATTTTAATATTGCGTGACCTATCGGAATTTATAAAATTAGGAATTCAAATGCGAACCATAAATGTATGTTTCTGTATGAATTAAATATTTTTAATGCGCTATAAAAAAAGGCTGCCACTTTCTAACCTCTAAACTATCACGAAAAATACATATATCATAAATCGCTTTATTGCGATACGAAAGAGAGACGGACAAACGAATAAATAAACAAATCTTCCCTGTGCCTAAGGATCATATGATAATTTGTTGTTGCTTAAATAAGAATAAATAATGAACCAATTAATATGTTTGGTTAAAATTTTGCCGTATAATATTTATTATATTATTTAGGGTACAGATATACATTTACATTCCGATTTTATTAAGTATATTGAATTAAAATTGGAACATATATTGTTTTAGTAACGAAGTACATATACAGAATATAGATATTAAATAATAACCGAACATTTAAGTATATACCTAGTCTATAGGCATTTTACTTGGTAATAATTGTACCGAAGTTTTACTTAGATTGTTACTAATCCAATTATAAGGTCTTTTACAGCTATTGTTTAATAATAATTTTAATATGTGGGAAAACAGTGGTTACTTAAATGGTGCAGATGCCGGTGCAGGTAAAGTGAATTAAATTATGCGTCAGAAGAAGCAGCATTCACCTCTTCTAAATGACCTGGAGTGCAGGTCATGATAAATAGTGAGGAAAAAGAGAGAAGATAACCTATGTTAGTTCCACATCAACAAGGTAGTGCAATAGTCATGTAAGGAAAAAATAAAACAGGTTAAGTACAGTACAGGTACAGTACAGGATTTAGTCAAAAGTATAGTTAAGTTACAGAAGGAACATAGTTTAAACATTATACATTACATATACATTAAGTTACTGAAAACGATTTCGTTCCATTGGTTAATAAATAAATAATGACTTAATAAACTTAAATATAAGTATACAACTTATTCATGATAGATTGTCGTATACTTAAATAAATTGCCATTATTGTTATTATAAATACCTATGTAAGATGTTACATTTCTATGATTTTGAAGGAGCAACTATGCCTATATATTCTTGCCGGCTCTTCTCTGTCGAGACGGCTTTCCGAACCAGTGGTAAATTCATATTTTTTCCTTATACTGACGATTTGAAAAAGTTTCTGGACGAGGTCTGGTTGATGAATGAAGATATGAGTTTGAAAAAATTATTAATTAATATTGATTTGAATACCTACATTTATTGTAAAAATTATTATAATTTTGAATACACATTACGTATTGGAAAAAAAAGAAAAGGAGAGATGTTGCATAAAGATAGAATTATATTACTATAGGCCAGGTGACACATTCTACTCTATCGCTGGTATGGAGCGGACGCGTCCCTGAGTTGTGTGTACTAACTGATACTGGTGTTTAGGTATATAGACTAGCATACCCGAATAGAGCATATTTTATTTTATTTAATAAAATAATTGGAAAGAATTAAAAATTTCTAAAATAAAGGAGGGATGTAGTGTATGTGAGTGAAAGAGAGGGAAGTATTATGTCATCTCTTGCGCACGTGCAACGGTGACACCGCTCACACAGCTCAGTTGGCTGCAGGCGGTCGGAGTGAGAGGACGTGTGCGTCTAAGAGCCGATACTAGGGAAGGACATACACTACAGGTTCAAAGAGTCCCCCTTTCCAAAGTGTATCGATAACGAGGTCATCATAAATGATTACTAACAAGCTGATTTTTTTGTTTTCACTTAGTTCAACAGACATATTGTGCTACAAATTGCGTAATAAATATTTGAGAACCATCAAATCAAAAATTTTTATCCTTGTTATCTCTGTTAGCTACCACAATCGAGACTTTCGTACACGAAATTATTCGGTGTCTCATCAAAATAAAGCTACAAACGGAAAATCAGCTTGATAGTAGTCACTTGCAAAAATGGGCGATGTGTCCTGAACTAAAATAAATAACTTCATATTATGAATGATTTATGTCATACTAATACACAAGTCAAAGAAATCCTATGAAGAATGTTTGAACCTAAGGTATACAGGGTGTAATCGTTAAGTGAGCACAGGCGATTATTCCGTAACTATAACAGATATCAAAAAACCTTCAACTGATATTGAAAGTACTATACCTAATGAGTAAAATGACAATAATAATTTTTTAAAAATAAAACGAGAAATATCCAAAAATGTTACATGAAACGCTCCCATACGTTGTCCCATACAATGTTCGAGACGACATCCTCGATTTGGAATACCATTGTATTCCACATCGAGCTCTATTTACAGTCTCTAAATGAACTTTCATTAAAATTTGTGAAATAATTATAGCACAAAATCAAATAACAAAGCAAAACCTTTCATATTAAATGTTTGAAATAGTCATATTTCATACTAAATGTATGGGAGCGTTTCATGTAACATTTTTGGATATTTCTCGTTTTATTTTTAAAAAGTTATTATTGTCATTTTACTCATTAGGTACTTTCAATAGGTATGAGTTAAAAGTTTTTTGATATCTGTAATAGTTATGGAATAATCGCCTGTGCACACTTAACGATTACACCCTGTATAAAATAAAACGATCATTACATTTCAAACCAACGTTTATTTTGTAAATTTACATCAACATAATTTAATCATGTTTATTATTAGAACTTAGTCAGTATTTAATATTTATAATACTTTAAATCCTGAAGTCTGAAGACAATGCTTTTAGTCCCAATAGAAAATGACATTACGTCCGCTCATATTGCAAACACTAACTTAAAGTAAAAATATAAAATTATTAAACAATTTAAAAATTTTAATATTTTGTGCGAAGTTTCAACACAACTGAGAAGGCACGGAGTGCGCGGGCGATATACGCGGGTGGCGGGCGGTGAGGTAAGGCTCGCTCGCCACCGAGCCGGCAGCTACTTGCGAGTTGCGACCCGTTAGAACCGGTTTACGCATCAAAACACGTCAAAACATTGAACCGAATAATTCGGCCGAATATTCGGTTCGGTAAGGTTCTAGCCGAATAGTATTCGGTATTCGGTTATTCGGTGAAACCACTATTCGGCGCATCTCTATACATGATATAGGATGGGGTTTAATAAATCAAACATCATAATATAAAACCTTATTACATTTATTCTTATAAAAAATAAGTCTTATGTAGGTGTAAAATAAATATAAAATGCATCTCATAGAGATTACATTCACTCTGACTATTTTCACCACTTATAGAGTTTTATAAGAGAAGATATAATTACAATAACCCTTTTCCTGTTTTTAACGCCTTTTTTACCATTAATCAATAAAAATATAGTAGTAGTATCCATTAAATACTATCTAATATAATATTTCGAATATAGGACGTGAAAAAATATACAATAATGGAGAAACCATTTTTCAATGAAGGCAATAACATGGTATTTTTGCAGTGTATTAAAAAGTATATATTATCTGTATCAAAATATGTACTATTTTGCTGTCATTTTTATTATGATTTTCTTTGTTCATTTCACATTTCTTTGAAATGAATACTCACTGCAAAAAAAAAAATTAAAACTTTTTTGCATCGAATTTTGAGATAACACAAATTTTATTTTTCGACTTGTTTATCATATAATTTGAAATATTTGGGGTAAAATTGGCCATACTCCATAGAATCCTATAGTATCGTACTTTGTCCTCAAGACTAAATTGATTGATTATAGATACATAATCAATTGATTGATTATACATGTACATGTACCTATCCTATTATAAAAACTCCCTTTTATAATATAAATTTCATCACCACAAGGAAGACACATTGTATTTTCTCATAATACCTTAAAAATAGTTAATATTTTTGATACTTAGTTCCTAAGTATAATATAATTTGAATAAGCTTGCTTGAATTTTGAGTATTTATATATTTTGATTGTGTCGTAAGTACTGCTTTAGTTTTTTCATAAAAGGTGCAGTCACATTACTAAACTAAATTCTCATAGGTAAGTAAAATCAATAATCGTGTTAAATAATATCGAAATGGTTCGTGTAAATATACACACGGCTGCTGCTCGCCAGTTCTCTTCGCTTGAACTCGGCTTGACACGCTGCCGCGTGTCTAGATAACAGACAGATTTGTGGTATTTTATGGGCCTTCTTCACAATGTTTATTATCGGCCGTTATTGTAGATGTATTCATAATTGCCGTAATAGAAGCAAATATTATTTTTCAGATGCTTTAATATTAAGATCGACGGTCATGTTGGACCAACACTGCCCATTGTGTAGATGGCCCATTAGAATTCAGAAATAACTTTTACAACAACCATTTATCAATATTTTAATCTAAGTTAGAAACATTGGAACAACAACTTTTGACAACACCCTAAAATAAAATAAAAAAATAATAATATTATGTATGTCCTGGATTTGTTTATTTTGTGCAAATACAGCCGTATTATGCTTTAAAAAACCGGCCAAGTGCGAGTCGGGCTCGCGCACAAAGGGTTCCGTAGCAGCAAATATAATAAATTACAGTTAAATCAACCTATCCCAAAAACTATAAGAGATACTTTGATCAAACCAAAAATCGTTGAAAGAGTTAATTAGCATGCATCACCTCTATTTTTTTTAGAATTTTATACCCCGTAGTTATAAAAATAGAGGGGGGGGGACATACTTTTTACGACTTTGAGAGCTGATATCTCAAAAACCGTTCACTTTAAGAAAAATGTTTTTTAGAAAACTTTATATCATTTTAAAAGACCTTTCCATTGATACCCCACACGGGTATGTACATCGAAAAAAAAAATTTCATCCCTCAGTTACATGTATGGGGGGCCCCACCCCCAATTCTTTTTTTTACTATTTAGTGTCATATTTTTGTAGCGGTTCATACAACACATATTCCCATCAAATTTCATCACTGTAGTACTTATAGTTTCCGAGTAAATCGGCTGTGACAGACGGACAGACGGACAGACGGACAGACGGACATGACGAAACTATAAGGGTTCCGTTTTTGCCATTTTGGCTACGGAACCCTAAAAAACAGTATAACTTTATAACAGTAAGATTAAAAATTTAATTAAAATACCTGCAATGTTATAAAAATGAAATTTTCATGATATTCTATAAAATAAATATCACAGTCGTCATGTGAAATAATATATTATAATATAAACGCACCTGTTCTTGAACTGTTGATTTTTTAGTACCTTATGTTTTTTTTGCCCTATAAAATACATTCAGTTATAGTATAATATTATCTACTTACAACTTTGGTACATAAAAAATACATCTTAACAAAAAATAAACCAATTTAAAATCACCGCAATCGTTATAATTCTTATTTAGTAGACTTATAAATTATCCTAATTGTAAAAATTAATTCAATATGTAAACAACATTAATATTTTGTTGTTACAAAAAATCCAATGTACTTCATTTCAAGATGTTGTTTTCTGCATTATTTTAACAGGGGATTTACTTTTATCATCATCATCAATTTGCATATTACTTACAATTATTACCTACAACATCTAGGCATTTCTGAAGTCATCATCCAACTTAAATAATGATGTACAATTGTACAGTCACTCTTTGATCGCATACAAAGGTAATTGTTATTTATTACTACTAACGAAGTGATTACACGTGTTTTATATTCCTTATTTAATAACAGTACTATTTGATATTTAGTTTTGTAGCATTCAATTGCATTATAAATGAGAATTTTGTAAGATTAGAAATAATTCGAACACGAGGCAGGATTGTAACCTGCGTCTTTTGTGGGATTTTCCATAAGCAAAAACGGAATAGTAGAAGAAATTTAATTTCATTGTTCTGGCGGGATCACGTGAAGCCGAGAGTTGGAGTATTTCCAGCAAGGCGAAAGACGCGGGTTTGAATCCCGCCTCATGATCGTTTTTTCCTATTCTCAAAAAAAAAAAAACCGGCCAAGTGCGAGTCGGGCTCGCGCACAAAGGGTTCCGTAGCAGCAAATATAATAAACTTATTTGATCTATCTTATAAGGTTCAGCCATCGTTTTCAGTGTAAGCACAATAACTTAACCAAAATTACAGTTAAATCAACCTATCTCAAAAACTATAAGAGATACTTTGATCAAACCAAAAATCGTTGAAAGAGTTAATTAGCATGCATCACCTCTATTTTTTTTAGAATTTTATACCCCGTAGTTATAAAAATAGAGGGGGGGGGACATACTTTTTACGACTTTGAGAGCTGATATCTCAAAAACCGTTCACTTTAAGAAAAATGTTTTTTAGAAAACTTTATATCATTTTAAAAGACCTTTCCATTGATACCCCACACGGGTATGTACATCGAAAAAAAAAATTTCATCCCTCAGTTACATGTATGGGGGGCCCCACCCCCAATTCTTTTTTTTACTATTTAGTGTCATATTTTTGTAGCGGTTCATACAACACATATTCCCATCAAATTTCATCACTGTAGTACTTATAGTTTCCGAGTAAATCGGCTGTGACAGACGGACAGACGGACAGACGGACAGACGGACATGACGAAACTATAAGGGTTCCGTTTTTGCCATTTTGGCTACGGAACCCTAAAAAAACATCAATACCATCATGAAACTACTGAGAATACACCTTTAAATTTTCCAATAGATAGTTTACGAGTAAATAAGTTTTGATACATAATCACTGTCTCTATATTCTTTAACGATTAGCTATAAGCAAGGCTATAAGCTATGAAGACACAATACTTCACATCTTGATGTTTCACATAAAAAGTACCTAGGTGTTACTATTTTGTGTCATGCTTCTAAATTCATAATATTTAAATAGTAATGTTCTACTTCTTCTTTAATTTAATGAATTATATCATTTTAAACACTAGACATTCTTGCAACTCTGATACTACTTGGAAAATGCGGTGGTACAGTATGAAGTGGTGTCGGTAAATGTCATTGTCAATTGTTTAAGTCTTACATTAAAATCTATATTTATAATTAAACTAAATCACATAACAATATTCTTAAAATAATTGAGCAATTATAACTAAGACTCTTTCAATTTTCCACTAACAACTCCATTTGAAAGACCATTTGAAACTACATTTGAAATAGCATTTGACACTCCATTTGATACTCCATTTGACACTACATTTGACAGTCCTTTTGATACTCCATTTGACACTCCATTTGATACTCCATTTGAAACACCATTTGAAAAACCATTTGCATTTGTAATAGGTTTATAGTTTCTTTCGTCAGATTTTACGTAATTTCTGTAATAGAAACTGCCAAACATATAGAGGAATATTCCAGCGTTGAGAGACAGTAAAAAGTTGATGAATTTGGGGTAGTTGCAGTCACAGAACATGACACTGAAGTTGTGGTAGAAGATAATGCAGAATTGGATCTGGAAGAAGGAAATAATAAATCGGTAAATAGAATTAAAGAAACAATAACACTTATAGTCAATGTATTGGATCTGTTAGAAGATTATAATAAATCAATAAGAACAACTCAAGACAAAGTTAAGCATATCTATACTAATATTATAAAGCTGAAGAGTTTGTTTGTTTGTTTGAACGCGCTAATCTCGGGAAGTACTGGTCCGATTTGAAAAATTCTTTCGGTGTTAGATAGCCCATTTATTGAGGAAGGTTATAGGCTATATATCATCACGCTACGACTAACAGGAGCGGAGCAACGTGGGTGAAACCGCGCTGAGCAGCTAGTAGTCAATATAACGTTAGGATTCACAGAAAAGCAACCGTTTCAAATGCTTTGCTTAATCAAGAAGGTTAGATTGATTAGGTAATAAGATTTTAACATTCAAATATTGTGTCATTGTGTTTTGTGTTAATGAATTTAAACTGAGTATCAAAATTCTTAATTGTTATTCATAAGATAGTTGAATTTAATAGAGCATTAGGTACAATCTTAATAATGATAATAGTTGATGTCGGAATTGATAAAATTCTAATTGGTATTCATATTTCTAAACCAGGCGGGGACCACAGGACAGCACGGGGTTTACTCAGTTTGGGCTCCTGTCTCCCACTTCAGTATTATAACTGGTATTTTGTATTTTTTGTAATTTTTTTATTGTGGGAGGAAATAAATGAATTTTGAATTTGGAATTTCTCTGAATATAATAGAGCAACTTTCATATTAACAATACTTGATGATAAAACAGGTTTAATAAAAAAAGGTAAAGAAAGAACTTACCAGTTGCAAGGTGGTGACATGTCTCTTCCACCAAAGGAATTTCTGGTATTGTGGGCCAAGACCAGAAATCAGATAGTATGAGTACATGATGATGTGGATAAAGGAGTTTATCACACCCAGCAACGTTCCGTGACCACCTGAAATTAAAAAAGACATACCCTTAAAAATATTAAAGGCTGAAAATGATGTTAATTGAAATAAGGTAATCATTCATAATGATATAAGTGAAGTCCCATGTTCCCTAGTGGGGTAAGGGGGATGGGATAATGCATCCGATTATACAGCTGTTTTAATGATCGATTTTCTTTAGGGACAAGTAGGTAGTCAGCCTTCTGTATACTGCCAGACCAACCTTTTTTTTCTCTACTGGGTATCGAACCCAAGACCCTTCAGTTCTATACTCAAGCGTCAATTACGTACCAAGGAGTCGGTTAAATTCTTTATCATAATATGAATACAGGAAAACAATATGGTTATTCTGGAATCAAGATCTACAAAAGTTTTCAAAGTAACAAAAATAAGGTTTTAAACGTTACTCTTTTTAACTGCATGACGAAGGTCAGCACACTAAGGGATATTTTTTTGAGTAGGAAGTTTTAAAGTTACAAAAAATGCGTTTTATGGTCTGCTTTTTTGATTGTAACATGAAGGTAACAGATAAAAGGTTATTTTGTTAAACAGAAAGAGTCGCAATTGAAACTATAAATGTGATGATGATCAGTAGGCAATCTGTAGGGCATAATAGCGCCTTTATATTATATTTATACTAATATTACAAAGCTGAACAGTTTCTTTGTTTGTTTGAACGCGCTAATCTCAGGAACTACTGGTCCCATTTGAAAAATTATTTTGGTGTTAGATAACCCATTTATCGAGGAAGGCTATAGGCTATAATATATTATTATTATCATCATGCTAAGACATTAGGGTATATAGTTTCAAATTTCAAGTCTTAAATATAGATAGATACTGAGGAACTAACCTGCCAAGAATTTAGTACCAATCCAAGCGCAAATAGGCATCATAGTGTGATGGTAAAGATGGAGGAACGATATCTGTCTATTTTTCTTCCTCAAAACAAAGAATATCGTGTCCAGTAATTCGATTATTTTCGCAAAGAAGTACCACCAGACTGCAGCTGCCATCTATTAGAAAAATCATATATTTTTTATTATTATTAGAAAAATATATTTGCCAATGATTTGGACCATATTATACTTAGAGATTAATCACTTTGAATCTATGAGATTCAAAGTGATTAATCTCTAAGTATAAATAAATAAATAAATATTATAAAAAATGTTTAGATTTTGAGTTTCTGGTAACTCTGTCTGTTTGTCTTCTTTAAGAATCAGCCACTGAACCGATTTGGATGAAATTTTGTACTAATATAGTTTACAACCCGAGTAAGGACATAGGATAGTTATATTTGGAATCTATATTATATCCTGGATATCCCACGGGATCGGAAATATGCGTGATTTCTTTATACAACGCGGGCGAAGTCGTGGGCGGAAAGCTACAAATAAATTAAATTTAATATCATGTAACATACGGTCTATGAAATAAAATTGTTATTTTTTCGATTCGATTAGCTACAGTGAACATTTGGCTTAATGTGTATTGTGTAGCAAGAAATGAACAAGGAATTAACGAAATATTATCTTCGCGTTTTTTCTTCGTTTACAGTTTAATAGCCGAATAAATAACTCATTATACCATTATTACTTAGAGCAGTAAAAAGCACGATTTAAACAACGGTTTTAATACAAATTAGTGTAATCCTTAAACAATTTTAATTGTCGAAGTTTTTAATAAGCACAAGCACATATCGATAATGTGTAATATTGCCTCGGTGATGAAATCAACTACCCTCCTTTTCTTGTTTTTAACTGATTGACGTGACATGCTAAAATTTATAATTTAAAAAGTCGTATTTTTTATACTTATTATCTTTTTTTCAGATTTTTTACAATTATCATTAAATACTTGTCAGATAAATAAGCGCTCTACCCTTTATTTAACTCCAAAACTATTAAGTTAAAATAATTCCTATTTTATTAAAAATAACTATTTTTAGTTGTAGGTTGTAGGTATATTAAAATATTTAATATCTTCACCCACTACCTACTATTCTATGTCACTTCTAAACTCTACATTTTCTTTAAAAAAATATGATCTTACCACAAAAAAATTTAAACACAGTCTAACTTTAAACCAGGGATCTGTCACTTTAATAGATGTCTATGTGAATACGACAAAACCAGATTAAAGAGAACCCGCGCTAGTTTAAACCCTGTCTTAAGTTTTTTTGTGGTAAGACTGATATTTTTTTATTTATTATGAAAATATAAACTCACCCTTCTTGCTTTCGGGCTGTCTGAATAATCGACGGGCTGACATGAGAAATTATAGTCATTCCACCAACCCGATACTAAACCCTGTAAAAATAAGTTTTTTTCTTACTAACACATAAAAAAATAAAAAAGGAAACCAAATCTGTAAATCACGGACATATTATAACAATAGGTATGTGAACGCCAGAATTTGCAGTAACAAATAACTAAAGCCAACGCATAAAGCGGTTATTACAATGCTACTGCATTGCAATAACTGATTTGTGCGTTTATTTTAAAGTTCATATTCCATTTTAACCGTTAAATGTTATTTTTTACGGCTGTTAAAAAACCAAATGTCAAAGGACACAGATTTCGGTCAATGCGCCATTTGTTTTATAATGCGGAAATTTTGCCAGTACTTTAGTAAATTTCCATATATATAAGTCGTTTATTATCACACTTCATCATCACTACATAGTATAAAACAAAGTCGCTTTCTATGTCCCGATGTCCCTTTGTATGCTTAAATCTTTAAAACTACGCAACGGATTTTGATGCGGTTTTTTTTAATAGATAGAGTGATTCAAGAGGAAGGTTTTAGTATATAATTTATTAGGTTTTAAACAAAGCGGGTGAAGCCGCGGGCGGTAAGCTAAGTATATTATAAGCTTCATTTGTTTGTTTGTGTGAAACCGACTCTTTTAGACTCGATTTTGACCCGGACAGATTTAATTCAAACTTTGTACATTAATTATCAAGGACAATACAATAATTTCATAATTATTTAAAACGTGTTTTTTTTAGTTCTTTTTTTACAACTACTTATATGAATAATTATTTTCTTAGGTAATACTAGATAACTGTTTCATCTTAATATGCTATGGAAAAAAATGTACAAATTTATAATATACTTATATTATATTAATAGTTAGCTATTCTTTTTTCAACATAATCTGCTTTGAATTTTTAATTTATGCAAAACGAAAAGTAATTCACCATAATTCTAAATATAATGTAGAATGTAGATCCTGTAATTTTATATTTATTAATAATTCTGAATTAATTAAATTGAATTAGCATAATAAACATTTTCACATTTAAGCCTTTTTAAACAACTTTTTGTCAAATATTTTTTCATGAACCATACATACCTATTACCTAGTAACAAAAAAAATGTTTGCACGTGCTAGCCAAAAAATGTAATAATTATTTAACTCGTTCTTTACATACGGATATAATAAAAATTATTATATGTAACACAAAAAAATACTTATAAGTACAATGAACATAACTACGTTGTTATTTGCGTTGGTAGGTACGTGTAATTTAAACCTACAATATTATACATTCTTACTGCGCGGCCACACATGGGAAGTAAGAAGGAAAGTAGGCAGAGACATAGTGTGGACACGTTACTCGTCATGCCACTCGTCGTGCTCATCGTCCAGGCTCACTGCTCCCTATTTTGTCAGTATTTGCGCGCAAGTCAAAGGACCGGCAATACGAGTGCGAAATGCCAGAGAGGGCAATGTTGCGGCGAATAACGGCAACGCGATGAGCAGAGCGATGAGCAGAGCGATGAGCAGAGCGATGAGCAGCGCGAGGAGCATAGTGTGGCCGCGACATCACATTATTTAAAGTTAAGATTTTCTCTACCTAGTACCAAAAACAATAAAGTTGGGTAGGCCCAACATTTTTACATTCCTTCTACTCTCTTACTAAGTATTTGTTTCTGATCCAAACTCTAACAAACAAAGATATTTTGAATTAATTTCAGTTTTTACGCTGTTTACTTTCTTGTCAATCTTCGTTGCGTATCGTCCTTTTAATTTTGGCGGGAGGCGGAGAGTGTCCGTTCTGTAGCGTTTAGCTACTATTATGCATTTATTAGAACTATTTATTATGATAACCTTACCTCATACACCAAGAAGATGCTCATCAAAATCTGCGACACATTGTACACAACAATTGTGTTCTTCAATGAATACGGTTTCCTATCTCGCATGTACCGAGGGCCCACGGATGTACAGAAGTACAAGTATGTCGCTAGCAACGTGATGAGAGGCCCTGGACCCGACATCAACCACCAGTTTTCTGTACGAGGATCTAAAAAGAAATCAATTATTAGCTTCGTGGACATAAATCTACTAGCTGTCCCGACTAAAATGGTTCTGCCTTACTCTTTAAAACTCAAACATTCAAACAAACTCAAACTCATTCAATTCATCAAATTCATTCAATTAGACTTCTTCTAGAAGCCCTGTGTATCGTCATAACATAGTTGTACCATTAACCACCGATTCGGAAAGCAGTGTCTACGGAGAAGAACCGGCAAGAGCTCCGTAACTGCTCTTTTAAAATCATGATAATTATACATTCGATGTACCTAATTCTCTTTTGATTACGATAGCCTCTAACAATATAAAATATAGCCTAATTCACCTTCTGTTGGGGAAAGTACTTTACAAATCGTTAAAATAGTTTCGGAGCCTATGCAATTTAAACAAACACATAGTGTAATCTTTCTTCTTTAAAAAAATAGCTTTGGCTAAGACATAACTCAGGCCCCGGAATCACAGACAAACGTACAGTACTCCAAACTTAATAATGCGCATGCAGATCTTCGCTTCTTATCGTATTTCCAGAAACACCCGAATCACCCCGAATCATTGAATCATAAGTGCCCTAAACAATGCACTTGCATGTTGCACTTTGTTCGAAAGAAATAGGATTCAATTCAGAGTCATACACAATCGAAAACAATTCGAGCGGTAGCTGACGGTAGCCTGTCAGTCAAAAAATTCAAAAATCCGTCAGTTATATATTGGTGGTGACCGCACGTATTATCTCTGTATGGAATTATATAGAGTTGCTGTTACATACCCTTCTTAGTTTTGTTTCTAAGTTGAATTTTCCGATAAATGATTATTTACACAGGTAGCAGATAGCAGTGGGGAAAGTGAAAATTAATAAGAGCATAATGAAAGTTCTGATCATTCTACGATATCAGAAATAGAGATAATCCCTGATTTTGTAAATCCTTTGGACTGAGATTTTAATGATTAGATTTCTACAATTTAAATGTAAACCAGTGTTTGAAAATATTTTTTTTAAATATAAACTTTGTCTTATTTTAACCTTCCATACATCCACCATTACGCCAGCTTCAGTAAGACACTTTAATAGTTCTAAGTATAGAATTTTCCAAGTAAATCAATATAACAAATATGTATTCGCAATCGTGTAGCTTATCCTCGCTATTAACTTACTTTAAATTATCGAAACAAATTTCGTTACTTTTCTCTTTTACCATAAAATCGCAATAAAACTCATAATTCTAATAAACTATGCATGAAGAAAATAGATTTAACCACTCTATATACATATCGTCTTCGGAGGCTCGGGGAATATGACAGTTGCCGAACAGTGACGAATTTTTCTATGCGCATTATTAGTTTGGGAGTACTGTACGTGTAAGTACAAAGTAAAAACATTTCGCAGTCATCTGGTTGAATCTGCTATTTGACTATCGTCAAAATATGTCATTCAATGAACTTTTTTTATTGTATTTCTTTGAAGTGTAGTACTTTTGACCAACAAAGTCATATCTCTCATAAGGATATCGCACATGTCGTAAAAAACCTATTTGCCACAAATATTATACTACAATGTTGGTTATCCACGTGTTATTCTATAGATTAACGCTTACTTCATCTCTCACTGTGTCAATGTACATAAGTTAGTACCTACATTGTGTGATTGGAGTTATGGTTTTATTCATACTTGAATAAACAATGTTTAATGAAAAATTATTGCGATGTTATGTAATATTTAGTAACTAAGTATATCATTATCTATACTTAATATTATAAAGATAAAGAGTTGGTTTGTTTGTTTGAACGTGCTAATCTCAGGAACTACTGTTCTGGTTTCTTTTGGTGTTAGATAGGCCATTTATCTAAGACCAACAGAAACGGAGGCACGCGGGTGAAACCGCGGAGCGCAGCTAGTATAATATATATACATAATAGTATTCTAGTACCTGTATGTTTTATATTAGGTATTGCTTTTTTCGTTCAACCAGCACATTTGTAGACTTATATATTTATGTAATTGGCATTTACCTATATATCTACCAGATCTATTGTCTTTGTATCTCCCTAAAGTAGGTATATGTACATATTATTATATTATTCTACGTCTTGTAAATATTGAGTCGCAATTATAATAATTCAAGTTAATTTGTTTTCAGATTCTTTGAAACAATGAAATTGACGTGTCAGTTAATTGATTAATAACCAATATTCTAGATCTTTCCGATTCTTAGAGCGTTGTATAGGCGTCTGTTACAATTACCATGTAATATGTTTTTTATACATTGTTACACAATTATGCAAATATCACAATATCTATACAAATACTCATATTATATAGCTGAACAGTTTGTATGTTTGCTTGAACTTATAACGGGAACCACGGGTCCGATTTGAAAAAATATTTCACTGTTAGATAATAGGAAACCTTAGAATTACCGTGGCTCCGCTTTTGTTGGTCTTAGCGTGAGGATATTTAGCCTATACCTACTCACTATAGCCTTCCTCGATAAATGTTCTATCTAACCCCGACAGAATTTTTCAAATCGGACCAGTAATTCCTGAGGATAGCGCGTTCAAAAAAACAAACTCTTCAGCTTTATAATATTAGTATAGACGTATCAACACACTAAGACCGGAGCGGAGTAATGCGTGTAAAACCACGGGGAAGGTTTTAGTATATTATAATTTATTAGGTTTTAGACAAAGCGGGCGAAGCCGCGGGCGGTAAGCTAGTAAAAGTAAAAAAGTAATTATCTAGCTTTATAGTTTATTTTAATGAAATGAAATGAAATGAAATGAAATGAAAATTTATTTGTTTGAATTGTGGTTACAAAGTCCTTACAATAAATTTCATGTCCGCACAATTCGCCAAGAAATTGGCATACAAATATTTATATTATGCTTATTTAATTTTATAATTAAACTAATTAACGTAAATTACTTATTATTTAAACAATATATTATTTACATTAGTTCATTAGATCATTTTAAATTATACCTAGTATAGCAATATCACAATTTTATTTATTACAAGTTGATTATTATTATTATTATTTTTTTTTACTACAAATCAATTAAATTTATACAAATAATTACAATATTATGTCATTATTTTGATTTTTGAAAAAATTCTTTTAAGTCATAATAACATTTTTCAATTAGCCAGGCTTTTAAACGCTTTTTAAAAATATTAAATGGCAAGTCCCTCAAAGATTTGGGAATTTCGTTGAATATATGTATACACATAACAGATGCATTTTTTTGGTATAAGGCCGTACGGCATTTAGGCATCAGCAGCCTTGTAGGGTCTCTATTGCCAAGTTGATATCCTTCTTTTGCAGATCTAAACAAATCCTTATGCTTCTTAGCAAAAATACAAGATTCTAGGATGTACAAACCAGTTAATGTTAATAGTTTGCATTTTTTGAAGAGTGGTCGGCAAGAGTCCATTGGGGACGCATTACAGAGAGCCCTAACACATTTCTTTTGTCCAATAAAGACACCCTTTACATTCGTTGAGTTTCCCCAAAACAGTATACCATATCTTAGCACGGACGCAACGTAAGCATGATATGCTGTCAGGGCAGCTTCATACGAAATCGTTTTTTTTAGTTTTCTTAGGGCAAATACGAACTGGTTAATTTTAGTACAGATTATTTCACAGTGTAACTTCCAGTTTAAATGCTCGTCAATTAGTACCCCGAGAAACTTTGTACTATCTACTTGCTTTATTTGTTTGTCATTGTATTCTAGATTTATGCTAATTTTATATGTCTGATAAATAAAAAATTGTATAAATTTTGTTTTCGTCATATTGGGTGTCAAATCATTACTCTCAAGCCATGTCATAATAGAATTTAATGTATTGTTCAATGTCATGTTAAAGTCAGAATCTTTTTGATTGTCAGGAATTGTCAAACATATGTCATCAGCAAATAATGCACAATTATAATTCGTCACGTTTGGTAAATCATTAATATAAATTAGAAATAGTAAAGGTCCTAACATGCTTCCTTGTGGTACACCACACGTATTATACTCATAAGCTGATTTATACTGCGTCATTTCATGTTTTTGATTTAAATTTGAGATTTCTACACACTGTTTTCTTCCGGATAAGTAACTCTTGATTAAGTCATAGGCAATGCCTCTGATTCCATATTGTTCGCACTTATTCAATAATATGTCATGGTTAACCACATCAAATGCCTTTGTCAAATCAAAAAATATTGATATTACAGACGTCTTTTTATCAATGCTCTCAGTTATACTTTTTAACACGGAAAATATAGACATCTCTGTGGATTTGTTTTTTTGGAAACCACTTTGTTGTGAACTTATAACATTATTTTTTAGAAAGAACGTTGATAATCTTTTGTATATAGCCTTTTCAAAGATTTTTGCAAATATAGAAATTAAAGTAATGGGGCGATAATTGTTAATCTCGCTCCGATTTCCTCTTTTGTGTAAGGGTCTTATCACTGATAGCTTCAGCATTTCTGGAAATATACCTTGATCGAAACATTTATTTAAAATATTTTCCAGAACATGTGCTATATACTCTTTACATTCCTTGAGTATAGTAGTACAGATAGAGTCATAGCCAACAGCTCTTGTATTTTTGAGTGACTGAATAATATTTAAGATTTCTGTTATGGAAGTAGGAGCAATAAAGATACTTTTACTGACTGGGTTGATATTATTTTTATAATTTTTATTCATAGGTCCTGTACTTGATTTGATTTTATTTTTAGTAATATTTATAAAATAGTCATTAAATTTATTAGCAATAATCATAGGTTCATTCATGTCAATATTATCTATATTAAGTTTGTCAATGCATGTTTTCAGTATATTATTATTACTAT
The DNA here is from genome assembly GCF_905220415.1 of Colias croceus. NCBI lineage: Eukaryota > Metazoa > Arthropoda > Insecta > Lepidoptera > Pieridae > Colias > Colias croceus. The sequence continues at coordinate 10,757,363 of NC_059542.1, read as the reverse complement.
TATTTTTTATTACATCCCAGGTTAATCGTCAATAAACATTATTACCTATTTGAGAGCTTGATAAAAAAATGTATTTGTTTTCGATATCATAGGCCAATCATTCAAAATGCATAGATTTATCACTTCACAAATCCAAGTGGCATTTCTGAACAGTTGTTACATTAGGTATTAGATATAAAGTAATTATGTAACCTTATTTCATAATCAAAATTCAAAAATATACATACCAAATTACATTAAGGGCTGATTTTTCAATCCTCGGTTATTACTTATTCGTCGAATCTGGGGGCACGGTAGTGCCCCCGCCAAGACGAGCAAAGCGAACAACCGAAGCGCACGGGCACTACCTACCTTTTCTCGAAGCGCTTCGACGTTTTTTTGAACCCTCATAACTTGGGTTTGGATTATGCTAGATCAACAAAATTTTCGGGATATATTGCCAATAGCGGACTTATTGAAAATATTAAGTTTTAATTACATTAGCTTTTATACTTCAGATTTTATTTATATCTAAAAAACGCTAATTTCGTCACTGACTCACTGATGATCATCAAAATTCTTAAGGTATTTCCTAATGTCCTAGAAAGCTGAAATTTTGTATGTAAGCTAGTATTAGCACACAAACAACAAAAAAATTATAAAACTTGTAACTTTCATCCCCCAACCCCTTAAACTAGGGAATGGGAGTTTGTATGAGACCTGTAATTTTAAATTAAATTTTCGATGACGCTAGAGGTCTAATCTAATAATCTAAAACTTGGTTCCCCTAGATATATATATGCATAGGTACTCCTTGTTAAAAAAAAATTAAAAATTTAACCGACACATAAAATTTTGTTACAAACAACTTACAAAAAGAAATGAAATCCCACCAAAAACATTTTCATGTAAAATGTTGCCAAGACGATCCCATATGACTCGCACTGTGAAAAAGTTATCAGATCTCATGTAGAGCCAAGCTTCTAACACTACACGCCCTAACTCTACAAGGCCTAACTTCACAAACTCTACACCTTAGTCAAAATATGTGGCTTGGCCGTTCGTTACTACAAGAACTATTGTATAACACAAAAGTAATGAACAGTGAATTAATTAATTTTTCACCTTACGCCGATGTGAATGTAGCGAAATGGCCAAGCCACATATTTTGACTAAGGTGTAGAGTTTGTGAAGTTAGGCTTTGTAGAGTTAGGGCGTGTAGTGTTAGAAGCTTGGCTCTACATGAGATCTGATAACTTTTTCACAGTGCGAGTCATATGGGATCGTCTTGGCAACATTTTACATGAAAATGTTTTTGGTGGGATAACTTATTAAACTACCATTCCAAAAATGTATTCTTTGTCCGTCTTTGACATTTTACGGGTGACATTTTAATATTATCGTACGTAATACTTTATTGGGTGGATAAGTTTTATCCATGGATAAATCAAAAATTAATGCAAAATCGGCCCTAAATCATTTAACCATCCCAATTGAAAATTTCCCAAGACCTGAAACTTGATATTAAATCCCTTGTAATATTAATAAAATATACAACAGTATGTTAATCATTTTGTGCGATGTGCGATGTTTACAGCTTATTTCCTTTATCATAAAAATCACAACTATTCAACGGTGTTACCATAACAATATAAAGGTACTTAGGCTGGTTGCAGAGCTTGACCGACCATCAGTGCGTACATCAGTCGCGCCTGTCATATGTATGGAAATTCATAAAACCGTTCATAGCTAGACCGACCATACGCAAGCGGATTGTCATGCGCATATGTGTCATAGTCATACACATTGTTGATGCGTATCGTCAGGACCGACGGTACGCACTGATGGTCGGTCAAGCTCTGCAACCAGCCTTATAAATAAAATTAACATTCGATACGCGAAGATACTAAAGTGCATTGTATCGTGGAATACGTAACGATCAATTAACTGTGAACTACAATAATATTATTATTTCTATCTCGTTTTGTTATACTAAATTAGATTTTCGGACTAGATATTTAAGTCTATTTTTGACTACGCAAATTAGGACCCTGTTCAAACGCTTTTTTACGTCGTAGTCATTTTTCATTGGTATTTCCTTGCTTATGAATATATTTTTCTAAGCAAAATTTATTTTGACTTCAATTTTTTGCATTCATAATCGAATCGAAGTTAATTATTTTTGAACATGCATCGAGCAGTTAAAATTTATGACCTGCGAATTCAAAGTTGTTTATTACCTGTTTTGTAAAAATATATCAAAACTTGTATTTTTAACCATTTATAATATCCGCCAACCCGCACTTGGCCAGCGTGGTGGATTATGGCCTGTACCCTCATAGGAGGCCCGTGTCCCAGCAGTGGGATCGTATATGGGCTGATGATGATAATCTGTAGAAACAATAATAGAATAGTCCAGAAACATCACTGAACCGGTATAAAACCGGTTAACACAATTATTTTTCTATTAAAGATGTTAGTTTTATAAATTAACGGATTTAAAACACAAATTCTATGGAAAATTTAAGCCAAAACTTACAATAGACAGAACATACTTACCTATCTATGAAAAATAGCGTGTTTTATGAATTTTTTTTTTTTGTAAATTGTAGAACAGAGGAAAGTGCATTCGAAACATTTTTCAATTATATTTGGAGCTCAAGAATTTATAGGATAAGCAGAGACAATTTTTCCTTAAATTTAACTCATTTCAAAGATACGGATATAACAATAGGGACAAAAATAGTAAGCAAAATGAAACATGATCTAGTTCAAAATAATAATATTATTGCATTATTGCTAGCTAGTAATAATGGTATAATCTTGGTATAATACAAAGGTAACACTGGTATGTATATTTATCTGAGGTATTTCCTCATATCGTAATAAGTGTTATCAAGAAAATACATAGGTAATAGAAACAAATGTAAGTGTAACAAGTTTTACTTCTCACAAAATATATAGTATCTATACATTGTCGATATATCTGATAACTATTCGCGAACATTTTGTAAGTCCTTCATATAAAATAGCATTCTTTCATACAATTCAAATTAAATTTTAACCAAGGATTGAAAAATCAGCCCTAAACACAATATAGAATACTTATGTAATACGTAATATGTAGTGTAATTATGTTTAGTAGATATACCCCGTAGGCCGTATACCATGCAAGTGTAGCCGTGGTCTAGTCGTATAGGATATTAATTTTCATCGGAGTGTATTTTCAACAATATTTTTAGTGGTACATACAAAATTTATGTACTTGTGTAAAGGTTTTTCAAAGGCCAAGCCACATTTACGTGCTTATTCTCACCTCAGATCAGTCAACTTTGATGTCATTAAATATTTGATTCATAGCACGTAGATTGTAGGCATTTTCTTAGATTAATTGTTCTCATGTAATCGTGAAATATAAATGTGTATTGCTTATAATTATACAAGCAAACTAGCTTACCGCCCGCGGCTAGCGGCTTCGCCCGCTTTCTCTAAAACGATTTGAGATTTAAACTATCCTATCTCTCAAGTTGGATCGAACTGCACATGGTGTGCGAATTTTATTATAATCGGTTAAGTGGTTTAGGAGTCCATTGAGGACAAACATTGTGACACGAGATTTATATATATTAAGATAAGTTATTAGTTACAAGTTTAATACCTACATTTCTTAAAAGGATAAAGGATATTATGTGAATGCGTAACCTCCTAATTTATATTAACTTGAAACTATACTCAATTCAGAATATTATGTTGCGATATTTTTGTATGTATATGTATTTGTCTTTTTTATATTATCAATTAAAATTTGTATATTTGTATATGAATAAGCAAAATACACACAATAAATTAATTGTCCTGCTAATTACTTGGTTATTAGAGAGACACTTCTATATCAATTAATTAAATTTTAACGACATTATCATAGCAATATAATGGCATTGTACAAATTCTTCTCTATCGTGAAGTGAACGCTCCAAATGAAATTATTTTTCTAATTATTTATCGTGGGTCAAGATAAATTTTTTGCCTTCATAAATACAGAAAAAAATCTTAGCTTTTATAGCAATTCTTGGGTTAAAAAACACTATTTATGAGGTTAATTAACGACTCTATGATGTCTGTTTACAGCATACATACATATTATTATAGTTTGGGTATAATTTTTATCCATCTAAAAGTGTGATTATTCCTCATAGACTTATTTTATTGCCTTCGTTTAAAAAATACATTCGTGCCAAATTTCATAGCACAGAACATTTAAAGAGTTTCATAGGCACTAAAATTACATTTTTAAAACTAAACAAAAAAATTAAACTATTACAATAAATGTCATAAAATCACAACTACATAAATCCAAAGATATTAAAAATTTATAGATAGAAACATCGCAATAACTATCAAAATAATAATTTATGAGCAATATAATTAATATAAATCGATATATTTCCAACTTGCAACATCGGTTACCAAATCCCATAATTTCAAAAACCTTGGAACTAACCTTCATGTTAAAATGTGTTTTATATGGGGATATGTTTGCTTAGCATGTACATGTTAAGCTGTCATACACGAAGAAAAACAGTATTAACTTGATATTACGATAAAGATAATTAAATGTAAAGGAAATCTACAGGAACATTATTCACATAAGTTTAAAGAATTTTAAGTTTAACTTTTAAATGAGAATACATTTAAAACTTTAAAGTTACCTTAACATGAGAATAATTAAAGGAAAAAAATCAAAGAAAAATAATCACTTCAAAATACTTTTTTATTTATAGTTCTAAATACTTCTTAAAGCAAAATAAACGATAGATATAACATCATTTAATTCTGTTTTAAAGTCGTTTTCCAAACTTGTTTTCAAAACACAATAGAATGGAACTTTTGTACACGGAACCTATTCGACTAGAAAATTCGATCTCAGTTAAAAAAAGACAAACGGTAAAATAATATATTTTATGTTACAAGGTTATGTGTTATATCATCCCGTTACTAAAATTATGTGTCAACTCGTCTTATAATATTTATATAATACTAGCTTTCCACCCGCGGCATCGCCCGCGCAATCAAAGAAAAACCCGCATAGTTCCCGTTCCCGTGGGATTTCCGGAATAAAACCTATCCTATGTCCCGGGGTAAAAAGTAGCCTTTGTCCTTTCTCGGGTATCAAAATATCTCTATACCAAATTTCATGCAAATTAGGGCGTAATTGAGTAACAGACAGACATACAGAGTTAAGTATGGATATTTTGAGTGGGTTTATTGACTCCGGATCTTAACGAATAAGTTAACTGATAATAGATTAAGAAAACATTAGTGTAGTGTGAAAATCAATCTATGAATTTGTTTAATTAGCGTACCTATTAGGTACCTACATGATATGATGTCGAGATGAAATACAGTGTGTTTCCAATCAACACAAAAATGTAGCCTTCCTAACTCTCGCCCTTTTTTCCTGTCAGAAAAATACTCGGACCTATTAAGAGTAATATAATATAATACCTATTTAACTATAGTAAATAGTTTTTTTTTATTATTAGTGTTAATTAGTTACGTACATATAAGATGGACAAAACCACAGTACGAATTCGAATCGTATAAATCTGAACTTCCTGAAAATATTTTTGATTATCCAAGATATTTTGAATAACTATGATGAATCATTAGATATAAACAGTAATAGCTATATATCACTAACAATAGATAGTTATTTCATAATCTATCTGCATTCCAAATTTCAGGCAAATCCATTAATAATTTTACGAGAAAACATCCACACAATTTTAATAAACTATTCTTCATTTTATGCCTATGAATTCATAAATTCAACAAATTATTCTATGCGGCTTTGAACGTTAAAATATTCCACTAAAAATGAAATATAAATAGGAAATAATGCCTCTACCTATAAAACAGACTAGCTGCTCCGCGCGGTTTCACCCCCGTGGCTCAACTCCTATTGTTAGCGTGATGATGTATAGCCTATAGCCTTCCTCGATAAATGAGCTATCTAACACCGAAAGAATTTTTCAAATCGGACCAGTATCGCCTGAGATTAGCGCGTTCAAACAAACAAACTCTTCAGCTTTATAATATTAGTATAGATGTGGATCGTGGATACTGGATAATCATGTTTTAAGTTTCACGAAATTACTGGTCCTTGAACTTTATCTTAATAAACAGATGTTTAACCGCTAGGTAAATATTATTTTGATAGAGTAAATCAATAGTTTTGAACCTTTACTAATGTTATAAAGCTGAAGAGTTTATTTGAACGCGCTCATCTCAGGAACCACGGGAACTCATCGATATGAAAAATTTTTTCAATGTTAGATAGTCCATAAATGATATAGGTGTACTTAGTTTTTAGTTTTTAGATGTAATAATTTACATTAATACCACAATATACAGATACATACAGTAAGGAAATTTCATACAAAATTTTCGAAATGGCTCCCCCCCCCATAAAGCGTGTTTTCGAGGGTATTGAGGGGGATCGATAGTAGCGGGTGACACATCCACAGATTTTGAATATAGTATGGAAAAAAGTTTAAAGTGATGTCATTTCACATTAAATAAATATCGATTGTTTCAGTTTGTAGCCCTTTCAATAAATATATATCTGTATCGTATCTGACTACAAGTTAAAAAGAGACTATTTTTTAATTTCTATAGATATGGCAGTATGAGTTTTAAATTATATTGACATATTTTCTACCAAAATGATAGCTACAAATAGTACCTATTAGGAGTCCAGTCTGTTTAAAGACCGCATCTATTTTTTACGCAATCTAGAAGAGCACGAAAATCTAAAAAATGGAAACCTTAAAAAATCTTGTTTAAATTTATGTGCATAATTACGTAAATATTAGGGAAGAAAAAGATAGATATTATAATAATTATTTTATTTTTATCGATACGTGACTTTACCACTTTGTCAAGCACTAAGCCTGTCAAACTATTTTCTTTTTCATCCTAAAACAAAAAGGTTATATAAAAGGAGGTTCTATGTTCGTATAATAATAATTTTAATTTATTTTTGCATATTTTGTGTTTTTTAATTTAATTTAATTTATCGTTTTAAAAATAATTTAGTAGGTATACCTACATACAAGTATTGTTAATTCTGGTTTAAAATAATTATTGAATACTTATATGTATCATAAAAATATCAAGCATTATAAATAATTTAGGTAGGTAGTAGGTACCTACATTAAAATAGCCTTCGGCGTCCAAAAAAGACAAGATTTCGAAATATAGCACTGAAAAAAACGTACCTATTTACTTTTACAAGGTATATATTTTATTGAGATTGTTTCTTCTTGTAAATTCATATTTAGGCTACACCATTTTTTAATTTTAACGGGTTTTAATCTCAAAATTACCACAAAGTCAACTGTGAAAAAAAGCAAACAGAAATATACAGGCCGAATTGATAACCTCCTCCATTTTTTAAGTCGGTTAAATATCAAAAAGGTAACAGCCCTATAGCTATATGTCATAATTTCATCGCAGGGGCTTAGTTTCCTAACTGTATGTACGTAGTATATATCTGTCAACTGTGTTAATACCACAATATACAGTATGTACGTAGTATATATCTGTCAACTGTGTTAATACTTAGGTTTTTTATTTTTTACTAACAAATGGATCTGCGATATCCGAATTCTTATGCTAAATAAAATAAATAAATAAATAGGCTATATAATATATACCATCACATTAAGACCAATAAGAGCAGAGCAATGCGGGTAAAACCGCGAGGCACAGCTAGTATTAATAATCGAATCAATAGTTATCAATTAGCCGACATTTAAACTCATTACATACTTTTTATGCAAAGGTCATTGTCTTTTAATGTGTGTTTTTCATTTCAAACACAATAAGGAAAACGGAAAATTGCATAGGTCAGTTTATTATACTAACAAAAATGTTATTTTGGTAGAACAGGTTATGGTTCAAAATAAATAAACATTATATAACATTAGCTTTAAAAATAATAAACAACTATTTTTGGGCGTGGGACTTCTCGATTGTATAATTGGCAATTCAATTTAATGTATAAGTAAATATTCATAATAGATAAAGATTTTATAGTACACAAGCGGTGGGCCCCAGCTTCACCCACGGTACATATTTACGTTTTCTCTACGGACCGACTTAAACATGTTCAGTTTTTATGTTAAAAATAATTATTATAAGTAAGTTTAATCTTATTTAAAGCCTTTGATTGAATATTTATGTCTACATTGTTGCATTGTATTTGCAAGCATAATACATTACATATGAGATGTATGTATGTACATTATGGATGCCTACATACAATTATTCTCAGGTGGAAGATGACTTTTATAAACAACGTTTATATAACAAAAAAAGACGTGTGGCACTCGGGGACTGCCGCGGTAAAGCTATTGCATAGAATGCCTTCAAGCCACACCTCCGAGCCCGTCGGAGTGGGGAGCGTGAGGTTCTTTCGTTACGGAATTTCTCGATTCGGTCCCTGCGCTCAAGGCCCGCAATAAAATCTATGCAATAGCTTATAAGTCTACTAGCTATACATTGAGATATACATATGGAGACGACACCGCCTACATCACTTATGTTCCGCTCAACATACGCCATATGGCTTAACTGCACGCTCATTTTTTATTTGTTTTAAAGTGAAACGCATCAAATATGCCTTCGTGTGTGTTACGATATTGCACAAATAATACGGAAAAGTGCAAAGGAATAACTTTCATCGGTAAGTACCTAACTAGATTAATTTTTAAAACTTAGAGCAAAAAAATGGCGCACAGATTTTGTTCGTGGTGTCTCCTCCATACGTAGTAATATTATCTCAATGCTAATAAATAATAAAAATCCATCGCCAAATATTTTGCTAAGCGTAGAACTTTTGAGCGGCTCTACCAACGGTATTTTTTTACGTTTTTGTTAAGGAACAAGGGAGGTTCGGATAGAAAATATGAAAAAGGGTCAATAGGGCAGAACATCGTCTGCCGGGGCAGCTACTCTAAAACATAGTATAGTTAAAACAAAGTTTTCTCTGCCCCAATGTCCCTTTGTATACGTAAATCTTTAAAACTACCTACGCAACGGATTTTGATGCGGATTTTAATAGATAGTGATTAAAGAGGAAGGTTTTAGTGTATAATTTATTAGGTTTTAGACAAAGCTGTCGAAGCCGCGGGTGGTAAGCTAGTACAGAATAAAATTATCTAATATCTGAAACGTATTTGTAAACAGTTTTAAAAAATGTATAATATATTTCAAGGGCAATGTTTATTATGGATGTAGTAAAAAATGGTTTACTCTCGTTATTATAATTTAAACATAAAAAATTGCTCCCTCATATTACAACAAAAAATCCGTTTTGGTACAACACCTCCGTCTTTTTGGCAGATCGGACGTATCCAAAAATCTATACTAATATTATAAAGCTGAAGAGTTTGTTTGTTTGAACGCGCTAATCTCAGGAACTACTGGTCCGATTTGAAAAATTCTTTCGGTGTTAGATAGTCCATTTATCGAGGAAGGCTATAGGCTATATTATATCATCACGCTAAGACCAACGGGAGCGGAGCAATGCGGGTGTAACCGCGGGGAACAGCTAGTAACAAATAAAATTAAGATGTTATTATAATAATTACTTTGTAATTATAAATTATTTATACAGTCGAGAAATATCATATTCAGATAAGGTGAGTCGAGCGAACTATATTATAGTATACATATAATAAATAACTAATTGGTGCTAAATACAATGTTTAAAATTAAACTTCTATTTTCCTCTATATTATAAATAACATAAGTATCTATGTAAACAAGCGTCGCATGTTAGGTTAATAATTACATTTAACGTAAATGACCACAACTTTTATAATATACTAGGTTTCCGCCCGCGGCTTCGCCCGCGCAGTCAAAGAAAAACCCGCATAGTTCAAGTTCCCGTGGGATTTCCGGGGTTAAGTCATTTTCTCGGGATAAAAAGTACCCTATGTCCTTTCTCGGGTAAAAAAATATCCCACCAAAAACATAAATGTAAAATTTGGAGCCGAGTTCAATCGTTGACTTAATTTGCCAAAAAAAGAAATGAGATCTAAATGTGTGCCAAGTTCTGCAGACAGTCCAGAAATTTATTTACAAAGATGTATTAAGTTCTTAGGTTGACTGAAAACTCAATTGTTTTATTTTCCCTTAGAGAACAATGTTTATTCCAAAATATAACTTTTTAAATTTGAATAATATAATTATTTTCACAAAGCAAACAACTAATGACCTATTGAACCCCATAATTTGATGAGGCTAGTTTTTAGAACCTCACAAAATATAAAGTACAGTATGTAAAACTAGCCTCATCAAATTATGGGGTTCAATAGGTCATTAGTTGTTTCCTTTGTGAAAATAATTATATTATTCAAATTTAAAAAGTTATATTTTGGAATAAACATTGTTCTCTAAGGGAAAATAAAACAATTGAGTTTTCAGTCAACCTAAGAACTTAATACATCTTTGTAAATAAATTTCTGGACTGTCTGCAGAACTTGGCACACATTTAGATCTCATTTCTTTTTTTGGCAAATTAAGTCAACGATTGAACTCGGCTCCAAATTTTACATTTATGTTTTTGGTGGGATATCATTACTTTTTGTACAGAAAATTACTCTGCAAATTTGATTTACTTTATGAATATAATACTTTTTATATACGATTTTTTTTTATTTTTTCTTGCGGTTTCTCTGTATGGTTTGTTTAGTATTATCCTTACTAATATTATAAATGCGAAAGTAACTCTGTCTGTCTGTCTGTTACTCAATCACGCCTAAACTACTGACCCAATTTGCATGAAATTTGGTATGGAGATATTTTGATACCCGAGAAAGGACATAGGCTACTTTTTATTGCGAAATATGTACCACGGGCGTAGCCGGGGCGGACCGCTAGTTTTCTATATTTTCTTATATGTTATGAATGTCAGCGCACATTGCCCCGTCATTACCTGCAATTTTTTAAACTCGTTTTCTGTTTAAAAGATTACATGATTTTCCAAACATCCAGCGTGAATTTGTACACACACTATTACCAAGATGCAAAGATCGTTGTAGAAGAATCGTCGCCTTACTCCATGACGTTACGGTATTGCCATGACGCGATCTTAAAATTTTACTCTAAACGCGCCTAAAGATGTTTCACTCATATTAATATTACGCAAATTAAATCATTTCGACCTTCGACGAAGCCTTCTTCCATTACACCATTTAAGGTAATTATTTTTGCATGCTTGTATTGGCTGAACATGTTTGTGCTTTATTAATATAATTGTATCACCATTGAATACCATGTTTAAAGCAAAATAAAGATTTTATTTATTTATTTATTAACTAAACTAAACACTCATAAATAAAGAATAAATAAATGTGAATATGTAAAATTATATATTATTTTTAACTGTATGAGCAATATTTTTATTACAATTTTCTTTTATTTTACGTTTAATAACAGTTTTGAATAAAGAAATCATGCAATCGAAGTAATCCACCCTAGCGATACTAGCGCGAGTGAGTGTGATGTCAGAGGCGCTTCGAATCTACAGATGTTTCGTCCTAAAATATGTAAACTTCAATAATCTATATCTCAGTCATTTATTGATGGATTTCAAAATTTTTTTCGGCCACTGATTAGTTTTGATCTATTTTTTAAGACTAGTAAGGTGAATATACTATTTTCTATTTTTTTAAACTTTTCCATTTTTCCATACAAACAAAATTAATGTCATTGAAAAAAAAATTAAATACAAATAAATTCAGTATTTTCTGATTTTTTCCTTTGTACACTCACTATTACCTAGCTGATTACAAAATTTGAACTTTCTAGGTCATCTGGAAGTGGGTTAGGTTTTGTATATGTCTATAAGTCAGTCAGTCTTAAAAATTGCGATTTTTGGATATTAATATCTACGCAACTGTTTAATCTGTATTTATGAAATTTAAGGTTCTTGTTTATCTTGAGGTCCTCTTGATATGTACCAAATTTGGTTTATTTAACTTAAATAGTTTTCGAGTTATAAGGGGGTGAAAAGTGGCTCGAAATGGTTCGTGTAAATATACACACGGCTGCTGCTCGCCAGTTCTCTTCGCTTGAACTCGGCTTGACACGCTGCCGCGTGTCTAGATCTCCATACCTCATGAAAATTGGTTCAGTAGTTTAGTAGAAAAATGATGGTCAGAACGCTGATACCGGATACCTTAAGATACTATAACGTGTTATATTAGAGTATCTTAACATAAAATATTATAGTATCTTCACCGTGTGTGACGCGGAAATATTATTTTTATACAGTAAATCAATAGTTTTGAACCTATACTAATGTTATAAAGCTGAAGAGTTTATTTGAACGCGCTCATCTCAGGAACCACGGGAACTCATCGATATGAAAAAATATTTCACTGTTAGATGGTCCATTAATGATATCCATACTAATATTATAAATGCGAAAGTAACTCTATCTGTCTGTCTGTTACTCAATCACGCCTTAACTACTGAACCAATTTGCATGAAATTTGGTATGGAGATATTATTGATACCCGAGAAAGGACATAGGCTACTTAGGGACATAGGATAGGTTTTATCCCGGAAATCCCACGGGAATGGGAACTATACGGGTTTTTCTTTGACTGCGCGGGCGAAGCCGCGGGCGAAAAGCTAGTAGGCTATATTATATCATAACATTAAGACCAATAAGTGCAGGGCAATACGGGTAAAACCGCGGGGCATAACTAGTATTAATAATCGAATCAATAGTTATCAATTAGCCGACATTTAAACTCATTACATACTTTTTATGCAAAGGTCATTGTCTTTTAATGTGTGTTTTTCATTTCAAACACAATAAGGAAAACGGAAAATTGCATAGGTCAGTTTATTATACTAACAAAAATGTTATTTTGGTAAAACAGGTTATGGTTCAAAATAAATAAACATTTTATAACATTAGCTTTAAAAATAATAAACAACTATTTTTGGGCGTGGGACTACTCGATTGTATAATTGGCAATTCAATTTAATGTATAAGTAAATATTCATAATAGATAAAGATTTTATAGTACACAAGCGGTGGGCCCCAGCTTCACCCACGGTACATATTTACGTTTTCTCTACATAAAAACCATCCTCGTACTTCAAGGAATATAATAAAAAGAATTATCGAAATCGGTCCACCCGTTCACGCGTGATGCCGTGACCAAGGAAAACGGGTTTCATTTTTATATATTATTAGCGGTTCGCCCCGGCTTCGCCCGTGGTACATATTCACGTTTTCTTTACATAAGAACCATCCTCGAACTTCAAGGAATATTATAAAAAAAGAATTAACGAAATCGGTTAAGCCGTTCTCAAGTTATGCGCTTACCAACACATTTTGGGATTCATTTTTATATTATAGACAAGATATTATATAGATTACTAGCTGTTGCCCGCGACTTCGTCCGCGATTAGGTCGTTTTTCGTCATTCGTCGTTTAAAAAAAATACGTGACACTTTATTTTAAAATTTTCTTAATTATTGTCTCTTATCAAATTTAAATACATTAAAATTGAACACTCTGATAAGAAAATCTTAAAATCTGAAGAAAACATGAATGTGGTTTAAATTCTACATTACTTAGTATCAAATAATAATCTAAATTAAATGTAGATTAACAGTTTGAGCACACCATTATAGAATATGTACCTAAGTATTAAATTACGTTAGTTTACATAGTAACTTTACTAAAAACACGATGACTATCTTTCGCGCTCGATACCACAAACTAAGCATGTTTGTGGTACGTGGCCCGCGTCACTTTACCCCCCGCGAGTTCCCCTCCGTTGCTATGCGAAAATACATTCGTCGCCCTACTGTAGGAAAAATTGTAATACTGTGGCCTGGGCGTTATAACACGTCCAGGGAGTTCCTGAGTGCCGATATCACCATCTTGAGGAAAAGCTTCTAATGTCGATTTAAAACTGCATACATACGAATTAACCTGTTCTAAAATTATGAAATGAGTTCAGTTTTAAATTTGAGAAATATTGATTTCTTGTATTCCACTATTCGTTGTAGTCGAATACAAAATATATTTAAACAAACTTAGGTTGGCCTTCAGGCAAAAGGGATCCTATCAAATGGTAAACTTGACCTTGTATCTTAAAAGTAAGCATGAACGGATCTTCTGATAATTATTGAGCACCAAAGGATCATTTGAAACGCACTACTATAAGAGCGAATATTGTCTAATAACAGTTTAAAGTTCTAAAAGTAGTGATTTCAAAGGTTCCGGTGTATCTTCAAACGAAAGCCGACTCGCCTTACTACACTTTAAAGCATTACAAAAAGAACATACTACGTTAATATCGCCTATACAGAAGATGATCTGTAATCAATTGTGAGGTTATAAGCAAACCCAATTTTATATTTGTCAGACCACACCACCGAATTCGTAGATTGTTTACCTCAAGACATTAAGACTATGACGAAATCTGTCTGCAGTAAGACGGGCCTCTCGCTATTCGTACGTTTCCAGAGACCGAATAGTTTCAATTCTTAATCTTTCATTAAACAAACTTATTAATCGTTCTTGTCTCATATAATTGTAATATTCGCGTCCCTACTCTAGTCATTGCTTATGCTCATGTTCATCTTATTATGATGCACCCTATCATTTGTCAAACGGTCTTCATATTGAGTAAGTAAAGTTTTTAATTGTGAAAAAATGTATTATGATTTACACTACATATTAACACTCTTTTAACATTTAACATAAAATATAAGTCTGTGAGTGTGTAAAAATAAATCCAGCTAATTACATATTAAACTTATGTTTATAATTTGGTATACGACATGAAAATATATTAATTGTCAAGCAATAATAATACAGATAAATACTGAACATAATAAATAGATATTAAGTAGTATTAGTTAAAATATACTTTGACTACTTTGACTGTTAGTTAAAGTTTATTTTTACTAACAACGTCATGTAAATGAAGAAGAAATAATAATTACCAACGTACTAACCTTTTCTATAATACTTAACACGGCACGTTTTTAGGGTTCCGTAGCCAAAATGGCAAAAACGGAACCCTTATAGTTTCGTCATGTCCGTCTGTCCGTCTGTCCGTCTGTCCGTCTGTCACAGCCGATTTACTCGGAAACTATAAGTACTACAGTGATGAAATTTGATGGGAATATGTGTTGTATGAACCGCTACAAAAATATGACACTAAATAGTAAAAAAAAGAATTGGGGGTGGGGCCCCCCATACATGTAACTGAGGGATGAAATTTTTTTTTCGATGTACATACCCGTGTGGGGTATCAATGGAAAGGTCTTTTAAAATGATATAAAGTTTTCTAAAAAACATTTTTCTTAAAGTGAACGGTTTTTGAGATATCAGCTCTCAAAGTCGTAAAAAGTATGTCCCCCCCCCTCTATTTTTATAACTACGGGGTATAAAATTCTAAAAAAAATAGAGGTGATGCATGCTAATTAACTCTTTCAACGATTTTTGGTTTGATCAAAGTATCTCTTATAGTTTTTGAGATAGGTTGATTTAACTGTAATTTATTATATTTGCTGCTACGGAACCCTTTGTGCGCGAGCCCGACTCGCACTTGGCCGGTTTTTTCAAATTATCTTGCTCAACTCTACTAAAAAATTTGAGGGTTTTGTTGGAACTTTAATATGTAAAAACTATGATATATCTAAACTACGATACAACTTGCATGCGGAAATGCTCATTACAATTGTGAATCTAAAGAATAACTAACAACATACTGTTCAATTTTATTGAGCTGATGAATATCTTTTGCCTGGAAGAAATCACCGTCGCTTAACAAATATAATGTGTTTTCTTATAAAACCGTTACATAATTTATTTTATCTACTTAAATAATGAAAATGATATATTTATAAAATATAAAACATATTATGTAAAATGGTTAAAAATAAATAAATGAAGCAACTACGATTCAAAGAAAACATCTTTTTCAGTGTGAAAATGCTCTAAGCAATCCTGGAAGATGAACTGTATATCATTTACCTACTCTGATCCCAGTACGGTCGGTACGTCGATAGCCATAACGATAAATATTATAATCATAACCGCAAAGTCAAAATAAAAACATTACTTGTAAAGTTGTGAGTGCAAAATTTACGTTTCATTTGGCAATAACATTTTTTTCGGTACTAAAACGTAGTAGTTTGATATGTGGTTGGCTGCCCCTCCTCTCCTTCCTGAAAAATATCCTCCAAAATTTCCCGAGATACTTCCAATGATTGAACCATTGGACGTTGGACATTAACTTCAGTCAAAAATTGACGAAGCGGATGATTACTAATTTCCACTTAATCCTCGCTGCTACTGTCTTTATCATCAAATCATCAATTTTCAAGTGGTGTAGTAAAAATATCAGCAGAAATCGTCTTCCAAAGGCGATATAATTTTATTAGCATTGAATCTGTAAATAAAAAAATCAAAAGTTAACTGTAAATCTATAAAAAAAGCTACTTACAAATAAAATTTTATCAAAAACTTCTGTTCCCAATGCACCTCAAAATTTCATTTCATTTCAATAAATACCTGTAAGTTACAACTTACCTTTTGTGGGAACGCATGATGGTGAAAATTCACAAAACACGAAGATTGCATTTGATATTTTTGGTTTTATGGCATTCAATTGCTTTATAAATATCACTACATAGTATAAAAAAGTCGCTTTCTGTGTCCCTATGTCCCTTTGTATGCTTAAATCTTTAAAACTTCGCAACAGATTTTGATGCGGTTTTTTTAATAGATAGACTGATTCAAGAGGAAGGTTTTAGTAGGTACATAATTTATTAGGTTTTAGACAAAGCGGACGAAGCCGCGGGCGGTAAGTAAATTTATAAAACACGAAGATTTTTAAAATTGTAACTTATGAACACAACAATATATTATTGTACTCTTTGGAACACAATCATTAGATTAACTGTAGATAATGGTGTCTATTTTTACTTAAAATAATAAACATCTACCCTCACTTTAAAAAAATGTAGTTTATTATTTACACGAAATATATCTTATAGGGAACGGAAGATATGGGTTAAAGAGTTAAATAAATAAATAACATAATTATTATATTTAAATTATTAATTTTTAACATTGTGTTCAGTAGTGTTAACATGTAAATTGATTTGATTTTTACGAAATCTCATAGATGGCGCTGTTACAAAATTAACATTATACAACTTACATTCTTTAAGCTATGTTTCTCTTCCCAAGTTACTTAAATGGCATAATTTTTATAGTGTCAATCTAGATATTGTCAAACAACATTTATATATGCGTCATTTGATTATTAATTTCCAATAGTTAACGTGTAAATTGATTTGATTTTTATAACATTTAATAGATGGCGCTGTTTCTAATTTGTCTTTATACTACTAAATTCATTAAACTGTTTCTCTGCCCAAATTACGTAAATGACATAGTTTTTATTTTGTAAAGCTAGATAATAGCATGGCTTACTCGAAACCAACATTTAAACATGAGTCTTTAGATTGTACGCTGTCGTAATACACGGAATACGTAAGAAAAATAAAGGTTCACAGCTCCTCCCCCGTAGGTGATAGCTTGATAATATGTAGCCTATAGCCTCACCCGACCTGTTAGTAATATTCATGCAAAATTTGAAGTCAATCTATGCAGTACTTTTCGAGATTAGCTCAGACAACCATACAGACAAACAGACAAACAGACAAACAGACAAACAGACAAACAGACAAAAATTCTAAAAACTATGTTTTTGGCTTCTATATCGATTATAGATCACGGCCCAGGTATTCTTTTAAAAAAATATTCAATGTACAGTTTTGACTTTCCTACGATTTTATTATATGTATAGATAGATTAGTTAACTATCCCTGTATAGGTTCATTATTCAGCTGACTTAAAAATAAATAAGTACTCAATTCGACTGTATTTTTTTAAGCTATTGCATAGCTTCTTCTATCGCGGGCCTTGAGCGCGGGGACCGAATCGAGAAATTCTGTAACGAGAAAACCTCACGCTCCCCACTCCGACGTTCTCGGAGGTGTGGCTTGAAGGCATGCTAATTGCTATGCAATATCTTTACCGCGACAGTCCCCGAGTGCCACACGTCTTTTTTTTTGTTATTTTTTTTTTGAACTTTTGACTGGGTGAACCGATTTTGATAATATTTTTTTTATTTGACAGCTGGTGCCTGCCATCCTATTTAAATTTGGTTTAATTTTGACTTAAACATGTTCAGTTTTTATGTTAAAAATAATTATTATAAGTAAGTTTAATCTTATTTAAAGCCTTTGATTGAATATTTATGTCTACATTGTTGCATTGTATTTGCAAGCATAATACATTACATATGAGATGTATGTATGTACATTATGGATGCCTACATACAATTATTCTCAGGTGGAAGATGACTTTTATAAACAACGTTTATATAACAAAAAAAGACGTGTGGCACTCGGGGACTGCCGCGGTAAAGCTATTGCATAGAATGCCTTCAAGCCACACCTCCGAGCCCGTCGGAGTGGGGAGCGTGAGGTTCTTTCGTTACGGAATTTCTCGATTCGGTCCCCGCGCTCAAGGCCCGCAATAGAAGCTATGCAATCGCCGGTACAGCCTGAAAATCAGCGCTGCTTTTGTGCAGCATTTTGCTGAGGCTGTCTCCGTTTGCCTAATTGTAAGATAAATATAATGTGTTTGGCTGTGTTTTTTTTGGCAATAAATTTGTTTTCTTTCTTTCTTTCTTTCTTTCAATAGCTTAAAAGTCTACTATACATTGAGATATGGAGACGACACCGCCTACATCACTTATGTTTTTATTTGCTATGTTTTAAAGTGAAATGCATCAAATATGCCTTCGTGTGTGTTACGATATTGCACAAATAATACGGAAAAGTGCAAAGGAATAACTTTCATCGGTAAGTACCTAACTAGATTAATTTTTAAAACTTAGGGCAAAAAAATGGCGCACAGATTTTGCGTGGTGTCTCCTCCATACGTAGTAATATTATCTCAATGCTAATAAATAATAAAAATCCATCGCCAAATATTTTGCTAAGCGTAGAACTTTTGAGCGGCTCTACCAACGGTATTTTTTTACGTTTTTGTTAAGGCACAAGGCCCGCACAAGGGAGGTTCGGATAGAAAATATGAAAAAGGGTCAATAGGGCAGAACATCGTCTGCCGGGGCAGCTACTCTAAAACATAGTATAGTTAAAACAAAGTTTTCTCTGCCCCATTGTCCCTTTGTATACGTAAATCTTTAAAACTACCTACGCAACGGATTTTGATGTGGATTTTAATAGATAGTGATTAAAGAGGAAGGTTTTAGTGTATAATTTACTAACTGTACCCTGCGATTTTACCCGCATTGCTCCGCTCCTGTTGGTCTTAGCGTGGTGATATATACCTAGCCTATAGCCTTCTATAAAGCCTAAATAGGCTATCTAACACCGAAATAATTTTTCAAATCGGACCAGTAGTTACTGAGATTAGCGCGTTCAAACAAACAAACACTTCAGCTTTTTAATATTAGAGTAGATTAGGTTTTAGACAAAGCTGTCGAAGCCGCGGGCGGTAAGTTAGTACAGAATAAAATAAGCTAATATTTTAAACATATTTGTAAACAGTTTTAAAAAATATATAATATATTTCAAGGGCAACGTTTATTATGAATGTAGTAAAAAATGGTTTATTCTCGTTATTATAATTTAAACATAAAAAATTGCTCCCTCATATTACAACAAAAAATCCGTTTTGGTACAACACCTCCGTCTTTTTTGCAGATCGGATAAACAATATGTGCGTAGGTATCCAAAAATCTATACTAATATTATAAAGCTGAAGAGTTTGTTTGTTTGTTTGAACGCGCTAATCTAAGGAACTACTGGTCCGATTTGAAAAATTCCCGATAGCCCATTTATCGAGGAAGGCTATAGGCTATAATTATATATCATCACGCTAAGACCAACGGGAGCGGAGCAATGCGGGTGAAACCGCGGGGAACAGCTAGAAACAAATAAAATTCAGATGAATGAATGAAAATACTTTATTTGCACCAAAAACAAGGAAACAATACGAAAAAACACATACAAACAAACTCATACAAAAAGGCGGCCTTATCGCTAAAGCAGTGCGATCTCTTCCAGGCAACCTTTAGATGTTATTATATTACTTTGTAATTATAAATTATTCATACAGTCGAGAAATATCATATTCAGATAAGGTGAGTCGAGCGAACTATATTATTATAGTATACATAATATTATAATAAATAACTAATTGGTGCTAAATATGTACAATGTTTAAAATTAAACTTCTGTTTTCCTCTATATTAAAAAATATAACATAATAAGTATCTATGTAAACAAGCGTCGCATGTTAAGGTTAATAATTACTTTTAACGTAAATGACCACAACTTTTATAATATACTAGGTTTCCGCCCGCGGCTTCACCCGCGCAGTCAAAGAAAAACCCGCATAGTTCAAGTTCCCGTGGGATTTCCGGGGTTGCGTCATTTTCCCGGGATAAAAAGTAGCCTATGTCCTATGACCTATCTCGGGTATAAAAATATCTCCATACCAAATTTCATGAAAATTGGTTCAGTAGTTTAGGCGTGATTGAGTAACAGACAGACAGACAGAGTTACTTTCGCATTTATAATATTAGTATGGATTTCGTTAGGTAATTTTATCTTAATTCTTCCTAATAAAATAGAAATATTAAATTATTATTGCTTATGTTATGTACTTAATGTTATGTACTTATATTTTATGCTATGACTTTACTCACTAATCAAAATCACTCAAAAACAAAAATATCAAGATAAAGGTATACATAAATTAAAAAATCCGCAGATCTCTGTTAAACACTATACACAAAATATTTTTTTTTAATCAAGGTATTATGATTTTATATTATTTTCGTGATTTCAAACTTTTCAAGTTACAAGGGTTTTGTAAAAAAAATATTGAATTTGATATTCGATATTGCCCCTACAGAAATCAAGTAAAATCTCTGACATAATGTAAATATAGAAAATAGAGTATACTGACATAGATAGAGTATACTATGAAATATTATGACAGAGTATACAGAAGAGTATACTGTAAATATGGAAACACCATGAATAAGTGTTTAGTAAATAATTGAGGTGTCGCTATGTGAAAACAAGTATTTAAACTATGAAGAAATATTTACATCTCAGATTCAATTTGTTTAATAAAGATGCTGCAACCGATTATAATTTTTTTACTCATTGTAAAAATGACGCTGTCATGGTTTAATCTTTTGAATTTTTAATTATGTCCTAGTAGGTATCCTAATGGGGTCACGGACGAATTCTACCTACACCTGTGGCCCTGTAGGTACTTGATGTGGCTTGACGGAACACAGCAGGGTTTTGGTCGGTAGGAATCCGACATAACCCACGGCCCATTCCCCAGAGGCCGTGGGTATCTATGCAAGATTTCCCCACTTAAAAAAAAGGCATCCTAAAGATTGCTACTCACGTACTTAGGTGCTTGCAGCAGGGGCAATAATTGGAATTGCACCCTTAATTGGCTCCTTAATTGTGATGTGTGTAGGCAAGCAGGGGCAATTTGGAGAACAGCTGAAATTGCTCCAATCGCCGTGCAACCGAGATTGTTCATATTGCCCCCGCAGCAGGTAGGTGAGAAGCCGCTTTAATAAAATTGAAATAGAAAGACATCTTCTCCGCTGACTTAGTTTTCATTTACCTTATACTAGCTGATCATGCGTAAAATATCCTTTGAACTTATCAAACCTAGTTCAGCTGTTCACGTGTGATAGAGAGAAATGGAAACTTGTAATAAAGGTTAGCTTCATATTCAGTCGAATGGGGGCGAATGAAAAGAAGCCGTTTATTATAATTTTAAAGAAGTCTTCATAGAGCTTCACAGTTACTTTTAGATTAAGGGCGGCCGTACACGGACCGCTCGAGCAGTTAACGGCTGAGCGACGTACACGGACTGCTCGAGCTGTCGGTCGTTGACGGCTCGAGCCGTCGGTTCTTGACTGCTCGAGCCGTCGCTACCAACTGCTCGAGCCGTTGATTTTTTGACTAGTCGCGTCATTGATTTTCAGGGGGAGAGGAAGCCGTCGACGGCTCTAGCGCAGTCAACGGCTCGAGCAGTCAGTGTATGCCTCACGACCGCTCGCGAGCCGTCAACGGCACGATGGAATTTCGTCATGCAGTTGACGGCTTGAAGCGGTCGCGACGGCTCGAGCCGTCACGTGTACGGCGGTGAATGAATGCCTATAGTTCACCGCGCGGTCGCGGCTTCAAGCGGTCGGTCTCAACTGCTTGAAGCGGTCCGTGTACGGCCGCCCTAACCTAACCGAGTTGGAATCTAGGAATGTCCAGTAAAGTTCCAACCGATAATTTAATAGTAATTCTATTACTCGATAAATCCATCAATAATTGCCATAAAATCGATCCAGACGTTTAGAGTTAAAATGTTGTAACACTATCAGATGTTATTACCTTTCAAAAATGTTATTTACTTATTATAAATTACTCCAGATAATATTATAGTCTGCTACAAACTTAATCAATAGTAATCAACAACGGTTTCAAATTTTGGGTTTGGACGGATTTATATGATTTATATGTACCTACATCAGAATAACACATGAGTACCCATACTTAAATTATTCCCGCAGGTGTGTCCGCGGGTGAAACCGCGCGGCATAGCTAGTCAGGTGGTATAAAACTAAGTCACTGTCATTGTCTTTTCTATATGCTTAAAATCTTTAAAACTACGCAATATATTTTGATGAGGTTTTTTTTAAATAGATAAAGTGGTTATAGGATGGTTTTAGTATATAATTTGTAAGGTTAGGTTAGGTTAGGTTACTAGATTATAAATTCGTATTTCAATCAGTCATAACAACTATGTTGCAAGCCTCGTGACTTCGCTTCGTGAATCATTATTTTCTATTAGGTATACTCTAACATTATTTCAACTATTTGGGATTGTTTTAATTTACATTCTAAGGCCTTGTCTTTTATTGATAAGTATTAAAATAACGTAAAATTATAATACTTAAGCTAAACGAATGAATGGTGTACCAACACTAAAACATACCCAACCAAAAATATATAAGTATGTTTATGCGATGGACCAAGTAGGTAATACCCGAGTTGAAAAATTTTCAACTAAAAATAGGTACTCTAAAGAATTACTGCATCAAGCTTCGGAACGAGCTTTACGCAATACGACCTTTGGCTTATAAAATATATGTAAAAGAATATTGTTTTATGGTAATGTTATATATTATGGTTATATTCTTTATTGCAATAACTCAAAAAACATCAACTGGTATAAATACTATAATTATCTTCCGTCCAAACCATAGCGATTGAATCAAAATTAAACTTAGTATATAACTAGCTTTTCGCCCCGGCTTCGCCCGTGGTACCTACATGTTTACGTTTTTTTTCATAAAAACTATCCTATCTCTCAAGTTGGATTGAACTGCACATGGTGTGCGAATTTTATTATAATCGGTTAAGTGGTTTAGGAGTCCATTGAGGACAAACATTGTGACACGAGATTTGTATATATATTATAAGATTAAGACCAGACATGCGTCTAAATATTAAACCTGTGTCTTAGTAAAAAATGATGAAGCAGATTTAATTATTCTTATTTTTAATGAATAGAATGTTACTTACCACTGTTCCTCTCCATGAACCTTCGGTAAGAATCTACGATCGACATGTTGGTGTTCGCACTCGCGCCTGAAATAAACAAAATTAATATTTATTAAAATCCCTTGAAACATTGGCTTGTTGTTATTGTAAGTTTAAATCGAGAGCAATAATAGTAGGTATTAATACTACAAATTATAATAAACTTTTTCACATAAAAACAAACAAATTGCATAAAAACACTAAATTAGTATTTTTATAATCACTTCAATATCATTCACTATTATTTTGAATAGAAAATATTCACATAAAATCGCAATTATAGTATCCCGCTATTTTTTTTTCTTCTCCATGGCAAATTATTTTCGTCTGCAGAACTTACTCGTTCGGAAATAAACGTGCCAACACAACGTGAGCTTTGTTAATCCTATTGACAAACAACATGCATTCAAATCCAAAATCTTACATAACTTTCACTCCTCAGTGATCACGTTCTTCATATAACATAGGTTTTCAAATGTTAGCTGTATTACAGATAATAAAATAATAAATTAAATTAAATAAATCTCATTTAATTTGTGTAGGTAATTAATATTATGTGATTTATTACATGAAATAATTAATTATGACATACCGATGCAATAACTGTGGCAATAACAATAACACTTAAGCCTCGAAAAATTAAAAAAAAAAAAAAAAACACGCTCCAATCAAAAACTTTCGCGCGCTTTTTCGAACGTCAGAAAAAAGGAACGCGCCGCGCGCCACCGTTGTCGAAAACTGACGTTCAAAAATATTTTAAACGCACAAGTAATTTGGTGTTATTGTGAAATAATTAGCCTTCAAGAGTTACTCGGTTCCTTTCGCACTGTTTCACATTCTTTGAATATTATGTCGTTTATTTGATGAGTCTAATTATTATTGAGTAATTAAGTAATATCTTGCGGTTTTACGTAAAGGCTATAATAATTATAAAACTATAAAATACGAATGGAGATGATATTGAGGCACAGATTACCTACTAGAATATGGTGAGTCAAGATTAAATAACTAGGATATAAAAATATGAGTTTTGATATATTTTATGATTTATTGCATTCTCATTTCTTATTAAGTTATTTCATTTTTGGATTTGAGATTAAAAATGAGTTTTATTTTTTAAACGTAAATGTTTATCAGATTGCATTGTTAAATATACTTACTTAAAACAAACATTAAAAAAAACCAAAGAAATTGTATAGTTCTCACAGTAGGTAATTCGTCATTTATTATGTGAAAATAGAATGTTTTTTTTAATACTTAAACAAAACAACCGCTTATCCAATTATTATAATCTTTATTTATGAGAACAAAATAAATATAATTATTATAATTTTTAATTGAAGATATTACTAATAATAGCTAATACTTTATTAATAGCTGCGCTCTGCGGTTTCACCCGCGTGGCTCCGCTTCTTCTTAGCGTGCTTACCGTTTTGTTATTATATATTTTTAATATAGCCTATAATAGCCTTCCTCGATAAATGGGCTATCCAACACAGAAATAATTTTTCAAATCGGACCAGTTGTTCTTGAGATTAGCGCGTTCAAACGAACAAACAAACTCTTCAGATTTTTAATATTAGTACCTATCTATAGATTAACTTTTTTTTAATGTTTGTTCTCGTTCATATTTAGAATTAGAGTTTAACTCGCTTACAAAAATGTTTGTTCAAAGTTAACTAATAAAATAATATCGTCTATTACAGATCAAGTCCAGTTTGAATAAGGCTTTACAAATTACGGACTATATAAAGCTGTCGATACGAAAGTACCTGTCAATTAGGATTGCAAAATATATCAAGCTTAAATTATTTTAATTTTTAACGTTATTTAATGTAGTTTTTCACATTATATACGTATTTTTATATTATTACACTGTATTCCATCTGTAAAAGCCGAAAATTGTTATACATATAATGCTTGATTATTATTTATTATTATAGACATAGTCATTTTCAGCCATGTAATGAATAATAATGATATATAGGTAATCTATACTTATTATTATAAAGCTGCAGTTTGTTTGTTTGAACACGCTAATCTCAGGAACACCGAAAGAATTTTTCAAATCGTGGTCCGATTTTAAAATTCTTTCGGTGTTAGCCCATTTATCGAGGAAGGCTATAGCTATAATATATCTAATATCATCTAGCTAAGATCAGCAGAAGTGTAGCAATGCGGGTGAAACCGCAGAGCACAGCTAGTATAATATAATCAACTAGCGGCTCGTCCCGGCTTCGCCCGTGGTACATAAAGGTAGCCTATGTTCTTTCTCAGGGTCTAAAGATTGTCTGTGCCAAATTTCATCAAAATCGGTTGAGAGGTTTATGCGTGAAAACCATACATACATACATACATAATTTTCCTCTTTATAATATTAGTATAGACAACAAGACAGCGTAAAACTGTATTAAGGTTCCCATGAGTCTTCAGATTATAAGATTGAAAAGCTATTACAGCATCATGTAATACGATATAAGTAATATTATTAAATACGATACAATACATTGAACCAAAAACAAACCGGCCAAATAACCCAGATATTATACGTGTCAAAGTCGATCCGGTAATTATCGCATACCAAAATGAGATTCGATGGACCCACGCCTAGTCCGCACCGCGCATGCAAGGTCGTTCGGAAGTCCGAAAACAGAAAGTCGTGTCGGAGTCGTGTCGTGATGCAAGAACAACTTTTTAATGTTTTATATATTAATTATGCAGTAGTGGATTATGAATATATACCGTTGTTATTGTTTTTAATTAAAGTGTTTACTGATTTTTCTGTGTTTTATTTTTCTCTGAAAAAGATAGTGGAGTTGGACTTAGTAACTTAATGTGTGGTTGAACTACGAATTTAAATGTATTTGAGATTCGTGATTTTTAAAATTACATATAATATAATTATATGCAGCTTGAATGAATCCACGTGATAAATTAATTATGTTTGAAAATGATTAAAACGAAATGTTTGCCTTTTGCTAATAAACAACAATTTTTAATAAATACTGTAATAATTCGTCATGAAGTACTCCTACAAATTAAATATTATGTTTATTTTAGTTTTAAACAGTACGTTTTACGAAATTCCTTATGTATAGGTATTAGGGATGCGCCGAATACCGAATACATATTCGGTATTCGGCATATTCGGCATCTTTTTCACTATTCGTATTCGGCCGAATTATTCGGTTTAGGTGCCGAATATATTCGGTATGAGTGTTTCTACTTTCTTGGCTATAGAACTAAATAAATAACTTCATATTATGAATGATTTATGTCATACTAAACTGCACAAGTCAAAGAAATCCTATGAAGAATGTGTTGAACCTAAGGTATCTACACTAATATTATAAAGAGGAAAACTTTGTTTGTTTGATTGTAATGAATAGGTTCATAAACTACTGGACCGATTTAAAAAATTCTTTTACCATTCGAAAGCTACATTATCCACGAGTAATATAGGATAGGTTTTATCCCGGAAATTCCACGGGAACGGGAACTATGCGAGTTTTTCTTTGAAACCGCGGGCGGAGCCGCCGGCGGAAAGCTAGTATAAAATAAAACAATCATTACATTTCAAATCAACGTTTATTTTGTAAATTTACATCAACATAATTTAATCATGTTTATTATTAGCACTTACTTAGTAAGTATTTAATATTTATTATACTTTAAATCCTGAAGTCTGAAGACAATGCTTTTAGTCCCAATAGAATATGACACACGAAAAATAACACAATCACACAAATTACACTTAACTTTTGTTTTGTCATCTTGCATTTCATCAAAAAAGTCCCAAGCTCGCGATCTTTTACGTCCGCTCATGTTGCAAACACTAACTTAAAGTAAAAATATAAAACTTTTAAACAATATAAAAATTTTAATATTTTTTTGTTTTAATTTGTAACGTATTCGTGCGATGTTTCAAAACAACTGAGACGGCACGGAGTGCGCGGGCGATATACGCGGGTTACGAAGTAACTATTCTCTAATCTGTGACGCGGGTGGCAGACGGTGAGGTAAGGCTCGCTCGCCACCGAGCCAGCAGCTACTTGCGACCCGTTAGAATCCGTTTACGCATCAAAACACATCAAAACATTGAACCGAATAATTCGGCCGAATATTCGGTTCGGTAAGGTTTTAACCGAATAGTATTCGGTATTCGGTTATTCGGTGAAACCACTATTCGGCGCATCTCTAATAGGTATTATTCTAAGTGGTATTATGAAAACAGACAATGTGTCGAAGGCTTGATAATTTGAAACAAAATTTATGGAGCTATTAAAAACACCTACAAGAATATAAATGCGCAAAGTAAAGAGTTCTTACTCAATACAGCAGGTACGTACGGTTTCAAATAAGTAAATAATAATATACATAAAATATAATAATATACTCATGGTACGAAAATAATTAAATATGGCTAGATAAATAGATAGGTACTTTTTTCATTGCTATTTTGTACGCATAAGTATATGTAGACATTAATACTTAAGGCTAGTGTCCACTTGTCAGCATCGTACGCATCGCACATCGTCAATACCGACACCTAAGCTCCGAGAGGCAACTTTTGCGATGCCTGCCGTTGACGTCATATTATGTAATGCCGATTTGGACGCAGTGCGCGCGCTCGCTCTGCATCGTCGGCCATTTGAATTTTTCTTTTGTTGGCTTTTTTACCAAATCTTCCTCTTCTGCTAACAAACAAGCTACAACTACAAATTGTTCTTCATCGCTTTCCTCCATTCTCACAGAGTCCACACGCGCGTTCACTATGAAAATCCGAGTGAACTGGCATCGTCAACCCGTATGCTGGTACTCACCGTCGGTAATCTATACGCTGCGTCAGTGGACGCATTGATCCGTTTTGTACGATGCGTCCGTTGCGTACGATACCGACAAGTGGACGCTTAGCTTTAAAAGTCGATAGGTACTGGGTCATAGATTAATGAGTAGCTAATTATTTACCGACGCAAGCGATTCATTTTACACTATTTTATACATAACTAGCTGTTTTTAAGATTTAAGCTTACATAGGGACAATATATAGTTTGCGTTTTTCTCACGAAAAAAAGAGGGATACAGTAATATTTAAATAAAAAAAAAACATTTAAATAAAAATATTTCAGAAACAACGAGGTCTCTAGATACTGCACTTTAATACATTTTATCTAGGACTCACAATTTTGTTGAGCCATCAAAAGATTTTACGCAAATAGGTACATATATACATAACGAATATATTTTTCGAAGCGATCGCCATGGTCACATATTGTTAAAAAAAAAAAAAGAAAACAGCAATTCTTTTTACATTTTACATAAATTTATCCTCCGTTTTTAACCGACTTCAAAAAAAAGGAGGAGGTTATCAATTCGGCCGGTATATTTTTTTTTTTTTTTTTTTTATGTATGTACACCGATTACTCCGAGGTTTCTGAACCGATTTACGTGATTCTTTTTTTGTTCGATGCGGGATGGTGTCGAATTGGTCCCATAAAAATTTAATTCGGATAGGCCCAGTAGTTTTTATTTTATGAGCATTTTTGTCTGTAGGTATTTGTAAATTTTGCAAGTGCAAGTTTGAAGTCGGTTGTTTTTAACGCAGTTATCACTTGTTACTACTATACGTCATTTATACACAGTAGTTCTTCTCATGCATAATCAAAATATACAATTGCATCATGAAGGCACAATCAGGAATTCCACTTCAAAGTTAAGTATCACTTAGATCCTACTCAGCACAGGCTTGCATTATGGCATAAATACTGTATACAACGGGCCATTGTTCACTCAGTATAATTAATAATGAGTAAGATCCTAGATTGAGATGCATGTGTGAATCATAATAGTTCTTTTATTTATTTTAATACATCCCTAGTTCTAAAATAAAAAATTATAATTTGTTTGTTTTGCATCCTAACCTATCTAACTTGTAAAAGATAAATAAAATACATATCTAACACATTAAAAACAAATGCACGATCTCGATCAACTCATATTTGTTTCCACGGGACACGGGCCTCCTATGAGGGTACAGGGTAATCCACCACGCTGGCCAAGTCGGATTGTCACATATAATTAAGAACATGCTGGTTTCCTTGTGATTTGAAAAATGTTAACAATTGCGCACTTAAACAAAATCTTTAAATATGCAATGTTTTTCAGAATATTCCAGAAGATCTTCGATATCACTACAAATCATTATCAATACTATTGATTAATATTATATCAAAGTCTACATTCCGTTAACTATAAAAGGTTAGTGACCGTATTGTAAACAGTAATTAATTGCCTATATAAGTGAATCTCAAGGCAATTAAGGATGAATAAGAATTATTCCAGTAGTTATTGTTATTTTATTTAGATTATAAAATTATCGAGTTAATCTGAACTAAATAACTGATGAAACTGATACTGATAATATTGCAGGAAATTAAAAACGAAAAAAAAAATATTTGATCCCCTAAAAATATCTCCTGTTTTTTGTATAGCATCATACATGCCATAAAAAACGTAATATGATTTAATAATAACTTGTCTTCAGAATGGTTTTTAAAATTACAACATAGCATTGCCTTTGAGATTTCATCAGCACAGGTTGCCTGTCACATGTGTCTAAAACAAAATTTATCAACAAAGCCTTTAACAGAAAAAAATGAATAAAAATAACAAAGACTGCAGCTGCTTTTAACAAATGCATTTATTATTATAATCCGACAAATATGGAAAGATTATTTACAAACAGTGTATAATCCGACCGAATATTGTAAAGCATTACGGTAAGTCGCAAGGGAAGTTGTTATGTAAAAATCATATGGTAGATTATAATAGATACCTATTAATAATGAGTACATAAATACAATAAGATGTAGCAAGCTTATTAAATTATGATTAGTATTGTATTATTAAGTAATAATTATTATTTGCACAAAAAACTTAACGGCTTCGATTGTCGAACAGGACAAAAGTTAAATTGAATCAACCGGAAGGCACAACTTTCAAATAATAAAGGTTCCGGGGTAACAAACCCAAAAAAATAAAAAAAATATTGATTTTTTTTAAGTCAATTATAAATGTTTGTTCAAATAAAAATGCAAAATAAACCATGATCTTTCAAGCAACTTTGAGAAGAGTAATTCACTTATCAAACCATAAGAAACAATTATACCGTCATTGTTTACAAACACGTATTATTTATGTAAATATTCACATGTATTTCGAGATCATTCAAAAATTCCATAACTTGTAGATTAATGATTATTATTTAATAGTCTTGTGTAACGAGTTCTGATAGAGTATTTTAATTTTTCTGTAGGTATTAATAACTCTTTAATTGTTTGAAATAAAAGATTTTTTTAAATTATATGGTTGTTTTTTTGACTTTCAGTAAAAGAGCCTAAATTCTTACAATAGTACATAATTAACAAAAGTAAATAAAATTTTTATTTTTATAAAAAATTATATCAGAATAAATAATAAGAAGTGTGAGTTAAAATAAATACCAAACGAGCTATTAACATATTACTATCCATGCTTATTTTTTTACGTACCTACCCATCATTACATAGTATAAAACAAAGTCGCTTTCTCTGTCCCTATTTCCCTTTGTATGCTTAAATCTTTAAAACTACGCAACGGATTTTGATGCGGTTTTTTTTAATAGATAGAGGAAGGTTTGTATATAATTTATTAGGTTTTAGAGAAAGCGGGCGAAGCCGCGGGCGGTAAGCTAGTAATATAAATAAATTACTATTTCCAATGCTAGGCCAATATTATCACCGAACAAGATTATTTCATGTACATTTTTTCTAATTTTTCTGTTAATCTATCTATCAAAGTCTCTTAGAGAAAAAAGAAAACGAAGAAAATTCGAAAAAGTCTCAACTTATAAAGCTAACTACGCTCGATTGTCAATTCAGGGAAAAATATTCCAATATTTACGGTTAGCAAACACATTCATATAGTGTAACTACTCATAATGCCAAAGATTCTAATCGTTCCCACATTATTTACTTTGATTTCTGCATGTCACGGTCTTTCGGATTTCGCACCTACTGGGGACTCGAAACTAGCGTAATATCACAAGGCCTAGTTACTTAACTCGATGGTACAGTCAATGTCATTACCCTTGAATATTTTCGATATATGCTTAGTCAATATGTATTAACAAATATATTTAATTATACATTCGTGGGTGCAACAGTGAGCAAAATGCTTCTGTAAAGTAAGTAAAAGTCCCAGGTCCCTGTTTCACTGATCATTACATTAGAGACAAATAGGTGATCAGCCTTATGTATCCTGCCAGATCGAGAAATTTTTTTCTTCTACCTGGAATCGAACCCAGGACCCCTCAATTCTACGCTCACGAGTCACCCACTGAACTAAGGCGGTCCAAACTGTTTCTGTAAAGTTACAGATAAAGTTAATAGGTACATTAAGACCCATTATTATTTTCTCAACGTAACTTTATTAAATCAGTATGCAAAGTTAAATTACACTTAAATACTACAGTTATTTCAGTGTTGAAGCAAGATCTAACTTTAAGTTGCAAAAGAAATGTGAACAATGTAGGTTATTGCACTAGTTCTCTGTAAAACAACTGGTCAATTGTCAAAATAGAGTCATTCAAAATTAAATGTTGTGTATCGAATTATGATAATGATGTAAAGAAATAATGACTTGCAGATTTGCAATAGAGGTCAATATACATCTATTTTTATAGCCTTTTGGTAAAAGTGTCTTAAAATACTAATTGATGGTAATTATGAATTGTTGTGATTTGTGAATTATGTAACGCTTGGTTAGACAAAATATATAAATATATAAGGCATGCCTTTATAGGCATGCCTTAAATTAAAAAGTCCAGTTGTTATTAACTACAAGGCACTTTGAACAATAAAAACTATAAACAAATGTGCATTGAAATTATTGTTTTGTGTTGAAAACTAACTAATTGCATCTATTTCTTTCCATTATATTTAATTAAAAATTTCACAATACAATTATTTCTTAGTTAGTGGAGGCTCACAAATCAATAAAATTAATTTAGTTTAAAATGGCTTTAAACCACGCTTAATTTCGTAAAATTATTGTATTGTCACCGATCCTTGATTAACACAACGTTTGAATTAAATCCCTCCGTTTATAGTTCAAAATCAAGTCTAAAGGAGTCAGTTACATTATACATACTAATAAAAGCGTATTAAAAATAATCAAAACACCCGAATGGTCATCGACGGTATACTGACCTTGCATATTGCGACACGACGCATTTAAACAAATTCTCTGATAAAATATTATGCATGAGCCACTGGCCTCAGAGTTAATGGTCCATTGTTTATTGGGCCTATTGCACGATATTTAATCAGCAAAACACCTTTGTTTTTTTCGTATGTTACAGTATAAAAAAGTGTAATGTAAAGTATGATAATGACACATTAGGTTGCAAACACATGCTACGGTAATATATAATTTTTGAATACGTATACTTAATCTACTTATTTTAAATCGGTCTAGGTCTACGTTATAAATATAGGAAAATAGAGATGTTAAAGACCTCTTTACCTCAGGCTAGAGGCTCGTCCGTTACAAAAATCGATATTTAAAACTTAGTACAGCTCTTCTTACGAAAATAACTCTTAGGGGGGAGTTATATAAAATTCGGCAAGCTTTATGCCTTTATACATCTATATGTATCTGTATGTTTCTCTATAGAAACAGCGCATATTGCTCATCTTAAAAAAAATGCATAGGTAACAAGTAAATTACTAAAAAAAAAACTATTCAGATCAGATCGACAACACACTTTATTAAAAGTATATTAATACGAGCACCAGCAACTATATAATTAATTTATACCTACACATGCCATTAAAACTTAACAGTGAACCTGACACCGATTTACGCACGCCTGCTTTCACCGTCAGAGTGCATCATAACACTCTCAAGGTTAACATTACGTAAACCGTGTTTACTTTAAACCTTTCTATAGATTGAGAAATTACCCTTGCGAATAATTAAACATTTTTATGGAAAATTTGTATTGTAACTATTATAGTAAACAGGTTTTAGAGCTTTTGTGTTAGTAACTCACTATTTGAATAGTTTAATAATACTTTTATGTACTGTCGCATTTTAAATTTCAATACAAATTATTAAAGACAAGGAAGACTGAATTCAATTATTATTGGAGTCATATTATAGAGTTCGCAAGTGACCTACTTCATCTAAATAACCATAGAGATACGTGAGCTTTTTTTGTAATAACTCTATTTTTTATATCTATGTTTTATTTATTTACATCTATACTTAATGTTATAAAGCTGAAGAGTTTGTTTGTTTGTCTGAACGCGCTAATCTCGGGAACTACTGGTCCGATTTGAAATTTTTTATTTTGGTTTTAGATATTCCATTTATCGAGAAAGGCTATAGGCTATACATTTATCATCTCGCTTAGACCAACAGGAGCGAAGCACTGCGGGTAAAACCGCGGAGTACAGCTAGTGTATTCTAAGTAGTAGACTTTGAACCTTCGTTTGAACTCAATTTCTCGTAGTATCAACTCACATTTTCTTTTGTTTGATATCAAAAATCGTTATCACTTATCGATTTTTCATTGTTCAAAACTCAGTATTCTTTGTATTAGAAGTACTTAGTACAATCACAATACAAGTTCAGTATGTTATCAACTTCATTCTTACAATAATTTAGTCAGATACGGGTGATAATCAGTATAAAATCGTATTTTAATATCATCTAAATATATATAACTCAAAGGTGTCTGACTATCACTGACTGACATAGTGTGATCACTACGCACATCCCAAACCACTGGACGCATGGACGCACGGGCTAGGCATACAGGTAGATGTTAGGACGTAGGCATCCGCTAACAAAGAATTTTGATGAATTCTACCCCCAAGGGGATAAAATAGGTGATTAAAGTTTGTACCATGAATATTTATCTTTTCAACACCTAATTATTATTTATTTTTTTTATTACGATAGGGGAGCGCTTGGCCACGATCTCGCCTGATGGTAAGCTGAGATGTGGCCTAAGATGGAGCGTGCTTCCCTAGAATGTACCTGTTCACTCTCCTCTTGAAGACTCCCATATTGTACTCATCGGGGAACACAGATTCAGGAAGAATGTTCCAGTCCCTAGCGGTTCGAATAAAGAATGTCGATCCGAACCGCTTAGTCCGGGTACATGGAATATATAATAATTATTTAATTATTATAACAATTATATTAATTATTCAATCAATATGAAGCCATAGATGCATATATTATCTTATATCGCCTTGTATATATGTCAATCACGCCATGTGGTAATTCGGAACAGTGAGAAAATAATAAAACAATGGGCAATTGCTTCATTGAAGTAGAGCACATTTTTCTTACGCAGTTAATGAAAAATTTATACGTTTCTTCATACGTATAGAATTTGAAATCAAACGTTTTTAACGGATTAACATCTTAAACGACCTTAAAATTTCATTCATTATAAGTATTTTAAAATTTTCCGTAGTAAATATGTATTTTATTACAAGCACTAGCTTTCCGCCCGCGACTTCACCCGATTTGTGTAAAACTAACTAAATTATATGCTAAAAACTTCCTCGAGAATCACTCTACTTTTAAAAAAAATCACATCAAAGTCCGTTGCGTAGTTTTAAAGATTTAAGCATATATATTGACGGGTAGACATCGACAGGGACTTTTTATACTATGTAGTGATGGTCAAATTAAATTTATCAGTTGTAGGGTAATTAATGCACTAGTTTATAAGGAATGTAATAATATAATCCCTAACCGAGAATCAATTATGACTTATAAGTACGGGTAAATAGAAATTTCCCACGGTTTAAGATGGGTAAAAATGAAGATGTGATGAATACAAATTCCCACACGCTTTAAGAAACACCGGACTTTTCCATTGGAAACTAATTAATCAATTAGTAAGGCATGGGCTTTTCCGAAAAGATAATCCATCAATGAAATAGATTTCAATCCATTTACTGAAACATACTTTAACGATACATGATGGCTCCACACTTTATAGGAACGTTGTTCAACTTGTAAAATGTTTCATACAAATTTAACATCATTCTATAAACTTATAGGAAAAAATATTACCATTGGTTATTAACTATAACCTGTTTATTATACTCATTACTGTTCCCCGCGGTTTCACCCGCATTGCTCAGCTCCTGTTTGTTTCAGCGTGATGATATTTAGCCTATAAGCCTTCCTCGATAAATGAAATAATCTATCCCGAGATTAGCGCATTCAAACAAACAAACAAACTCTTCAGCTTTATAATATTCGTATAGTAAATATTAGCTGTCACCTCCAAACATGCTAGAAAATAATATCTAATCTCATCATGAGAATGATATTAAAACACAGAAAAAAATTTAAATGTCTTGAAATTTTGTAATCTATAAAAACTAGCTTTAAATAATTAATGATAATATATCAGTCTCAAATTAAACAGAGCAAAACGTACCAAATACCAAAAGATAACATTACCAAAAAAATTGTTTTTCAGTCTCACGCGTAAAAGATTCGCAGGCTCTTAGAAGCTGTCGAGTGTTGGTTATTACCACAAAACAATTTAAACCCAGTCTAACTTTAAACTAGGGATCTGTCACTTTAATATATTTTGTCTTGTATGAAATACGAAAACCCAGATTAAAGATAACCCGCGCTTAAAGACAAACCCAGTCTAAAGTCGTGGTAAGGGCGGCCGTACACGGACCGCTTCAAGCAGTTGAGACCGACCGCTTGAAGCCGCGACCGCGCGGTGAACTATAGGCATTCATTCACCGCCGTACACGTGACGGCTCGAGCCGTCGCGACCGCTTCAAGCCGTCAACTGCATGACGAAATTCCACCGTGCCGTTGACGGCTCGCGAGCGGTCGTGAGGCATACACTGACTGCTCGAGCCGTTGACTGCGCTAGAGCCGTCGACGGCTTCCTCTCCCCCTGAAAATCAATGACGCGACTAGTCAAAAAATCGACGGCTCGAGCGGTTGGTAGCGACGGCTCGAGCAGTCAAGAACCGACGGCTCGAGCCGTCAACGACCGACCGCTCGAGCCGTCCGTGTACGTCGCTCAGCCGTTAACTGCTCGAGCGGTCCGTGTACGGCCGCCCTAAGACAGTATGTATCTTACGCAAAAACACTATGGATAAAACTTTAATTATTTGCTATCTGTGTTTGTTTTAATAACTTCATGTAAATATTTACGCAATTTAATTTTTACGAAACCAAGTGGTGAACACCTTGTTCCACTTATCAATAGTCCTTGGTACCATTTAACATTTAAAGAGTTTGGGCATTTTGAGCGAAATGAAACATTTCTTGTTTTTTTTTTTCATTATCGTGTGTTTTTTTTTTTGTTTATATTCAAGTAAATTATGAAATGCTTGAATGAAATGCCGTTCCTATGACTAAAGGTGAAGTCAGTGAAGTGAAGTCACGCAAAATAACGGTTTTACTTTGTTGTTGTTTTTAAGTTTAAGTTATTTCATTTTCATTTAAGCACAGAATACATAATAGTAGCTAAACGCTACAGAACGGACACTCTCCGCCTCCCGCCAAAATTAAACACTTACCTCACCCCGCACGATCAGACATGTTATGGTACCCATTTCCCCGCAAGGACGATACCAACGACGTCTTAGACGAAACGCAACGAAGATTGACAACATTAATCAAATTGACATAAAGTAATTTTATTATTTTGGATTTGTGATTATCGTTTTTCGTAGAAAATGGTTAAATATTGTGCTGTTTACGGATGTATTTCATCAGAAAAACGCGAATTTTTTTTTACGCTAGTCACAAATGTGCCAACCATAAAGCGTTAACACACACATTTGCAGTCTCTACAGTGTGACTGTCAAAACAATCATTTTGTATGGAGTGTCCAGGGTGTGATTTAAGTTAAGTTCCTGTGTAATATTTGTATTGAGTGTAAGCATTCCGACATCTTAAACTTGATAAATAATTGTCCTCGAGAAGAATAAAATCCCAAAAAACAAATAAAATCATCATATAATAATCAAAATAAAAAAAATAATCATAATATCGCATTTAATTCAATAATTAACAAAACCACATAATATGATTTATTAAAATTTAACAATTATCCTTTCAGCTATACTTAATACTTCAATAAATTAACTTGCATTTTTTGTATCAATTTCCTAATAAAATATTAATGTATACTGACTTAAAAAACTGGTTTTAATAAATTTGCATTTCACTTTTGGTTTTCAACACGTTTTCAAATAAGAAGGTCATTAAGAACATTTTTAATTTAACCGATCATGCTTAGCGTAACGTAATCTATAGTATTATCACTACATACAATAAAACAAAGTCGCTTTCTCTGTCCATATTTCCCTATGTATGCTTAAATCTTTTTAAACTACGCAACGGATTTTGATGCAGTTTTTTAATAGATAGAGTGATTCAAGAGGAAGGTTTTAGTATATAATTTATCATGTTTTAGACAAAGCGGGCGAAAACTAGTCTGGATATAATCTCAAATAAATAATATAAGCATAGAATTTTTCAAAATTTTAAGTGTATCATCTTAATAGGTGGAAACTACTTTTGACTACGCGTACAAAACCGGGCGAAGAGCTACTATTTTAAGTCAAAAATTGTAATAAATTTCATCAGGGACATTATCAGCTATTGAATTAGTCTTTATAATTGTTTTCATAACAAATGGTTGACAAAAATGCTGATTGTAGGAAGATAAACTCACGATTCTTGAAAATTGTAGATTAAATCTGTCCATTTACAATTCGTCAAAATAGAGTCATAAAGAGTCGGATATATACCAACAGACAGGTGAAGCTAATAAAAGCGTATTAAAATATGTTTTAGATGTAGGCATCTATACTAATACTATAAAGCTAAAGAGTTTGTTTGTTTCTTTGAACGCGTTAATCTCAGGAATTACTGATCCGATTTGAATAATTATTTCAGTGTTAGATAGCCCATTTATCGAGAAAGGCTATATATCATCACACTAAGAAAAATAGGAGCGGAGCAATGCGGGTAAAACCGCAAGGCACAGATAGTAGTAAATATACAAGCAATAGCCAGCAGATGAGACTTTACGCAATGAATCACGCATATATCTGAATATGAATAACTATTAAAAAACTTACGACAATTTCATCGGCAAAGTTCTAGGTCATATTTTTACGAAACTACATTTCAAGGATTCTTTCTTATTTTAAAGAATACAGTGTTTTTTGATAGAATGCAATATTTATATGAGTATTGTTATGGAACGCACAATTGATTTTTTTTTGAAGGATTTTTCCTTGTGTTTGAGGAATTAAGTAATATAAAATTTATACTTATGGATCTATACTAATATTATAAAGCTAAAGAGTTTGTTTGATTGTTTGTTTGTTTGTTTGTTCGTTTGAACGCTCTAATCTCGGGAACTACTGGTCCGATTTGAAAAATTCTTTCGGTGTTAGATAGCTCATTTATCGAGAAAGGCTATATATCATCACGCTACGACCAACGGGACGGGAGCCAAGGGGGTGAAACCGCGCGGAGCAGCTAGTTAAAAATATTATCAATGCATGTTTGAAATGGTTCTCAAAAGTACTGTCTAACATGACGAAGATTTAAGCAAAGATTAGGTACTATTATTTTATACACTTGAATAAAATCAAACTTCAATCACTTGATTGTGGTCAAACTGTGTATAATAATAATCACTACATAGTATAAAGTTGCTTTCTCTGTCCCTATGTCCTATGTATGCTTAAATCTTTAAAACTACCCAACGGATTTTGATGCGATTTTTTTAATATATAGAACGATTCAAGAGGAAGGTTTTAGTATATAATTTACTAGCTGCTCCGCGCGGTTTCACCCCCGTGACTCCACTCCTGTTGGCCGTAGCGTAATAATATAAATAGCCTAAGCCTTTCTCGATAAATGGGCTATCTAACACCGAAAGAATTTTTCAAATCGGACCAGTAGTTCCCGAGATTAGCGCGTTCAAACAAACAAACAAACTCTTCAGCTTTATAATATTAGTATAGATTTATACCTACTATTTGTAAGAAAAATCAAACGAGATGTAAACAATAGCAACATAACACTAGTCTAGATTTTAAATGCGTCATAGCTAGGACAATTATAATAGGTAGTGGAAAAATAAAGGTTCTTCACATCCGATCAACCGTATTATATAAACATAGTAAAACCATCTTCCGTATGAGTATGATATAATAAATACCGGTATTATTGCAAGCAGGATAATTCACTGCGTAGTATAATATGCATGTTTTAACATTTTTCTTCCTTGTTTATAAACATCGTTGTTAACCGACTTAAAAAAGGAGGTTCTTAATTTGAACTTTACCCATTTTTTTGGCTTTGTTGCCTCACAACATTTGACTGGGTGAACGGATTCTGATATTTTTTTTACGAAAGCCTGCTATAATATAGTCTCAGTTAAATGATATAAAACTGGGCGATTTTTAAGTTTTAACATGGAAATACTTACATTTATTTTCACACAATTTGTGATAAAAATTCCTTGTATATTATGTTAGTGAACGCGATACCTATAAATTATAATATATTTAATTACAATATTGCAACAAAATTCATCCAGGCGTATAGCTACACATTCACAATCTCTCACACACACACATACCTACAAAGTAATTAAAAAAGCAAAAGAATATTAGCAATCACTGTAATAGCCAACTTTTAGATTTTAAGGTGATTAAGGATAAAATTACTTAAAAATACAAATAATATCAACAAAATTAATTTTCCTAACATTATCTACTCCTACTTAAAAATACATGTTGGCCGATTCTCAAGGCACACAAAATTTCATAAGAATCGATCCAGCTGCTCTTTCAGATGAGTATGGTAACTATCATTGACATGAGAATTTTATTTATTATCTATAGAGATGTATCTAAACCAAATATGTAGGTAATTCTTACAAATAAGCACAATAAGCGAAGGCCTTTCTAACAGATATTCCTTTTCTATCGTTTCCAGTAAAGGTACAATGGTTAATGGTTATGAAGCATGAAAGTCTACTTACCTACTTGTCAGTTGTCCTAACGACAGCTGACCGTCAAAGAT
This sequence comes from Colias croceus, assembly GCF_905220415.1. NCBI lineage: Eukaryota > Metazoa > Arthropoda > Insecta > Lepidoptera > Pieridae > Colias > Colias croceus. The sequence continues at coordinate 10,716,437 of NC_059542.1, read as the reverse complement.
CACGTAATGAACTAGAAGGAGCAAGTAAAATATTTTTATTAAATAAATCGTGTCATGCTCTACGTTCATTTGATTATTGTTGGATTTAGATAGATTTCATATTAATGTCGTATTTTTTTTAATATTTTAGTTATTTTATTGTTTTGTTTAGTTTTAATGTAAGTAATCATCAAGGTAAGATTTGAATTAGACATCGAAAATAATATTTTAACATAGAATGAAATATGAAATTAGAATTTATCAATTATGAACGGCCATCTGCATTTGATATATTCTAACATCGTTTATAATATTATAAATGATATTCGTTATTAAAAAACAAACACTTATATATAATTAATTATTAAAACCATTAAAATAAGATAGATAGATAGATGAAACGTTTATTCATAGAACACAAACATACTTACGATAAAAACAAAAACAAAGAGCAGATAAAACATAGATAGAGTATAGACAGATCTTAACTTGGGGTGTCCCTTGAAATAGTATTTGCTCTATCCAGTCAATGACCTATTATACTAGTAGACGCGACATACGCTAACATCATTGCACTAAAAAATAGCGTAAATAATACATACCTACTTACTAACGCATTATCACCAATACAGTTGTTCTCTCTTTCACTCTCACGCACGAGACATAATACATGTCTCACTCATGTACTTCGTAATAACAACTGCCGATTAAAATATAAAAAGAACGTCCAGCCACGGCGCTGAATGGTGCGTGACTAAGTGAAACTCGGGCACTTAGCTGAGTTTTTTCTTGCCAAAATAGAGAGCGGGTAACGTATCTAGCTTTTATATATATCATAGTATCCAGTACATTATATTATATCCATTGACCTGTTCTCTAAAGCCCTGAATTACCTTCAACTAACCCTAATACACTGACCGTGTCTTACTGGTATGAACTGTAAAGGAAAGTGTAAATAATCTTGTGAACATTAGGCTTAAGCCGAAATCGGAGATAGGGCTTGTATTACATGTTAAAGATATATTTACCGTTATGCTAGGATACTAGGATTAATAGTCTATGAATATGGTATTTTATGACAGACTAGCTGTGCCCCGCAGTTTCACCCGCAGTGCTCTGCTCCTGTTGGTCTTAGCGAAATGATAATATATAAGCCTTCCTCGATAAATGGGCTATCTAACACCGAAAGAATTTTTCAAATCGGACCTGTAGTTACCGAGATGAGCGTGTTCAAACAAACAAACTCTTCAGCTTTATAATATTAGTATAGATTTAAAGTTTATTGTATAAGAAGTAGAATTGAATTCATGCATTTTCGTACATTTTTATTTCGTAAACTTTTGATAATAGCCATAATATATTTATATTTATATTATAATGTAGGTATCTATTTAATTAAAAAATAGTATTTATTATCTAGATACATTATCTAGATAATTAAAAAATAGTGGTAATATCTTTGGGAAGAAGTAAATTTGTATGTGAGGATAAAAAAGTATTAAATGACTGGTAATTTTATATGAAACATAATATTTTAATGTTTCTGAAGGAGAAATCCATTAGGTATAACCTAGCTTGATAACATTTTATACCTACAATGTATGTATTACAAACATTATATTGTATATGAAAGAGAAGTTCTAAATATAAATTATTAAGGAATTTATATTTAATAATGTTAATGCACTTAATTATTCATATCAAATCATTAAAATACAAGGAAATAATAAGTACTAATGAAAATTAATGATCTGGAATGGTTAATCCAATTTATATTAATTTATATGAACATAAATACTTTCAATTAATCATCAAATAATTAACGCACAGGAATCTAGATCTAGAAATATCTTAGAATTATCATAAATATAATATACTAGCTATGCCCTGCGGTTTTACCCGCATTGCCTTTAGCCTACTCGATAAACACCGAAACGATTTTTCAAATCGGACCAGTAGTTCGAGTACGACGAAGTCTCTTCCCGCTGTCTCTATGTATGCTTAATTCTTTAAAACTGCATTGTCTATTAGTTTTATTAATAACTAGCGGTCCGCCCGTGGTACCTACAACGTATTATGCCCGTAGTACCACTATTTTTTACATTATAACCGGACAGTGTAGTTTTATCTCATTATAATATAGTCGCTTAATACAAATGTTTTGTTTTAAAATTTATTTAAATTTAATAAGTGGATAAATATCCACAATATTTCATAATTGATCGATTTTCTAATAGGATGCCAAAAGTTATAACACACATAAACCACATAACTTACTACGTAGTAGGTACTTACTTACACATGCAATACATTTTTGTAATAATTATAAACTAGCCCGAGACAGCAAGGAATCGCTTATTAATATTATTTTTCATAATTTGTATTTTTATTAAGTTTTATTCACTTACATATAACTAAATCTTTCCATTATAATGTACAAAGTACGTTTTATAATATAACTTTAAAATTTAAATGAATATGCATAAATAAAATTGAAATAAAAAAGAATGAAACTACGATTTTTTATTCAGAAGCATACTCGTCTTTGATTACTACAAAAAAACTAGAGTATTTTGATATAATTGCTAGTTTTTATGATAGTTTTTAATTATATCAAAAACTAGTTGCGCTCCGCGGTTTCACCCGCGTGGATCGTCCTGTTGGTCTTAGCGTGATGATATAGCCTATAGCCTTCCTCGATAAATGGGCTATCTAACACCGAAATAATTTTTCAAGTCGGACCATTAGTTCGTGAGATTAGCGTGTTCAAACAAACAAATAAACTCTTCAGCTTTATAATATTGGCATATATCTAGCAACCATTTTTTACGATTTCTATGTACATCGTAAAAAAACATGGTAAACAAAAAGATAAATTTTATAAAACCGTAACATATCTGTGTCAGTTTTTGCCATAAAACATATTTTTTCATAAAAGCATGTTTAATCTTTATTATAATTTACATTAACCGTATACATTAGTTAATTATTGTATTTTTTGCGGTTTCTTCAATTGTATTAACCGACACAATGTACAAGCTGAATTTTAGTCAATAAAAAACTTTTATTAAACTTTTCACTGACTTAATGTGTGTGATCTGTTTAAACATAAATGTATATAGGTATTACTAGCTTACCGGCCGCGGCTTCGCCCGCTTTCTCTAAACGATTTGATATTTAAACTATCCTATCTCTCAAGTTGGATCGAACTGCACATGGTGTGCGAATTTTATTATAATCGGTTAAGTGGTTTAGGAGTCCATTGAGGACAAACATTGTGACACGAGATTTATATTTATTAAGATAGGTTCCGTATAATAATGAAGATATTTCTCAAAAAACTTTTATTTTTAAATATTTTCGGCCCTGGATCATAATAATAGGGACCACTATTATATGAATGCTTATAATTCTCTAAACTATGTAAAATATTTATTGTGTAGTGTTCCTTGTATTTTATATTGTAAAATGAACAGGGACATAATATTACATGTTTTTGTCGATATAAGCATTTAAGTAGATAATATATATGCACTTAATTAGATCCTACTAATGTAATCTATATGTGCATTACAATGAAATTAAGCGCACATATAGAGGGTAACTTGGATTAATACATAGGATAGGTTTTATCCCGGAAATCCCACGGGAACGGGAACTATGCGGGTTTTTCTTTGAACGCGGGCGAAGCCGCGGGCGGAAAGCTAGTAATACTTAGTTACTAAAACCATAAATGATACATCAAATGAAATTGAGAATTAACTTAACATAATTCAATATTAAAAAAATAAGAAAAATTATCGTGTAAGTAGTTACTTGGATGTCAACATAAAATTAAAATGAGATTATTTTACTTGATTAATTTAATGCAAAAAATTTAATGTAGCATTTTTTATTTATAACCAATATTTTAATAATAACTAGGTCAGCCCGTAATAAATAAAACTGCAGGAAAAACAAAAGTTTTCTCGATAAGGTAATTTAAATTCCTTGTAATAATAAAAAATAATTACATGCAACACACTTTTAAATTATAATTGGTTAAATTCAATTATAATAGAAAGTTTAATGTCAACAAAATTAAAATTGGAAAAAAAACGGTTGAAAAAAAGAACGCAGTCATTACGGCATTAGATGAATTTTTTTTTTAATTTTACCAGTAATTTGAAAATAATATTTTTTGTAATCTAAATAGTATTTTGCTTTATTGTACGCCATAGTTAATAAATAATTTAATTAATAACGTTAAAGTAGCTAAAATACAATGCAAAAATCCTTTGCATTTCAGAACTTAAACCTATCCTTATGTAAATTACCTAAATCATTATTTAAGTTAATATTATGCTATAGTTCTGTTACTATTGTGTCATTAAGGAAGGTGGACCCCAGGCTGTTCTAATTTGTAGTCCAAATGTGGCATTTGTAACCCACAAATTTGTTCAATAAATTATTTTTTATTTTGATTGATTTGATTTGATTTGTTCGTTTGTTTGTATCCTTACTAGATAAAACACAATCACACGTTTGTAGCTCCTTGTGTATATTATTTTTTATGCAAATTAAATAAATAATAAAATTTATTATCATTGTCAACATAACTTCGTTTATTTTCTTTTTAAAAATCCTTACCCTTTTAATTTTTATATTCATTTTATGAATACTATTCTCAACTCACCGTTCATCCTTTTAATCCAAATGAAAACACAGACTTCACTGTGACACAGAGCAAGAACAAATCAGAGCCTCCGTGGGGCTGCGCGCGCGTTCGATATCTTAATGCAACCTGCGCGCACGAACGTATAATAATAAGCTGACAATTCATACGTATCTCATGGATACGTCACTCGTGTTGTAATTGTTTATCGATAGTGTGATCGGACAATGATTGTGTGAAGATTTGGGAGCTAATCTTTACGGAGAGCGACTAATAATCACTACACAGCATAAACCAAAGTCGTTGTCTGTCCCTACACTATGCTGATCTTTTAAATTACGAAACAGATTTTGATGCGTTTTTTATACATAGAGCAGTTATCCAGGAAGATTTTAGTACGTAGTAAGTTTAGGACAACGCAGGGGATACCACGGGTGGAGAGTTAGTATCAAATATATCACAAAAAGTCACAGGCATTGTAGATAGTGTTGTCGGTCTTTGAGAATGGCAGCTAAAATATGGCAAAAAGGGTAACTAGATTGAAGTCTACGCACGAGGATGCTGAGGGAGTAATTTGATAATAGGCACTTTTCACAATGGGCGGCGTTGGCCCAACAAAATTTTTTGTTGATGTTTGCGGCCATTACGGTGATTATGAAAAAACATTTACAATGACGGCCGATCATAGACATTTAGGCCCTCTACACTATAGCGATTGCCGCTAGTCGCCCAACGCTACATTGTGAAGAGAGCCCATAATAAATAGGTAGCTAACTATTAAAATGGTATTTTGATATTAATCAAAGGCACTGAGCTTGATTTTAATAAAATATTAATCATGACTATTAATCAAAGAGGCACAGCAGATATTTACAAATTGCTTAACTTGGACTTCCTTTCATTATTAATAAAATAGTTTCTATTCAATTTCAATCGGCGGTCAATCTCTGTGATATAATAAAGCATAAATATGCATTGATGGCTGTATTTCATACTCTTTGAATATTCCCAAACGATGAATAATGGGATTCTGTTATTGAATTAAAAAAACCAATGACTCTAGATCTTACTACAAGGGCGGATTTATTTAACCCAGGATCGAAGGCAAGGACAAGAGTATTATATAATAAGAGCATCTGTTAAAAAGGATAAGGTTTTACTAATAATGGCAGTGATTTAAAAAAAAAGTAATTTCCTCATTTACTTTCATTGTAAATGTACACTGTACAACTACATTAGAATTTTAATCTATACATTATAAAATCACAATTGCATAGAATAAGACGTTTACAATAAAGTCATTGCCTTTTGCTTTTTGTTTTCTTGTTTAAAAATAATCATCTTTCCGTAAAAATGTACATTCACTCAAATATTTTTGTAATCGTCCATAATCCAAGGGCTATTTAGTTTAAAATGATAATGTGTATTTTTTCAGAAGTAGCCTTGAACTGACGTCATTAGTTCATTACTGGATATAAAATCAAATGGATTACAATTAGTACGTAATTACTGAAAAATATAAATCATAATTAAACTTAGACATATTTTATGAGTTTTTTAGAAATATAATATGTAATTGCAAAATAAATGTGTATTATAATTAAATATAAAAAATAAAGAGAATAATCATTAAAATCTTATCGACGACTTTGCAATAACTCTGTTCAACCAAGCTGACATTCACGACGAAAAAAAACCTTTTGAAAGAATACTAGGTACCTTCCGATGGTGTGTAATATAAAATATTTTCAAAATTATAAGAGTTGGTATCCCTAAAATGCTCTACGGGTCTTGATGTAGGTAGATTTATTTATAACTAGCTTCCGCCCGCGACTCCGTCCGCGCGGATGTCGGTCTTCGCGTGGATGGTTTATTTCTCCATTTTGAGTAACTCTGACCATTAAACATCTTATAAATATCTATTGGACCCAAATACGGCTAGGCCTATAATAATACGCAACGTGTGTTCGCGGTTCTACAGAACAACGTCTATAAAAGATTAATTTTTTTCTACGTATTTTTCCAGGATAAAAAGTATCCTATTTTACGCCCAGGATAATAAGGTATAATTATACCAAGTTTCATCGAAATCGAACCGTTAGTTTTCACGTGATGCCTTCACATACAGACAGACAGACAGACAGACAGACAGACAGACAGACAAAAATTTTTTTAATCACATAATATTTGGGTTTGGTATCGATCCAGTAACACCCCCTGGTATTTATTTTTTTAATATTTTCAATGTACAGAATTGACCCTTCTACAGATTTATTATATGTATAGATTTTCGATCAATTTTTTGCGGTTTTTGCGTAATGAATACAAAGATGTAAACTTGTAGGAAGTAAGATGATATTTCAATTATAGTTCAAGATTCATTACGGAAACGGAAATTTATCTGAACTTATAATTCGGTATAAAGTGCACGGTCGTTAATAAACATTTCATAAAAGCCAATGGGTCAGTGAACTTTGACAATCCATACTTTTATATTACTACTAGGTTTCCGCCCGCGGCTTCGCCCGCGCAGTCAAAGAAAAACCCGCATAGTTTCCGTTCCCGTGGGACTTCCGGGATTGCGTCATTTTCCAGGGATAAAAAAGTAGCCTATGTCCTTTCTCGGGTATCAAAATATCTCCATACCAAATTTCATGAAAATTGGTTCTGTAGTTTAGGCGTGATTGAGTAACAGACAGAAGATTAGGTAAATTATAAATATGGCTTTCAGCTTTTTTATGTGTATCCTTTTTAATCCTTACTATCCTACTCATATTATAACTGCGAATGTTTGTGAGGATGGATGTATGTACTATGTATGTTTATTACACTTAAAACTATTAGAGTCTAGAACGTTTGAGATGAAACTTTACAAGTAGAACACATGACTGTAGAAATTTCTGTGGGTTCGTTTGCGAGTGAAACCGTGTGGCAAAGCTAGTAATATTTTAAATGCGAAAGTATATATTAGTTTGTATGTCTTTCTTTTACGTCGCAACTATTATTTAAGATTTTTCCTGGTTTCTATAGATTAATAATTTATTATATATCTTGTTTATACAGGAAGCTTAGAGCCAGTTCTAATGCAGGATTATATGCAAAAAATCACTTAACAATTTCGTTCTAAAAAAGCTAATTATCAAATCTTATGCATTACATAATAAACATAAATTATTTTATCAATATTGAATGCTATACAATCAATTTATTACGTTTTAATTAATATCATGTATGTAACTTTCGTTTGGCAAGATCCAACCGGTACCAAAATCGTCACCTAACTCCATGACGTGACGGCATTGTCATGACGCGACCTTGAAATTTCAAAAATATGCACTACAATACCTACGTATAATGCATGTATGCAGAATGAAATTGTCAAGGACATATTTCCGCAGAATTAACTGGAGCAAAATCAAATATAGGGTTCATATTTGTTTTATATCTTTTGCGACATATTAAATGCGTTGGCCTTCGTTTAGATTCATTATGTCAATCTATACTATAATATTATAAAGCTGAAGAGTATGTTTGTTTGTTTGAACGCGCTAATCTCAGGATCTACTGGTACGATTTGAAAAATTCTTTCGGTGTAAGATAGCTCATTTATCGAGGAAGGTTATACGCTATATATCATCACCCTAAGACCAACAGGAGCGGAGCAATGCGGGTGAAACCGTGGGGCACAGCTAGTGAAATATGCCTACCGGACTATAAATTAAATTCTATTATCCGATTAGAAATTAGTCTTGCAAATAATTAGACTGTGAAGAGGTATCAAATTAGATATCTTAAGTCATGAATAAGATGGTTTTTAATGAAAGAGGTAATTGCAGGTTTCCTAATAATGAGCAAGATTTAAAATATGCATGTAAATGCAAGCGATGTTGCACTTGATATGATTGTTACATAGTAGGATTTTGAACTCTCCATGTGGAAGGTACATCTTTAGTTTGATTTCATTTCTGTGATCAGTTGTAAACATAGGGATTATACAAACTAACTACCGTATATTATTATTGGTAATGCTACCATTTTGTGAAACTCTTCCTTAACCATTGCATGTAGGTAGTGTTTGAAGCATTGATGATAAAATATATACTTAATTTTCCTCCTTTTTGAACTTGAAAAATGAGCAAAATTATAAAAAATCTACATGTATTATATTATCATTCTAGCTGAACTCTGCTTTTTCATACACGGGCAAAACCGCGGACAAAAACTTCAATCATATATTTCAACTTTTTGTGAACGATTAAAATGTTTCTTCAATATTTTCATTCCAAATCTCATCCAAATCGGTGTTGTCGTTTAGCCGAAAGCATGAAAGATAAACAGTCTTTCACATTTATTTATAATATAACCACAGAAAATAAAGATACCTTACTAACAATTCATCGGAACGCGAACTTGACGAATTGCGAGTATTCGTCAAGTTCGCAAAAAATGTGCCAATGCATACAAAAATATGTAGTATTTTCAAGGGCTTTAGTGCACCTTTCCCCCAATAGGCTCACAGATTCAGTTGTTTTGCGATTTGGCAATTGTGTCAAGTCAGACTTGTTTTCACGGCTAACACGATGTTTCAAAAGAAATAAATGCGCATAATTATAACCTTTTTAATGATATTTTGTCACATTTCCATGTGAAGTTCGGAATGAACTGGATCGTGTCGACAGGATAGGGAAACATTGGGATTGAAACTGCATGCAGGTGAAAACCACATGAGAATTTGCGTATTTATTTAGTGTTGGTGTGGATAAGCATATTATTCGTACTGTTAAATTTATGCAAACCAGTTTTGTATCGTTTTTATTATATGCTATGAACAATGAACATGGTCACAAAATGAAGCAGTATATTTACTTACGTATTTTTGGTAGAGCACAATAACCGAAATATACAATAAGTTTTAATATTATGCACCTATCGATTTTGAAAAGAGATTTACGTTGTTCTATTTATTTGTTTACCCACTATAACCCAATACAACCCAATAAAAAATGAATTTTTATTTTTATTTTATTAAAAAAGATAAAAAACATGAGACATTCAAAATATTAGTACAAATTGGATGTTATATATTATTATCACAATCAATATCAAAATAAGTACTATAAATTAATTAGGTAATAGACATTGATATGTTTTTAATTCCTTATTAATTGTATTACGTGGGAGAGGAATTTTTCATCAACTATTAGTGTGATATAAGAAAGATTAAAATATATAGTTATAGAGATAATAAATGGAAAAACACTGTATCCTTTAAAATTTAGACGTTAAAAGTTAAATTTTCAGGATTTAGAAGAAGAAAAATGAGAAAATAAATATACATATTATATATCAAAGAATGGAAGGACATCTTAACTAGATATTTTTTTAAATCTGTAATTTATGTTAAGGTTATCATAAAGTTACAAAAATTTTAGATAATTATGTTTTTATGATACCTGTATAACTTTTTCCAAACCTTAATGTGACGAATTAGCTTAATTGCAAATAAAATTGTTTAATACATTTTTTTATTTTCCTTGTTGTTAGTTAAAAAAAATGACTAAAAAGCTTAGCTTTTAACAAATTATTACTGAAATAAACATTTGTTACAACTTACAACAAACATTTGTTCGTTTTTACTGCGAATATATAAGATCAACTTTTGACATTTTGTTGTTAGATTACTGACATTTTCGTCTAATTAACTTTGTCTGTCCCTTCTGTTTCGTCAGCATTGTTAAATGATTTTAGTTCAAATAATATAACGCAGAAACAACATACTATTACCCGCTGCTTCGCCTCTCACCGTCTATGTTTACCATATTAATATCGTATGCAGTAATTCAGTATCTCAATACAAGTTATTACACACTAGCGGTCCGCCCCGGCTTCGCCCGTGGTACATATTTCAGAATAAAAGGTAGCTTATGTTCTTTCTCAGGGTCTAAAGATTGTCTGTGCCAAATTTCATCAAAATCGGTCCAGTAGTTTATGCGTGAAAACCATAGAGATTCTGTGATCTGTGGTGAAAACCACGTTATTGCACTTTGGACGTGCTTGCTCGTACACATACATAATTACAAACCTTTCCTCTTTATAATATTAATATAGGTAGATATAAATTGTCCTATTGCCACGAAGTATGCACGGAATAAATAGTATTTTATTCATATTATCTACTTACATTCAAGGTACAGGATAGATCTCTGTAACTGAAAAACACAAAAACTACAGGTCAGATTTGTGTGATAATTATTTTGTTAGATTGTAGTCTGGAGACTGGATAAGATGAGCTTAAACTTAAAAAACCTATGAACATTTTTGCCCACGTAGTTATCAATACGAAAAGCTTCCTACTTCATATATATTTTAGTTGCTGGAAATAAATAATAAACATGTAAATTAGTTACTTCTAACGTTCAATTTAAATGTTTTGTGTCAAGACTATCCAACCACGGTTGGCAAAGTTAATTTGTTTTTGTTTTACGAATTACTTAGTTACAAATGAGCGGTATTTTGGCCTTACATAAACTGGACAACGGCAACAAAGTATAGGAATATTATTATCTAAGTAGGTATATATAATTATATGTACCTATATGTAATTATGAATATTAATTACCATATCGAGAGATAAACTCTATGTAAAATAGACGCTAGTATAAAATACACTTTGAATGGTAAAATCTTTATTAAAAAAAATAAAAAACACGCTTATTAGGATCATGTTAAAAGACCTAAAGATTAACGTACCGTTTTCAAAAAAATTATGAATGATTAAAATGGATACCTAATCCTAATATTACACTAACTAAGTGTAGTAACTTAGATAAAATGCAGTGCTAAATCAATCAATCAAAAATTTATTTAATAAATATATAAAAAAGTAGCGGTCCGCCCCGGTTTCGCCCGTGGTACATATTTCGCAATTAAAAGTAGCCTATGTCCTTTCTCGGGTATCAAAATATCTCCATACCAAATTTCATGTAAATTGGTTCAGTAGTTTAGACGTGATTGAGTAACAGATAGACAGACATGCTTTCGCATTTATAATAATAAATTAGTATATATGGATTATATTCTATCACAATATATGTATTATCATCACATAAGCATTTTTCCATATGGTGCCTCCATTTCCATCTAGCGGTTGGTATAGTAAATTAAATTTATATGTTATATTCGCGTTTATATAAGTAATAACACAGTTAATACCAATAGATATCGCTAAATACAAAAATTTTCTTAGATTGAATGGAGAAATACTTTGATAACAAAACTATAATAATAATTATTAATACTATATATAATAAATGTATGTTTTTTATTTTATAATTTACTAGCTGCTCCGCGCGGTTTCATCCCCGTGGCTCCATCCCTGTTGGACGTAGCGTGATGATATATAGCCTATAACCTTCCTCGATAAATGAGCTACCTAACACTGAAAGAATTTTTCAAATCAGACCAGTAGTTCCCGAGATTAGCGAGTTCAAACAAACTCTTCAGCCTTATAATATTAATAATAATTCAAACAAACTTTTCAGCTTTATAATATTAGTATAGATAGGAAATAGGAAATAAAGCTTTTCTAGGAAATAAAACAAATTCAAAATAAATAAAATGTATAATATTAAAGCGGTGTTTCCTTAAATCTAGATAATAATACGCTAATCTACTTTCTTAGAGCTCTTATTATTATTTTCTTCAGATTGGTTCTTGTATGTCTTCATGTAGAAATCAGTGAATAAATAAACAAATAATAATAAATTTCCACACACAAGCGTTGTTACTACGTAGGAGGGTTTACATTTGGCTAGCTTGTATTCTGTTAAAAAGTGCGCTAAAATTAGGACGAATTGTATCTGTAAAAAAAATAAGATAATATCTTAATGTTAGTTCTAGTTTATATCACTTACTTAGTATAAAACAAAGTCGCTTTCTCTGTCCCTATGTCCCTTTGTATGCTTAAATCTTTAAAACAACGCAACGGGTTTTGATGCGTTTTTTAATAGATAGAGTGATTCAAGACGAAGGTTTTAGTATATAATTTATTAGGTTTTAGGCAAAGCGGGCGAAGCCGCGGGCGGTAAAAAAGCCGCATCAAGCATATAGGGACAGAGAAAGCAACTGTCTTATACTGTGTAGTGATTCCTCAATCATAATCTTATCAATATCATATTATCAAAATTAATTGTACAAATATCAGCTTTCTGTCTCTAAGCAGTCTTTATTAATTAAAACATTTTATAATCAAAATAACTTACCAATTGCATTTTAGTTATATACTTCTTCCACCATAGATACTTCGCTAGTTCTGGATAAGCTGACAGCCCATAATACGCATACATCACAATATGGACGTACGAGTTGATAGTCCCCAGGAATACAACCGCATTGACATTAGGTTCATATTTCAGTATCGCCCAAGTGCTTAAAACGGTAAAGGAATGATGGTATATGTGAAGGAAGCTCGCTTGATTGTACTTCTTGCGGAGTATGAAGAATATCGTGTCGAGGAGTTCTGTTATTTTTGCCAGGAAGTACGTGTATGTGCCTATTGTAGCCTGGAATAAGAGAAAAGATTTGATCAAATATTGCCTTATTCTGAAAAATTATAGCACTCTATCTGCCATGATAAAATAATTTTTGACCTGTTTGGCTTGGCTCTATCTATATCGTTAAAATGAACAAAAAATCTAATCTTTCTAACCTGTTTTTCTAACTAAAAATTCTAAGAAAAATTGGTAACAATTGGAATAAAATTAATTATACCTTATGCTTAGTTGAAATGCTTAATAACAGGTAATAGTATAAAATATTAAAAGTTATATAAGGCAGCACAATTTTACATTGAATATGAATAATAATAATTCATAATAAGGCCGTATTGCTTTATTTGATTATGATTTATATTCACCTAAATTTTAGGCCTTGATTTTTATGTAAATACGCTATTATTGAACTTTGTACTGTTTAAAATTAATTTGCTATCCTAATTTTCTTTGTTCCTAACTAAATTAATATTTAATTATATAGGCAGCAATCCAGTAATACTAGATTTTTCTACAAGCTATGAATTATTTGACGCATATAGCAACTAGCTTTCCGCCCTCGGCTTCGCCCGCGCAGTCAAAGAAAAACCCGCAAAATTCTGATAAAACCTACTCTATGTCCCGGGGTAAAAAGTAGCCTATGTCTTTTCTCGGGTATCAAAATATCTCTATACAAAATTTCATGCAAATTGGTTCAGTAGTTAAGGCGTGATTGAGTAACAGACAGACAGACAGAGTTACTTTCGCATTTATAATATTAGTATAATATGGATACTACTGTTGTAAAAAGGACATTTGACACATAACTTTTTTCTTGCTTCTACGAATTTACTGCCTGTTACTATTGCGCCTGTTACTGTTGTTTTAAAGATATCATATAGGGAAAAACATACAGCGGGAAGAGATTTTTTTATGCTAAGTTTGTAGTAATAACAGTAAACTCACAGTTTTCTTTAAATCTGCCTTCTCCATTATACATTCAGTCTGCAATACTCCATTATTCCACAAAAATGTAGTTCCCTGAAAACGAATAAATATTAATGATTAGAATGCAGTTTACACTTCAATAAATTCATAGATCTATATGAGTATCTATTTTTGTTGTATTTATAAGCAGCTTGTTTATTTATAATGTTTTCTGCGCTTGATTTGGAAATATTGAAAACTGTCACAAATATTATAAACACATAGTATGGGCCCTCTTCACAATCACGATAGTGTAGAGAGCCTAGTCTTTTCTCGGCCATCATTGTAGTTGTTTATTCATCATAATCGCCGTATTGGCGGCAAACATTGACGAGCATTTGTTGGCTCAACGCTGCCCATTGTGAAGAGGACCCATTACATAAACACAATTATAGAAATCACTCACTTGATAACATATAAGGAAAGAGATCATCACTTGAATCACATTATATACCCCTAATATATTAACAAGGGGGTAAGGGGATCTGTTCTTCATATACATAGGTCCTAGTTTCAATACAAAGAGCCAATACGAGATCATAATCGTCATCACGGGAATGGGAGACCCCATGAGGAACCAATTGTCGACGCCATTGCCTGAAAAGAATAAAAAAAAATTTTAAATAATGTAGAAAATTTGTTTTACTATACTTGGCTAAATTACGTCTTGGTATAAAATTGCGTTGAGTACGTAACGTTGAAAACGTAAATAAAAATAAACGCCATGTCATTCTCTAAATTAATTATTACATTGGAAAATGATTCAAAAAGGTATTAACAATAATAAAGGTAGAGACAGTGAACAATTCATTTATTTACGATAATTATTTTAAAAATTAAGGCCGCGGCGCCCATTTGGTCGATATCATCTTTTCGGCTAAAATTCTAAAGGTTCAAATAAACATAGTCAAAAAACAGAACCGAAGTTTTTCATTTAGGAAAAAAATGAGAGATAAGCAACATCAGGACATGAGAACATGATGACTACTTTTGGCCCACCTTGTAAAAGTTTACCGGGACAACTAGTCTATATAAAACTCAAAGGTGACTGATATAGTGATCTATCAACGCACAGCCCAAACCACTGGACGGATCGGGCTGAAATTTGGCATGCAGGTAGATGTTAGGACGGAGGCGTCCCCTAAGAAAGGATTTTGATCAATTCTACCCCCAAGGGCATAAAATAGGGGGTGAAAATTTGTATCATGTTTATTTATCTTTTCCACGTAGGCGAAGCTGCGGGCAACAGCTAGTATTACATAATTTGATGTTAAGTCATAGAAGTAAACAATTAAATCAGTCAGTCAGATCATGAATAAATCCAACAAGTCAATTATGTAGTAAGTATGCAAATCTAAATAATAGTTTACATTTAAAATTGGAAATTCTTAACCTTTATAATTAGGTACATTGTCCATCTGTTTGTCCACGTTATACATTTTTGTATAAATTATTTTTTATGGATGATAAGAATATACATAAAACAAATTTTAATTTTTCTGATTTACAACTACCATATTTCATCTTTTATAATAATACTAGCTTACCGCCCGTGGCTTCGCCCGCTTTATCTAAAACCTAATAAATTATATACTAAAACCTTCCTCTTTTTTTTTTTTTTTTTTTTTTTAATGGCACCCGTCATCACAGGGTGTTCGCGCCACCTCTGGATTATAGTCCAGAGACATTTTTTGCTTAATTTTTTTTTTTTTTTTTTTTTTTTTTTTATACGAATAACATTAAAATACAATAAAAATACAAGATAAACTTTAAAACATAATAAAAAAATACTGGTATAAGTTACTAATAAAATACAATAATTACTTAAAAATTCAGAAAAAACACGGCACAAAAACATTCAACTTAATCCTATATCACAGTAAAGAGCTAAACTAATATCACACACTATTCCTTTGGTTCACTACGACTACAATATTTCTACAATATTGTAGGAACGCATCCCTACACTTGTCCCCCAGGGCGGAAGGCAGATTCTCACCCGTCATCGCCATGCCCAATTTTTGCTCAATAGCATATCTATTTTTTGCAAAAATTGGACACTCGAGTAACAGGTGAGGAACCGTCTCCTCAACTCCAGGCTGACATAGACACGACGGATTATCCTTCAGCTTGAATCTGTTCAAGTAGAAGGCGAATCCGCCGTGACCGGTCAGTACTTGTGTGGTGTGGTGTGTGATGTCTATTTTCCTGACTACCTTGTATGCAGCAGCAGCGCTTGGAAAAAAGAGCTTCGTGACTCCGGCCGTTCCTCCTACATCGTATCTCCTATCCCATTCGCTGATCGTATCCTGTCTCAAAATACGCTTGACGAATGAAACAGGACACAGATCGTAATCCGGTTTCCTCCTCAACCCCAGGGCGGCCTCCTTGGCTAACTCGTCTGCCCGTTCGTTCCCCTTAAGCCCTGCGTGCGCCTTAATCCAAAACAGGGAGACCTCCCGCCTCTGCAATGCAGCTTTTCGGAGGGCCGCCCGTGTTTGCACAGCCAGTGGATGAGGGGAACTCAGGGTAACCGCCTGGAGTGCCGATCTGGAGTCGCTGAGGACACCGACCTTTGCCGCTCCGCTCTTGCAGGCTATGTCTACTGCTCTTTTGAGCGCTAGGAGCTCAGCCTGATAGACGGTACAATACGGTGGCAACGCAAGCTTAATGGCCTTTGTCTCGGCCTCACCTTTCCATACGGAAAGGGCGGCTCCAACGCGACCCTCAATCTTGCTGCCGTCCGTATAGACCCTGTGGACGTGGCTGTCAACCACGTCGGCATAGGTGTCCTCATCTACCAAGCCGAACCCCAGCTCTACCTGCTCTGCCGGATGTGGGTCCTCAATCGCGGGTGCCATTCGTTCCACCTCCCTGTCCCTCAACACCGCCGGGTGCGACACACCCCTCTTGATCTCATAAAGCCTCGAAGCTTCGAGTATCCTGAGATCAAGAGGGAGAATCCCAGCCAACAGCATCGCAGAGTTCAGGGAGACAGTCCGATATGCTCTGCAGATCTTCTGGGCAAAACCTCGTTGAACGGTGTTAAGCCTCTTTTGGACCCCCATCTTTTCCGCTGTGGATGCCCACGCTGCTGATGCATACAAGATAGTTGGTTCTATAACTGCGATATATATAGTCCTAACTACTTGGGGGTTAAGCCCCCAACTTACTCTGGCTGCTCTCGCTAATAGCTTGTAGCGGGCGATTGCCTTCTTGCAAACGTTCCCAACATGGTCATTGAATGTCAGGCCGCCGTCAATAATAAGGCCCAGTATCTTAATATTATCGAAATATTGGATGTCCACACTACCCATTGTAAGTCGTGGCTTGTCATATTTTAGTCTTCGTGTCGAGAGCAGGGCACATGTCTTGTGTGGCGCGAATTTCAGCTTATTTCTGACACCCCATTCGTCAATTTTTCCTAATATGCGGTTTGCTTTGACCTCTACTTCTAAACCCGTATCTCCATCAAATACTAACACTATGTCGTCGGCAAACGCCTGACAGAACACTTCCATCTCCTCTAACATCCACAGCAGGGGATCCAACAAGAGGTCCCACAGGAGCGGTCCACCTATGGACCCCTGTACGCACCCCTTGTTGGTCTCCCTACTCACTTCCACACCTGCATACCTTAAATTCACTCCCCTTTCACTCAGGTAGCTGCTGATCACCCGCCTCATGTTCACCGGACACCCAACTTCAGCCAACCGCACCTTTATGGCTGGCCACCAGGCGCTGTCGAAAGCTCCCTCTATGTCCAGCGAAACCACAACAGAAATCTTCTTCTCCTCCCTCTTATTTCTGATATGGCTCACTAGTCTATAGAGGGCATCTTCGGTGCTCCTCTGTGGCATGAAACCATACTGATAGGGGCTTATTTTGGGCAGCAAGTAGAACCTGAGTCGGGCGACCAACATCTTTTCGAAGATTTTGCCGAGAACAGGTAAGAGACCGATCGGTCGATAGGCTTTCGGTACCCGGTATGATTCCCTGCCCGGCTTTCTCAGGACCACCACAGTCGCCCACTTCCACTGTTTGGGGAAGTAGGCGACAGTGAGGCACCTGTTCAACAGCGCAAGGAACCACTCCGGGTTACAATCTACAGCGTGCTGGCAGATGTCGGCCGTGAGGCCGTCCGCCCCGGGGGCTTTCTTGGGATTGAAGGACCTAACGGCTCCCTTCAACTCCTCCATGATGAAAGGAGGATCGTCCGGACCCATCGGCGGTTCGATGTCCAAGGACTCCGCCCGCCGGCGCGTCAGACGATGTTCCTCACTTTCACCACTCTCCAAGTCCATGGGGTAGAAAGTCTCCGCCAACAATTCTGCAGAGCTTCGGGCGTCGAGGGTTTCACCGCCCTTCGTGAGGGGCAGATCCTCCTCTCTCCTACCGGCTCTGTTCAGCACCCTGTAGATGCCCTCCCAGACCCCCTCTCTATCCTGTTTCCGGCAAAACTCCTTCCAGCTCTCACATTGCGCATCTTTCACAGCCTTTTCATACTTCTCCTTTTGTTCAAGATACAATCCAACAACGCGGTTTCTGCGAACAGGAGCTGCGTTTCGGATCCTGCGTCTCCTCATGGCAACTTCCTTTTTCATCTGCGCGAGCTCATCATTCCACCAAGACAAATTGAATTTTTGTGTGTGTTTTTTGGTCGGCATAGTGTCTCTGCATGTCTGTGTGATTGCTTGTGTGTAACTGTCTATTGCCTCGTCTATTTGTTGTGTGCTGTGTATTGTGTCTATGTCGTGTGCAGTCAATTGTCTGTCCGACATCAGCTGAGTCAGTTTCTCATGAAACTGAGTCCAGTTTGCCTTGCGTGTGTTAAATATGCGTGTAGTTCGTACTATGTTCGTGCCTGTGGATTTCTGTTGTCTGATGCCGAATGATATGCCGTTGTGGTCCGAGCTCGTGAGACCCTCCTCTACTCTCCAGTCGCCCACTCGGTTCAGCAGATCGTCGGAGCATGCTGTCACATCCACGTAGCTGGAGTATCTTTTCCCCCCTCTGATGGTATCGAATGTCGGGATGTCCCCGGTGTTGAGTATGTGCATACCCATTGCTTCCAGTACAGCAGACACATCCCTACCTCGCTGGTCCTCCTTGTCGCCACCCCACCACGGGCTCTTTGCATTCGCATCACCTCCCAGGACCATCCTATTGGAACCTAACTTTCTTCCTATCCGCATAAGATTGTCCAGGTAGGGCCCTACTGGCTTATCGGGCTCGAAGTAGAAGGACACTACAATCATCTCCCATGCTTTGGTTCTGAGGGTGGCCACAACAATGTTATTGTTGCTAAGGCGTGCGTGTAGCTCGACGTCCAGTGAGTCGTCGAGTACTACAATACACGCCTTAACTACACCGCCCCCTTCCCCATCGCTCTGGAAGACCCTCACTCCATTGTATGTCCTCACACTCCGTGCCCCACCCACGTAGGGCTCTTGAAGTAACGCTACGCAAGCCTTACGCTTGGTGGCCTCGAGCAATAGCTCCTTAGTGGCGATTTGGCTCCGCTGGAGGTTGGCCTGCAATATTCGGTACTGGAAGTACTCACCTTGGACAACCTCAGCAATACGCTACCGCCGACCTGGCTAGAGCGTCCCACCTCTTTCGTTCCACACATTCACGGTCAAAGGCACTGTGCTTCACGCTACCTTTCTTGGCCTTCGTGCAATTAATGCACTGAGGCGCTTCTCCCCGCAGCCACTTGTCGCATTCAGTCCTCATATGAGGACCGGCGCAGTGGCTGCATCGTACCTGCTCTTCACTACACACGCGCTTTGTGTGCCCATACCCCAGGCAGCGGGAGCACTGCACCAGCGGACTGTGGTCCATCACTTTTACTCTTCCCAACCCTATGTGGGCGTATCTCTCATTCATCCATCTCCTCCATACCTGTGGGCTCGCTCTCACCACCACGTGGTTCTGGAGGGGGTTCCTCGCTCCCATCACATACGCTACTTCAACCTTTCGCTCTTCCCCTTTCAAGCCCTCAAGGATGTCTGCATTCTGGTTCTTTAGCGCAGTGATGAAGTCGCCAGTGTCACACTTCATCACATCCCTGAAGACCAGAAGAGGGCTCTTGTTTTTCACTTCTTCCACAACTAATCCCTCATTCTTTCCCAATCTCTCTTTCACTTTATCTCTTTCTTCTTCGCTCACACAGCCGACGACTACTTTTCTATTTTTAACCTTTCTTACTCTTTCCACTTTTACCCATCCATCTTTTGCGTCCACAGTCTTCCTAATCTTCTCCAATACGTCTTCTCCCGTTTCTTGTTCGTCCTTGGAGGACACCACGACTGAATGTAGGGCCCTTGTTTCGGGGAGACGCTCAGCGACTCCTCTCGAAGCAACGGCCGCATAACTTGCCGTTTTGGCGACAGTCATATTGCTCTCCAACAACGAGCTTAGCCTTTCCATTCTTACTTCACTCTCTTTAATACTTCCGCTCATCTCTTCCATCCTTTTCGTCATTTCTTTCATTCTCTCATTCATGCTTTCTTGTAAATTCGTGTTCCTCACCAGTACGTCGTCAAATATCGTAGGACTTGCGTTGGACGGCTGGGGGGGATGTAAAGAGTCCCTCCCCTGTCCTCCAGCGCTCCTAGCCCTAGCACTAGTGAGTTCTGCATCCAACTCTTTAATTATTTGATAGAGCCTGTCTACCGCTACGATGAGTCCCTCTTTCCTTTCTACTTTCATATTTCGGGAGTCCCTTATGTGATTTTTAGCTTTTTGTAGACAAGCTTTACCCTCAATCAACTTGGTGCTTTTTATAGCGGTCGTTGCAGATGGGCTTCCCTCCTTGTCCTCAGCTTGCCTCTTACTGATTTTCTTTTTCAGAGCTGGTGGCGCTCGGGTGGGGGGTGAAACGATAGAATTCAGAGCCTCCAGTTTGTCAATGCTTTTCCGCACTACGGATGCCTCAGGTCTTGTCGTAGTCGTTGTCTCGTCATTCGTGTCGTTTATACGTTTTTGGGGTGTGTGGAACATCGTTATGAGTTGAGTCAGAACTTATAATAATAAAAATGTTAAAGAAATAAAATAAAGTTATATTACTAATAATATAGATTGTCAATATTATGTAATTGTCAAAACACTAATCTAAACAATTGCTCCAATAGGGAGACAGTTGTATAAAATTATAATCTCAATAAAGTAAAAAGTCAAAGATAAAGTCATAAAATAATTATAATACTTACAATAATAATTATTTCTAAAGGGTCAAACAAGTAAAATGTATATATAACACTAATCTAAACAATTGCTCCAATAGGGAGTCAGTTGTGTAAAATAATAATATACTAATTATTTCTCAAAAAAGTCAAAGTCAAAGATAAGGAGTCATAAAATAATTATAATATGCACTTACAATAGTTATTTCTAAACAGTCAAACAAGTAACCTAACAGTTGCCCCAATAGGGAAAAACTGACCTAACCTAATAAAATATAAAAAATAATAATAATAAATACTTTGTGGTGTGTTTATAATATATATACTTACATATATAAATAGGCACAGATATATAGGGGATATTCCTATGCTCTCCGATTTACAATTACACTTATAACAATTAAACAGTAGCTCCAATAGGGGCTACTGCAGATCTGTAAAACAAATTATTGCTTAAAATAAATGTACAATCCCCTTAGATTGCGGTCTTCCGATCCTATTTTGAATGCTGCGGTTGCGGCGGTGTCTTCTAAAATAATATATTATTAGGGTGATTTTTATTAAAATTCACATACTTATATTTCAAGTTCGTGTCGATTTGTACACTATATTCTTTGTTGTTTGATCGATGTTTTATAGTATAGCAGGTATCCTCTGTTTACGCAAATGAAGTAGCGGCAGTCGGGCGAGACAGCAATTATTATAGCCACTGTCCTTATCGCGCATAGGTGAAATATGGGTGGCGGGGCGATCTCTCCACACGGTCAGATATTCACGATTTGTGACGTCTTCGCGCAACTTTGACCACAAGTTTCACTGACTTAAGTTTTATATTTGCGTACGTGAGCCTTTGATCGTTAATTTTATCAAGTAGGTACACGACCGCTTGCGAGCACTGCGTGAACGGGCTTCGCCCACTTTGTCTAAAACCTAATAAATAATATATTAAAACCTTAATCTTGAATCACTCTATCTTTTAAAAAAACCGCATCAAAATCCGTTGCGTAGTTTTAAAGATTTAAGCATTCAAAGGGACATAGGGACAGAGAAAGCGACTTTGTTTTATACTATGTAGCGACACTTGTCTATTTTAAAAAATTGTCTTACTAAAAAAAACAGCACTAAAAATGGTGTTTCCATGGTGGTGGCATTTGGTGTTTACTTTAATAAATAAGTACTTAATATGTCTCTAAAACATGTTTTTAAATAATTTTTCAAATTGAACATTGCATTCAGACTTCCAGGGTTAAATACATAGTATCTTTATTTCAGAAGAATTTCCCAATAAAATATTAAATTAGATATAATTAAAACTCACCTTTTCCGTCCCATTGGTATTTATAGATTTTCGTTTCATTGACGTCCATATTGTTCGGCGACAACACACGGTCTTACATCTTAATAAAATATTTAAAAAATTAGTAAAGAAATTCATTATTTAAATAGTTATGTGGCTTGAGTAACCGCGGTTTGAATTATAGACCACTAGCTTTCCACCCGCGGCATCGCCCGCGCAGTCAAAGAAAATCCCGCATAGTTCCCGTTCCCGTGGCATTTCCGGACAATAACCTATCCTGTCCCGGAGTAAAAAGTATCCTATGTCCTTTCTCGTGTATCAAAACATCTCTATACCAAATTTCATGCAAATTGGTTCAGTAGTTAAGGCGTGATTGAGTAAAAGACAGACAGACAGAGCTGCTTTCGCATATAAAATATACTAATATTATTATAAATGCGAAAGTAACTCTGTCTCTGTCTGGATTGACAAATGCGTAGGTACTCTACGATTTTGTCTCTATGTCTCTATTTACAGCCTGTAGCATGTTCATTATTTTTTTCGCTTTTCACTCGCTTTTTTTTATTTCTAAAAGAATAGAAAATTGACAAAAATTACTCTTAAAGTACAACAGAATCGATCAAAATAAAATAAAATAATATACAGTTTTATTTTGCATTCTTTCACAGAGATGGAAAGTTGGTAAAAGTAGCATTAGTTTTTTTTTTATAATAATATGAAACCCTACTTCGTATTATAAACAAATTATTCTTGCTTACATGGTCTTTATATTAATTTTGTTAATACAATTAATTTTGCATTGTTAATTATTGTTATAAATATCTCGCGATATTTTTCTAATCGCTTTAAATCGGGCCACACCCGAGTGTAAAAGAGTCATACATTTTATTATTGATTATTCTGCATTTGCAATTAAAATAATGGTCAATGAATTGTATATACGTCATAAAGAATACGATGGTTTATTAATATTTATGTCATCACTAGCTTTTTATTGCGGTTTTGTCTGATGTCTGATGAAATTTAAACGTAGTGCGACTCTAATTTAGGCTCTTTAAAAAGTTAAAATTTTCACGCTCATGTAGTTACAAACACCCGGATACTAAACTCTTGCGTACATATTTCATAATTTATATTAATTAATACAATATATAAATAGCAATTTTTTTCCACTGCGGTAATTATTTTACAGAAGACTGTAAAAAGGAGCAAACCTTATCTATGATATTTTGATATTCTTAGGGATTTTAAATTCAACCTAGAAAGGTTTTATTCCTTACAAAATGATTTTATATGTCTACCTTCAACAATAAAACTATAATCGACTAAAAATAATAATTAACACGACCACAACCAAAACGACCGTTACGTCTGAGAGCCAAATGCAAAGGTGTCAAATCCGCTGTTCAACTCATTTTTGTAACCACCCCCTCGGTTTGGATTGCCAGTTGGGGATTTGTTTCTAACAATATAAATTATAATATTGTAAAGGTTATTTTTTATTGAATTAAACAGTATTTTCAATAAAAGCATAGCAATTTCATAATATGTAGAGCTTTCGCTTCTTCAAAAAACATGTATGTTTGCTTAGATATTTAACACTACACAGCGGATTTTGATGCAGTTTTTTTAATAGATAGAAATATTCAAGAGGAAGGTTTTAGTATATAATTTATTAGGTTTTAGACAATTGCCAGTGAAGATGCCGGCGGAAAGCTAGGACGAATACCTTTATAGTTTATGTCCTTAAATAACCTACATTGTCAAATTGTTGGAAACCGTATGAAAATCGGTTCAGTACTTTTTGAGGGTACTTATAGCAAACATACAGACAGACACAACAAGATTGATTTATAATATAATGATGTGATATAGTGATAGTAGTTATGCAATGACGAATTTTGGGCTGAAACCAACATAATATATTATAATTTATTTATATGTAAATATAGCATTGACGAACGTCGTGACATAAAATGATAATAATTAATAATAATGGTATGATGAGGTTATGATATTATTTTTATTTTCCAAGCAAAATTCAACTTACTTAAACGTCTTGATTAACTTTTACAAATAAACTTAATATACTTAGGGCTATGATTTTTCAATCCATTGCTAAAACTTATTCATCGAATAAAGTATAACACGAACATTTCAAAATGTCACCTGTAAACTGTCATATACGGACAATTAGAATACATTTTTGAAATGGTAGGTTTTAACCAAGAATTGAAAAATCAGCCCTTAACAGATATTGACATTAATCCATTTTTTAATAAGTATTTAGAAAAATGAGAACGTTACTAAAATAATTAATAATTATTACCTAATAAACGAAAGTGATGTGTGTGTTTATCTACTTCTGATAAAAATAATAATGGATGTTTGTATTTTGATTGTTTTCTACCAGAGAGTAAAATACCAGAAGATTCACTAGTTATACAAGCAAATACACGGAATGAAGCTAATAAAGTCACGTTTACCCTTGAATTAAAATTCAGTCTATACTTAACATAGAAAATAAACACTTCAAAACCAACTTGTCCTTGTGAATATACGATTTTCGAATCGGAAAAGTTGTTATACCTAATTATGTTATGTATAAAGATAAAATAAATATAATATATTTATGTATGTATGTTTTCATTGAAAATAGTCAGCTTTAAGAAGTATAGTTTATCAATTTAAATATTTACAAAAGCATAAAAAATACCTTTTTTTTTTAAGTGAGGAAATCTTCCAAAGATACCCACGGCCCCCGTGGAAGGGGCCGTGGGTTATGTCGGATTCTTACTGACTAAAACCTTACTGTGTTCCATAGAGCCGCTATATTTGTTAAAAATACTTACATATAAAATGTAAAAAAAAAACCAATGAGTATTTAAATAGCATGGATTTATTTTCATCATAAAATTACAATTTCTATTCATGAATTATTTCAGTTTTAGTTTAGCGACATCTACCGGAAGTTACATGAACTACTAACAAATACAACTATGATGTAATAATGTAGTTGCAACATAATTATTATAGATGGCGGTTTATCTAAAAGTTCTAAAAATCATCTGTAACATGATTCTACTTTGATGTATTATAATATTATATTACTAGCTTTCCACCCGCAGCTTTGCCCGCGCAGTCAAAGAAAAACCCGCATAGTTCCCGTTCCCGTGGGATTTCCGGTATAAAACCTATCCTATTTCTCATGGTAAAAAGTAGCCTATGTCCTTTCTCGGGTATCAAAATATTTCTGTACCAAATTGGTTCAGTAGTTAAGGCGTGATTGAGTAACAGACAGACAGAGTTACTTTCGCAGTTATAATATTAGTATGGGTTATAATCAGGATTAACACGCTAATTTCGGTTTTACTCATAGAGATCTATTTCTGTAATCTGTGGTTTTACCATATTTTTAACAATTTCGCAACAAAGTTTTAACACTTGGACATAGAATGCGTGGGTGTAAAATAACAAAACAGGTTTGCCGATGCAAAAAAATCAGGGAATTTAGAAACAAATTTTAAAATCGGACCAGTAGTTCTTGAGATAAGCGCGTTCAAACAAACAAACAAACTCTTCAGCTGTATAATATTAAAAAAGTATAGATCTACTCGTTTGGATCTAGCCTATAATTAAAAATAAGCCATTCATTGACATTTGAAGGAATACACCCCACTTCCCATTATAATAGACTAGAGGTCCGCCCCGGCTTCGCCCGTGGTACATATTTCGCAATTAAAAGTAGCCTATGTCCTTTCTCGAGTATCAAAATATCTCCATACCAAATTTCATGCAAATTGGTTCAGTATTTTAGGCGTGATTGAGTAACAGACAGACAGACAGAGTTACTTTCGCATTTATAATATTAGTAAGGATTATACACATCGTAAATAATTTACAATAATATGTTAATTTTTATCGCGATTCTAATTAATACAAGAAATTTCTCTATCGCTACATTATAAGGATAATAACATTGAGTCATAAGTACCACAATTATTTATTTTTATTATATGGTGTTACGGTTTTACGGCGCAGATGAATTGAAAAATCGATTTATTCTCTAGAATTTATTGTCTCAAACTCACGACTTATCGAATTGAAGCTCATCACTACATAGTATAAAAAAGTCGCTTTCCCTATCCCTATGTTTCCTATGCATGCTTAAATCTTTAAAACTACGCAATAGATTTTGATGCGGTTTTTTTTTTTTGCGGTTAACCACAACCCAAACTTGATAGTCGCTGGTCGTTCTTATCTGTATCGGAGACATATACAGAGAAACTTTCAACTTTTATAAAATAAGGAATGTCTGGCCGTCGTGGGCTCTTGATCCATAAGACAATTATTGTCTTAACACATTTTACAAACAGCACCATAAATGCAAGTAGTACAAAGTATTCCATTAGTTAAAGATCAGTGATTCTAATGTATCTCAGGGTTGATTCTTTGTCTACGATTCCAGTCTGACCTATGTATTGTTTAGAAATAACATTGACCTATTTCCGAAATACTCCAGTACTGTATAATCAATGTCATTACCCTATTGTGTTGAGTTTATTGACTTTTGCGCCTAAAAATACATGTAAGTTATACTAGAGAGACAAATAAACTATGTTTACCCGACTGTGCAGTAGGAAGGTTATGTTTTTCGAGTGTATGTTTGCTCATTGTGTTTTTATTTAACTCTACTCCTATATTAATAATTACTAACCTACATAAAACATTGTTACAGGGTGTATTTATAAACGAACTTAGTAAAAAAAAAACATATATTACATTGTTTGCAAAACGAAATAACCTTAATTTATTAATTAATACGAGATTAAGCAATTATAAATACAATGTTATAATAATTCTACACGAGTGCAAGGGTAATAGAATTAAAAAAATATAAATTATAATCCAAACTAAAACTATACCTAAATAAAAATGCCTTTCAAACATTGAAAGCTAAAAGTAAAAATATGACATTACTGATTCATTGCATTAATATTTGGCAAAAAATTATAAGTGCCATTTTATTTTGTACTAATGTGCGAGAAAAATAAAGATCATACATAAAGATTATAGCACACTGCATAACATTCAAACATCTTAATATTTGATAGCGCCAAAATATAATATTACTAGCTTACCGCCCGCGGCTTCGCCCGCTTTGTCTAAAACCTAATAAATTATATACTTAAACCTTCCTCTTGAATCACTCTATCTATTAAAAAAACCGCATCAAAATCCGTTTCGTAGTTTTAAAGATTTAGCATACAAAGGGACATAGGGATATAGGGACAGAGAAAGCGACTTTGTTTTATACTATGTAGTGATGATGTACATTTCGCTTTTCGAATTTAATTAGTTATGAAACCTATTTTCGTACTTAAGTACTAATATTGTTAGTAAGTAAGTATTTATTTATAAAGAGCCGATTTTTCAATCCTTGGTTAAAATTTATCCGTCCAATAAAGTATTACAAGAATATTTTAAAATGTCACCTGTAAACTGTCAAATACGGACAATAATTAGAATACATTTTTGAAATGGTAGTTGAATATGTATTCGATGAATAATTTTTAACCAACGATTGCGACAGCTACTAAACAAAAACAACCTTTTATTTCTTACAAATAGGACT
This sequence comes from Colias croceus, assembly GCF_905220415.1. NCBI lineage: Eukaryota > Metazoa > Arthropoda > Insecta > Lepidoptera > Pieridae > Colias > Colias croceus. The sequence continues at coordinate 10,688,170 of NC_059542.1, read as the reverse complement.
AGGTATATTTTGATCTGAACCACAGAATACGTCTAAATAGTAGCTAACGCTATCACGTAGAAGATAATATTGTCACATTGTACTGTGACAGACTAGGACGGACGGACTGAACAGTGAATAGAGGTTCCTTGTCGGACTACGGAACCCTAAAAAGTAAGAATAATATTGACTCAACAATCAGTTACTCAAACATATTTTGTCGTGATAGAAATAATAGTCAATATTTAATTCGCATGTATATGAATATAATTATATGCAATTAATAATTATTTTAGACACAGTTCCACCACCAGACCTCACGCCGTAAAAACCAGTTCCATCCGCACCATCTGGATGGTTGGCGCTCCACCACTGTCCGCTTCACCCGCAACTTCCTTCCGCGTACGGTGAAACTGTGGAACGATCTGCCACCTGCGGTGTTCCCGAACAACTACGACATTGGGGCCTTCAAGAAAAGAGCGTATTTGTCCATTAAAGGCCGGCAAAGCACCTGTAACACTCCTTTTGTTACAAGTGTTTATGGGCGGTGGTGACCACTTAGCATCAGGTGGCCCACCTGCTCCTTTGCTTGCTCTGACATAAAAAAAAGACACTGATTATAACTATGCATTTCTACACATAAAACAAAGTCGCTTTCTCTGTCTCTATATCCCTATGTGTCTATGTATACTTATCTTTAAAACTACGCAACCGATTTTGATGCGGTTTTTAAAAGATAGACAAAACATCACTTAATTAGGTTCTAACTTCTAACTAAGTAGTTAAAATACAAAATGGTAGTTAACTTGATTAAATAATACTAAGTAACTATCTGTGAATAATTATTTTGATATAAAACTTCATGTTAGTTAATTCACATGTTGATTAACAATTACTATAGTATATTACTATTTAAAGTGTTTATTTATATAGGTACTGTTATATCTCACAATTATTATCATGACGAATAGTTTGTTACTTGTAAAGTAAAAAGAACTTCTTGGTTTAGTGGTGACTGGTGATAGTTTTAGCACAGATAATAATATAACACTAAGTATTACTAGGTAGGTTTTAATGTATCATCTGAGTTTGTCGAGGAAACTAAGATGAAGTTATAGTTAACTGAGAATACTACTTTGTAATTTTCTAAGTGCAGTATATTAATTATATCACAGAGCATAAGTACGCTCGTAAAAATTATGCAAAGTGAGTGAGAAAGATGAGTTATTATTACGAAAGGGTATTTGTTACACGTTAAGATCAATAGGAACGGAGCCACAGAACAATATTGAGCGGAGCAATGCGGGAAAACCACGGGGCAAAGCTAGCTTATGATATTCAAAGAGTTGTCCAAACGAAATTTATATAAATTACTAGCTGTCCTGGCAAACGTTATTCTGTCTTAGTCTTATCTGTTGATTAACAATGATTTATATAATATTGTATGTAGCAACACTGCGTTGGTTGTGACACTGTGTCAACTGTCAGTTATGAAGGAAGTTTTTATATTGTCTGTAATCTGCAAGATGTAAGAGGTTCCCCATGTTGTTGTGTGATTAATAAAGGCACGCTTCAATGATCAAAGTTTGTATCTTTAATCATCCCCGCAATCCTTAACAGGGTTATGGGCCCAGTAACACAGCCAAGTAAAGCCATCGGATATATGGTGAATTATTGAGTATTAAAGGACAGAAAATGTCAAAAGAAAAATATCAAATTGTCCCTTTCGCGGGGGACAATTACAACGCATGGGAGTTTAGATTGAAAAGTATCCTGCGGGATAATGGAGCAATAGAAGCGATCGAAAAGGAGGATTTCAGTAAATCTACAAATAACAAGCAATTGGAAGCTAAAGCCCAGGCTATTATAATAGCGGCAACCGCCGACAGTCATCTCGAATACTTGAAGGACAGATCTGCATATCAAATGATTAAAAGCATGGAAGACAGCTTTAAGAAGAAAGGTACACGATCTAAATTATTTATAAGAAGAGAATTATCCGATATGAAATTCGATGAACGGAAACCTTTAATGGAACATTTTATTGACATGGAAAAGCTATTTGCACAACTCGGGGATGCTGGCAGTGAGCTCTCGGAAGAAGAAAAGGTTAACTATTTACTACTATCCATGCCGAAATCTTATGAAGGCATTATCACGGCGTTGGAAACTATGGAGGAATTGAAAATGGACTTTGTGAAAAACAGACTGCTTGGAGAAGAGGAAAAACGAAACAGAGGAGCGATCAAATCCCTTGATTCTTCAATCTTTTTGTGTTATGGATGTGGACGCCCCGGACACAAAAAATTTCAGTGTAGGAGCACTCAGCAGGCACGACACAGGACTGGTGACTGGAGACTTCACAGCCGTGGACGTGGCGACTGGAAGTACAACGGAGGCCGAGACGACAGTAAGGCTACTCGTCATCAGACCCAGGGGAGAGGTAGAGGAAAGTCATTTCTTACCGGCACTGAAAATACTGAAGGTAACAAATTTGTAAGTTTTATGTCCTTTAGCGCTGACACTGAACAGCAGAATAAGAATAGTTTTAAATGTGTTATAGACTCATCTAGTTCATTTCATCTTGTAAATGACATTAATTTATTCTCTAATTATTGTAAACTGGATAAGCCAATTAAAATTTCAGCTGCCAAAAATGATGTTGATTTAGAAGCTGTTGGTATAGGAAAAATAAAATGTTATTTAAGTGATTTTAAGGTTAATATTATATTAAATGATGTGTATTATGTACCACAATTAAGGAAAAATTTAATATCTGTTTCCAAAATGGAAAAGCATGGTTTAAAGATCATCTTCAATGAAGGGGAAGTTAAAGTTTTCTCACAAACCAATGAATTGTTTATGGTTGGGCATAGACTAGGATCCCTTTATTTTGTAGAATTTGAAGTAATTTTTAATGATTGTTATTATGGTGAAAAATCAGACACAAAAGATAATTTAGTAGAAATTTGGCATAAAAGATTTTCTCACTTAAGCTATAGTAGTTTGAAAACTTTAGTAAATAAAAATATGGTTGATGGTTTAACTGATTTGAAAGAAAAAAATTTAGAAAATAAACATTGTGAATCATGCATACTTGCTAATATTACACGCCTTCCTTTTAATGGGAGAATGTATAAGGCTAGGAAACCCTTAGAACTAGTACATACTGATGTTTGTTCTGTTAGCCCGTCTACGTGGGACAGATATAAATATTTTGTTACTTTCATAGATGATTTTACCCATTTCACTGCAGTTTACTTATTAAGAGACAAGTCTGAAGTTTTTGAATATTTCAAGACGTATTATAATTATGCTAGTAATCATTTTGGTCATGGTATATTGAAGTTAAAGTCAGATAATGGTGGTGAGTATATTACTAGAAATTTTAAATCTTTTTGTGATGAAAAGGGCATAGTATTGCAGTATACTGCTGCATATAATCCTGAAATGAACGGAGTAGCTGAGAGAATGAATCGTACTCTGACTGAAAAGGCGCGTGCATTATTGTTAGATTCACAACTTTCTAAAGAGCTTTGGGGCGAGGCCCTGAGATATGCGGTATATGTCACTAATCGTAGTCCCACTGCTTCTCTTAATGTTACACCATTTGAAATGTGGGAAGGAAGACGTCCTAATGTATCTAATTTCAGAATGTTTGGGTCATCTGCATATGCCCATATTCCTCAAAAACTCCGAATGAAGTTAGACCCTCGTGGTATTAAATTGAAAATGGTTGGTTATGCTCCAGGGGGATATAGATTATGGGATGATAATAAAAGGAGAATATGCATAGAACGAAACGTATTGTTTAGGGAAGAAACATGTTCAGAGTCACCTGAAACGGTTAGTATTGATGCGGAGTCTATCTCGGATAGGAAGGAGAAGGTTGGTAGTAGTAGTCCTGATAAAATCCAAACCAATAGTACTGAGAAAATTTTAATTTCTGATAATAATTTAGAATCATTACAATTTGAAGAAAGGAATATAGATAATGTTAATTCTAGGGAAAATAGAAAGAAAACTAAACCAAAATATTTACAAGATTTTGTTACTGATGATTCAGATTTAGGTGATATATTAATGGCATCATTTTTGTCTTGTTCTAATGGTAATGTTCCAGAAAAGTATAATGATATAGATTCTTATGACGATAAGGATAGGTGGTATGAAGCGATAAATGAGGAAATTAAATCTTTAGAGGATAACAAAACTTGGGAAGTTGTAGAAAAACCAAACGATGTTAAGTTAATTGATTGTAGATGGATTTTTACAAAAAAGGTGGGTGATGTATATAAAGCTAGATTAGTTGCAAGGGGATTTCAACAGGAAGGTAGATTTAATGAAATTTATTCTCCTGTTTTGAAATTACAAACTCTCAGAGTTCTTTTATCATTAGCTGTTCAAAGGAACTATTTAATTCATCAAATGGATGTTAAAGGTGCTTTCCTTCATGGTGAAATTGATGATGTTGTATACTTAAAGCCCCCACCTGGTATAAATATAGATAAAAATTATGTTTTGAAATTGAATAAATCACTGTATGGTCTTAAAAAATCTTCAAAAAATTGGTATAATAAATTTTATAGTTTTATGAAGAGTAAAGGATTTCAAAGAGCAGAAAGTGATTATTGTTTATATTTTAAGGATGGTATTTACATTTTGTTGTATGTGGATGATTTACTGATTTTGGGTGAGGACAATTTAAGGATAAATAATGTTAAAGAAATGTTATATACAGAATTTAAAATGAAAGATCTAGGATCTAAAAATTTAAAATATCTGGGTATTAATATTATTCAAGATAGTGATTGTTTGTATATTAACCAGAAAGAGTATTTAGAGTCTATATTAACAAAATTTGGTATGTCTGAAGCAAATACTAGTGAATCACCCATGGAAGTTAATGTTAATCTTGATGATTGTACAATTGATTACTCTTTAGAGCATAAATGCAGAGCTTGTATAGGTTCTTTGATGTATGCTGTAGTAGGTTCAAGACCTGATTTGTGTGCTTCTGTTTCATATTTAGCAAGATATCAATCTAGACCATCAGAAAGGTTATGGCAATGCTTGAAAAGGATTTTAAGATATGTTAAAGGTACCATTAATTATAATTTAAAATATACTAAGAATTGTAATTCCGAACCACTAGTTGGATATGCTGATGCAAGTTTTGCTGTAGATAAAGATAGGAAATCTGTAACTGGTTATATATTTAAAGTATTTGATAACAGTGTTATTTGGCGTTGCAAAAAGCAAAGCACTGTAGCTTTAAGCACTACTGAGGCAGAGTTATACTCCCTCAATGAAGCAACTCTAGAGGCTTGTTGGATTAGGAAATTATTAAATGAGTTAGACGTTAATTGTAATACCACTACCATATATGAAGACAATAAAAGTACAATATTTTCTGTTAATTGTAATACCACTACCATATATGAAGACAATAAAAGTACAATATTTTCTGTATGTAATCCTGATCAAAAAAGAATGAAACATGTGGATGTAAAATACAACTTTGTTAAACATAAAATAGAATGTAAGGAAATTTGTGTTATGTATATACCTACAAAGCAACAAATAGCTGATATTTTTACGAAACCATTAAATAAAATCTCCCATAATTATTTTGTACCTAAATTAGGATTGGAATAAAGTTCAGTTCGCATTGTGTATTTTTAGTTTGTTAGTTTTGGTTAATACAAATTATTGTATTGTTAGTTCTTACTTATTCATTGTAGGTAATGTTAGTTATGTTGATATAAATCATTGGGGGGAGGTGTTGATTAACAATGATTTATATAATATTGTATGTAGCAACACTGCGTTGGTTGTGACACTGTGTCAACTGTCAGTTATGAAGGAAGTTTTTATATTGTCTGTAATCTGCAAGATGTAAGAGGTTCCCCATGTTGTTGTGTGATTAATAAAGGCACGCTTCAATGATCAAAGTTTGTATCTTTAATCATCCCCGCAATCCTTAACATTATCACTAAGAGGTATGAAAAATATAATATGTTGGCCGATTCTCAGACCTCCACAGACAGACAGAAATTTCATGAGAAGCGGTGTAGCCGTTTCGGATGAGTATGGTAACTAATATTAGGTAGGTATGCTAACATTGTGACACAAGAATTTTATATATTCGGAGAAGAAAAGAGACGAGCGGTACGCCCCGGCTTTACCCGGTCTTCTATAGCACTCAAGGATCACATACATATCAAACATTGAAAATTTTTTACTGAGATTAGCGCGTTCAAACTATTCAGTTTTATGTTTTGGACGTAACAGTTACAGCCTGTGGTTACAGCTAATTAACGTTTTTTTAATAACATCTTAGGGCTGATTTTTCAATCCTTGGTTAAAACTTATTCATCGAATTACGAATTAAACTACCGTTTCAAAAATGATTCTAACTATCCAATGTCCGTATATGACAGTAATTTACAGGTGACATTTTAAAATGTTCGTGTAATACTTTATTGGATGGATAATTTGGATGAATAAGACCAAGGATTGAAAAATCGGCCCTTATATTGCATTCGTTGACACATTAGCAATAGGGAAACTGAACGAAACGCTCGCATTGGTCGTAGCGTGATGTAAAGCCTCTGAATAATATAATGAACTATTTAATACAATAATAATTATTATTCTATTTAAAACAGTATTTCCAGAGAATATCTAGTTAAAACAAACAATCAAACAAACAAACTCTTCAGCTCTATAATATTACTATGCAAAAATTATGCACTTTTGAAGGGCGTTGAAATAAATATATCCCTTTGTTATAAGATTATCATTTTATAATTAATTAAAAACATATTGTAGTATATTAAAAAATCACCCTGTGTTTAGTCAACCGTGAACTTGAATCTTTGTGACATAAAATGCCAATATTTTTAAGAAAACCCACAAAACAATAGGAGGTGCGGTGAAGTACACACGTCTGTGGAATTTTTAATTAAAAAATTATAATAAATAAGTGTTAGTGTTATTTTGATAAAGGATTAACATGTAAGTACCTATTTGAAAATTTAAATAATATAATTCATACTTATGAAAGTACATAGTTTTATTACGTGAAAAATAATAATAAGGATCTTTAAAAAAAATAATGTACCACATAAATAATTTGGACCAATTTGTATACTTTTTTAGTTTTTGATTAAAAATTTAGATTTGAAATCGCTTGAAATTTAAAGACCAATGGGAATTCTATAGCTCTCCAAATTAATTAAGTTTATTTACAAACCATAATAAGTAAACATTGGTATTAACCAATACTTACCCATTGGTATTAATTCACAATAAAAGAAAAAAAATTATATCTAAGTTTTTTTTTCAACAGCCAATTATTATTAGCTTTAATTTCTTTTTTTTAAATATTTACATTACAAATTAATCAATTTGAATTTATCTCTGCATTTCTCGTTACATCTCGTACATAGGTATGAAGGAAATACGATAATAATTAAATAATTATTGCTAAATTCTTGTTTTCTACAATATAGGTATCATTATTATCAATACTGTGTAGTAGCTGCTTGCCTCGGCTCCGCCCGTTACGTCATATTTAGATTGTTTTTATCGGTTTTCGTATGAAAGAGGATCAAACATACAGAGGTACATACATCCTTCCATTCTCAAAAATTTTCACGGTTATAATATTATTAGATTTCCACCCGCGGCTTCGCCCGCGTTTGCAAAGGAAAACCCGCATAGTTCCCGTTCCCGTGGAATTTCCGGGATAAAAACTATCCTATGTGTTAATCCAAGTTACCCTCTATGTGTGCTAAATTTCATTGTAATCGATTCAGTAGTTTTTACGTGAAAGAGTAACAAACATCCATACATCCATACAAACTTTCGCCTTTATAATATACTAGCTTTCCGCCTGCGGCTTCGCCTGCGTTTTCAAAGAAAAACCCGCATAGTTCCCGTTCCCGTGGGATTTCCGGGATAAAACCTAGCCTATGTTACTAGTGGATAATGTAGCTTTTAAATGGTGAAAGAATTTTTAAAATCGGTCCAGTAGTTTATGAGCCTATTCGTTACAATCAAACAAACAAACAAACAAAGTTTTTCTCTTTATAATATTAGTGTAGATATTAGATAGTAAGATTATGAAGTAGCTTGTAACTGGTACTACCTAACGACATAAACTCAATAATTAACTACTTACGATTTTTTCTTATCGTTTCTGCAATTTCTAATTCAAATTTATACTAATTTCTTTTTCAATTTAAAACTTTAAAGCGCTCCAAATTAAAGAAATAACCATCAAACAGATAACAATAAAGTTTTATTTTATAGTTTACTAATGGTCCGCCCCAGCTTCGCCCGTGGTACATATTTCGCAATAAAAGGTAGCCTATGTCCTTTCTCGGGTATCAAAATATCTCTTTACCAAATTTCATGCAAATTGGTTCAGTAGTTTAGGCGTGATTGAGTAACAGACAGACAGACAGAGTTACTTTCGCATTTATAATTATATGTCATGTATATATTACTATGGAGAAGTAACCTAAATATTTTCTCCAAAACCCATTTTCTTCCTAATAATATAATAATTACTGTCGATAAAAAAACATAAACTCTACACGTAACTTAAACTTATACCTAATTTTTTTATCAAATTAATGTTGCAATTATTATCATTATTAGTTAAAAAAATGGTTTAAATTTACATAAATATTTTCTCCAAAACCCATTTTCTTCTTAATATAATTATTGTCGATAAAAAACATAAACTCTACGTAACACATTTTTTTATCAAATTAATGTTGCAATTATTATCATAATTGGTTAAAAAATGGTTCAAATTTACATTTATATTCTTTAATTAAATTAATTAGTGTGACATTATCACATTAACAAAATTTATAGATACATTGTGTTGTTTTTACAATACAAAAGGATTAATTACATATAGATTTTTTTTATAAAAAATCTGTAAAAAAATGTTCATAATTTATGCAAGAGTTTTTGTGAAATAACTAATCTATACTAGGTACTATAATTATATATAATATATATTGTTATTATATTGTTATTGATATAATATATAATATATATTGTTATTATATTGTTATGTATATATATTGTTATTGATATAAGTTTCATATATTGTAATATTTACATGATTTTAAAAGAGCAACTATGGAGTTTCTTGCCGATTCTTCTCCATAGATCACTGCTTTCCGAATCGGTGGTAAATGTTAAAATAATTATGTAATGACGATTCGAAAGTGCTACTAAATAGTAGTCTAATTGAATAAATGAATGTTTGAGTTTGAGTTTGAGTTTGAGTATAAAGCTGAAGAGTTTGTTCGTTTGTTTGAACGCGCTAATCTCGGGAACGAAGGTCCGATTTGAAAAATGATTTCGGTGTTAGATAGCTCATTTATCGAGGAAGGCTATAGGCCTCTATCATCACGCTACGACCAACAGGAGTGGCGCCACGGGGCGGGGTGAAACCGCGCGGAGCAGCTAGTATATTATATACGTAAAAACCTACTTATTTTGAGTATAATCTTTATTACAATAACCTTCTACTAATGCTATTTATGCAAACTTTTTATTTCATTTATAACGAGGAAAGCGATTAAAATAACACCATATTTCTTTTACGATCAAAATTATCGAGTATTTAACAATAATTTTAAATCTATGTACTTAAGTATTTTTTTTAAACGATAACCAATATGTTTTTCTAAAAAAACGTAATAATAGGAAATAATGATTAATGTACTTCTGTAAATTGTATTTATTGAGTCATTATTGGTGTGTCTAATAAATAAATAAATAAATAAAAGTAATAGATAGCCCACGTCACGCGGTAGCTCTATGGTAAAATAATTTTTGAAATTCGGTTCACGAGTTTGTGGACCTGTCCGTTCCTATGTAGGTATGTTTAAGTCTTTGAAAGTACAAAACGGGAATTGATGTTTTTTTTTAATAGATAGTGGTTCAAGAGGAAGGTTTTAGTATATCTATAGGTAAGCTGCGGACAAAGCCACGGCAGGAAAGCTAGTACAAAACGGGAATTGATGTTTTTTTTAATAGATAGGTTCAAGAGGAAGGTTTTAGTATATAAGCGGACAAAGCCACGGCAGGAAAGCTAGTGGTATAAGCAAATATTAAGAAAGTACATGTTTAACCGAATATGAAGTGAATGAAAAAAAAATACCAATAAATTTTACCGCGTATTCGTGAAAACGCAAATTAAAAATAATTACTTATTTGCAACTTTATGAAAATCGATAACCTGATGATGATTACTTAAAACCGGTTTGGAAGTAAACAATGAAAGTTGGCAAAAAGCTCCTATAATAAATCAAACTTTCCTTTTCGATGAAATACGTGAGTCGTGAAGTCATGAAAAACAAGTGTGGATTTTTAATCAAACATAATAAGGTTCAGATAACTACTTATACCAAACAATAATGTACTGTAAATGTTTGAAGTGAAAACTTCTTTAGCGGCGTTGGGTATAAAATCTTAAACTCGCGTCAGGACACGTGGCCTGATCGAAAAAGCGTAAGACGGATTTTTTTTATCCCTTATATTCCATGCGTAAGACGGATACCATTCCAAAATATCAAACATGCTGAACGTTAATAATCAAGTTTTCACTTCTGCCGGCACTCCCGGAGTGCAACCCGTCTTTTTTTTATCGTCTTAAAAATTCACCAGTTTTAATGAAGGAAATTATAATCATCATAATGAATTGTTGAATCCCATCACATTCAGTATAGCCTTTTTAGAGATCGTCTAGAAACACAGCAAACAAGTGACACAATTACATACATTACTTTTTTCACAATGCCATGAAGTATTGAAAAACGTGGAAAAACGAATGAATATTCACATTAGGAAGCTATGTCATCGTGAAGATGACGCAAGAGACACCGCGGGATGTACCTATAGTATGTCCCTTAAAACAAATATTCAACGTATAAGAACAATATCAATTGCGAAATCTCGATAAGCATTCATACATCTCCATTGTTCTGCGATAAGATGAAATAATGTTTAACTATTGTTCGTAAAATTTTCATGTAAATATTTTTCTAGAAAAGAAAAACAAATTTAATAAACATAATCGTAGATATTGCTAATCCAGTCCCCTCTTCCATATAAACACATTTTTGTCATCATCAGAGGCTTCCAAAAGGTGAAGAAACTTTAAAGTTACAAAAATATTTATTTATTTGATATCTTGATTAGATACATGCATAGGTAAAGTCCTAAGGTATGACGTCACAGTATTAAAATATCTATATTATAACTAGTGGTCCGCCCCGGCTTCGCCCGTGGTACCTACATGTTTAAACTATCCTATCTCTCAAGTTAGATCGAACTGCACATAGTGTGCGAATTTTATTATAATCGGTTAAGTGGTTTAGGAGTCCATTGAGGACAAACATTGTGACACGAGATTTATATATATTCAGATATTGTAATACTGTGATGACGTTCCTAAGAAATAAGGTACGTATTACGTAAGTAGTAGTAGTAGTGCCTATCTTTAGAAATGAGATAGAATACAGTTTTGACTACTCTTCGAATCTGTTATTTTGCATTTTTAACATTTCCTAAACGTATGCAGTAAGCATAAATTCTTGTAGGCAGGTACTTCAACTAATAAGAGAAGCAATCCTTACATTCTTTGTTCAGTCAATAGTTATGAATAGTGTACAAACTAATTCTCCTTGTTATTTATGTATCGAAACCTCGTTAAAAAGACGAAGTATTATTCAATTTTATAAACAGTAAGTTATTAATGTTTCTAACAGTAGCAATATTAGATATTACTTTGTAAACTGTTTCATCATCAGCCCATATACGTTCCCACTGCTGGGACACGGGCCTCCTATGAGGGTACAGGCCATAATCCACCACGCTGGCCAAGTGCGGGTTGGCGGATGACACGTCATGTCGTCGAACTTTTTTTTAATTCTTCGACATGTCGGTTTCCTCACGATGTTTTCCGTTCGAGCAGTGGTGATGTTACAACATGCGCAGATAAATTGAAAAATCAATTTATTTCCTGCGCGCTCGCCTGGTCTCGAATCCCAGACTTATCGATCCGAAGTCCGAGGTCTCACCACTGAGCCACCACTGCTGTAAACTGTTTACGGAACAAAATCTAAAAGGTTGTTTTACACTCAAAATATTTCCTACTTGGTGCAATGGTGAAAAAGAAAGCATTATATTAGAAATGCTTAAAACTGTTGATAATAATTTTAATATTAAAAATAATTATTCAAATATTCTTGCCTCAAACATTTGGATAATTATTTTCAATACTTATTAAAATTATTATCAACAGTTTTAAGCAGTCGTTACTGCTAACGCTAATGAGATAGCATACAGCCTTATCCATGAGGTCAATAACCGCTCGAATAAGTGTGAAAATCTGTACCAATATCATACAGACATTATTGTTTGTATGTTTGTAGGATAAGCCATCCTCGCAACTACTGATCAGACTATTTGAGAGACACATTATATTATGTTGCTTATTTTAATTTTATTATTTTTCTAAAAACGTTTGAATAAAAACAACAAAAACAAAATAAGATATTATAAATATTTATTGTCTCTTCTAAATATATAAAATAAAGGATGTTGCATTCTAAATAAAGGAAGTCTACTTTAGAATATTTTAACAAAAAAATAATATTTATTTCTGTTTTATTTTCAGATACGAAAATGAGTAACAGCGTTGGATTACGATTTCCGGTATGGGATATGGCAAAAAGTCAATGTAAGTATAAAAAAATATTCCAAATAATATATTATAATTTATGCCATGAAATATATTATATTCTCAATCCTGCGTATTAAAGTCGGTTCCTCGAAAAAATTGTTTTTCCGCAAATGCTGTAAATATAATATATTGAAATAATATTATGTGGAAGCACACATAGAAATAAATAAATATCTTTATTGAGTACAAAAATAAATACAGTACAATTACAGTGAGGCTCTGTCTTCCTAGATAGGTAATTATGTTAAGGAAGACAGTTCCTTCCCAGAGAGCATGTTCAGTACAAAACAAAGATTACATTAAAAAAAGTTTGGAAAATCCAAAAGTGCACGCCTCATAATCTCATCCTTTTGATTGATTGATTATTTATAAAGGTGTATATAATATAAGTATGTAGATACACTTGTTCTCATGTGCCAATGCTCTTGTACTGTCTCAAAACAGTTGGAAAAGTAAAGAAAGCGGTACCGTAATAATTGAGCTATTTTTCTTGTGGCCCCACCTAGATGTGAAACTGCGCAGGTTTAAGGGACTGACTACCAACTTATTTTTTAAACCTTGGCTTATAGTATAAAGAATCGAGTTTATAATGGTGAATTTTGAGTACACTATAAATATTAAAAAAAAAGTCGATATTTTTTTGTTTATTTAATAACAATTAAACCACATCGAATCAGACCCTGAAAAATGAAAGGGTTCTATTCCTGAGCATACTCAAGCGTAAGAGAAAAAAAAAGACTCGATTAGTAAAGTATTTCGGTCGCTATCGTGTTAACAAGAAAATCCTCCGGACATACAGACACACGGACGACAGAACTTTTTTAAACTGTTTTTTAACTAGTTTAAATAACAAAAATGACATCAAAAATATCATGAATGTTAAAAATAGTGTTTTTTCTTAATATGTGTGTGTATTATTTACAAGTGCAATGTATGATACATAAAGACATTTTAAGTTTGAAAAATCAGATGTTTTGCGCGAAGTGACAGTAGTACCCACCTCAACGCTTCGCTTATGAGGCGTGCAAAACAAAGTAGAAAAGAAAGAACACTGTAGTTCTTATTGAATATTTTATCAATAACTAGGTTTCCGCCCAAGGCTTCGCCCGCGAAGTCAAAGAAAAACCCGCATAGTTCCCGTTCCCGTGGGATTTCCAGGATTGCGTCATTTTCCCGGGATAAAAAGTAGCCTATGTCCTTTCTCGGGTATCAAAATATCTCCATACCAAATTTCATGAAAATTGGTTCCGTAGTTTAGGCGTGATTGAGTAACAGACAGACAGACAGAGTTACTTTCGCATTTATAATATTATATATAATTAAATTAATTAAATTAAGTATGATTCAAAAATTATGTTGTTATGATTCATAAAGTATGGATTCTTGAGTATGATTCAAAAACATTGTAATAAAAATATTTAGTATAGGTACATAGGTACCTATTATGTAGCTGCAAAAAATATGAATTCAATTATCATATTTATTGTCATAATCAAGTGCATTTAAAATAATCAAATCGACATAATTATTGTATTCTACGAACATACATGTTATCCAAAGATGTTATCCAAGGATGCAACTTTGTGAAATGCTAACAGAGCTGTTTACATAAATATTTTGTGGAATTAATATACAAAGAAATGAAATTATTAATCACTACATAGTAAAAAACAAAGTAGCTTTCTTTGTCCCTATGTCCCTGTGTATGCTTAAATCTTTAACTAACTACGCAACGGATGCGGTTGATGCGGTTTTTTTTAATAGATAGAGTGATTCAAGAGGAAGGTTTTAGTATATAATTTACTAGGCTTAAGACAATGCGAAGCTAGTGTCTGATGAAGGAGTGTTATAAAGCTATATAGTAAAGATAAATCAAAAGCTCTCTTAATTATTATTTACAACCTTATTTACAACTAAATAAAAACGTAATAAACATTAACAATATTATATACTTATTATGATGATAAAACGTATTTATAACCAGTGCATCGTAATTCATGAGCAAATCCTTTTTAATATTATTGACATTACCAGGAAAAATTATCTTCTATACATGACAATTTTAACACCTAGGTGTTTCAAACAACGTGTTTACAATGTGTATACTACGGTTACATAGTTGATTCAACATGCTCATTGTATTATTTGTATAGGTTAATTAAAATGCGAAATTGCGAAGGTTTTTTGCGCTTAATGCGAATTTAGTGTGACGTCATACGATAATATGCAGTTTTATCAATAGTATTTTGTGCATGTACTAATCCGCGGTTTTACCCGCGTGACGCCGCTCCTGTTGGTGTTAGCGTGATGACATAAAGCCTATATAGCCTTCCTCGGTAGCTTATTGCACGCCTCATAAGCGAAGCGTTGAGGTGGGTACTACTGTCACTTCGCGCAAAACATCTGATTTTTCAAACTTAAAATGTCTTTATGTATCATACATTGCACTTGTAAGATAATACATACACACACATATTAAGAAAAAACACTATTTTTAACGTTCATGATATTTTTGATGTCATTTTTGTTATTTAAACTAGTTAAAAAACAGTTTAAAAAAGTTCTGTCTTGGACGTCCGTGTGTCTGTATGTGCGGATCCTTTTTCTTGTTAACACGATAGCGACCGAAATACTTTACTAATCGAGTCTTTTTTTTTCTCTTACGCTTGAGTATGCTCAGGAATAGAACCCTTTCATTTTTCAGGGTCTGATTCGATGTGGTTTAATTGTTATTAAATAAACAAAAAAAATATCGACTTTTTTTTTTATAGTGTACTCAAAATTCACCATTATAAACTCGATTCTTTATACTATAAGCCAAGGTTTAAAAAAATAAGTTGGTAGTCAGTCCCTTAAACCTGCGCAGTTTCACATCTAGGTGGGGCCACAAGAAAAATAGCTCAATTATTACGGTACCGCTTTCTTTACTTTTCCAAATGTTTTATTTTATTTCATTTTTATATTTATAGTCACGTATTCTTTATAAATAATCAATTTTATTGTAAAGGATGAGATTATGAGGCGTGCACTTTTGGATTTTCCAAACTATTTGATACAAACAAACAGAATAATAAAAATAATATGATATGTTCAAAAATTGAAATGCGTAATTCAGTTCTAAAATAGCACGGAAGAATTCTTGCAACCACATAAAAAAGGAAATTGATCAAAAGATAAAGATAATTTAAAACCTATATTGAACCTTCTTGAAGCTTGCGAGCCATTGACATTTGACAAATTCGATCAATCGTAAAAATCATTTCTGTATATTATAAACAGATAACGACGTGCTTTATATGAATGAATGTTTATAATTTGGATCTGTGTTATTTAATTAGTTCAACAAGTATGTATACCTTCTTCAAATGGATTATAAATATCTATTTGTGATTCAAAAAAAAAATGTTATCGAAATGCTAAGTGCTTGTCGCATATACCCACTAAGAGTTAGCGTAGAGATCAAATTTGTTAGTCCCAATGTGAAACCAAAAACTAGTAATTATGCTATTGCATAGCTTCTATCGCGGGCCTTGAGCGCGGGGACCGAATCCAGAAATTGCGTAACGATAAATCTCACGCTCCCCACTCCGACAGGCACGGAGGTGTGGCTTGAAGGCATGCTATGCAAAAGCTTTACCGCGGCAGTCCCCGAGTGCCACACATATTTTTTGATTATTATACTATTACCACGTTACTCACTAAAGGTATAATGAAACGTCACCAGTCACCACATAACATAATTTAGTTCATTCAAGAACATATTTTGTGCTTAAGATTTACTACAACATCCAACTGGACTTCTCAAAGCATTTGAAACATTATATTTAACTAATAAATCAATAAATCTGGTCTGATCTGGTTTTTGTACAGAATACTGATGGTACTCACTAGCAGCCTCGACGATTCAAAGCGCTTCTGCACGATGTCTACTTGAATAAATAAATATCAGAGCTTGATCTAAATTTTTTGTTCGCAGACGATGAAGTGGATACCCTACCACTCATGGCCACACCAGGTCCAATGCTGATGATACTAGCAGCGTATCTTCTCTTCGTGTTGAAGATCGGACCCTCGATCATGACGAAACGGGAACCGTACAAGCTAACAATCACACTCCTTCTGTATAATGTGTTTCAAGTTGTGCTGTCAGCGTACATGGTGCAAAAGGTAAGTTGAAGAAAGTTTTTGTCCTGAGATATATGTTTTTAGGTTTGTCAGGCCATGATCTATGTCTATAGAATGTAGTGCAGAATCATTTAGTAGTTCTGGCGTATTCTACTGATGTAAGAAACAACTTTTATGTTCTGAAATGAATCTAATGAAGGTTGTTCTTAATATTTCTGTGATAAATCAAATCTAAATGAAAACCCAGTGATATTATAATATTAAAGTAAAATTTTATATTTTCAGTATGTATCGATGCTACTTACAAAAGGCTTTGCACCCACTACATGTTACATGCACGACAAAAAAGAGAGAGAACAGGTAAGACTATTTTTATTCTATCCTTTAGTAGTATACGTAATACTTATTATATTATTGAGTAGCTGTTCCCCGCGGTTTCACCCGCATTGCTCCACTCCTGTTGGTGTTAGCGTGTTGGTATAGCCTTTATAACACCGAAATAGCCTTTCTTGACGAATGGCCTATCTAACACCGAAATAATTTTTCAAATCCGACCGTTCCTGAGATTAGCGCGTTCACACAAATAAACAAGCTCTTCAGCTTTATAATTATAGTCGTGCCGACACACAATGATTTCATAGTATTTGCTATTCTGTTATTATAATAAAATTATATTCTCTACATGAAATCTATTTCCTAGTATCTCGAAGCATCAGATCAACTTCCATTGTCACATTAATTAAATTGTTATTGGTTAACTGAATTTCGAATCACACAGATACTATTCGACATATGGGTATACTTCGCAGCCAAAGTGACCGAATTGCTCGACACTGTATTCTTCGTGCTCAGGAAGAAAGATAGTCAGGTTACATTCCTGCATCTCTACCACCATTCCATAATGATGTTTGGTACCTGGATGTATTTGAAATACTGGCCATCCTACACTCTGTACTTTATTGGATTCCTGAATGCTCTAGTCCATGTGTTTATGTACACGTATTATGGGTTGGCGGCGTTGGGACCAAAGGTCGCGAAGTACATTTTCTGGAAGAAGTACATGACACGATTTCAATTGGTAAGTACCTAATTTTTTTTGCCATCAAACTAGATTATTCTATACCTTATACTCGATTAAGTGTAAGGAGGGTTAGCTGATGGGTTTAAGCTTAGAGCAGTTTGATAGACTATGACGTCATATATAATAATATAGTATTATACTTTCTTTGATTTTACGTCACGATCTCATCGTTGTTGTAACTGTTGTTGAAACCTTGTTGTTATCTAAAATTGGAAACTGACATCAATATTTACTTAAATTATATTAAATTGAAAATGTTATTACTTAATTAAATTATATTGTATTAAATAAAAAAGAACGTTAGAACCATGCTAATAATAATAAAAAAAAAAAATGGGAAATATCTTTAAAATATGACCAGTCTATTTCTTTAATATTTGACATAATTTTTAACTAAAGTATAGATATAAATTTATAAAGGATAGAAAAAATTCGATCACGAGGCGGGACTTGAAATCGCTTGAAATCGGACTCGAATTTTTTCTATCCTTTATAAATTTATATTTATAAAGCATTTGAATGCCATAAAAACAAAAAAAATATAAATTAAAGTATAGATTCTACTTTTCCCAAAAGAATCAAAAAGTCTAAATTAATGTTTGTTTTCAGATACAATTCGTCTGCATAATAATACACTATATTATAGCCGTGAATCGTACAGAGTGTCCCCCAGCCAAAGGCGTCGCTCTGTTCGTGGCTTGCAACACTTCCTTCTTCATGTTCCTATTCCTGAACTTCTATAGACAGAACTACAAGACCAGCATCATCAAATTGGACGGTACTAGAGGATGTTTTGGATTAGTAGCTGTTAAGAAGGAGAGACCAGTAGATAGTCAGAAGAGTCAATAGCCTCGTGTTCGATTTAGTGCTTAGTGAATTGTGATAAGAGTGATAAGGAATTATTTATGTCCAAAGAATGTGCGTGTTTGTAGCTTTGTGCTGAAATTATTGGTCGTATTTTAATTTGTTTTTAAAGTTGAAGAAGATAGTTAACAAGTCAATAGTTGGATGATATTTTGATGATGAAAATTAATTTATAAAAAACACACATGTACATTGTGTACATGTGTGGATATGTGTAACGAGGAATAAAGATATTGTACGGTAGACTGTATGTTGGTCTACAAAAAAAAATCCAGAATTAGTGTCAATGTATAATTATAGTCACAACTTATAGGTATTAGAAAAATTACCAACAATTGCTATGGACTTGAATTATTTGTTCGATTTTTTTTTACAAAATATATTTATGAACGTAACTTTACGATAAACACAACCAATTATTGACGGTTATTAATCTCATTAATTATTATTAAGATATGTGTATGTTGATATTTTCTTATTTCTTCAATTAATTAAATTGTTCGGTAATTTACACCTTCAAATAAGTTTAATTGCGATAATGTTTTATTTTATTACCGACATTTTAAAAAGCAGGCATGAATGAAGTATGTATTATTTTTTCTATATAAATATGAAAAAAAGGAAAGTAAAAAATATTTCATGTTTTTCGCCTTGCAAAACGATATTTATTTAGACTTTAACTGAATAATAATAAATTTGAAGCATATTTGTTTTTCAGATCGCATTGATAGGTGATAAAATAAAACATTTTTTATTTTTTTATAATATTTATGTGATTAATATTTTATTTTGATAATTTTGAATTCAAATGAAGGATAAATGTCAGTTTCAGGTAACACTAAAAAAAATATAAAAAAAATTGCAATAGTTTCATAAATATTTGAATTCTTTAGTCTTTGTATTATTTATTTTAATGTAAATGTAGATTAATTATTCAGCACTGGTTTTGTTGAAATCATGTAATGAATTTAACGACAAGAGAATTGTCAAGTGTGATTAATGATTATGTTTAGTGATATTAAATTAATATTTTTATTTATGTGTTGGTTTTATTTCATGTTACTGTATATTTAAGTTTAACATCAATGCAAAAGGAAAAAATATTCTTAGGCAAGATTTTTAGTATCCTACTGATATTTTAAATGGTTTAAAGAATGGATGTACCGGTGTCTGTTAATCCTTCACGAAAATACTACTTGACGAATTTGGATGAAACTCTATAGAGTAAAGTAATATAGGTTATAATATATCAGTACGATAAATGAGCTATAGAAATAATACCTACCTAATTGGCCGTGGGTGAAACGGCGCGGCACAGCTAGTATTTATTTAAATTATATTGATACAGATAGATTAGACCGATGAAAATGGAATAATTCGGGTGGATAGCTAGTTTTAGCATTCTTTACATTATTTAAAAAATCGTGTCTTAAAGATTGGCGTTTAATAATCTTTAATTAGGTATACAAGAATTTTCCGCAGCTACCTTATACTTAAAAACATTATTTTTCAATACTAATTACTTTTCAATCGAAACATTGACCTTTGGTGCATGTCCACAATTCAATAAGACAATGCATTGAAGTGTCAAGGTGCATATGTATGACCCCTTGTGAAATGGAATCTATTGTTAAATTGTTCTTATCTCAAATATAATGTACCCTTGGAAGTATTTTCCATAAGCAAAAAAATGTTAAAAAGTTCGACGACATCTGCCAACCCGCACTTGGCCAGCGTGGTGGAAGGCCTCCTCATAGGAGGCTCGTGTCCCAGCAGTGGGAGCATAATGGACTGTTGACCGTGATGATGACGATAATGCTGATGATAAAATAGAATTCTGTCGTTTAAGGCAACAGCATTATAAAAAAAAGTAACAAAAATTTAATTACAACCTTGATTGATCGCTTATGCTCTTAAGTCTAGGGGTGGTTCCATTCACGACTTAATATAAAACAAAGTCGCTTCCTGACTGTGTGATTACCTATGTACCTACATGCTAAGATCTAAAACTACGCAATGGATTTTGTTGCGGTTTAGATAGAGAGTATAAAGATGGACGTTCATAGTTCATCAGCTTTTCACCAGAGCGTAGACGGGATAGATACCTCCCGTCTACGGTCCCGGTACTATATAGTTTAAATAATATGGTCATCACGTATAAGTATTAGCAAATTCACGTAATTAATGATATTTAATGTTAAACTGGGTACAGAAAATTTGTTCTTCTAAATACCAATGGTTTAAACACAGTCTAACTTTAAACCAGGGATATGTCACTTTAATAGTTGTCTATGTGAAATACGACAAAACCAGAATAAAGAGAACCCGCGCTTAAAGTTAAACCCTGTAGTTTTTTGTGGTAAGACAGTATATTATGTTCAAATTAAATACAACCGATTCAAGCATTTACATAAAAGAAAACACTTATTAAAAAAATATTTATTGCCATTATAATTCACAAAGCTTAACAAAGCATATCTTCATATTTCATTTTTTTATTCCGGACCTCAATGGTCTATAATTTTTTGCGAAAATAATGACGCCTGAATCTATGTGCGTTTATCAAATGATAAAAAGATTTCGAAGTTAAAATGAATTTTGTTTTATGAATTTGAACTTAAAACAAATTCTTTGAAATAGATAATGACTAGCTTACAGCCCGCGGCTTCGCCCGCTTTGTCTAAAACCTAATAAATTATATACTAAAACCTTCCTCTTGAATCACTCTATCTATTAAATAAAAACAGCATCTATTTAGATGCTGTTTTTATTTAATAGGATTTCCTACGCAACGGATTTCCGTTGCGTAGTTTTAAAGCATACAAAGGGACATAGAGACAGAGACAGCGACTTTGTTTTATACTATGTAGTGATGATGATGCCGTAAATTTTCTTATGAGTGTTTGTTACACTGTGACTTGTTGATAAAGCTACTATACTAAACTTAACTCTATGTTGTAGTTCCTTCTATTTAGTCTATTTTAAAACTTTTAGACGTACCTATATTTTCATTGTATATTAATAGTTACTAGCTGTCCCGGCAAACGTTGTTCTGTCTTACTCTTCATCACTTAGGGGTATGAAAAATAGATGTTAGCCGATTCTCAGACCTACCCGATATGCACACAAAATTTGATGAGAATCGGTCCAGCCGTTTTGGAGTAGTATGGTAACCAACATTATGACAGGGGAATTTTATATATTAGATTATAGCTTATACGCTAAACAGAACATATCCAGAATATATTATGTTTATGTACCTATATGTTTCTAAATAAAGATGTTTCAGGAGCTAATCATGAATTCGTCACCGAAAGTAAGTATATTTTATATAGGTCAATCTACTACCACCTCCTACACTCGTAATATCAGCTCATACTTGTCCCCCAAATCGCGTGAACTGTAACTGTCCTGTACTAGAGAGGACTGAAACTATAAAATACCTCGGTACCACTATCGACCAATTTTTATCTTTTAAACCCCACGTAGACACTAGTGTCCAGACTACGAAAATTGATTTATATTTTCAGAAGTCTTAGACATGTTGCTGACAGAGAGGTGATAAAAATTGTATATTTTGCACTTTGTAATTCACTGATAGATTATTGTGTTACATCTTGGGGCGGTTGTGCAAAGTCACACCTTATTGAAGTTGAAAGAGCTCAACGTGCCATACTTAAAGTGAGTGCTGGACTTCCATATCGTTACCCCACGTTAGAGCTCTATAGGATGTGGGGTGTGCATTCGGTTAGACAAACATTCATACTTCACACCATTATGAAGCAACATTCAAAGCTGGTATTTGACCCCACTTTACTCAAGAATAAGCGCCATAATAACACAATTTGTTCATCTACCGCTTTTTCATCAACTCATTCACATAATTTCTTTTGCTTTATGGGACCCTTTCTTTATAATAAAATAAATAAGAAATTAAACATTTATCCCTTGAACAATTACAACTGCAAAAAGACAGTTTCTACTTTTTTAAAATCACTGGATTACCAACAAACCGAAGACCTTCTTAAAGACCTCATTTAAAATTACTCTAGAATCTTTCTGCTGCAATTTAAGAACACTTTATATAAACTGATATAAACATATAATCACACCTACACATATGATTAATCACACAAACATATACACTTGCGCACACACTCAGTCACACACACTCACACACGTGTGTGTGTGAGTGGTGTGACATGAGTGGGTGTGTACCCACTCATGCGCGCACACACACTAGCATACTCACATTCATACCTTTAGGATTTGGTAGGATTTAAATTAAAATTAAAATATATTTTTCTTTTCTCTTTATTTTTTTGTATTAGTGTTTTTTAAGTAAAATTGTCTTCTGATAAGATTTGTATAACTTTATGCATTATTTAGGTACGTACACTTGTGTATTCTCGTATGATATCCGCGAGAGGGGCTGGTGACCTGTACCTCAGACTTCTATGTAGTCTATTTCAGGCACCAGTTTCTCACAACGTTATCTTCTACTATACATTGTGTAGTATTACCATGTATTACTAAGTTTTTGTAACCTTTTAATGTTGTGAGAACCAAATAAAGACGATTTTATTATTATTATTTTATTATATTTTCTTTCTTATTTTTTACGTTATTTTTGTGTGTTAAATACTTTTTCTTTTTTCTATCTAACAATGCTCTTTACAAACGTCAAAAGGGCAGGTAATGAGACAATAATATTTTAAATTTAATTAATTTTGCATAATTAACCCCCAGCTGGCTGGTCTCCAAAAAATGACCCAGTTTGGAGGTCGGTGGACTGTGAACATTTATTTTTATAAATGAGTCTCAATTCGTGCAAGCTTTCTTTAAATGCTACGTGTAACGTGTTAGAAAAATTGCCAGGCTAAGTTTGTAGAAAAACATCATGAATTATGAAAATTTAGCTGGAGCCACGTATTAATTATGACTGAGTTATATTTTGAATACTGAATTCACAATCCTATCCTACTGTAATACAGGGTGTCTCAGAATGTTTTTCGTTTTTCAATTGACCGTTATGCATCAACCACTGATAGTGGGGGGAGGGGAGAGGTCTCAAACGCTTGGCGGGTTTCTGTAGTTTAATAGTGATGAGTAATTACTTGGGATTGCAGCGCGCATTTTGCGTGCGAGCGTTTTACAAAAACAACGATTTGTACACTATTGTTCGGCGTCTCTATAGATCTCATTTTAATTTAGCAACATTACGAAATGTGGCAAGTGCTAATTTGATCAAGCAATGGGTGCGTAAGTTTGAAGAGACTGGGAACACAATGTGCATAAATCAACGGGGCGCAAAAGAACATTGAGAACGAGCATGAACGTCGACCGCGTTCGCCAGTCTGTTATGGACGACGCGCAACAGTCACTGCGATTGCGCGCAAATTCCTTAAATTTGAACAAATCCACGGTACATCGCATTGTTTCCCAAGATTTGCATTTTCACCCTTATAAAATTGTTATTGTTCGAGAAATGAAGCCCGATAATCCTGCTAAACGAGTCGAATTCTGCAGGACAATGAAATTCAGGAGGAGGCATCTCTTAGCCACCAAGAAGCCCAGATTTAACACCTGCTGATTTTTTTCTGTGGGACTATCTAAAATGAAAAGTTAACAACCCATTGCCACCCAACTTGAATGCTTTGAAGCAAAGAATCACTGAAGAAATCAACGCTATTCCAAGAGCAATGTTCCAGCGAGTGATTCAAAATTCTAACTCTAGACTAAACGAGTGTGAACAAGCTAATGGGGCGCATTTGCAAACGATCGTTTTTCATAAATAAAATTCATGAATTGCCCTTTAATTTGATGCTAAATAAAACTAGTTAGTTTAAACTAAATGTTCTTATTTTTATATCATATTAAAAAAAGAAAAACATTCTGAAACACCCTTTATTATGAATGCGAAAGTTTGGTATGCGAGGTATGTTTGTTACTCTTTCATGCAAATTCTACTGAACCGATTACAATGAAATTTAGCACAGATATAGAGGATAACATGGATTAACACATAGGATATTTTTATCCCGGAAATCCCACGGGAACAGGAACTATGCGGGTTTTTCTTTGAAAACGCGGGCGAAGCCGCGGGCGGAAAGCTAGTAGATAATAATGAATAAAATATCACCTTAAAAAGTTGAATCCAAACATGAGATTTTCTATACATAGGTACTCGAACTTTTAAAATACACGTACATAAAATTATTATTACTCATTTTTTTTCCTAGATTTAGATACTTATGAATACAATAATAATCACTGCTTGCTTATATAAATATTTATACTTAAACTACGTAATTATTTCAACTCATAAGCTTAGTTTATGTTAATAGTTAAAACTCAAGTTTAAACATATATTTTTTTTATATCTTCTTGTAAGAGCTATCAAACCTTGGCCTACAGATTTTTTTTAAATCTGCCGTTGAAACTGCGAGGCTCAGCTAGGCATTATAAAACTGAAGAATAAAACTTGTATAAAAAGTTAGATATAAGTTACTTTTTACATATGTAAAATTAAATTGTAATATTGACATGATTTTAAGAGC
This sequence comes from Colias croceus, assembly GCF_905220415.1. Classification (NCBI taxonomy): domain Eukaryota; kingdom Metazoa; phylum Arthropoda; class Insecta; order Lepidoptera; family Pieridae; genus Colias; species Colias croceus. Next base: position 10,662,780 of record NC_059542.1, on the reverse strand, counting down.
AACTATGGAGTTTCTTGCCGGTTGTTCTCCTCCGTTTTGCTTTCCGAATCGGGGGTAAATGTAAAAAAATATTATGACGATTCAAAAGTGCTTTTATAAGAAGTCTAATTAAATAAATAAATGTTTGAGTTTGAGTTAAAAAAATTTCAATCAGTGAAACTTTTGCTTGATTTTTATCAATAGTTTTGAATAGATACAATCAATACCAGAACACTGTTAACAGTGTTAAAATAAATACAGGCGTTCAATATTTGGTCGCTGGTGGCAAAAAATTTGTTTACTATTCAAATATAACAAATACAAAAAGATGTACGTTTTTGCTCGTAGCAATTGGAAAGGCGTCAGAAAATTGATTTCTTTATCTGTCACAACAACACAGAATCTATACTTAATATTATAAAGCTGAAGAATTTGTTTGTTTGTTTGAACGCGCTAATCTCAAATTCTTTCGGTTTTAGATAGCCCATTTATTGAGGAATGTTATAGGCTACATATTATCACGCTAAGACCAACAAGAGTGGAGCACTGCGGGTGAAACCGCGGGGCACAGCAAGTCTGTGATAAGATCAATATGGCGATATATTTGTCAGATATTCAGTATTAAAATATGTAGGTAAGTTCGTATGAAGCAAATTTTCATCCGGTAGCCGAATGAATAATATATGATTATTTGTACGGTATCTGAATTAATAATTTTATTCATGCAGGGACAGAATAAATGCACTCGGCGTTAATTAAATAAACATATTTTTAATCTTATATACAGAAATAGATACAAAATATTTATGAATAGGTTTTTATAGGTTTTAAGCATCAATAGGTACATTATAATTTAAATGAAATTAAAATCAGATTTTAAAGGCAAATTTTAAATAACACACAGTAGCTTCTTTCATTAAAGTGTTTTATAACTTGCCATTCAATTTCAAAACAGATTAACAAAAAAACACATTAAAAAAAATCTTTTAATGTATTTTCTTCCCACTTCAATTCCAAAAATAACGTACAAAATAGGACCATTATAACGCCAATCTTAATAAGAAAGCTCACATAATTTAACAGGAAAAATTGGTAAGACAGAATATGTTATAGCAAACAAGTGATAACTGCGTTAAAAACAACCGACTTCAAACTTGCACTTGCAACATTTACAAATACAGACAAAAATGCTCATAAAATAAAAACTACTGGGCCTATCCGAATAAAATTTTTATGGGACCAATTCGACACCATCCCGCATCGAACAAAAAAAGAATCACGTAAATCAGTTCATAAACCGCGGAGTAATCGGTGTACATACATAAAAAAAAAACATACCGGCCGAATTGATAACCTCCTCCTTTTTTGAAGTCGGTTAAAAATATAATCCAGTCCGTGTGTATCACTAGCTCTTCTTGATATTACATGTCACGTAACCCGCTTGTCATTTTCTTACATAAATGATATCCTTATAGATATAAATTGAACTAGATGAAGCAATACAATTGAATCTGCAAATTAATACATAATGGATTTAATCTTATAAATATTGCAGAGGTGTCGTTCCACGTATAGAGACGATTGATAATATTGTATCATCATCATCAGTCCATATACGTTCCCACTGCTGGGACACGGGCCTCCTATGAGGGTACGGGCCATAATCCACCACGCTGGCCAAGTGCGTGTTGGCGGATGACACATGTCGTCGAACTTTTTAATTCTTCGACATGTCGGTTTCCTCACGATGTTTTCCTTCACCGTTCGAGCAGTGGTGATGTTACAACATGCGCAGATAAATTGAAAAATCAATTAATATTGTATATTGTTGCTTTAATAATGCAATGTAGATTAATCGAATGCATATTATATTACGGAGTAGAAATTATAATAAGACGGACTTTTCAATTCTTTCAAAAATTACGAAATCATACTATTACAGAAAAAGAAGTGCTCTATGAATTTATAACAGCTATCAGTATCATATTAACGCGCATAACAAACGTTATCCTAAATAATGTTAAAGGTCAGTCTCAACCGTATTTAATATAAAACTAAGTTTTCACGCTTATTTACATAAAAATTCAGGCCCATTGCGTTATCCAGTCTATATCCATTCTATATCCGCAACCAAACGAAGCTATCCCAGAAATGGTCCTTCGAGGAACTAAAGTGAAACCTCAATCGTGTCCGTAATTGGCAACCGCTCGAACACACATTGATTAAATTTTCTTTTGTGCTCTATTGTGCTACGGTCTAAGAAAATCCTTTTATCCTTTATGGCGAGGCAAACGAGCGGTCGGGTTAGTTAATGGTACGAAGCGTGTGTATATTACCTTAATCAGTGGCTTTTGGTTCGAATATTTTGAAGTAAATGCAAATTTATATAATATTTAGCCTGCATATAAAGCACCTTTGGTACTGTCGTTAGACCAATTATATCTGGAAATGGTTTTCACTAAAGATATAAAAAAGTTTCAATCTAATAAGATTCAGAAGGTCAAAGAATATCGATCAGTGAAAGAGACATGAAACGCATCTGCAAATTATATAAGAGAAAGGATTTATTTTTAAAGCGAAACTTCTTTAGGCGCGTTGAGAGTAAAATATCGTAACGTCATGGAGTAAGGCGACGATTTTGGTATATTTGAATCAGAAGTTTCAATTCTGACATGTATGCTCGGCACACACGCTCTTACTTTTTCTTATCATTTGGTAAGATAATTAACCAATATTATAGACATTTGTTTTTAAATAATTTTTGCTAAAAGCTCAGAAAATCTAACGTACTGTAAGTATGAATTAGGCCATGTTTACTCACGGGTATCAAGTTTCCTTCTCTCATATTACATCAATAAAGTGGTTGCTTATTTACTGCGCGGTATAATGTTTCTTATTACAGTAAAGAATAATCCTTATTCCATGTTAAAGTTTTTCAGTTCCTATTGGACTGAATCTATACTTTAATATTATAAAGCTGAAGAACTTATTTGTTTGTTTGTTTGAACGCGCTAATCTCAAGAACTACTGGTGTGATTTGAAAAATTATTTCGGTGTTGGATAGCCCATTTATCGAGCAAGGCTATGCTATATATCATCACACTAAGACCAACAGAAGCAGAGACACGCGGGTGAAACCACGTAGCTCAGTAGTTTAATATTAGTTTGAATGTAAAAGAACAGCAGTGTGATTTAATAGAATAGAGAGGTGATGTGTTAAGGATACGTTAAAATAGTAAATCGTAAATTTAATCTAACAATAGATCATTCCAGAACATTGTTAATTTTAAGTGTAATCTGTAGCTGTACATCGGTTATAATCCTGACAAAACTAAGGCAAAATACATAGGCAAGTTCGATTTATTTAGTAGAATTATAATGAATATTCACAATAAAAATTCACCCCCCGTGAAAATTAACCCACCAAATTGAAAACACCAACAGTTCTCCGTAAGTAACCTTATATTGCATTACCTTTCAATTTGTCCTGCTTATCGCGACTAACGATCAAATTAACACTTAGCAAAGATGGAAGGGCTCTTTGCTTGAATATAAACTAATTTGCATCGCGTTCCTTAGAAGAGCTTGGAGTGAACAATTTATTATATAGGAATAGAGTATAGTTTTCATTAGAGAGATATTTGGTAAGGTAATAATAATATATCATATAAAATAACAAACTGTCGTATTTAAATTGTGAAATTACCTTACAAAATCTGAAAACGGGCAATTTTTCTAAAACTTTTATACATACACAATTTGAGTAAAACTTTAAATTAATACGATACAATACTTATTACCGTTTTAAAAAGCTTTTATAGTAATAATGCTTCAGTATTATTTGCGCATTACAGAACCTTTAGAGAACATTCTAAAGAAATCCAATTTAATAGTGCTAAGAATTTTCCACACAATTTGCCATCTACAAAGCTCAGTACTGCACTTTATTATATACATTCCCTTCGTAATCTAGACGTAAACAAAGCCAGCGGACCAGATGGTTTGCCAGCGATAGTATTTAAGAACTGTGCGCCGGAGTTGTCTCCTGTCCTCACACGCCTTTACCGCTTATCCTTAAAATCGGGAATAGTTCCTAAGAGTTGGAAAGTAGCAAATGTTCAACCTGTACCCAAAAAAGGTAGTCGTGCTGAACCCACTAACTATCGGCCAATATCAATAACCTCCATACTCTCTAAGATTATGGAGCGTATATTGAATGAACAACTGCTCGCACACCTAGAAGCCAACGACCTCCTCAGCGACCGCCAATACGGTTTTCGCAAAAAGAGGTCGACTGGCGATCTTCTAGCGCACGCTACACACCAATGGGGCGAAGCCTTGGAGAATCATGTAGAGGCGTTGGCCGTCTCCCTAGACATCTCCAAAGCATTTGATAAGGTTTGGCATGCTAGTTTACTGAGCAAACTTCCAGCGTACGGTATTCCCAATGTCCTTTGTGCTTGGATAGAAGATTTCCTGACGGAACGTACGATTCGTGTCATTATTGATGGCTGTTCATCAGATGAAATGACTATTAATGCCGGTGTTCCTCAGGGATCCGTCCTCTCTGCAACATTGTTTCTTCTGCACATAAACGACCTTCTCAAAACAAACATGTTCGGATATGCAGATGATACTACTGTTGTAGAGAGGTATCTATCCAATGCCCAAGCATCCCAAATCATTACCAAATCCGAGCGGCAGGCCATGGTTACGCGTATGAACTCAGCCTTACAGGATGTCGCTAGTTGGGGTGACGCTAATCTAGTTGAGTTTAACGCAAAAAAAACACAAGCGTGTTTTTTCACTGCCAAACGGACTTCCCTTCACCTGACTCCATATTTCTGCGGCGTACCGATTTCATTAAACAACAGCCTTGATCTACTTGGTGTATCGATTTCTGCAAATCTCAACTTCGGCCAATTCATCGAGTCCAAAGCCCAAGTAGCAGCCAAAAAACTTGGAATACTTGCTAAAGTGAGACATTACTTCACACCGGAACAGCTTCTTGAACTTTATCAAGCCCAAGTTCGGTCGTGTGTGGAGTATTGTAGCCATCTCTGGGCGGGTTCCGCCAAAACTCACCTTGGAGCTTTGGACTCCATTGAAAGGCGAGCTTGCAGAATTATTGCCGATCCCTCATTGATTCGTAGTAAACTCCAAAGTCTGGATCACCGCCGGCAAGTTGCATGTCTGTCGGTCTTCTATAAAATACATTTCGGTGAATGTGCATACGAACTCCACCACCTCATTCCACCTTCTCCATTTCTTTATCGGACATCCAGGCGCGGAATGGAACTCCATCCCTTCACAGTCGATATACCGCACATACGCACTCAGCGTTACGCGAACTCTTTTTTCATTCGAACTGCGAAGGAGTGGAATTCTCTTCCATCGTCGGTGTTCCCGGACCATTACAATCTGCAGCTCTTCAAGTCTAGAGTGAATAGGCTTCTTCTAGGCAGACGTGCTCCTACATAGATCGCATCACCGCTTTACATCAGGCGGGATAGTGGTCAAACGCCTGCCTATCAAGTATAAAAAAAAAAAAAAAAAAAAAAACATAAAATGTATATTTTAAATGGCAAATTTCGAAACAATGCTTTGAAAGAATTTAAAGTGAATCTATAGAACTGCAGCGCAATTCTGAAGGAACTTTGTTAAATGTTTCCCTTTTAATGCATTTCAGTGTAAATTCGTGAAGTTACACAAAAATGCTTCAACTATGCAACATCTGGATTAAAGGTACTAACTGTACCTAACTTTACACGGAGTTTTTAAGACATTTTTGTATAATAACATTAATAACTAAAATTATTAATTACTAGATTTCCGCCCGCGGCTTCGCCCGCGTTTGCAATGGAAAACCCGCATAGTTCCCGTTCCCGTGGGAACAATATTAATAATAATTATTATTAATTAATTCCCGTATTATGCGTTGAGACTTTATTTCAGATGAAGGACCAATTATATTTTGTTATAGGATTCCTTGGTAATTTTATTATAATTTATTTTTTATTGTATAGTTTTTGTGCTTTGATTCCACGTAAGACAATAGGGAAGGCAAAGCCATTTTGTTCTCTCAAGCTGTACAAACCCGCCTATAGCCAAGATTTGTGATTTCCTCGCTAAGTAAGGTGTAATAATGTTTATAAGTGTAGTAATGTTAATGCTAAATTTCATTGTAATCGGTTCAGTAGTTTTTACGTGAAAGAGTAACAAACATCCATACAAACTTTCGCCTTTATAATATATATTAGACTAGTCGCTTTCCTTGGCTACGTCCACTTTGATCTGGGATAAAAAATGGCTTAATGATAAAAGGAAAAAAAACATAATTCAGATAGATAATACCTATGAAACAAGAAAATTGTAGAGCAAGCGTCTATGATGGTAAATAACTTTCAAGCGCCTCATATAGCCTATATATTGAGATTTTTACATGCTCAATAGAATAAAAGATCATAATAATATTATATTCCTGAAATCTAACAAGTATAAAGAAACATAAGATCGCATTACGGCTAATCTTATTTCGCCAGCAAAAGCCTGGAATTCTCGACAAACTCATTTTTACTACTCGTGAACAACAAATTTAATTTCGACACTCGGAATTGACTGTCGCTTTGAAGAATAACATTAGGAACGAGACGGGCTCTTGAATTTTATTTTCCCCGTATTATGCGTTGAGACTTTATTTCGGACAAAGGGCCAATTAAATTTAGATATGGGATTATTTGCATAATTCAGTACGATATTTTAATATTTGTTTATTGTCTTGTGTTTTTGGTCCTCTTTCATTTATTTCGTACAAATAGTTGTATTTTTTCGTTTACATAATTTGATTTCAAATAACGGTGCATTTACATCAAACGAGCGAATGCTCCTTCTAACCACACTTTGTCAAATTATTTTAGTGTAAACAGGCGTAGAGCATTCTTTCGTTGTTCTTAGTGCGTTCGAAAAGATTCTATTAGATAGGGAGGCGAAGAGGGGAATTTTCTGCAATACTCGAGCGTGGCAGTTTAAGATATGAGAGATACCTTAGACCTAATAGAACAACACTTAGACAATTTAGCTCTTTAAGTAGTGACGCGCGCCCAGGATAGACGATCAGATTAGTAAAAAAAAATCGATAGTCTGAAATACTCGAGCGCGTCAGATTAAGATATTGGGGGTTGATTTTAGTGTTTTAAGACTAAATTTAACTAATCTGACGATAAGTCCTTGACGCCGCCAAGTTATAGGGTCTCGAACTTGTAAAAAAAAAACGTTAATCCGGCATTCTCGAGCGCGATTGTTTTTATTTTTATTTTGAAGAATATAATCTAAAACTTACTAAAAATACAAAATCTGCCGGTTTCCGCGTGACCGGAAGTCTGGAGGAGCCATTTCGTCTTCCGAAAAACGCGTTGCAGTATATAAGTCGCGAACGATACATTTTACAAAAAAAAAAGTTTGAATAAACAAAAAAGGTAATTTTATTTTACACAAAAAAGGTCTCTTTACATTTTTGTCCAAAGTTAAAACTTTTTGACTTGAAGCATCATAAAAACTCAAACTCCCGGTTTTTTGAGTATATCTCGAAAACTGAGGGTGTTAAGAAAAATTGATATGAAATAACGATGATTAAAAAAAAGAAACTCTCAAACCTTTTTCGGTCAGATTAAGAGAACCCACCAACATTTTTGTCAGATTAAGAAAATATGCTTTCAGGAGACCGAGATAAACCTCCCCTATGAAAATCTGACGCGCTCGAGTATTTCAAAAGGACTTTTTTTTTCTGCATTTTCAAAAATTCATCGTAACTTATCGTCACGCCGAAATCGTCAGTTTTTTTAAGGGGAGCTTCCTTGGGGCCTACTTAACACCCCTTCCGAAAATCTGACGCGCTCGAGTAAATTTTTTTTTTGTGCATTTTTGACGAATTAAAATGCCTAGCCCCACCACGCAAACCGGCAGATTAGTATACCGTTGTTATCAGAGGCACTTGGGGCATACGTAGTATGAATATCTGACGCGCTCGAGAATGCCCAAGTAACTATTTTTTTTTACATGTTTGAAAATCCGTACACGCCAAACCCACCGCTAAAATGGTTTTTACCATAGAAGCTTTTCTTTTCGAAATTATTTTATCTATCGATTTTGATAAGTCTCGACGGCGCCGTTTAATTACGCCATTTAGCTACCTCGCCTCCCTATCTATATGCAATGTTCTAATATCTACTGAACAACACTGAATACGAGTTTTCGTTTACACTAAAAGATTACGAAAGAATGCTCTTGCAGCTCTAGCTCTGTGTACGTTTGATGCAAATGCACCGTAAGGAAATGGCGACAATTAAAATTTAAAGAATATTGCTTTACTACGTAAGATGTAGAAACAAACATTATATTATATAGATATACTTAGAAACTATTTCCAAATGGTAGTTAGCAGAAGAGGATTAACATCGCAGTGTTCCAATTACATAAATTATTCAGATTTCAAGTGAAATGGTTAAACATTGGATTTGCATCAGTTCGCAAAGCCGTTACTGTCAAAGGTCAAATTTTACACAATGTAATTAAATTGAATTTGAAACTAAATTGAGTTTTATTATTACATTCAAATGATTTATTTATATTATTATAGATATTTCGGATTCTCTAAATTCATATACCTACAAAAAATTATCATATTAAGAAAAAAAAATTGTTAGTAAAGATTATTATTTAGGGTTCCGAACCCCCAAAAAAAAAACCCTTATAGGATCACTTTTTTTGTCCGTCTGTCTATCTGTCTGTCTTTTAAGACCATTTTTCTCATGAACGCGTGGGGCTATCAAGCTGAAAATAGTACCTATGAGATAGTATGACAAAAACCAAAATGATACGATGGTGAATGAAAAAGCTTATAATGATGATATAAATATATTTTCTTCCCTGTTACATTAAACAGAACAATATACGTCTTTATGATAACAACCATTTTAGTTTAGAGATTTATCAAAGTTTGAGACGTTTAACGTACGGATTAAAAGATTAATGAACAGAAGCTGACGTTCACAAAAGGTCCGCAACCTTGGGAATTCACCCTTCCCTTATACCTCTCATTCTTAATCTTCCTTATGTATGATGTGTATTAATTTTCCTCGTTTTGGAGAGCTTATAACGTTCTTATGAATGTATTTTATAAGTATCTAGTGGTTTATATGGACATTTTAATAATTTTCTTATAAAATATGACAATGTTTTATCAAACTTGAGGCAGTAGGTATTATATAAAAATTATTTTCCTTTCACAACCTTTGAAAAACAATATTATAAGAAATGTAATTAAAAGCAAATTGTTCTTCAAACCCTTGCCGTAAAGACTAATTTTTGAATATTAAATAGTCAGGCATTATTTATTCTCTAGTTAGGCATATAAAACTAGATTAAATTACGGGTCTAATATATAATATAATATTCATGTAATATAAGGGATCATAATATTTCAAAGGACTACCCAAAAATGCTAAGAATCTATACAACCCAAAATAAGATACTTTGAAGACCTTCATCCCAACGTTTTGTGTGCATAGGACCTCGCAGAAATTAATCAAAGATAGATATCAATTCACTGGAAATTTGAGAACGTTTTTTATAGGTATAGTTATGAAAAAGAAATTACGCAGGAAGATAACAACTCTGACTGTAAATGTATACTGATATTAGCTGAAGAGTCTATTGGTTTGAACATGCTAATCTCAGGAACTTCTGGTCCGATTTGAAAAATTCTTACGGTGTTAGATAGCTCATTTATCGAGGAAGGCTATATATCATCACGCTACGACTAACAGGAGTGGTGCCACGAGGGTGAAACCGCGGGGCGCAGCTAGTATACAATACTGTGCATGTTTTAAATTAATTCATTCTAAAATTATTCTACTTTTACCTATACCATTTACTTTAAAAACATATTCATTACAATAATTTAATATAAATTTGAAATAAATTATTTCCAGGAAATTTTAGAAGTAAATTTAATATCAAAACTTTCGATAAGGCGGTTGGCAATTTCTCATTTTAATAATTCATCAATTTGTAAGCAGGCTTTAGCATTTTGTTCAGTCAGCATTACGGTAGAAATTATTTAATTTCCTTGAAATAATTTGAACGCTCTATTTATAAATAAAATACTTTTTTAATTTACTTTTAACGAGGTTTATTAATTCTACCTATATACCTAGTTGTACCCCGCGGTTTTTTTTACTCGCATTGCTTCTCTCCTGTTGGTCATAGCGTGTTGATGTATAGCCTATAGGCTTAGGAAGGTTATAACCTTCCTAGACAAATGGGCTATCGAATCCTGTAAGATTTTTACAAATCAGACCCGTCGTTCCTGAGATTAGGTTAACTATTCCACTGAACTTGAATAAATTCGAATGAATTCTTCCATGAATAAATTCGAATGAATTCTTCCATGAATAAAATTTTATTTCAAATAATATAATAATTATGACAAATAGTGGATTATTTTATTATAAAACGCTTAGTCACAAGTGGACCTTTGTTATTCAATGATGCAATTAATAGCATGTATCAATTCCACGATCTAAGAAAAGCATGTAGGTATGTAAGTAGGTGTAAAGTGAAGTCCCATGTCCCCTAGTGGGGTAAAGGGCAGATGCATTTTACATCTGTTTCACTGACCGATTTTCTTTAGGGACAAGACGTAGGTGATCAACCTTCTGTGTCCTGACAGACCGAGACATTTTTTTTTCTTCGGAATCGAACCCAGGACCCTTCGGTGTTACGCTCACGCGTCAACCACTGTACCGAGGAGGCGGTCAAATATGTAAGTAGGTAGGTACTTGATTTTGTTATAATAAAAACACTACCTAAATACATAATATTCTATTCTAGAACTCCAGTCACCTGTAACAATCTCGATAGTGAAACTAGCTATAAAAAGACATTAATATAAAGATTCTCTATCAGGGTCTAAACCATTAAATTTATGATCCATGGCACTTGCCCAGAATAGTTTTGCTAGATTTTGTTAAGAAAACACAATATTAGTTACTTGTTTACGTCGACTTTGAAACAAATGTATGGAGTTATTGTTAAGCTAGACTATCTCTGAGATATAATAAATAATTCATTAAATTATTAAATAGAAATAATTCCTTTTTACAGTAAACCAAACCGCCTTCAAATGCTCAGAGATTTATAAATACAAAACTACTTTAAACTTACTATACTAGCTTTCAAATAAAAATAATCATCAAAATCGGTTCACCCATTCGAAAGCTCTGAAGTAAAATAGCAAAAAAAAATCTTATTGAGCAGCTCTTCTTTTTCTTTTTATGTCGGTTAAAAAATAGTATGTGACATCTATTCCTAAGTCCTTTAGATCTAATTACAAATTGAATGTGGTTTAAAAAAACCGAGGTGACTTGATTAATTGCTGAGTGTGACAATGATTAAACGATTACTTTTTATTATTTCGGGCAATTTATTACTTGTAAGGTACCCTTTATTCCTAACAAGATTTCAACCCGCGGCTTAACCTGCGTTTTCAAAGAAAAATGAGATTATCAGGATAAAACCTATCCTAATATGTGTTAATCCAAGTTAACCTCTATAATAATTATGCGTGCCAAACTTCATTGTAATCGGTTCATTAGTATTTGCGTGAAAGAGTAACTAACATACAGACTTATACATCCATCCTCACAAACATTTAAAATGTTAGTAGGATAGGATGGCAATATTTTACTAAAATATAATGAAGACAGAGACAAAATGAAGAAATTTAAAACTAGATTTTTGTGTAAAAGTTCATTACATAAACGAACTGAAAGTGTCCTTATTTCAAACAATATACGATGCCAGACGATGCCATAGCAAAATAAAATCAACGTATAAAACTATTTTCAGCAGTAAGTGTCCTTGTATAATTTCATATCTAATATAGTACAGAAGCTTTATTACGCCGAGTTACGTGTAATGTGGGTATTATTCGCAGCTGTTAAGTTTATTATCATCGTTATTCTAGACGTTTCCTAGTGTTCATACGCTTTATGTCGTAGATTAAATGATACCTAGGGATAAACTAAGAAATATTAGAAAATATTAATTACATTATTGAGCTTTAATATTTTATTTCGCTAAAAATACGTGTTTTTATAATATTGTCTTTTTGAGGGTAGAGAAACAGAAATCTTTACGTATTGATTTTTACCTTTTAAATAACGATGCATTCTAGTAGTCATATACCTTATTACGTACCTACTTACTCACCTACTCATTACGATGACGATTATTTAATTGCTTCTATGTAGATATAATTCTCTTTTATTTTCCTACTAGCTGTGCCACGCGGTTTCACCCGCGTGGCTCCGCTCCTATTGGTCTTTGCGTGATAATATATAGCCTGTATTACTCGTGGATAATGTAGCTTTCGAATGGTGAAAGAATTTTTAAAATCGGTCCAGTAGTTTATGAGCCTATTCATTACAATCAAACAAACAAACAAAGTTTTCCTCTTTATAATATTAGTGTAGATTACAATAATTGGGATGGGTTTTCTGTACTGTTTATTTACTCAAAATAAAAACGCACATTGACAACATACATTAGATACATAAATACCTTTAGCACGATATTTACACACACAAGGCGTCATAACAAACACTCTATCATAAAGCATTACACATTTTCCTCATTAGAGATCCTAATGACCATTGTTTTCTGTAATTCGACTATACTCCAGCAGATGGTTTCATTATTTCCTCCAGACCAGGGTCACTAGTCTTACAGCAGTATTATTTCCATTTTGAGAAAGAGATGGCACTACACGACCTATATAGCGCTGTCCCTGTTCCACGATGGAAATAATATTGAAAGACATCATGGTGCGGCAGTGTCGTGTTACCCGATACAGCCTTCACAAAACTTGATTACTACGGACTATTCCTTTACTCTTAATAAATTATATTAAGACTTTCACGTGGTGTTAAATAACATTCAATGTGTATTTCTTTTGATATTGTTAGCAAAATGTTTACTATTTCGAATAAGGTTTTAATAACAAATAACTAATTTAATTTTAATGATTGTTTATTTTCATTTTAACGAGATGAATTAGATCCGTCATAACAACCTTATTATCAACTTATAAAACAAGGTAAACAACAGCCATTTTATTTATAAATACGAAAGCATTATTATCACTCCAATAGATTTTTAATTGGATGTTTGTAAACATTAAAATACAATATAAGTCTGTATTTATATTACGCTTACACGGCTATGTGGCGCTCTGAAAGTGTTTTAACGAACATTGAATAATCAGGATAATATTATAAAGTTTGCTTTTTATTACCCTGTTTATTAAATAACCACATATCAATTTAAATTTTCTCAATTCTGTTTTTTTACCAAATTAATATAATGTAATGATAGCACAAACACAAATAATGTCATGAATCAGAACTGCTAAATGCTTTTACGTATTATGAGAATAAGGATTTTTTAAGGCAATAAAATGTAGTAATCTAGATGCAAAAATTTCTAAACATTATTATAAAATTTGTAACCATAAAGAATAAAGATAATAATATTATAAATTAATCCCATAGCCAAAAGAGAAGCCATTCTGCTACGTCGTAGCGCCTCTACTTGTACAATCTATAACTACACGCTTTTCGTTCAATACTATTTGTATAACAGCCCAAAAGTACATTCCCTTGTATAATATATAAATAAATAAATATATGAAATGTTATCTCACAACTTATGAAGTTTCTTGTATCGCTCCCCAGATATAAACGGGATATATGACCTGTTCAAACGGCTTGTTTGTTAACAACTTATATGTACCTACTTAAATTTATGAAATCTTTTTTTATGAAATTATAAGTCCATCTCACGGCAAACACAAAAAGTGAGACTAGAAAACCGAGCCGTGTCAATAATTAATGTACCTACTTGTACACTCAAATTAACATAGACACACATAAAAATCATATAAAAGGACTTAAATCTAATTTCGTAGCATACGCGATAAGTTTTAATACGACGTAATACGAACATGAGCATTTAATTGATTCAAGTATATACCTCTATTATAATATTTTTATGTCTGTCTGACATTATCCTACTAACAAGTACTAACATTATAAATGCAAAATTTTGTGAGGATGTGTGTGTGTGTGTGTGTGTGTGATTGTTACTCTTTCACGCAAATACTACCGAACCGATGACAGTAAAATTTAGCACACATATTGAGGGTAACTTGGATTAGTACATAGGATAGGATTTATCCCGGAAATCCCACGGGAACGAGAACTATCCGGGTTTTCCTTTGAAAACGCGGGCAAAGCCGCGGGCGGAAATCTAGTAACATTATAATCGTGCTTAGCTTATATTGGACAGATTTCATTTTTCGAAAAAATATAGTTTTTACTTCAATAGCTCCTTACATAATTTATTGCGCTCTATATTGTTTACATTGTATTGTAAGAATGATGAAACCGTTTCCAAAACAACCCGTATACACTTTACTAATTAACTTTAAACCCATCTAGTTAAATGAACAACAAGTAGATTCTTCCGACAGCAATTAACAACAAAGTTTCAGGGACGTGTGTTAAAATTGCGAGCAGAAATTATTAGTATAAACAAATTAATTGCATTCAAGGAATATTGTAATTAGAACACATTTATCAAAAGGGTTATATTTGAGGATACCTTATCTAGACTAATTTAGTACTTGAAGAGAACATATATACTTCACTACATAGTATAAAACAAAGTGTCCCTATATACCTAATACCTATGCTTAAATCTTTAAAACTACGCAACGGATTTTGATGCGGTTTTTTTAAATAGAAAGAGCGATTCTCGTAGAAGGTTTTAGTAAATAATTTATTAGGTTTTAGACGTAGTGGGCGAAGCCGCGGGCAGAAAGCTAGTAACTGATATTATAATTTTTTAAAGCATTTAATGGACAATATGGGGATGAACACGTTACAATTAGAAACTGTAAAGTATTATGTCCATAGAAAATGTATGTATGCTACAAATGACCGATTCTTAGAAAGTTTTTTGTCAATGCGAGATATCCCAATATGAAATTCTGTGAAGTATTTATAATTGATGACGTGTAAAACTTTCCTGCTGAAGTCTCTCGATGAAATAGCTTTGAAACCTGAAAACACAGTTTAAATATATGTACATGAACAGTGTGTATAAACTGGTAAGCATTTTGTATTTATAATTGTAAAATTAAATAAGCAATTAAGCTTAATTATTGCAAATCTTTAGCTTGTCTGTAAACTAAAGCTAAGCTTGCTTTGCTAGCTTGCGTAAGGAATAACAAGTTTCCATGAATTTGTCCCGAAATATATTTCAGTTGTACTGCTTTATCTAACTTTAGCCGTATAATAAATTTGTTTTATCTACTGGACCCATCTCAACAGCTGTGATAGATCACTAGTATGGTACGTATGCATATAAATTTCTAATATTTAAATTGATATGTTTAACTTATAAAATAACTATCTGTGCTCCGCGGTTTCACCCGCGTGGCTCCGCTTTTGGTGGTCTTAGCGTGATGATATTATAGCCTATAGCCTTCCTCGATAAATGTGCTATCAAACATCGAAAGAATTTTTCAAACCGGACTTGTAGTTCTTGAGATTAGCGCGTTCAAACAAAAAACTTTTCAGCTTTATAATATTAGTATAGATATTAAAATATATTTATTTAACATTGAATGATAGATGATTTAATACGTACACTGAGCGAAATAATTTATTTCATACTAGCTTTCCACCCACGGCTTCGCCCGCGCAGTCAAAGAAAAACCCGCATAGTTCCCGTTCCCGTGGGATTTCCGGGATAAAAACTATCCTATGTCCCGGGGTTAAAAGTAGCCTATGTCCTTTCTCGGGTATCAAAATATCTCTATACCAAATTTCACGCAAATTGGTTCAGTAGTTAGGGCGTGATTGAGTAACAGACAGACAGAGTTACTTTCGCATTTATAATATTAGTATGGATTAAAGCACAATATTATTTATTTGAAGCAATATAATATTATTTTGTCAACTCTAGTCTTTAATCTATGATTTTTTTTTTGTAAAGGAATTTCCGAACTTTTTATTTATTTATAGAGATTAGGTACTTCTCAATAGGAAACCTATAATCTTTATCAAAAGGTTAACCTAGAGAATGTCGAAAAGCAAAGGTCTAGAAAAATTGTAGTCTGAGATGATTTTTTTATTTTAATCGTCCTAAAACCAATGACCTATTATACTAGTAGACGCGGCATACGCCAACATCATTGCACTAAAAAACAGCGTAATTAATACATACCTACTTACTAACGCATTACCACCAATACAGTTGTTCTCTCTTTCACTCTCACGCACGCACTACATAATACATGTCTCACTCATGTACTTCGTAATAACAACTGCCGATTAAAATACAAAAAGAACGTCCAGCCACGACGCTGAATGGTGCGTGACTAAGTGAAACTCGGGCACTTAGCTGAGTTTTTTCTTGCCAAAATAGAGAGCGGGTAACGTATCTAGCTCTTTTATATAATATCATAGCCTAAAACCCTTGGAAATTACATTCGTATCGATTTTTATAAAATTGCCTTTCTACTCAGGTCAAGGACAAAAAGCTCGATATGCTTATTTTTCTGGTTATTTTCGACAGGAGTGCTGAAATAGTGTTTTCGTTGTAAGTTATAAATCTGTCACTTCGAACTACTGAACAGGATTGAAATGTATTTTAGTAGGTATTTCCATAGATGATAATACCAACAAAAATAGGGTATTTTTTTCCACGAAAACGAATTATGATGAAATTAAAAAGAAATACAAATTTTAATGGGATGCTTGTTGCGAAAACAATTTGAGAGAAGCCGCGGGCAGATTGTTGTAAAGATTATAACATAAAAGAGCTGAGTTTTGAAGTATGAAATTGGAAAATATTTCTAACATAATTTAGGTTTAATTTGTTTACAGATAAAAATTGCATAATATTATACACACAGTTTCTTATTTACATAACCCTTCTAGTAAAAGTCAACACCTACGTAGCGTAGGTATCTAGATAAATTTTAAACATTGATCAGTAATTATTACACTATTAATCACACGATAAATATATTCAATAAACGATTCAACACTCAATTTTAAATTAAACATCAACCGCCATAAAATTTATTATTCACAGCCCAATTTCATTATAACTCCATTGCTATTTGACTCAATTTGTGTCGTAGGTATTTATTTTGGTGAAAAACATGTGCTGAATGATGTTAAACTGTATCTACAATTTGTCAGCTTTTGGATAGCTGGAGTGAAGATAAAATGATTTAAAATGTGCCCGTTATTTGTAATGGGAATGAATGTCATGTATTTCAGACAAATAAAGGGGTATCAAGTTTAAGGGGGTTTCCTTTATTTTCACATAAAGTTTAGTCGAGAATTAGAATATCGCGAAATAAACATTTTATAAGTATTGCCGTATTTTGTGAAGAATTCACATACAAAAAAATTGATAAGTATTTGAATTTCAAGATCAAGTATGAAAACGTGTTTTTGGGCGATTCCTCGTAAAAAGCTTAAGTTAAAATATTATATATTAATAACATATTTTTTTATTCCTACCATTTTTTCCTTTTTAACGTAATAAAGTAATTTTATTCATCTTTACATTAACTCTAGCAGACTGTTAAATAAGAATCGTGTTCAGTGAGATGCGAAATACATTTTCTCCATATTATATAACATTGTTGAATATTTCTTTACAAATATATTGTGATCATAAAATATATTATATTTGAGAGACGAGTGGAACAGTGGTTAGTGCCTTTGACTTGTTTACTCTTGAGGTACAAATGACATGACAATTAATAAGGTGTAATAAATGTTAGGTGTCAAGGTTTTAAATCCATACTAGTCCATACTAATATTAAAAATGCGAAAGTAACTCTGTCTGTCTGACTCAATCACGCCTTAACTATTGAACCAATTTGCATGAAATTTGGTATAGAGATATTTTAATACTCGAGAAAGGACATAGGATAGGTTTTATCCCGGAAATCCCAGGGGAACGGGAACTATGCGGGTTTTTAATTGACTATGCGGGCGATGCCGCGGGCGGAAAGCTAGTAAAAAAAATTGAAATAAAGAAATCATTTGTAATATTTTCCCTAGGTAGACATTAGGTAGGTATATTTTAAAGATATCGGGGCATGAAATTTTATTAAAAATGTTAACTAATTGAATCCCATATGAAGTAAAATCTTGCGTCACAAAATGTTTGGAATTAAACTTTTAAAATACAGTATGTTGATAAAATTTTCTTTAAACCCTTACAATTTCCTACATTGACAACAATCTATTTCTTCTAGCAAAACATTAACCTTTTATTAATAACAAAATATGGTATATTTTATCTCAATGATTGACCACCATTTTCTATTTTATTGCAATGAAACCGCACGAAATCTCAGCGGAATATCTATAAATTTAAAATCCCATTTCACCATACCTAAAGTACCTAGGTACTAGTAGGAGCACTTGATAACAACTACACGTCGCGTACAAAACTCTGAAAGTCGGTAAGCTTGTCGTAAAGATTGCCACTAGCGCTATTAAAGGAGATTTTCATTATATTTATCAACTTTTACCACACATAATATAAGAAGCTTATAACCGTACATTAATAATTATGCTATTAAACTAGCAGTTTGTCCCGGCTTCACCCGGATTGAGCTGAAAATAGCTTATGTAACTCCTAAATACGTTTCTGTTATTGATAAAAAAGACCTGATCGTATCAGTAAACTTAACGTTAAACATAAAAATGAAAATAACTTAAATTTATAATAATATAGATATTTTGTGCAAACAATTTTTTAAATGCGTTTCAAATAATTATGTTTAATAGCCGTTTTAAAGGAATATTGTTTTATTATTTTTTTGTATATGTAATAAAGGAAATAAGAGTGCACGAGTTGTGTAGTTAAGAGATACTATTTTACACTCTCTTTCTCAATGTCTGAAGCGTTTGAATTTATAAAACGACAGTGATCTTTATTGACTTGCGATACAGTGTTATAAATAAGATCGTGAAAAATATTTTATATTCGCAAGCAACTTTGTTATATTATACGGGCATGCTTGTAAAATGATAAAATATTTCTCAAGCCAAGTTCATACGAACTGAAGAGACATTTAACCAGTATTGTAAACAAACATACAGTTACACAGAAGATTAATTGTATAGTTTTGTAAATAACTAGCTTACCGCCCGCGGATTCGCTTTGTCTAAAACCTAATAAATTATACCCTAACACTAAAACCTTTCTCCTAAATCAATCTATCTATTAAAAAAACCGCATCAAAATCCGTTGCGTAGTTTTAAAGATTTAAGCATACAAAGGGACATAGGGACAGAGAAGGCGACTTTGTTTTATACTATGTAGTGAAGAATCAGAGATTTCAAACTTAGTTAGGTCTCACACAATAAATTAAAGTGTTGTATTTAAAATAAGACCGAGAATTACTAATCTCTCATGAAATGAAAATGTTTATGATTCCAATTTATTTTCTACAAGCTTTTTCCCAAACTAAATATTTTTGAAGTGAAACTTCTTTATCGGGGTTGGAAAAAAATTTAGTGACATATTTTCGTTACGCGTTACATTTTTCCGTTACGCGCCATCTTTTTCTTATCCCTACCACGCGTGATTACGTATTTCTATGAAGTTGCATATAGTAATTTTTTTTTAAAATAAGGTCATAAAGAAGTTTCACTTTTTACGTGTGTAGTGTGTACACTATAGTACCTACACGCACACATATTTTAAATACGAATCAGTAGTTTCTGAGATTAGCACCTGCAAAGAAACAAACATTGTAGGCTCTTTGTTATAATTTAGAAGTATAGACTTATTTAAAACAATTCCTCATAATATTATATCAATACTAGCTTTCCACCTGCGCCTGCGGCTTCGTCCGCGTTTTCAAAGAAAAACCCGCATAGTTCCCGTTCCCGTGGGATTTCCGGGATAAAACCTATCCCTTGTGTTAATCCAAGTTACCCTCTATCTGGGTGCTAAATTTCATTGTAATCGGTTCAGTAGTATTTGCGTGAAAGAGTAACAAACACATACACATCCTCACAAACTTTCACATTTATAATATTAGTAGGATAGGATAAAGCACGAGTTAATAAATACCCTTCTATTCTTTATAATGACTCTATGTATGTTTTATTTAATTTAAACCTTATTTTCCTCGACCTGTAGAAGTTAAGCTTATTTAGTCGTATATTCAACAGCTAAATAGCCCATTGAAACCACACGCAGTGTTAAAATGTGATTAAACTTAACAATGGCGAGGTAATTGCCAATTAAGAACTGTACAGCTCACATAATTATTGTTTATATTATATTTTGTTCTGAAATATCAGAGGTATATCTTTATGTATTTTGATAGGATTTTAGTATAAAGTACATGCTATTAATTTCATAAGTTATATATATCGTTTATATATCGTTTATTTCTTATTCTTTCATAGACATAAACATGGACATATTCAATACAGTTTTGTTCACAATTAAAAAGTATAAGTGGCACCCGTTTTAGGCTTAGTTCGAAGAACTAGCCTGTATATACAGGCACCAGCTTCTCCCTAAGTCATTTGAACTTTTATAAAACAAAAAACTTGAAAAGTGAGCTAGTTAGATATATAAATGGTATGTGCAAGCATATTATACAAATATGATTATTAAATAAATATAAAATTTTAAATTTATGAGTAATGTGTGTGTGTGTGTGTGTGTGTGTAGGTGTGTGTGGGTGTGTGTATATGTGTGTCAAAATAAAGTAAATATATCAAATAAATTACAAATAAAAAAGAGAATAAATAAAAATCAAGCGAAGTTTTATTCAACCTGTTAAAAACGCTGAAAATATGAAATAAATTGAGGATAGGTATTGTAAAATTCTGGCATAAATCGATTGTAAGACATTCTGTCTCGAAAAATAAAATAATTATATTTAAGAGTATTTTTATGCACGAAGAAAAACATATTATGCTACAACTTGAGTAAAAAAGAAAAGTTCAATAGTCAGTTAGAATGGACATTTCAAGAATTGGTGTCATGTAATAATATAAAGCGTAACATGCTTTATTTCGTCTTTAGGAACTTTGCTATAAAAATTGGAAAGTGCTACTTTGTCAATAAACAAATAATTTGTATTTGTATTATTATGCATCAAATTCAGAACGAGATTCTAAAGATATCAAAACTACACAAAACCTCGATGTCTGAAAATGTTCTATTTTAACTTTTATCTCTGGCAGTTGAAAAGTTTATATTGGGGTCGGCTGTCGAATAATTTTAATATGAACTTTGATTCACTGTTTCCCTGACGAATTGTAGTAAGATGCAAAGAATGTATTTAGATGTAGCTCTTTGTTATTACATATTTTTGTTAAAAATTGTATGATTTTAAGTATTTCTCTCATCATTCAAAATGATAATATTTTAACGAATCCAATAGGTATTAGGTATATACATTTGAAAACACCTCTAACAAATTCTATTGTATTAAAAAAAAACATTTGTGTTACATTTTTACCTTTTTATACCTCCTTTTTTGCGATATTCCAAAAGCAATGAAATTCCTTGCTTTTGTTTAACCATTGTAAGCTTATGTTTCACATAAAATATACTGAGGTACCCTTCTTTATGCTAATAATTTCATCTTAGAATCTTTTGTATGTTCTACTTAAGCTGGAAGCAAAATGGAATATGAAGGAATATGAATTATGAAGTTATAATTCAAGAGATAGTGCATAGTGGATGTAAGGAAGTCAATATATGGGTCTATGGAAACTAGAGATATTATAAGTACATACATGGATAACTTCTCGCTTCATTAAAACAATATTGGTTAGCAATATATAGGACATAGGTAATTCAAGATCTTTCTGCTAAGCTTTTAGGAATTATTAAAAATGCCTGATGATTAATTAACTAAAGATATTTGAAATTTTTAATGCAACGTATGAATACATCCAGTATTTTACTTTTATCAATCGTATAATATTATGTTTGTTAACAAAATAAAATAAATGTATCTCACAGACCTTGTCCACTATGGGAAAAACGGGAATATTGTGTAAAATAAAAATTTAATGTGTCATTGTAGGTGTCTCTGACTTTTTACTACATTTTCTCAGCACTATCTTGAAAAAAATGTAAGTATTTATAAAATGGGAATTAATTGTAATTAAGTTTATCGAACTTGTGATTTTAAAAACAAAAGCTTAAAAATAACACATTCTTATGTTCACATTAAATCGTCCCACATACAAGTAAAACGTTAAGCCATTTCAATCTAACGACTCTATTACTTCTGGTTTTAAAAAACGAGGCTCTAGTCTAAACAAAGCACTCCACAAGCTTTCATAGCTTTAAAAATATTGTAAAAATTCTCATATTATACTAAACTGCAGATGCTACAGCTTGACATTTTTATGAAACAATTTAAAAATTTAAAGTAGCCGAGAAACTCTTTGTATATTATAATGACTTTCTACAAATTTTAGCTGTATCTCTTTAGTTCTTTCTAATTGTCAAAAATGAATCTTTATGAGGTCTTTTTCTTTGTGTATGTGCTTTCCAATCGTTTATTTATGCAACTACCTTACTTGGAATTTAAAAATTTCGACAGGTAAAATAATACTAAAAGTAGGTGATCCTTTTAAATGACTGTAATAATTTTTCGTATCTTCACGTTTTGTGAATGTGAATGTGAATGTGATTGTGCATGCGAATGCGAATGCGAATGCGAATGCGAATATGAATGTGAATGTGAATCGGATATGACGATAAAATATTTTCTAATATTGTATAATTTTTCCGTTATTTTCGTACATGAAAAGTTAATTAAAATTATTTTCTTTAATCTATTACTTAGTATTAGTTACTATGTAGTGTGTAAGCCAACGTGTAAGTGTGTAGAATGTTCTTTTTTGGGGTTTTAAAAATAAGTACTTAGTAATAAGTTGATGCTTTTGCATTAAATTCGATCGCTCGGGCGGGTCACGAGTGGCTGAATTGGTCAGGCATCCGCCCCGTAATGGCGCGAAAGGATGCGGGTTCGAGTCCCGCCTCGTGATCGAATTTTTTCTATTCTTTATAAATTTATATTTATGAAGCATTTGAATGCCATAAAACCAAAAATATAAATTCAACCATCTTCTTTTCATAACACAAGCGAAAGCTTAGTATGGCATCAGATCGTGCCGTGTGTGGAAATTTATTTATATATGACTAGCTTTCCGCCCGCGGTTTCACCCGCGTTTTGAAAGAAAAAACCGCATAGTTCCCGTTCCCGTGAGATTTCCGGGATTGCGTCATTTTCCCGGGATAAAAAGAAGCCTATGTCCTTTCTCGGGTATCAAAATATCTCCATACCAAATTTCATGCAAATTGGTTCAGTAGTTTAGCCGTGATTGAGTAACAGACAGACAGACAGAGTTACTTTCGCATTTATAATATTAGTATGGATTTTAAAATATAATTATCGCTTCCACTATCCCACTAGACATTAAACCATCCAATGTTAACCCTAAATAGACAACAATCCAAAAGGCTTTCTTAAGCAAATTACGCCCCAAATTCAACAGACATTCATGGACCATTAACACATAGCATTGTATAGTAAATAGTTAAATAATTTGTGTTTATTATCCATAGATACTATGTGTGAAATATAGACTGATAAATTATATAAAACTAGCTTTCCACCCGCGGCATCGCCCACGCAGTCAAAGAAAAACCCGCATAGTTCCCGTTCCCGAGGGATTTCTGGGATAAAACCTATCCTATGTCCTTTCTCGGGTATCAAAATATCTCTATACCAAATTTCATGCAAATTGGTTCACTAGTTAAGGCGTGATTGAGTAACAGACAGAGTAACTTTCGCATTTATAATATTAAGTATGGATATGCGATTAAAAAAGAGCGTATCAATCACATGTGTCAGAAGTGAAACTTCTTTCATAAGATTCAACGATTACAAAACAATCGATTTGCTCCATGACATGACGGCATTGCCGTTACGCGACCTTGAAATTTTACTCTCAACGCGCGTAAAGAAGTTTCACTTCAATAAAAGAATAGCACCATGATCAAGTTAGAATTTACATCCTCGCTAATATTAAAAATGCGAAAATCTGTCTGTTTGTCTTTCTATCACACAGCATCAGCGATTTTATGTTTGATTTATGTCTCTGCGAAAAATCTCAGCCCTCTACGAATTTTCTTTTATTACGCGGGCGAAGCCGCGTGCGAAATGCTAGTATTTAATATAGTTTTACGATAACTGTATACGTCATATTTTATTAATTATAAGACTATTAATTATTATTTTCTTATCAAAGATATATTATGTAAATATGTTGTTGGTAAATGTATTTTCTCTCTTTCATTCTTAAGAAACATGCAATTTCTTTGAAAAATGTTTATTCCCTTTTAGTAATTAAATAAAGTTGCTTCAGTAATTAAAACTAAAACGAATAGAACAAAACGCTTGAAACTCATCAAAGAAATTCATTTGGAAGATCCTTTGAATACATAAAGAAGTCTTCGCAAATGCAGTTGGAATGCTTGCTTGTTCTTTTAGATATAAATTAAAAATAGTAAACTATTTATGAGTCCTTGGTTTTATTTTTCTTTATTTAGCTACATAACTACATTGGCTAGTTTAAAAATTCACAAATGCATAATCCAGGAACAGGAATAAAATTGTTGTTAATTTAAAGTTTAAAATAATCATGGTATGATCAATTTGTAATACAATACAATGGTTACAAAATATGATTTGATTCATAAAAAATATCGTTAACATTTTACGTAAGAAGCCAGATTTCGCCCGCGGCTCCGGCCTTAGGGTCAACTCACACCAAAAGAGCGGCGAAGCGCAGCGAAGCGGAGCGCAGTTTCAGTGCCATATGAATTTTAACTTTATTTTCATTACTATACTACTTATTATCGCATGAGAAACTCGAACGAGTCGCGCGGATGCCCGCGGCGCGGCGCCGCGGCCGCTGGAATTCCGCGGAATTCCAGCGGCGCCGCGGGCTCGAGTTTCTCAGGCGATAATAAGTTTTATAGTAATGACAATAAAGTAAAAATTCATATGACACGGAAACTGCGCTCCGCTTCGCTGCGCTTCGCCGCTCTTTTGGTGTGAGTTGACCCTAATGTCTAAAACTTATATGAAAACCTTCCTCTCTAACCACTCTATCTATTAAATAACCGCATCAAAATCCGTTGCGTAGTTTTAAGGATCTAAACAATAAACATACATAGAGACAGACAGACGACGGGAAGCGACTTAGTTTTATAATATTACTAGCGGTCCGCCCCGGCTTCGCCCGTGGTACATATTAACGTTTTCTCTACATAAGAACCATCCTCGTACTTCAAGGAATATAATAAAAAAAGAATTATCGAAATCGGTTCAGCCGTTCTCGAGTTATGGAATTACAACGAAAAGTGGCATTGATTTTTATATATTAGATGTAGAGATAAACAAACAAACAGTTATTAGGTTTAATGCAAAACTACAGCTATCTATTTAGATAATCGGTTGTTAGTCTACCTGAATATACACTCATTGATTTAAATGACCCTTGGGAGTATTATATAAATTGCTAAATGTATAGCATTAATTTAGCCAAAGTAAATTAATGTCCTATTCATAGGGCACTAGAGTATTGGATAGCTTAAATGATGCTATTTTGTTCAAATTGGTATAAGAATATTGTCGGATAATATTATGTTCTTTGTATTATTAAATTGTTTTTGTTTATAAAATATAAACTAATTATGTACTATTTTAAAATGAAAATATTTAGTCTCTTGCAAATATACTGTACCCATAATTTACAGTTTCAATTTTAATTTTAGTTTCAGTTTGATTCTTAATTTATGCTGCACCAAAAGGAATAAAATCCTAAAACCTTTAGGTAATATAATATTCCACCCGACAAAATCAATTATGAAATCGATATCACGAAAAACATAATATTCTACCAAAAGCCTTCCTTTTGAAACCAGTTATGTGAATTTTTTACTAGGAAAAAAGATGTCGTACTCCGTAAATATATTTTAAGGAAAATAAATATTTCAGCTTCGCGTCCGTATCAAATATTTTTGCACAGTAATATGAGACGTGCAAGCAATTTATTTTGCGTAAACAATTTTTATTTTCACAAAATAAACGATGGATGCCTTGACACGACACTCTATCGAAACCTTTACGGAAGCAAAAAATATACCTTGTAATAAATATAATATGTTTTCTGCTTGTATATTTCTATATTTTTACACAATTTTTTTTTTGGGAGTAGAAGTACATTTCATTCTTTAGAGAGAGACAGACAGAGAACCACACGCACGCCGCGGCCGCACGGCTTACAACCTGTGCTTACAACTCTAGCAAAAAGTGTCGTAACAACTTTTCGTAAGAATTTTTTCCGTCTAGCCCGCTTTCACAACGCGCGATACGGAACTTCGTTCCAAATAGTAGCTAAAAAAACAACTCATTTATCATGATTATAGACCTCCGTTCACATAAGTAGGTACATATCACTGATATTATTTCAAGTAATATAGGAATTTACATCAGAGTCTAGCATTTTACCCTTCCCCGGGGGCCGTGGGTATCTTTTGAAGATTTCCCCACTATAAAAAAAGGCTCTAAATAAAACATTCTAAGTCTAATCCATTTCAATCTATTCCTAGGAGCTCTAAAATATACATGAAAGCAATTTCGCGAGCTTTCACTAAACTCGAATGGAGGAATAATATTCCGAGGTGAAAATGATTTACATTATAAACGATGCAGTCGAGATGTGCTGATGAAGATCAACTTACTGTACTCGTGTCTATATACTAGCTTTTCGCCTGCAGCTTCGCCCGTGTAGTCAAGGAAATCACGCACAGTTCCCGCTCCCGTGGGATTTTCGTGATAAAACTATCCTGTGTGAATTCATGTTATCCTCTATGTGTTTGCCGAATTTCATGAAAATTGGTTCAACAGTAAACAAAAAGTTAATTATTATGAGCTCGATTAGTTAGTTTTATCTTTTTAATTTATGTTATAATACGACTCAAAACGTAATGCCCTGATGATGAATTAATTAAATGAATATCATTATAATTATATAATGTCTAACTATGCTGCCAAAAACAATAAAACAAGTTGCTGCTAACAAATTAAGCTTAAGTTGATGAGTTTTATTTAGGTTGCTTTATGTCCAATTTATTTTTTGTCACACGAACATGAACAAAAAACATAACAATTGATATCTATCGAAATAATATCTCGTTAATTACGCCTTTCATAATTTTCTTGTTTTATTTTCCTTATATTTTAGCTCTATTAAATTCAAAAAATGTACCTATACCTTTATACAATTAGAATCTACTTTCCTAATACCCAATCCAAAAATCCAGAACTACTGAAGAAGTTACCCATTACAAATTCCTTACAGAAACCGCATTACCAACTTCAATTACCTCTAATTATAACCAAGCTACAGTGCAGTAATTGCATAAATTATTCACGGATTCAAAGTGACGCGTTGAGTTGGGATTCGGAACTTGTAAAGTGAGGTCACGATTTACATGCCACGCCTTTAAGTTAAAGATGATGGGTTTAGAGCGAAAAATAAAAGATGAATGTTTTCGTACTCTAAGGTGATTTATTCGGCGACTAGTGAGTACAATTTCTTCTCTTCTTCTTTTTTTCAAATGGCGACTCCCGATCCTACTTAGGATGAATTCTGCCAATATTATATCAAGTTTTGAATAGATGGTCAGTTCGAACTTACGAGATGCGAATGGACGAGTTATTAAGTCTTGTACATCATATTATGTCAAGCTTGATAAACGTCACCTTTGACAGATTATTATACAATATTGTGTTACTTTTACACGCTTCAACAAAAGACTTGTGTTATTTAATGGTATTGAACTTTATAAAGGAACAGTGGACAATAATAAGAAACTAGATATTTTCTGCGCGTACAGAGATTCTTTGGAATAAAGTGGAT
Source organism: Colias croceus (assembly GCF_905220415.1). NCBI lineage: Eukaryota > Metazoa > Arthropoda > Insecta > Lepidoptera > Pieridae > Colias > Colias croceus. Next base: position 10,634,662 of record NC_059542.1, on the reverse strand, counting down.
AGGTACGTTTGTAATATTCATGCGTAAAAATAATTTGATTATTTATTATTATAATCAAAACTGTAAATCTCATGAAATAGTAGGAATAATCTAAACACGAGTCGTATAGAAAGAAAACGCAAGGAACCAAGAGAATCAGTGGCAAGATAAAAATCTATAATTAAAGAACAACGCATAAAAATTAATAAACTTACCCATAATTTTCCAAATTACGAAAACATATAGGAAAACCTGTCCATATTCAATATTTATAAGTATTTAATGCTAAAATAGAGAATGCATAAGTGATAGGTAGTTAGAGTTACTTACCTGAATTCATAAAATTCGTAAAATATTATCTAAATAATCACATCATTACCTTCAAAGAAAATTCTCATTCAACCTTTGTCTTCAATTACAGTTAGAGGGCAGACAATATCGCTCCAAAAATATTACTTTCCCATCTCAAGATGGTGAACATTTTTCAAACGAATGAAAACAAAATACTTATCATAATTTATTAAGATAAGTTGTTCTTACGGTATGAGTCTGGATAAGACTCATTTTATGGGCCGTCTTCACAATGGGCAGTGTTGGGCGAGTAAAGGCAATCACGATAGTGTAGACTGTAGAGGGCCTAAAATGATTGGCTATCATGTAGGTGTTTATTTATAATCGCCGTAATGGCGGCAAACATCAACGATCATTTGTTGGGCCAACGCTGCCAATTGTAAAGAGGGCCCATTAGGTAAACAAGCTGCTTCGATAAGCAGAAGTGGTAGATAGTGCTAATTGGATAGGCTTCATTTGGTAATGTAATTGGGCCGTTTAGAAGGAACCATTTCATTGTTATTCTACTTTTCTTACGTTTCTTGCGAATATAAAATGTCGCTTCTGTTTGCACAAAAACTGAAGATGTGTCTTTGACATAATATAAAGTAGGTATTATTCTTTAGCGTGTGACGTTTCTTTCAGTTTGTTAATTCAAAACTAAATGCTAACTTAATGCTAAATAATGTAATGTAACTCGGTGATAAATATAGAGAATAAATGTAGCTATCTGCTAGTGACAATATCGTGAAATCTTTTTAACTATTACTACAGCCTGTAATTGAACAAAAAATTAAAAAAAGGCTAAACGACACTACAGAATTTTCCTATGTATAAAGCGACCCAAAAAATAAGGCAATCAATGAGACATGTAAATATTTTTCAAATCTCGCTACACACTCACAAGTACCATATGTGATAAGTATTTTTTTTATATAAGTAGCGTTAGCGGTTTATATTTTAAATTTGCTAAAGTATTCCAGTCTATATAAAAACTTATAATTAATTGGTTCACTTTAAATAGCACAAAAAAAAAGCGTCATTTTATCGCATGCCTTGTTTAAGACGTTTGAAGTTAGGCTCAGAATTGAAGATTAATGAGCGACTGGTCCAAACAGACAAAAGACTTGTGCCAACGCTTTTTCTCTGCGTTTATTTTTAAATTCCGTCATTTAGCTGTACTTGGATTAAGGGTTAAGTGCTCATAACAATGGGTCAAACGGTTCTGTTTAATCTCTTAATTTTTGTAGTGAATTTAAGTTTATTTGCTTGGAATAAGTGGTTTGTTTGTTTAAATAATAATAAGAACGTTTGTAATAAGCTTCAACTCATAAAATTATGTGCAATTGTGCACTATTTTACTCATGTTTCATTAATTTATTTTGTAACTTAATATTATTACTACAGAACATTACTTACCTAGTATCTAATCTGTGACATTACTACGATTAGTTAATCTATATATTATATCCGCAGTCCCGCAGATGTCCTTTTGCTATACCAACCACATATTTTGGATTAATTTTCATCGCGTATATATTTCAAGAATTATAGGACTTAAACGCAATTACTGGAATACCACCAACCATTAGCAGTGAACACCAGACACTTTATCAAATGCCAATAATCGTTTATCATATTAAAGTTAAATTTAAAACCGATATAACCCTTAACCTTGTCGACCCAATGTTTAACTCTGGGTACAAATCATAAAATGAATAATCGATTTCCATTAATATTTATACACACGGTCGAGATATGCAAAAACCCTTTGTTTAAGAGTGTTAGTTTGAAAATCTAACTTTATTGCAATTGTGTAAGTGTCATTTTTCAGGTATTCCAGTGTACTGATAGATTGAAGAAGGCCTTTTTAAAGGCTTTCTCTTTGGAAGCATGAAGAATGGGCTTGTGACTGAAGAATAAGTTTTTTATAGGATTGTCGGACTCAAATAATTTGAAATGCCTATGCCTATACAGTTTAATTTAAAAGCAATACATATTTTATTCATTCTATTACTTTGTTCACTTGTAGTATCTATATATATAAAACTCAAAGGTGACTGATATAGTGATCTATCAACGCACAGTCCAAACCACTGGACGTATCGGGCTGAAATTTGGCATACAGGTAGATGTCATAACGTAGGCGTCCCCTAAGAAAGGATTTCCCGAAATTCTTGCGGGAACGGGGAAAAACGGGGATGCACGTACAAAGTCGTGGGCGGAAGCTAGTTAAATATATAGTTTAAAATTAACTCAGTATTATCCCTAAAATACCGTAAAAAATAAAGACGCGTCCGAAAATTTTCCCGTTTTAATAATTTACCAATTTGTAAACAGGCTGATTTTTACATTTAAATTAGGTAGGAATTATAAATTTTAATCGATTCAATTATATAGGTAGGTACGCAGTTACCAGTTTTTCTCAGTTTTTCATCACTTTTTCTGCCAAAATAACAAGCTGATATATCGTGGTTAATCGATGTTACTTTCAAAATCACTCTTATCAGGACTTTTAATATTTTTAATGAATTTAATTCGTAATTTAATTTCAATATTTTCTGCGCAATATCCGCATTATGACCATAACAATTTGAACAAATAAATTAAAACCAAAAAGTAACTTTTAATAAGAAGCAAACGATCCGAATGTAATAAAGGCTATAAAGGTAATCACCCAATTACGAGACGCGAATTACCATTTGCCGATAATATTCCTTTAAATAAAGCGAACAGATGGACGGCTTCTAGACTTATCTATAAATTTACATTTATCCCCAATTTATTCGGAACGAATTCTACAGGGAATTCCTTCATTCGATGGCTGTGGTAATGCGAGGTACAAAATGGCGGTTATTTTTGGCGTGTTTTGAAGTGAAACTTCTTTAGGCGAGAGTAAAATTTCAAGGTCGCGTCATGGCAATACCGTCACATTCATCATAGAGTAAAGCTACGATTTTGAGTTTCTTTGAACCTTGCCAAAGAAGTTTCACTTCTGACTCGTGTGCTCAGCACACACGATCTTTTTTTGTAAAGAAATGCAAATATTGACAATTTGATTGTATACACTCGAATCGACATAATGGAATAAGCGAAGATTTAGTTTCTGGTTTACTCGTGGAATTTTTTAAGAGCCCCGATGACCAATTACATACCCCGAAGATTTAATTGATTATTCTCATACAAAAATCTGATATCTGGGCCTATTACATCGATTTTAAAATATATTTTACCAATAGAAGGCCTCATCTATGAGTGTCAAAGGTTATATTTTATTTTGTTTTTATCTCGAAGAAACCGGGATGAGCGGCTAGTAAAACTTAAAATATTTCCATTTATCCACTAACACAATACTCCATAGTTTGTTCACAAAGATAAATAACTAATACGGTCCACAACAGACCAACAAAAAGCAGATCGTGTCCAAATTCGGCGGTAATTAATTGAATTCTGTCCGGCAGTTTCATTATCGCAATCCTATTATGGGAACATGTACTTCTAAATGTACCTTCTGCAAATGTCTACACAGAAGCTACTTTTCTATGCCATTATCTAGAGAAATTCAGTATACAATAGTTAGTACTGCTAATAATTACTAATAGATATTAATTAATAAATTAATATTTTAATAAATTAAAGGTATTACCTTTAATTTATTAAAATTGTTTAACCTTTAACTTGTTGTTCGTCGTCGTCGTTCGTAGTCGTTTTATTTAAAAACGCATTGTTAAAGTTGCTCACATTAACAATGCGTTTTCGTATAACTACAAATTTCCCCAAAAGACCTAAATTTGAAAAAGGTAAAGCCATCTAATAGATTTTAAGAATGAGTGCGGTTTTTCAGATTTTTCAGTCATACATCATCTGATTTAAGTAATATAGATAAATATCAATATTCCAAAAATAGTAAAGACACACGAGATTAGCTTACTTTTTCTTTAATTTATACAACTTGACATTATAAAATAATGTATTGTAAGCATGCTCTGCAGCTTTTTGCATCCTTTCAGCTAAGGACACAATAAACGCTAGCGTGGAAAGCATGCCTCACATACGCATACATTTAACCTAATTGCCTGTGAAACAATTCCAACAAAAGCTCATTTGTACTGTTTTTCAATGGATATAATTAACCCTGTTTTGAACTACTGCTGTTCTTAGACTGCTTTGTCATTTGTTTTTTAAGCTCAATAGAATTGTTTTTCATCTGTGTTTTTATTGTTAGTTTGATAGCAACCTAAACTTGTAAGAGACAGGTTCGATTGTATTTTATTTGTTAGGGAAACAATAACTAGTGAAGGGTTTAAAATAAATGTTTCATAGGGATTTGGGTAAAGAATATAGATTTAAATAAAAGCATAATTTTTAATTATCATATAATAATATGCTATATTTTCAATATCTAATCAAATACATATATAATCATTATTTATATTGATAAGTGTATGTAGAACAAATTATTGAATCAAACAACGTTAACTTTTACCCTATGTATCTCCATCTACTTATTTTCTAAACCAAAGAAGCGATTCCAAATAGTCCATATTATAAATTATTAAAGGTAGGTACAGCCATTAGGCGCGTACACACAGAGCGAGCAGCCTCGCGAACCAATTGTTGCGCGAAGCAGAAGGTCATTACAGGCATGGCTCGGCCGAGGAAAATGACAGCACACGCATTTCCTTAACCAAGCCACGTCAACATCGACCGAGCTGCTTTGCGAGGCTGCTCGCTCTGTGTGAACCTGCCTTAACCGAAGTAGCAATCAGCCTAAATTACCTACATAGCTCATGGAACTTCGTTAAATTAACAACACAAGTCAATTTTAACTTTGAGCTGTAAATAATAAAGTTTTGAGTACACGACAAATTAATAGCTATATGGAGTAATTAATGTGATTTCAGTGTTATTAATGCTGAAGTTATAATATTGTTTATTATGACTTAAATTTATTAATGTGTGTACATTCTTTTAAAACTTGTTCATATTTTGTGAAAAAATTAATGTAACATTTGCATTACAATTACTAAAATCGACTTTACTTTCATCTTTTTACATGACATAATATTATTTTTGGTTCAACTAATTGTAAAAACTAACAATGTTCCGGTTGTTTTAAATGGTAAAGAAAATTATATTTAATTGTTAGTCAATAAAAAAAAACAAAGTCTCGGTCCAATTGTTTAAATAACATAATATACAACGTATAAATACATACCTAGGAACTTTTAAATAGGTACATGTTTTCCTCCTACAAAAGTGTACATACAAATAATAACGAGTGAAAATTCAAAATATTCCGTAGACAATAATTTGTCACCTCGTTCTTACAAGTACCATAAATCTACGGCTATAAGTGTGGTTACAGATATTCAGTAAAATAACCCAAATTTATGTAATGACTATAATATTTTATGGTAATCGCTGCTGAAACAGTTCACTTTACACTTTATGTGTACATACATCACACTTTACAGTGTAATATGTATTGTATTACATCTAATAACGATGTGTTGTCTTGCTATATTTCAAGATAGGCCTAATAATAAAAAATACGTCTCATCTGGTTATCAGATCGGTGAAGGACGATCTCCCACGGGCTCTCCTACAATTATTTCAAAGATTCACTGGAAGAAATAAAAGACAAAACAATAATTGTATCAAATAATAAATACCACACGTAAATCAAAAATATACTATTTTATCATTACCCATTACAAATGTTTTTAAGTGGGCAAAGAACATGCAAAAATCATATCAACCTTTCATTTCTATTATACACTTTATTACCTTACTTTTACTACCTGATAATCATAAATGTAATTAAGAAAGCATCATACAATCTAATATTGAAAAATTCATAACAACAATACCTATAAAAACACAAATACGTATAACACGATGATACGCCATTAACCAAACCGATTTCAACGTGAAATTGCTATAAAATATCACCAGTACATGAGATTTTACACGATATAGGAATACGAAATGTCGTCTTTGCGATATGAAATAATTTACACGTAAACGAAATAATATAAAATACCTTTATGTGACACGAAACATCGCCTGTAACGACCGTTATCAAGAATTATGTATTAGATAATTGTATTACGTTTATATTTATTTGAATATGCGAAGCTAAAAAATTATCTAATATTGCAATGATAAACACAGAGAGAAAAGCAGTATTTCATTACGAATAAACAAAATTAAGAATAAATCTTATAAGATAGGTACTTGAATCGATTAATTCAAGTATTATACTAGCTTTCCACCCGCGGCTTCGCCCGCGTTTTCAAAGAAAAACCCGCACAGTTCCCGTTCCCGTGGGATTTCCGCGATAAAACCTATCCTATGTGTTAATCCAAGTTACCTTTTATACGTGTGCAAAATTTCATTGTAATCGATTCAGTAGTATTTGCGTGAAAGAGTAACAAACACACATACCTCTACACATCCTCACAAACTTTCCCATTTATAATATTAGTAGGATTCTTGCTCTATAAACCCAACAATTATTTTACCAATGTATTATAATCGAAACAGTTATAACGCGAGTAATCCTATTATTAAAATTTTATTGATTTTGCATCATAATTGAGTTTGTTTGGCTTTAATATCAAAGCGTGGGAAATAATAATTAACTTAATTTGCTATTTCTGAATTTTGCTAAGCTGTAGCAATTTATTTAACCTATAAAGTAAAATGCTAATGTGTTAATATAAATAAATTGAATTAATTAACGTTTCAAACTGACTAGGCTTATCTTAATTACTTATTTCTGTTTCTTAGTTCATTAGCTGTTTATGAGACATGCGGTAATTTTCCTCGCCCGAGCCAAATATACTAAGTTCGCGTAATAATTGCTTCGCGAGGCTGCTCGCCTTGTAGAGACCCCCTTATTTATAATAAAATTAAATATTAAATAGAGTATAATAATTAATTTATTTTTTTATATTTATATATAGTAACTCAAAACCAGTTTTCCAAAATTGTATAGATATACCTAATAGGTATATAAAATTCTCGTGTCGCGGTATTTGTAGTTAAACTATTCCGGAACGGATTGGCCGATTCTCATGAAGTTTTGTGTGCATATAGGGTAAGTCTGAGAATCGAACAACATGTATTTTTCATCCCCCTAGATAGAAGAGTAAGGCAAAATTTATAAAAATATGAAAAAAGTATTTAATATTCCAGAGTTTTACTAGCTAAAATTAAATTTGAGTGGAGAAAAAATATCCAAGCACGTTTTAAACGACATTATTACGTCGGCTTTTAGGAACGAAAATTTATAAGCAAATTTTGTAACTTCATTGACGGAGAAACAAAAATAGAAGATAAGTAACTGAATTATATCGAGTGGCTGAGCACTTTAAAGCTATAAGCCTGAAAGGAAAAAGCGGTGTTTTAAAATTTGTATACAACATCATACAATGTTTGAACTAGGTACATGTTTCTAGTATTTATAGAAGTAACGTACCTATTCGTCGTTTTCATTTATTAGTATCTCATTTTATTTAATCAAATAAGTCAATATAAAAATAACATATTGTTACTTTTACTTTTTTGAAGTGAAACTTCTTTATCGGGGTTGGAAAAAAAAATAGTGTAACATTTTTCGTTACGCGTGACCTTTTTTCCGTTACGCGCCATCTTTTTCTTAATCTTATCCCTACCACGCGTGTTTCGACGTATTTCTGTAAAGTTGCTACTATATGTTGCTACTATTTCATATTGTTGTTCTAAATATGGTTTTTACCTACCAACTTATGTATCACATTTAACATTATTAATTATCAGTTCATTATTGTATAAAAAGCATGTAAGTGTCAACTATAAAATTGTGTCAAAATTTGTCGATGTTCAAGTCTGTCTGTATACCCATCAATATTTTAGTTATAAGTCTGTAGTTAATTATATGATATCTGTATCACGCTCTCCTTATAATTTTAACTTCTCCTATATTCTTACTTACCGGGTTTTTAAACAATTATACACTAATCAAAGTCATCATAAATTCACTCTTAAAAACACAAGCATATTGCAATGATTAGAACTAAACATATTAAATTAGGTCTCTTAAACCCGGGTTCACTTGTAAACAAACATGATGAATTTATAGCTGCTATATCCAGAGAATCTCCGGACATAGTTGCTATAAATGAAACTTGGATAAGAAGCGGCCAGGAAGGCTTAGCCCCCCAGGTACCAGGTTATGAGTTTCGCAACTCTCCTCGTAAACACAATCTCAAGGCACGCGGTGGTGGAGTTGGGTTTTTTTGTAAACTAGGAATTTCTTTCAGAATTTTAGCTTTTCCTGTGATTGATGATACAGTGGAACAAATGTGGCTATCTATACACTTAAATGGGAATCGTTTAATAATTGGAACAGCTTACAAGCCTCCTTGGGTTAACACAGAATTGTTCCTAGATGCGTTGACCTCCTCAATTAATTCGTTTAATGACTACAGCTATCTCCTCTTAATGGGTGATTTCAATATCAATTTATTGAATGAGCATGATGGGAAAACTTTGCAATTAAATCAATTTCTATATTACTCTGGTCTAAAAAATTACGTGCAGTCTCCTACACATATCACTCCTCATAGTGAATCGTTAATAGATCTTGTATGTACAGATGCCCCGGTCGTGAGTATTGTTAACCATCAAATTCCTACATTAGGAGCACATTCCCTCATTGTTACTGAGTTAAAAATTAATAAACAAAAGATACCACCCAAATATATTAAGTATCGTCCTTTAAAAAATATTCCTATTAGTTCATTCAACTCTGATTTAAACTCTATCAACTGGGATCTTTTTCTGAAGCAGGATTGCGTAAATGATTCGGTTAAAATATTCAATGGTATCATTCTTAATCTGTTCGATAAATATGCACCTACTAAAACTTCAATTATCAGAAAACCGCTTCCACCCTGGTTCACTAGCAATTTGCAGTACATGATTTCTTTACGTGATAAAGCACACAGAAAATTTCAAGATTCAAAATCAGATGTCCATAAAGAAGCTTACAAAAGTCTCAAGCAGTTAGTTAACTGTGCTTTTTTCAATGAAAGAAGGGCATTTTTTAATCATAATATTAACAGTAATTTAAACAACCCAAAAGTATTATGGAAAAATCTAAAGAAATCTGTTCTACCAAACTTTAAATCTAACACATCACTACCACATACTTTTAATGACCCCGATAAAATAAATACTCATTTTCTCAATATTCCAGGAGATAACAAAGCAGATACAAATACAGTTCTCCATTTTAATTCAAAAAAATTTTCAAACGCTACATTTTCGTTTACATCTGTTAATGAAGACAGCATAGCTAAAATTATTTTATCAATTGACTCTAATGCAGTGGGGTCAGACGAAATCAATAGAGATATGATCATATTGACATTACCGCATTCATTAAAATTCATAACCAATTTAATCAACAGATCGCTTGCTTCAGGTGTCTTTCCCTCTCTTTGGAAAAATGCTTTAATTCATCCCCTCCCCAAGGTTAACAATTGTTCAGATCTAAAGGATCTACGTCCGATTAGTATTTTGCCCTACCTGTCGAAAATATTAGAGAAAGTAGTTCAAAAGCAGCTTGTGCATTACTGTGAATCCAATAATATATTTCCATCTCTACAATCAGGGTTCAGGGCTAAACATGGGACCTCAACAGCTCTCTTTGATGTTATCGATAAAATTCTTGCATCTCAAGATAAAGGCTTTGGAACTGTACTAACTCTTTTGGACTTCTCTCGTGCTTTCGACAGTATTAACATCTCCCTCCTTTTAGCTAAGCTATCGTACTACGGATTTGACTCGAATACTATTGACTGGTTTGAAAGCTATTTGGAAAATCGTACTCAACAAGTTCTTTTACGTAATCCTAATGGCAACCATATACTTTCAAAATCTATGAAAGTTACCAGAGGAGTACCTCAAGGTAGTATTTTAGGGCCTATCCTGTTTATATTGTACACAGCAGACATTACACACTCAATTAAACATTGTCAATTTCACTTATATGCCGATGACCTACAACTTCTCATTCCTATCAGCAGGGACAATTTTGATGAGACTATCACGAAACTTAATTCGGATTTAAATAATATTTCATGTTGGTCTAATAATAACTCTTTAGTGTTAAATCCGTTAAAATCTAAATTCATGATCGTTGGTTCCAAAAAACAGGTCAATTGTTTATCGCAGTTGAAACCCAAAGTTTGTATCGATAACTTACCTCTCGAATGTGTCAATCAGGTGCGCAACCTTGGTATTGAAATGGACAATAATTTGAAATTAGAAGCCCATGTTTTAAATGTTACTCGAAATTGCTTTTATCGTATTAAGGTTTTATACAAAATTCGTGATTTTTTAAGTGTAGATATGCGCATTCGCCTATGTGAAACTCTAGTCTTGTCCAAATTAAACTATGCACTGGCAGTGTATGGTCCTTGTTTGCTTCAAAGAACACATCGTCTCCTTCAGAGAGTGCAAAATGCTTGTGCACGATATTGCTTTCAGATTCCTCCAAGAACACATATCTCACCATACCTAAACATGCATAACCTACTTAATATGAAAAACCGTCAAAAACTTTACTTTGCCAGTCTCCTTTTCGACGTTATTAAATTTAAAAAACCTCCTTATTTATATGATAAACTTTTATGGAGGACCTCCAAAGCCTCGAGTGAATGTAGGCCATGCACAAATATTTTTTCTGTGCCTAAATACAAAACAGCCGCCTTTAGAGGAAGTTTTAGATTTCTTGCTACGAAGTGCTGGAATGATATCCCGCCTCCTATTCGAAATTCTCAAACTAGGGACACTTTTAAAAAGAAGTTGAAAGCTTATTTTCTCGTTATTCAGAAACAGTCTACATAAATACCTATAATACTTAATTGTTATTTTCTATGTTTAATAATATCTACTATAAACTATAATCTACTTGATATTCATTAAAATTGTGTCCTTCTTTTACTTTATCTATTTTCTACGTTTTATATATTATCGTTCTGGAAAAGATGTCTTTAACTTCTTCTACCTACTTGGTGTTGGCAATATAAATTCATAAATTACACTTAAATTCTGACACACTATTCATTTTTAATTACTGATTCGTTTCCTCTCAACTCACTCAGCCGATTTTCCGTTCTGACTGGCAAACAATGTTACATACTTCATACATCAAAATCTTCTTACTTTATAATGTAATACACAGCATAATTTAGTCCGTTCATTAAAATTATACCTACTCTTATTAGTCACTCCTCTCTACTTAATATGGTGCTGACAGAATAACAGCGTTACAGCCTCAGCTGTAACATTCATGCTGAGTCAGTATTCCCTTTCCCTGAGGTGATACAGATATAATATAATATTATGTTTATTATTACGTCTTCACATATTGTTTTACCTAGTTTTACCTTGTTTTTTAAGTTATAAGTATTTTCTGTTATTTAAGGTACTGTATCATTTTTTGGGAATAAATGTGTTTCTATTCTATTCTATTCTATTCTATTCTATTTACTATATGTAAATTATTTTTTGTTTCACTTCTTACGTGTGTACACTAGTACACGCACACTTTTTTTTTATTGTTATAATGACTACATAATACATATAGTTGGCTGAACTTATTTCTACCAAACTTCTCTCAAAATATACTATCCTGCCAAGCTCGTCGACAAAAAAAATTTTAGCTCAATCAAAACAGTTTTTTTTTTATTTTGTACACACTAAATTTACATTTTCATAAAAATAACTCAACATGTTACATGAAAATAGAACATTCCACTTCAAAAAGGAAAAAAATATCACGAAAGGAAAAGCTAATTACGTATCGGTATATCTTCAAAGTCCCTTTCTTTTTGCAAATCGTCGTCGCAAATGATACCCGGATGATGACGGTGGTTCTGGAATATTATTCCCAAAGTCGATAAATATTCCATTATTCCGAACAATGTACCTATACTTTGTATATTGTGGGACTTGGCATCTCCGGAATTCTGAGAAAGCTAATGTTCGGCCATTCCAATTTCCATCTTTTTCTTTACTGTGCTTTCCTCACAGTAAAGAAAAAGATGGAAATTGGAATGGTAGATGATATTTTTGGGATGGTTATCTTTTACTTTACTGTGAGTTTACTGTGGGTGAAATATTAGAAGAATGGTTTTGTAAATGTTCAATCGAAAATCATGGAGGGTCCTTTTTAATAAGGGAGCAAGTATCTCATTCTTATTGTATTCGTAAAGATTTGTTCGATACTTTGACCAAGTTGTTTACCTTTTATATTTATAATTATAGTTTCAAGATGGTAAACTCTTATTCGTTCGGTTTAGATGTTGACGTATTTCAATTATAAAAAATAAACTGCTCCTCTTGTTATAATAATTAATTTGTGTGAGTGAAAATCTAACATAATGATACTATACATATACATATTATATTTCACTAATTGAATATTACGTTTCAATTTTTCACTAAACTCAATAGAGATAAATTATAATTTTATATTCAACAGAACAGACAGGCAATGAAAAAGTTTAGTCGCCCATCGGCGAGGAATTTTTAATATAAACTTTGTGACTGGTTCATGTGTCGAAAGTGTTTTCAAAAGAATTTATATTTACCCAGTCTATTTATACAAATACGAATAAAAATTTATCTGTTTTCAGGAAAAGGCCAAAGCATGTGTAAAACTGAAGAATTGTTTAATTTAAAGGTTACCTATAATGTAAAAGTAAGCTAATAAGATATAAGCAAAAGCTATTAAAATGTTGTTCAAATATAGACAATAAGATATTTTTGTTATTTTGGAAAAAAATATGAAATTGAATAGCTTTCATCTGTAACTAACCAATATTTAAGGTTCACGAAATTGAACGATTGTAAAGGTTTGGAAACGCTTGTCTCTTTTAAAAGTAAAACAAGAACTTTTATATTGATCTTAATAAATAAAATGTACTTGATTGGAAGGATAGAACAGATTATTAATAACAATACATCAATAATACAACATATTTACACCACAAATCTTGCTAGAAACGTGAACATAAGAAGAAAATGTGTATTTTGGGAAGTAGGTTTCATATTGTTGTATTTATTATTAAAGTATCCATTAGACTTATAGTAATGGCTGTACAAATAATACATTAAGACAATTTGATATATCAAATGAGTAAGTACTCACTGAGAATTATTCGGAGACAATGTACTTACGTTTAATTATATACGAATCTTAACTATCCTAACTTAATAACTATAAATACGAAAGTAACTCTGTCTATCTCTTCTTCACGCTTCAACCACTGAACCGATTTTGATGAAATATGCTTTGACACAGGATAGTTTTTATCCCGGAAAGCTTTTAGGTTTCCCTATGGTATGTAGGTGAAGACGCAGGCTATCTTGGATATAAATAATTTTATTGGATACCTAAATGCATCGATCAATTACAAAAATATATTAACAATAAAAAATCGTGACATATCCATACTAATATTATAAATGCGAAAGGAACTCTGTCTGTCTGTCTGTTACTCAATCACGCCTAAACTACTGAACCAATTTGCATGAAATTTGGTATGGAGATATTATAATACCCGAGAAAGGACATAGGCTACCTTTTATTGCGAAATATGTACCACGGGCGAAGCCGGGGCGGACCACTAGTATAATATAAAAGGCTGATCACAGATCGATCAGTTCAAATTTTGAGATATAAAGCATAAAGGCTAGGTTTTCATTTTATGAAATCTTCGAGGGATTAACAAAAGAAATAAATTGGAAATTTCACGGTTCAAGGAATCATTTATTGAACTTGAATTCTCATTTAGCAGACAATACGTTATTTTCAACGACCTTATATTTTCAATTATCAGTGTGGAAATGTATTGTTTTATTTTGATTACCAAAAGTGTATGGGTATACAGAATTTTGTTGTGATAGGGGATCGAATTAAACTTGAAGTAGTTTGTTCTGTGAGTTTGTTGAATGATTTCATTAATACTACAATTATAACTTAATTTAATTGAAGATTATATTATATAGAAAATAATAAATGATTGTTTTCAAAAGTATAAAAGGCTGCTAAGATTTCAGGTCAATATCTTAAAAAAATGTAGGTCCCAGTCTTTCTTCTTATTATTGGAATACTTATTTAGTTCCATTCTGATTATGCAAAAGTAACAAATTAACTTTTAAAAGTTAAAATAACACTGCACATAAAGAGTAGAGTCGTTATTTTTAACATTTAATATGATCTTCAAGAGGTAATGTTATTTACCGTATCTTTATGAAATGTTTGCCATAAGTTTATTTTTATCAAACTTAAATATCCTTCCTGCAAGCGGTATTAAATTACAAAATATATAAAGTGCACTAAACAATGCAGTAGCGGTAAAAGCTTTAAAAATTATAATGTAAAAATTCTCATATGCATAACTCTACGGTATAAAAGTGGACATTTTTATGAAACATTTTAAGCGTCTGTTGTTTTGGATTTTTGGCGTTATTTTGGCTGCAAATGTTCTTTGGAAATAGAGAATGTGCAGCGTTTTATTTGACAACTGGACGATAAGGATTTTTGTTCATTTGGTTGTACATTTTGAAGAGCATTTGGTTAGGTATATTTATTTTTAAAAATATGGAGGAGGTTATTTTAAAACTAAAACAGATACTTTTCTTATTATATGGGAAGTAACTAATGAAAACGCAAACTGACTTAGACAAAAACCAATTTTCAAAGCACCTATTGAGCTATACGAGTATTATAATATACAACACTGCTTTTTTGTACAACACCTACGTGCATAGGAGACGCCAGGTGCGTTTTGCGCACATTCATTTTTTTATATTATTTGTCTAATATTACGAGCGAATGCAAGAGCCTAGATGATTTGTGTAGTTTATATTATAATAGCGAAACTTTCGCCCGTGTAGAAGAAGGAAAACCCGGATAGTTCCCGTACCTCTGGGATTTTCGCGGTAAAAACTATTTCATGTGTTAATCCATATTACCATCTTTATTTGTGCCAATTTTCACGAAAATCAGTTCAGCAGTTTTTGCGTGAAGCGCATTTATAATAATATTATTAGTAGAGAATTATGATGATGATGAAGATGATGATGAGTCATTTAATATTACCAAGATAAACAATATTCTATTCCTCTTCCTTTTATCAGCATAGCTATTCCTTCATCCGCTCAAAGTTGTGAAGAATTTATTAATTCACTGGAGCTATTCACAAGGCAGTAAACTCAAAACAGGCTAAATTACGAGAGGTGTATATCTTCGGACTAAGCAATTAATTCCACTCCTAAAGGAATAGCTAAGGCATACCCGTAATTATTTATAGCTCGCTTCGGCTAACCTGACAATAAACTGCGTTTAAATTTACTTGAGTATCTCTACAATACTTTATATGATACTAGCTTACCGCCCGTGGCTTCGCCCGCTTTGTATAAAACCTAAATAAATTATATACTAAACCCTTCATCTTAAGTCACTCTATCTATTAAAAAAAACCACATCAAAATCCGTTGCGTAGTTTTAAAAATTTAAGCATACAAAGGGACATAGGGACACAGAAAGCGACTTTGTTTTATACTATGTATGTAGTGATGATACAATACTCATAAGGGCCTTTCACAATTGGCTGCGTTGTGCAAGAAGAGGCAATCACGATAGTGTAGAGGGCCAAAATTATATTTATTAATTTTTAAATGAATACTCTTTTATTCATTGAGCCTCAAAAAAAAATAAGACGAAAATAAAATAGAGTCAAACATTACTAAAACTGATTTTAAAAACACGTCTAAAAGCTAATATTTTAACTTTATCGATAGCAGATACAAGAATGCTATCAAAGTTATCTCTCTGTTTGAATCTTTGCTTTGAGTTTCTGATTGAAAGTGATAGAAAAGTTTTTCCATAGTATGAAGAATGATTAATTTTATCAGTATTGGATGATTACGTTAGTGGAGCATGTTAAGAACGTGATATAATATCTAACCTCTAATATAAGTTACTAGCTTACCACCCGCGGCTTCGCCCGCTTTGTCTAATACCCAATAAATTATATAATAAAACCTTCCTCTTGAATCACTCTATCTAATAAAAAAATAGCATCAAAATCCGTTGCGTAGTTTTAAAGATTTAAGCATACAACGGGACATAGGGACAGAAAAGGCGACTTTGTTTTATACTATGTAATGATTCACGTTGTTGTCCAATGCACATAAAATCGATTAAAGAATAAACTATTAGGAAAACCATTATACAGACTATAACTAAACAAAACGCCAATTTAATTAAACGTTTATTCATAAATTGTCTGCAAATTGTTATTGTGTTGTTGATACAGTACTGAAAATAATAATATCATTTTTATTTTCTAAAAATATATCTACATCTTCTGTCAAAACATCCGGTGTCGCTATTCCATTTCCTTTCTGAAGGCCAAATACCACGATATTGTATTATATTTTGTTAAAGGTTAGAGAATCGTTGTATTGAGCTCTAATAACAAATGGTGACATTTTTATTATGTACGTATTATTTTTTTAAATCCTTGTAAAATCTCGCCTTCATTCATTATCATTTTCAATTGGTATCTGAATTTTATTATTAAAGTCATTTACCAATAAATTACCTACATAATTCTAGAGTACGTACTAAGCACAGTGTGTGCACGTTCCAATGTGTTAATTATCACAAATGTAATGCTGATGTGGAATATGTGCAAATAAGTTAAATAAACCCTACCTATTACTCATTGCAATTTGCACGCTCATCTAGTCTCCAAACCCCGCCTTTTTATGTACCCAAAACGGTCCCTTTTTAAATGTACTCTTTGAAATACTGCATATAAGATATTATTATTTGACAGACATGTATAAACCTGAATATGAATTGCACCTTAATAAGAATATTTAATGGCAACAATATGTAGGTGGTGTAATGTTCACTCATACAAGTGTCGCCGTGTTGGATTCTAACAGCTTTTATACCGTCCAACTGTGAAGCAAATTTTGCGCAAAGCAAACCAATATTCGAGATTCCCTCATTTGTACAGCTTCCATCTGTACAAAGACGAAGTAAACTGTGGAATTGGCTTCTATTCATACATTCACGTTAGAAGTGTGAAACATTTTGAAGTTAAAACAAACAATCGGTCAAGTGCGAGTCGGACTCGCGGCTAATGGTCCCGTACAAATATCTAAACTAAAGAGCCATTGCAAAAAATGGTCATCTATCCAATTTATGTCCTTGCCAACCATTGCTTAACCTCGATTATTTGTTATTACATGTATACATTATCTCTGAAAATATTAAATGCCTATCTATCACGGTTCATGAGATACAGCCCGACAGACGGACAGATAGACAGCGAAGCCTTAGTTATAAACGTTTTTACCCTTTGGCTACGGAACCCTAAAATGTAAAGATAGGAAACGCCGAAATGTAGTCCAGTGTTCATTTTGGATACGAGGAAGATACATTTTCCTCTCGTTTGACTGATTTATGATCTTGTAAGTAGAAGGCAGCCTTGTGTGACCACGTTGAGACTTTTTCCTTACTATGTTTTCTTTTTATTTTAACTTCCTTTTTATTCGGTATTGAGCTACGAATCTACGATATCATCAAATTCTTGTGAAAAGTTTCATTCATATAACATTATATTATGAGGATGGCATTGATTACAATACATTATAATCGCAGAAAAAAGTAGGTAACATAATGACATTTTTCATTTACTTTTAAAGCCAGAAATTATGTTATTATCCAGCATAAACATTAACACAACCTAATTTGAAGCCTTTGTGCCTGTGTGATGATATCAAATAAAATCTAATATTACTCGTGCAAAGGATTGAAGAAAAAAAAAAAAAACGTGTGTCACTCGGGGACTGCTGCGGTAAAGCTATTGCATGCTATGCCTTCAAGCCACACCTCCGCCCGTCGGAGTGGAGAGCGTGAGGTTTTTTCGTTACGGAATTTCTCGATTCGGTCCCCGCGCTCAAGGCCCGCGATAGAAGCTATGCAATAGCTGAATAAAAAACCAAACATAGATGAATAACAAACACTGATAAATATTCGAACCAACATTGGATGTAAACTTTTTCTTATCCTGTGGTTTATGTTGATTGTTGAATTTTCATATAGTTTGTCCTAACTGCCCGTGAATAGACTACACGTACACTTTAATTTCTACTTTATACCCTGTATATTGAGTCTATATTTGCTTGGCTTTACACTTCATTGAGTATGTGGTTTAATTTCTACTTTATTCTCAGGGAATTGAGTCGATATTTGCTTGGCAGTAAACTTCATTGAGTATGTGCGTTTGCCCTCTAGCGTTGATATTGGAAGCTCACAATGCAACTGCATTTTCCCATATGCAATGAGACTGATTTCCATATAATAAGGGATTGCGGACTATTCACGGGATTAGTATTTTTATTTGAATGATGTTTTGTAAAACACTTTTATTATGAAAGTTGTATTGCTGCTATTTAATTGTGCTTACAATGAAATAAATTATAGTATTCGTAATATGTATCTCTATAGTAAAATAAGCACAATTACATTATTACCTCATTCACTGTGTGTAAAAGTCTATCAAATAAATAATATCTAATACTAGATCAAAAAATATTTAGACTAACAACAACAAAAATATATAATAAAACTTTCAAATAGTGAAATCCATACTTTTTTAATATTATAAATGCGAAAGTAGCTCTGTCTGTCTGTCTGTTTCTCAATCACGCCTTAACTACAGAACCAATTTGCATGAAATTTGGTATAGAGATATTTTGATACCCGAGAAAGGACATAGGCAGCTTTTTACCCCGGGACATAGGACAGGTAATGCCCCGGGAACGGGAACTATGCGGGTTTTTCTTTGACTGCGCGGGCGAAGCCGCGGGTGGAAAGCTAGTTTATCATAAATCTCCCATTAAGAAACAATTTCACAAACAAAAATTATCATTCCCTAGGACTAGACTAAAACGCAGACCTTGCCAAAATCTTACGTAAGCTGTTTACACAGGACGCGATAGAAAAGTTCAAATATCGGTAAACAACAAGAGAAAATCTTTTGTCTTTGCTTTCTAAGCTATTTGTATGATAAAATACGGATTAGGGGTTTATTTTTGGAACGGTGTGTGTTTTATTTTTTGTGAATGTAGTGCTTGTTCAGATTCAGAGTACTGTACAGTAATAAAGGATTCGTGGAATAATAGAAAAATACGATCCTGTTATATAAAGCCCAAAATCTGAGAAAGCTGTGCTTTACCGTTTTTGGAACGATAGGGTAATCGAGAAACTTACTATTTTTGTGTAGGTCTATAATTTGAAGGTCGGGAATTGAATTAATGGGATACCTACCATTAAAACTAAATAGCTATACTTCGTGAGGCGTAGGTTCGTACTAGGTATAAATTCAGGTCAACAGATAGGTAATTTATATCCAAATGCAATATATTGAAAATCACAAAAATGTAGGTAGCCTCACCTAATAATAAGTTTTGTAGAGACGTGTGTGATATGATTGTACCACATTCTTCCGATAGTTAATACAATATTTTAACAGAAACCCGTATAACAGGACGTTGGAAAACTTATCACTAAAATCTTAAGCTACAACCTTATCTTAATCACTAAAATCTCAAGCCAACCTTCACTCAAAAAAATCATTTGTCACGTAACCCGGTATTAAAATGTTGGCAAAGGTTTTAGGCTTTACCTCATTCATCAATCTTCATCAGTCTCTCACTTTGATATTGCTAATGTTATTTTTTATAAAAATTAAGTAATTAAGCAGATGACTGTACCGATTTATGTAATTACGTCAAGGATTTTTGTGATAATAATTTTATAGCAACTTTTCAGAGAATTAAAATTTTATTACAGTAAGGTGTGAATGTAGGAAAATCACATGCTTTGCTTATTTATCTTATTGAATAACCAATTATATTATATTTTACAATAACTATTTACTAATTGCAATATTTTTTTAAACGATATGATAATTAATCTACACCTAAAAATCTAAAATTAATCAAACAATACTGTTATTGACCTTGCCAAAATCTAAGTGCCTGTACACTTCAATACTTAAAAATCCTTTTACACGGAGATATACTGTTAAACTTCGTCGATATTATAATCAGTACAGTATATTCATACTAGGACACAATATTCGAAGCAGATAATTTGTTGCTGTGAACTTGGACATACATTGCTTGTATTCTTAGACTAATTTAAAAATACCCTAATATAGCATTCAATGTATTAGCATTTAGCACCAACAAAACATATCCATAACATATAAACAAATGAACAATCAATTTTATAGCCTAAGCTAAGCTTATCTCTGAAAACAAATATTGGTAATAATGGAATTTCATTAATACTAGGGATAAATGCGAGATCCGATGTGATTGCGATGAAATATGGACCAATTAGCTTAACGAACTGCTAGATTATCTAAATTATCAAATCTATTGTCGTGTTTGAAGATTATTGTGAATTCGACGGACATAATTTAGGAGAGACATTTGTTATTTCAAAATATTTTGATTTTGTCGAATGGAAATTATTTAGATATTCCAATACCTTAAAATAGATAGACTGTTAGTACTTTCTTGCGAGTATAATATGTTTATTTTTATTGTTCTGTAATTTAGAAAAATAATAATGTATCGTCCATACAATATGACGTGGTCACAGATATACAATCATTTACTTCAATTTATATTCATACATAGCCACAGAATACATTAGTAGCTAAACGCTACGGACGCTCTCCGCCTCCCGCCAAAATTAAACACTTACCTCACCCCGCACGATCAGCCTGAAAATGGTCCGCATTTTTCTGCAAGGACGATACGCAACGAAGATTGACAACATTAATCAAATTGACTTAAAGTAATTTTATTATTTTGGATTTGTGATTATCGTTTTTCGTAGAAAATGTTTAGATATTGTGCTGTTTAAGGATGTATTTCATCAGAAAAACGCGAATTTTTTTTACGCTAGTCACAAATGTGCCATCCATAGAGCGTTAACACACACATGTGCAGTCTCTACAGTGTGACTGTTAAAAGGATAATTTTGTATGGAGTGTCCGGGGTCCGGGTGTGACATAGCTTCTAATATTTTACGAGGCAGTCATTAATACGCAAACACAATATACATTACTCCTGTCAAATGTCTAAAGCGCCACATAAAACCATGTTTGTACACCAAGATAGATTGGTATAATCGATCAGAGATTCCTCACAACGTTTCACGTAAAAACTTCTTATGGTGCATTTACACATTGGGCGAATTGCGAGGCGAATAACGAACACGCATATCTATACATATAATAAAATCGTAGGAAAGTCAAAACTGTACATTGAATATTTTTTTAAAAGAATACATAATCCATGATCTATAATCGATATAGAAGCCAAAAACATAGTTTTTAGAATTTTTGTCTTTTTGTCTGTTTGTCGGTTTGTCTGTTTGTCTGTTTGTCTGTATATTTGTCCGAGCTAATCTCGAAAAGTACCGCATAGATTGACTTCAAATTTTGCATGAATATTACTAACAGGTCGGGTGAGGCTTTTATATACACATTATCATGCTATCACCTCCGGGGGAGGAGCTGTGAACCTTTATTTTTCTAACGTATTCCGTGTATTACACAGCGTACAATCTAAAGACTCATGTTTAAATGTTGTTTTTGGGTAAGCCACGCTATTATCTAGCTTTACACTATAAAAACTACGTCATTTACGTAATTTTGGCAGAGAAACAGTTTAATGAATCTTAGTAGTATAAAGACAAATTTGAAACAGCGCCATCTATGAGACTTCATTAAAATCAAATCAATTTACATGTTTAACGCTTCTTGCAAATTTATAATTAAAAATTAAATAATATGATGTTGGTGGGGTTTTTAATTGTACTTATTTATTTAACTTTTTAACCCATGTCTTCCCAGAGTCCACTTCAGGTGCTTATATTTTATGTGAATATACTAAATAAAATTTTACAAGTGAGGGTAGATGTTTATTATTTGATGTCAAACAAGACACTATTAACAGTTAATTGTGACATTTTAAAAAATCCTTCTTGCGTTCCCACAAAAGGTAAGTTGTAGCTTTTATATTTATTCTTTATTAATTAATTATATAGTTATAAGACTCATGTTTTTAATTAGAATTGAAGTTACGACAAAATAAGAAAATGATGAAATTTTATTTTTATGTATAACTTTTACAAGACTATATTAAACGCCCAAAGAAGGTCACTTTAGTTCTTGATAGAATTTTATTTGTTAGTAGCTTTTTAATAAAATTAGGTAAAGTAATCTTTTCATTTTTTTATTTACAGATTCAATGTTCATAAAAATTAACGATTTGCATGAGGATGTAGTAGAAATAAGTATCCTGGCGCGTGGTCAATAATTGTTGACTAAAGTTAATTTCCAACGTATGGTACAATCATTGGAAGAATCTTGGATAATTTTAGAGGATATTTTTCGGGAATGAGAAAAGGGGCAGCCAACCACGTATCAGCGTGCGTGCGTGAAAATCTACCTACGTTTTAGTACCAAAAAAAATGTTATTTTGAAACGTAAATATTGCACTCACAACTACTGTACAAGTATGATTTTTATTCGTGCTTTACTGTTATCTGATTGTTTTATTATCGTTATGGCTATCGCGGTACAGATCGTACTGGGATCAGAGTACATATTATTTATCAATTGGTGTGGTAATATACGTACCACACCAAGTAAAATATTTACAATCATACCAAATGGATTAACACGGTATGTACATAAGGCGGTCTTATCGCTTACTAGCGATCTCTTCCAGACTGCCCAAGGTAAGAGATAAAGAATTATATCTACTCATGATCCAGCAATTTTCAACCGAAAAAGAAGTTTTTCTGTAATTGGTAGTTGTTTCATTTATTTATTTTAAATACCTAATTTTACTTTTATATTTGCCCATTTGCATTACATTCAGCTTCCATAAAACTTATAAAAATTTTATGTTTATTTCTGTCTAATATAAATACTCTTTTTTAGATATTACAAATAACAAAAACAACTTTTTTTTTAAAATTTAGTACCTTGGGAAGATATTATCTATGTGTTAATAGAACAATACATAAAGGAAATTATGTTACGATTTTATACAATGAAAATATGTAAAAAAAATATTAGCAGGTGTAATTATTAAATTGATCCCGAACCCAAAACTGTAGTTAATTTTTTTTGTCATTTAGTGTTTAATTCATGTCAATTGGTTCATTAATAAAAAAAATTATGATCATTTAAATAATCACGGCGAACATTTGCTAAGGCATTCATGTACAAGGTGTAATCGTTCAGTGTGCACATGCGATTTTTTTTTGTAAGTATTACAGATAACAAAAAACTTTAAACTGATATCGAAAGTACTTAACCTAATAATGGCCGTAATCATTTTTTTTAAATAAATCGAGAAATATCAAAAAAAATATCTTTAAACCCTCCCATACATTAAGTACATAAAATGAAATATGAATATCCCATATACATTTAATATGAAAGATTTTAGCTTTCTTTTTCTTTTTTTGGTTGTCTGCTTTAATTACTTCGCAAATTTGAAGTGGCATTTTCCACGCTTTTTCCGGACATTTTCACGCATTTTCCGGATATTTTCCGGGCATTTTCCGGGCATTTTCCGGGCAATTCCTCACGCATTTTCCGGGGATTTTCCAGGCATTTTCCACGCCTTTTCCGGACCATTTCACTCATTTTCCGGATATTTTCCAGATATTTTCCAGGCATTTCCCAGGCATTTTCCTGACATTTCCCTGACATTTTCCGGAGATTATCCAGGCATTTTCCACGCTTTTCCGGACATTTTCACGCGTTTTCCAGATATTTTCCGGGAATTTTCTGGGTAATTCCCAGGAAATTTCCGGGGATTTTCCAGGCATTTTCCACGCTTTTTCCGGATATTTTCCAGATATTTCCCAGGCATTTTCCAGGCATTTCCCAAGCATTTTCCGGACATTCCCTGACATTTTTCCGGGGATTTCCAGGCATTTTCCACGCTTTTTCCGGACATTTTCACGCATTTTCCGGATATTTTCTAGATATTTTCCAGGCATTTATGAACATTTCCATGACTTTTTCCGGAGATTTTCCAGGCATTTTCCCCGCTTTTTCCGGGCATTTTCACGCATTTTCCGGGGATTTTCCAGGCATTTTCCAGACATTTTCCTGACTTTTTCGTGAATTTTCCAGGCATTTTCCACGCCTTTTCCGGACATTTTCACGTATTTTTTGAATATTTTCCAGACATTTTCTGGGCATCTCTCAGGCATTTTCCGGGGATTTTCCAGGCATTTTCCACGCTTTTTCCGGATATTTTCCAGACATTTCCCTGGCATTTTCCGGAGATTTTTCAGGCATTTTCCACGCTTTTCCCGAACATTTTCACGCATTTTCCGGATATTTTCCGGGTATTTCCCGGACATTTTCACACATTTTCCGGGGGATTTCCAGATATTTTACAGGCATTTTCCGGATATTCCCGGAAAATGCCCCGGATTTCCGGAAAGTACGTAAGTTTTTTAGCTTAGATTAGTAATAAATTCTATTAACAATTCTATGAATTGTTTATGGTAGTACGTGTTTACTAAATAATTTTATGTAAAGTAGTAACCACTATGCAGTCGCTATTCCACGCGGACGAAGTCGCGGGCACAGCTAGTATTGTATACAATACCGCCGCCTCCTTACTACAGTTAATGCGTGAGTGTAGAACCATGTAGAGTGTAGAGGGCTCTTGGGTTTGATTCAATGGATGGAGACGAAGAAAAAATATTATGTCTGTGTCTGGCAGGACACAGAAGACTGACTTGTCCCTAAAGAAAATAGATTAGTGAAACAGTGTATGCATAGGTAACAAACAGATGTTCGTTAACAGTGGTTTTTGGGCGTAATCAATTAAATATCTTAAATAGACTCACTGTAACTTATGAATGTGCGAACAGTGATTGGCAATGACACTCGTTAACTAATGTTTGACGAGAAATTAGCTAACACGAATGTGTAAATGCACCATTATATTAGCTGTATCGGTCAAAGGCACATCTTTATCTAGGAGCAGTACATTATAGTCTTAGATTATAGTCCAGTAAATTGTGTGGATAAGCGTACATGACAGGTTAAGTCATCGTAAAACCAATAAATTGTCAGATAAAGCTAGCTTATGACATGGCATGTATTGGGGTTAAAACGTGGAGGATTTGTTGTTAGTTATAATGGAATGATAAAAGGTGCGAAATCATATTATAGGTCATGACTTATCATTTTTTAATGCGTCACTACCCTGCACACGGTAGGTATGCTTTTAGTATTTTTAACGGACTTTAAAAAAAGGAAGAGGTTCTCAATTCGGCCGGTATATTTTTTTTATTTTGCTTTAGAAGCATTTTAGCAAACTTAATTTCAGAAGAATGTTATTACATGTTGTTATTGTTCAATTGAAATATCTTTATTTCAGCAAAATAATGTATTGCGTGTGATTGGTTAGTGATTATTCTTTCCTAAGAAATTTCTGATTGTCTGTCTATTTTGTTCAATACGATCGAAGATAATTGACTGGAAACTCTTGTAATACACGCCATCACGCAATTTATACATTTGTGAGATAAATTGTTTGTTTCATAAATATATTTATTGGA
The DNA here is from genome assembly GCF_905220415.1 of Colias croceus. Classification (NCBI taxonomy): domain Eukaryota; kingdom Metazoa; phylum Arthropoda; class Insecta; order Lepidoptera; family Pieridae; genus Colias; species Colias croceus. The sequence continues at coordinate 10,608,585 of NC_059542.1, read as the reverse complement.
TTTTATTAAACTTTTATATAATATGAAAGTTGATATTAGTAAATAGTTTTTAAACATTACGTGTAGCGGAATTAAAATTTTTGGTTCAAACCAAAAATAATTTTACTAAGATAATAACTTAGATGAATCCCCGTTTATTCCTAAATAGCAAAAACTTTATTGACTACGTTTTTCACGAAAAAGTAAAGCTTTTGTCTCCATATTTGCTGAAGCCTTCGCAAACAAAAACGTCTGGCTCAGACAATGAATCCTTTACTAAATGCTGATGTTCCCACTAGACTTGGCGGGATTCAAATTGTCATTATTATGTGACGTCACATGTGTTTGGGGATAGTAGTGATAGTTTTTTGGAGCGGATTTGTTTGGAAAGGATTATTTTGTGAATTATACATAGGTACATGAAGGATAGGTAAAGGAAAGGGCTCGTTAATGTGAATTATTTTCTATAATAAAGCTAAGTAGTAGTAATTTTTTTGCTAGAGAATGCTGCTTCTTAGATTTTTGTTGTTTACAGGGCTATATTCAAGTTAAATTTTATGTGATAAAGATAGCCTATTTATTACAATAAAATAAAATTGATCATATAGGGAATGCGAAAGTTTTGAATCAAGGCCTGCAGTCAATTAATAGAATATAATGTACTATATACCATTCATTTTTATCTGTTTCGTAATCAGTCTTGGGATATATTCTGTTAATTAGGTTACCTATACCTACTTTTATGTGTCTGGAATTCACTTGTATCTGTGTGGGTTTATTTAAATGGTTTATTGATCAATGAAATGCCAATCTTGTGGCATTCTAACAAAAACTAAAGACGGCTAAATATACCATTATGCAAATTGTAGAGCTTTAGGTGGGGCTTAAACTTCGATCACTCAAGATAAAGACGTTTTCAGTATTCCCTAAAGAATTAGGTTTAATTATTTATATAAATTACGCGACATTACCGAATTTTTCAATTCGGACCAGTAGTTCCCGAGATTAGCGCGTTCCAACAAACAAACAAATATGCCTATTGTTCGTGTGTGAAACGAAGTTCGCGCGTCATTTACAGATTGAAAATAGTTTTATTATCTGTGCTTGCGAAGCGTATAGCTCGCGCTTTACTTTTTCCCTTGTATTAACATTCTATTCAATATGGCTGTCGCCTGTCGATTGTGATACGGATACGATTAAACGATGTGAATAAGTCTGCGTTTTAATTCTCTGCCCAACAGGTTATGGGCCCAGTGTTGATTGTTAAAAGTGTTTTTGAGTTTAATTCTACATAATTTAAAAGTAAAAGTTGAGATAAGTTTCAAAAGTATTCATACTTTAAGAAGACAATGGTACAGCGTGCGTTTAATTAGAAGATTTCGATTCGACGATAAAATAAGTACAAATACATATTTTATTTGGTGTATTGTAATTGAAGAAATTACATACATAAAATGGCAACGTCAATTAAAATTGAGCCTCTTAATGGTGATAACTACGACACGTGGAAAGTGCACATGCGCGCCATTTTGAAGAAAAATGATTTATGGGAATATGTTTGCGGGATGGTCCCGCGCCCAGCGCAATCTGATGCCAAATATCTGGAGTGGTCGAAGTTGGATGGAAAGGCCGAGTCGGACATTTTGTTAGCCGTAAGTCCAAGTGAGCTCATTGCTTTAGATGGTTTAGAAACATCCAAAGCCATATGGGACAAACTTAAATCGATGTATGAATCGAGTGGGCCTGCTCGCAAAGCCTCATTGTTAAAGAAACTTGTCTTAACGCGCATGCAAGAAGAAGACGACCTGCGCAAGCACATTGCAGATTTCTTTGACGCCGTCAAGAAGTTAAAAGAAATTGGTTTAAACGTCATTGACGAATTACTTGCTATTTTGTTGCTTTATAGTTTGCCAGATTCCTTTTCTATGTTTCGTACAGCTATGGAATCATGAGATGATTTACCATCAACAGATATTTTAAAGGTAAAAATTGTTGAAGACTATGAAGGACGTAAATCTAAAACTATAGATCAAGGTGCAATGTTGATTAAGCCTCGTCATGTAAAGAAGTATACTCATGAGAATAAACGCCACAATAATAAGTTTCAGATTGAATGTTATCGGTGTGGTGGTCGTGGACATATTGCGAGAGAATGCAAATCTAAAAACATTAATACGTACTTCAAACATTAACGTCATTTGTATTTATATTTCTAACTCGCACATACTAAATATATATATATACTAAATATATATATATGTATATATTTTTTTATGTATGTATGTTTTATTATAATATGTATGTATGTTTGTTATATATTATCTATATGTTTTATATTATATGTTATTTATTATTTTATCTATAGGTACTTATTTAATTAAGTTACGCTTGCTTTGTTTTACACCTCCAAAATTATAATCTTCCAGCATTTCCTTGATCACAGGTTGTCTGGTAGAAATCACTTGTTAGTGATAAGACCGCCTATTGTACAATAATCCTATTTGCTGTTATTCTTTTGTATTGTTTTATTTGGTGTACAATAAAGAGTTTATTATTATTATTATTATTTTATTTTTGGTGGTAAAAACCTCGCCCATTTCTGGGGAAATACGCTAAAGTAGCGGGCTTTTGGCCAAAGCAACTTTAGGGGGGTATATAAAAGTACATACGTATATATATTATATATTCAGTCTATAGATAGGAATTTCCTTACAATCCTGCAGGTATTTAGAATGACTGCTTTCTGTAGCAGAGCGTATGTTAGAGGGTGTAAGTTAAGAGTTTTCAGGCTGGTGTGTAGAGTTTTGGGAATGACGCCTGTACTAGAAATAATAATAGGGATAGTTTTAACGGTGTGTACCTGCCACTGGGTTTTGAGTTCTATTGATAAATCTGTATATTTTGATAGTTTATTTGTGTGGGTGGAACTAAGATTATGTGTGTTCGGGATTGCTATGTCTATTAAATATATAGTTTTATTTTTCTTATCGTGAAGTGTTATGTCTGGTCGATTATGGTGTACAGTTTTATCGGTCAGTATTGTTCTGTCCCAATACATCTTGAAGTCCGGTGAGTCTAAAATGATTTGTGGGGTGTATTTATAGTATGGTGTTTTTTCTGTAATGAGTTTGTGTTTATATGCAAGTGTCTGGTGGACTATAGCTGCTACCTGGTCGTGTCTGTGTTTATAGTCAGTTTGTGTGATGGATGAGCATGCGCCTGTTATGTGCTGGATTGTTTCAGGTTGTTTATGACAGTGTCGGCAGTGATCGCTACTAGTACTATCACGTATGATGTATTTTCTATAATTTTTTGTGTCAATTACCTGGTCTTGGATAGCCAGCATAAATCCTTCTGTTTCGGGAAACAGTTCACCTCGTTTCAACCATGCGTTTGATGCAATTTTATCAACGACGGGGTTGGTTAGATCAAGACGATGCCGGCCGTGAAGGGATTTTGTCGTCCAAACGTCTATTTTCTGTTGTTTGGAGGTTATATTAATTTGTTTAGTATGGTCTGCAAGTGTGAGTGGTGTGAATGAGTCGGCTTGACAAATGGCGTTGTGTAAAGGTGATTGATTAGAGCGCTTGTGAAAGAAAGTTCGGAGTAGTATGAGCTGTTTATTATGAAGATTCTTGATGTCGATGAGACCTCTTCCTCCTTCACATTTAGGTAAGGTTAATCTTTGTATACATGATCTAGGGTGGTGCTTCCTGTGCTTAGTCATTGTAGTGTTGATAATTCTTTGAAGTGTTGCGAGTTCGGTTTGGTTCCATCGAATGATTCCAAAAGAGTACGTTAATATGGGTATGGCAAACGTGTTAATAGCCTTAATAGTATTCCTTGCGTTGAGTTGGGTATGAAGTATCTTATGAAGTCTGCTCTTAAAACTTTGTTGAAGTAACTTTTTGATTTCTTTATGGTGGATTTCTTGTGACTGAGTATAACCTAAATATTTATATCCTTCCACAGGGTCTACTGTATCTATTATTTCGTGACTTGGTAGTTCATATGGAGCCTGTTCTACGACACCTTTGTTGATAGATTGAATTTTGCATTTGTTTATACCAAATTCCATGCAAATATCATTTGAGAAGTTCTGTGTGATGGTGGCAAGTGTATGGATATCATCCGATGTGCCTGCAAAGAGTTTTATATCATCCATATACATTAGGTGAGAAAGAGTTGTATGTTGGGTGTTGTGTTTAATTTCGAATCCTATACATTGTCTATTTAGCATATGTGAGAGTGGGTTAAGAGCTAGGCAGAACCATAAGGGACTCAATGAGTCTCCCTGGAAAATACCTCTTTTAATTGAGATGACATCAGTTTCGGTAGTTTTTTGAGAATTGTGTATTTTTAGTTTAGTGTTCCAATTACGCATAATATTTTCTAAAAAGTGAATAATTGTGTGATTGATTTTGTAATGTTTTAAAATGTATATCAGCCATGAGTGTGGTACGGAATCGAAAGCTTTTTTATAGTCGATGTACATGGTATAGATGCTACGTTTTTGTCTGAGTGCTTGTATTGATGCTACTGAATCGATGGTTAATTGCTCTTTACAGCCCTGGCTATTTTTGCGACATCCTTTCTGTTCTTCTGCCATAATGTTGTGCTCATGTATGTGTTTATAGATAGACTCACTTAAGCATGCAGTAATTATTTTATATATATTCTGTAAGCAAGTGATGGGGCGATATTTGGAGGGGTTTTCAGAATCTGATAGATCTTTTGGTAGCATATATGTTAAACCTTGTGTGATGTAATGTGGCAGTAAATCGGGTGATTGAATGAATGTGTTGATATGTTTAAGTAACAGTTCATGCGTACACGTAAGTTTTTTGTACCAGAAATTGTGTATATTATCTGTACCTGTGGCTTTCCAATTGTGGGATCGCTCTATGACACTTTTTAAAAGATCTATCTGAATTTGTTCAAATTCCATATCTGGGACATGATTCAATATTTCTTTATCTTCGTCAATCCACTGGTTATGTCGGTGTTCAATAGGTTGAGACCAGATATTTGACCAATATGTTTGTAGTGATTCAGATGCTGGCGAAATACAGTTATTGTCGTGGGAATTATTGGGTTGTGAAAGTTTTCTATAAAATAGTTTTTCATTATTACAGAACTGTTTATTTTGAGTTTTTCTAATTGTTGTCTCCTTATATCTTCTTAATCGATTTGCTAGGGTAATAAGTTTTTGTTTCAGGGTGTCTAGAAAGTGTGTAATATCGGTGTTTTCGGATTCATGTTGGGAATGTATTTTGTATGTTTGTTTAATCCTAGTTATATGTTTGTCTAAGTTTGGAGACCGAAGGCCTTTAACATATTCGTTAAGTCTACCTATGTTTGCTCTCAGATCTTTAATTCTGCCTTCTAGTCTTCTTTGCCACCATGGGATTCTCTGTTGTTTACTACATGTTACTTTATCTTCTATAATTCTAGCACCAATAAACTTAGCGGAGGTGAAGGCAGTACTGTATATTAATGTCTGTATTGTGTTAAAGTCTACGTCAGATTTCAGTAGTTTTGGAAGTATTTCATTGTTGATGTAGTTTACAGTAGACGATAATTTTTTAGAAGGTTTTAGTTTAGGAATATACGGCCGCTTTGTAGGATCTGAGTCTTTAAATCTAGTATAAATGTCTGTAAATAGTTCTTCTAATTGTTTAGTTAATTCTGAAGGAAGCTTTAGTGAATCTTGGGTAGTTTGTGTAGTAGCAGGGATTTGTTCACTAGTGAATGTTTGTGTCACTTGAGAGGTCTGATAGTTATAACTTGCTTGCGTTGCATCGATTGTAGCATTTTCGTCTGAAAGTTGTAATATCGTAGTGCTCAGCTCATTTTTGATTTCTTCTCTTATTGTGTTTAATTTATCAGTAGATAAAAGCTTGTTATGGACGATGGATCTGCGTTGGTCTGCTATTCTTTGCACTGAAAGGTGTGCGATTGAAGGGCACTTAGAGATTACATCTTGATGCAGTAGTGGCCTATATGTAGTTAGATCGGTTTCAAGTTTTGTTAAACGGTAATAACTTCTCATAATTTCTTCATTTAGTTTATCCGTCCATCTGATTCTACGTGATTGGGTGTAGTCTGTAATATTATTTTGTTCTGATGCTGTTGTATTTTGCAATAAACCTCTAACTTCCTCTTTAATATTATGGATTTCTTGGTTTGTAAGGAAACCACGCTGGACAATGGCACGGCGTTGGTCCCCTATTCTTTGTTTTCCTACCTCAGCCATGTCAGGAAATTCTAATATAAAACGTGCATGTAATTGTGTGAGGTATGATTTTGTGTTTATTTCAAGGTCTGTGAGGATGAAATAATGGCGCATGATGAAAATATTCATTTCTCTAGACCACGTTTTACGTGTGCGCCGTCCATCTGGGGCGGGCGCAGTAACTTTAGCTGAAATAGCCTCCTGCGCAACATCCCCGATGGATTGTGATGATGACGTAGATGATGAATGGGGTGATCTAAATTGTTGGGTTGATGAAATGGATTGTGGTGATGAGTTGACAGATGATATCACTGATGACGGTGGTGAATAACATGATGATGATTCATCATGTTTTGACTGTGTTGCAACAGTATGAGACTGGGCAATTAGCGATACGTTGCCCCCCCCAGAGTACGAGGGGCAGCCCGGGCTCGTAGGCCCGGGGCGGGATTCTCCATCGTTTTTAACTTTGGTACCCGCCTGGGGTAATATTCTACTTCTTAGGCGCATCGCATATTACACATGCATTTTTTTTTTTTTTTTTTTTTTTTTTATAACTAATATACATATATGGTATAAAATATAAATGATGAAAGAATAATGATGAACAAAGAATGATAATAAATATATGCGATATAAGATTATAGATATTAAGATAGGCTAGTGAACGACATAATATTATAATATTTAAGCAGTTTTAAATATTGAGCTATTATACTGGGGAAGAAAAGGAAGATATTATGAAAGAAAAATGTTCTTGGCCTGTGACTGGACCAGGAGCATTGGTTGTATCCTTCTTAGTCTGGCCTCTCACCCTAAACCTGTCCGGCATGAGTAACTCTACCGGCTTAGCTCTAGCTTAGCTGCCACTGGGTTTTGAGTTCTATTGATAAATCTGTATATTTTGATAGTTTATTTGTGTGGGTGGAACTAAGATTATGTGTGTTCGGGATTGCTATGTCTATTAAATATATAGTTTTATTTTTCTTATCGTGAAGTGTTATGTCTGGTCGATTATGGTGTACAGTTTTATCGGTCAGTATTGTTCTGTCCCAATACATCTTGAAGTCCGGTGAGTCTAAAATGATTTGTGGGGTGTATTTATAGTATGGTGTTTTTTCTGTAATGAGTTTGTGTTTATATGCAAGTGTCTGGTGGACTATAGCTGCTACCTGGTCGTGTCTGTGTTTATAGTCAGTTTGTGTGATGGATGAGCATGCGCCTGTTATGTGCTGGATTGTTTCAGGTTGTTTATGACAGTGTCGGCAGTGATCGCTACTAGTACTATCACGTATGATGTATTTTCTATAATTTTTTGTGTCAATTACCTGGTCTTGGATAGCCAGCATAAATCCTTCTGTTTCGGGAAACAGTTCACCTCGTTTCAACCATGCGTTTGATGCAATTTTATCAACGACGGGGTTGGTTAGATCAAGACGATGCCGGCCGTGAAGGGATTTTGTCGTCCAAACGTCTATTTTCTGTTGTTTGGAGGTTATATTAATTTGTTTAGTATGGTCTGCAAGTGTGAGTGGTGTGAATGAGTCGGCTTGACAAATGGCGTTGTGTAAAGGTGATTGATTAGAGCGCTTGTGAAAGAAAGTTCGGAGTAGTATGAGCTGTTTATTATGAAGATTCTTGATGTCGATGAGACCTCTTCCTCCTTCACATTTAGGTAAGGTTAATCTTTGTATACATGATCTAGGGTGGTGCTTCCTGTGCTTAGTCATTGTAGTGTTGATAATTCTTTGAAGTGTTGCGAGTTCGGTTTGGTTCCATCGAATGATTCCAAAAGAGTACGTTAATATGGGTATGGCAAACGTGTTAATAGCCTTAATAGTATTCCTTGCGTTGAGTTGGGTATGAAGTATCTTATGAAGTCTGCTCTTAAAACTTTGTTGAAGTAACTTTTTGATTTCTTTATGGTGGATTTCTTGTGACTGAGTATAACCTAAATATTTATATCCTTCCACAGGGTCTACTGTATCTATTATTTCGTGACTTGGTAGTTCATATGGAGCCTGTTCTACGACACCTTTGTTGATAGATTGAATTTTGCATTTGTTTATACCAAATTCCATGCAAATATCATTTGAGAAGTTCTGTGTGATGGTGGCAAGTGTATGGATATCATCCGATGTGCCTGCAAAGAGTTTTATATCATCCATATACATTAGGTGAGAAAGAGTTGTATGTTGGGTGTTGTGTTTAATTTCGAATCCTATACATTGTCTATTTAGCATATGTGAGAGTGGGTTAAGAGCTAGGCAGAACCATAAGGGACTCAATGAGTCTCCCTGGAAAATACCTCTTTTAATTGAGATGACATCAGTTTCGGTAGTTTTTTGAGAATTGTGTATTTTTAGTTTAGTGTTCCAATTACGCATAATATTTTCTAAAAAGTGAATAATTGTGTGATTGATTTTGTAATGTTTTAAAATGTATATCAGCCATGAGTGTGGTACGGAATCGAAAGCTTTTTTATAGTCGATGTACATGGTATAGATGCTACGTTTTTGTCTGAGTGCTTGTATTGATGCTACTGAATCGATGGTTAATTGCTCTTTACAGCCCTGGCTATTTTTGCGACATCCTTTCTGTTCTTCTGCCATAATGTTGTGCTCATGTATGTGTTTATAGATAGACTCACTTAAGCATGCAGTAATTATTTTATATATATTCTGTAAGCAAGTGATGGGGCGATATTTGGAGGGGTTTTCAGAATCTGATAGATCTTTTGGTAGCATATATGTTAAACCTTGTGTGATGTAATGTGGCAGTAAATCGGGTGATTGAATGAATGTGTTGATATGTTTAAGTAACAGTTCATGCGTACACGTAAGTTTTTTGTACCAGAAATTGTGTATATTATCTGTACCTGTGGCTTTCCAATTGTGGGATCGCTCTATGACACTTTTTAAAAGATCTATCTGAATTTGTTCAAATTCCATATCTGGGACATGATTCAATATTTCTTTATCTTCGTCAATCCACTGGTTATGTCGGTGTTCAATAGGTTGAGACCAGATATTTGACCAATATGTTTGTAGTGATTCAGATGCTGGCGAAATACAGTTATTGTCGTGGGAATTATTGGGTTGTGAAAGTTTTCTATAAAATAGTTTTTCATTATTACAGAACTGTTTATTTTGAGTTTTTCTAATTGTTGTCTCCTTATATCTTCTTAATCGATTTGCTAGGGTAATAAGTTTTTGTTTCAGGGTGTCTAGAAAGTGTGTAATATCGGTGTTTTCGGATTCATGTTGGGAATGTATTTTGTATGTTTGTTTAATCCTAGTTATATGTTTGTCTAAGTTTGGAGACCGAAGGCCTTTAACATATTCGTTAAGTCTACCTATGTTTGCTCTCAGATCTTTAATTCTGCCTTCTAGTCTTCTTTGCCACCATGGGATTCTCTGTTGTTTACTACATGTTACTTTATCTTCTATAATTCTAGCACCAATAAACTTAGCGGAGGTGAAGGCAGTACTGTATATTAATGTCTGTATTGTGTTAAAGTCTACGTCAGATTTCAGTAGTTTTGGAAGTATTTCATTGTTGATGTAGTTTACAGTAGACGATAATTTTTTAGAAGGTTTTAGTTTAGGAATATACGGCCGCTTTGTAGGATCTGAGTCTTTAAATCTAGTATAAATGTCTGTAAATAGTTCTTCTAATTGTTTAGTTAATTCTGAAGGAAGCTTTAGTGAATCTTGGGTAGTTTGTGTAGTAGCAGGGATTTGTTCACTAGTGAATGTTTGTGTCACTTGAGAGGTCTGATAGTTATAACTTGCTTGCGTTGCATCGATTGTAGCATTTTCGTCTGAAAGTTGTAATATCGTAGTGCTCAGCTCATTTTTGATTTCTTCTCTTATTGTGTTTAATTTATCAGTAGATAAAAGCTTGTTATGGACGATGGATCTGCGTTGGTCTGCTATTCTTTGCACTGAAAGGTGTGCGATTGAAGGGCACTTAGAGATTACATCTTGATGCAGTAGTGGCCTATATGTAGTTAGATCGGTTTCAAGTTTTGTTAAACGGTAATAACTTCTCATAATTTCTTCATTTAGTTTATCCGTCCATCTGATTCTACGTGATTGGGTGTAGTCTGTAATATTATTTTGTTCTGATGCTGTTGTATTTTGCAATAAACCTCTAACTTCCTCTTTAATATTATGGATTTCTTGGTTTGTAAGGAAACCACGCTGGACAATGGCACGGCGTTGGTCCCCTATTCTTTGTTTTCCTACCTCAGCCATGTCAGGAAATTCTAATATAAAACGTGCATGTAATTGTGTGAGGTATGATTTTGTGTTTATTTCAAGGTCTGTGAGGATGAAATAATGGCGCATGATGAAAATATTCATTTCTCTAGACCACGTTTTACGTGTGCGCCGTCCATCTGGGGCGGGCGCAGTAACTTTAGCTGAAATAGCCTCCTGCGCAACATCCCCGATGGATTGTGATGATGACGTAGATGATGAATGGGGTGATCTAAATTGTTGGGTTGATGAAATGGATTGTGGTGATGAGTTGACAGATGATATCACTGATGACGGTGGTGAATAACATGATGATGATTCATCATGTTTTGACTGTGTTGCAACAGTATGAGACTGGGCAATTAGCGATACGTTGCCCCCCCCAGAGTACGAGGGGCAGCCCGGGCTCGTAGGCCCGGGGCGGGATTCTCCATCGTTTTTAACTTTGGTACCCGCCTGGGGTAATATTCTACTTCTTAGGCGCATCGCATATTACACATGCATTTTTTTTTTTTTTTTTTTTTTTTTAATAACTAATATACATATATGGTATAAAATATAAATGATGAAAGAATAATGATGAACAAAGAATGATAATAAATATATGCGATATAAGATTATAGATATTAAGATAGGCTAGTGAACGACATAATATTATAATATTTAAGCAGTTTTAAATATTGAGCTATTATACTGGGGAAGAAAAGGAAGATATTATGAAAGAAAAATGTTCTTGGCCTGTGACTGGACCAGGAGCATTGGTTGTATCCTTCTTAGTCTGGCCTCTCACCCTAAACCTGTCCGGCATGAGTAACTCTACCGGCTTAGCTCTAGCTTAGCTGCCACTGGGTTTTGAGTTCTATTGATAAATCTGTATATTTTGATAGTTTATTTGTGTGGGTGGAACTAAGATTATGTGTGTTCGGGATTGCTATGTCTATTAAATATATAGTTTTATTTTTCTTATCGTGAAGTGTTATGTCTGGTCGATTATGGTGTACAGTTTTATCGGTCAGTATTGTTCTGTCCCAATACATCTTGAAGTCCGGTGAGTCTAAAATGATTTGTGGGGTGTATTTATAGTATGGTGTTTTTTCTGTAATGAGTTTGTGTTTATATGCAAGTGTCTGGTGGACTATAGCTGCTACCTGGTCGTGTCTGTGTTTATAGTCAGTTTGTGTGATGGATGAGCATGCGCCTGTTATGTGCTGGATTGTTTCAGGTTGTTTATGACAGTGTCGGCAGTGATCGCTACTAGTACTATCACGTATGATGTATTTTCTATAATTTTTTGTGTCAATTACCTGGTCTTGGATAGCCAGCATAAATCCTTCTGTTTCGGGAAACAGTTCACCTCGTTTCAACCATGCGTTTGATGCAATTTTATCAACGACGGGGTTGGTTAGATCAAGACGATGCCGGCCGTGAAGGGATTTTGTCGTCCAAACGTCTATTTTCTGTTGTTTGGAGGTTATATTAATTTGTTTAGTATGGTCTGCAAGTGTGAGTGGTGTGAATGAGTCGGCTTGACAAATGGCGTTGTGTAAAGGTGATTGATTAGAGCGCTTGTGAAAGAAAGTTCGGAGTAGTATGAGCTGTTTATTATGAAGATTCTTGATGTCGATGAGACCTCTTCCTCCTTCACATTTAGGTAAGGTTAATCTTTGTATACATGATCTAGGGTGGTGCTTCCTGTGCTTAGTCATTGTAGTGTTGATAATTCTTTGAAGTGTTGCGAGTTCGGTTTGGTTCCATCGAATGATTCCAAAAGAGTACGTTAATATGGGTATGGCAAACGTGTTAATAGCCTTAATAGTATTCCTTGCGTTGAGTTGGGTATGAAGTATCTTATGAAGTCTGCTCTTAAAACTTTGTTGAAGTAACTTTTTGATTTCTTTATGGTGGATTTCTTGTGACTGAGTATAACCTAAATATTTATATCCTTCCACAGGGTCTACTGTATCTATTATTTCGTGACTTGGTAGTTCATATGGAGCCTGTTCTACGACACCTTTGTTGATAGATTGAATTTTGCATTTGTTTATACCAAATTCCATGCAAATATCATTTGAGAAGTTCTGTGTGATGGTGGCAAGTGTATGGATATCATCCGATGTGCCTGCAAAGAGTTTTATATCATCCATATACATTAGGTGAGAAAGAGTTGTATGTTGGGTGTTGTGTTTAATTTCGAATCCTATACATTGTCTATTTAGCATATGTGAGAGTGGGTTAAGAGCTAGGCAGAACCATAAGGGACTCAATGAGTCTCCCTGGAAAATACCTCTTTTAATTGAGATGACATCAGTTTCGGTAGTTTTTTGAGAATTGTGTATTTTTAGTTTAGTGTTCCAATTACGCATAATATTTTCTAAAAAGTGAATAATTGTGTGATTGATTTTGTAATGTTTTAAAATGTATATCAGCCATGAGTGTGGTACGGAATCGAAAGCTTTTTTATAGTCGATGTACATGGTATAGATGCTACGTTTTTGTCTGAGTGCTTGTATTGATGCTACTGAATCGATGGTTAATTGCTCTTTACAGCCCTGGCTATTTTTGCGACATCCTTTCTGTTCTTCTGCCATAATGTTGTGCTCATGTATGTGTTTATAGATAGACTCACTTAAGCATGCAGTAATTATTTTATATATATTCTGTAAGCAAGTGATGGGGCGATATTTGGAGGGGTTTTCAGAATCTGATAGATCTTTTGGTAGCATATATGTTAAACCTTGTGTGATGTAATGTGGCAGTAAATCGGGTGATTGAATGAATGTGTTGATATGTTTAAGTAACAGTTCATGCGTACACGTAAGTTTTTTGTACCAGAAATTGTGTATATTATCTGTACCTGTGGCTTTCCAATTGTGGGATCGCTCTATGACACTTTTTAAAAGATCTATCTGAATTTGTTCAAATTCCATATCTGGGACATGATTCAATATTTCTTTATCTTCGTCAATCCACTGGTTATGTCGGTGTTCAATAGGTTGAGACCAGATATTTGACCAATATGTTTGTAGTGATTCAGATGCTGGCGAAATACAGTTATTGTCGTGGGAATTATTGGGTTGTGAAAGTTTTCTATAAAATAGTTTTTCATTATTACAGAACTGTTTATTTTGAGTTTTTCTAATTGTTGTCTCCTTATATCTTCTTAATCGATTTGCTAGGGTAATAAGTTTTTGTTTCAGGGTGTCTAGAAAGTGTGTAATATCGGTGTTTTCGGATTCATGTTGGGAATGTATTTTGTATGTTTGTTTAATCCTAGTTATATGTTTGTCTAAGTTTGGAGACCGAAGGCCTTTAACATATTCGTTAAGTCTACCTATGTTTGCTCTCAGATCTTTAATTCTGCCTTCTAGTCTTCTTTGCCACCATGGGATTCTCTGTTGTTTACTACATGTTACTTTATCTTCTATAATTCTAGCACCAATAAACTTAGCGGAGGTGAAGGCAGTACTGTATATTAATGTCTGTATTGTGTTAAAGTCTACGTCAGATTTCAGTAGTTTTGGAAGTATTTCATTGTTGATGTAGTTTACAGTAGACGATAATTTTTTAGAAGGTTTTAGTTTAGGAATATACGGCCGCTTTGTAGGATCTGAGTCTTTAAATCTAGTATAAATGTCTGTAAATAGTTCTTCTAATTGTTTAGTTAATTCTGAAGGAAGCTTTAGTGAATCTTGGGTAGTTTGTGTAGTAGCAGGGATTTGTTCACTAGTGAATGTTTGTGTCACTTGAGAGGTCTGATAGTTATAACTTGCTTGCGTTGCATCGATTGTAGCATTTTCGTCTGAAAGTTGTAATATCGTAGTGCTCAGCTCATTTTTGATTTCTTCTCTTATTGTGTTTAATTTATCAGTAGATAAAAGCTTGTTATGGACGATGGATCTGCGTTGGTCTGCTATTCTTTGCACTGAAAGGTGTGCGATTGAAGGGCACTTAGAGATTACATCTTGATGCAGTAGTGGCCTATATGTAGTTAGATCGGTTTCAAGTTTTGTTAAACGGTAATAACTTCTCATAATTTCTTCATTTAGTTTATCCGTCCATCTGATTCTACGTGATTGGGTGTAGTCTGTAATATTATTTTGTTCTGATGCTGTTGTATTTTGCAATAAACCTCTAACTTCCTCTTTAATATTATGGATTTCTTGGTTTGTAAGGAAACCACGCTGGACAATGGCACGGCGTTGGTCCCCTATTCTTTGTTTTCCTACCTCAGCCATGTCAGGAAATTCTAATATAAAACGTGCATGTAATTGTGTGAGGTATGATTTTGTGTTTATTTCAAGGTCTGTGAGGATGAAATAATGGCGCATGATGAAAATATTCATTTCTCTAGACCACGTTTTACGTGTGCGCCGTCCATCTGGGGCGGGCGCAGTAACTTTAGCTGAAATAGCCTCCTGCGCAACATCCCCGATGGATTGTGATGATGACGTAGATGATGAATGGGGTGATCTAAATTGTTGGGTTGATGAAATGGATTGTGGTGATGAGTTGACAGATGATATCACTGATGACGGTGGTGAATAACATGATGATGATTCATCATGTTTTGACTGTGTTGCAACAGTATGAGACTGGGCAATTAGCGATACGTTGCCCCCCCCAGAGTACGAGGGGCAGCCCGGGCTCGTAGGCCCGGGGCGGGATTCTCCATCGTTTTTAACTTTGGTACCCGCCTGGGGTAATATTCTACTTCTTAGGCGCATCGCATATTACACATGCATTTTTTTTTTTTTTTTTTTTTTTTTTAATAACTAATATACATATATGGTATAAAATATAAATGATGAAAGAATAATGATGAACAAAGAATGATAATAAATATATGCGATATAAGATTATAGATATTAAGATAGGCTAGTGAACGACATAATATTATAATATTTAAGCAGTTTTAAATATTGAGCTATTATACTGGGGAAGAAAAGGAAGATATTATGAAAGAAAAATGTTCTTGGCCTGTGACTGGACCAGGAGCATTGGTTGTATCCTTCTTAGTCTGGCCTCTCACCCTAAACCTGTCCGGCATGAGTAACTCTACCGGCTTAGCTCTAGCGTTCATTGAAGCGCGCAAGCCCCACCACGACGACAACGTAGGGATACGACGGGGGGTTATTATTATTATTATTAATAAAAATATTCATAATAACAAGTTTAAGCAGAGCGTGCAACATGTAGAACGAAACTCAGACAAGTCAACTATTTTGATGAGCACTACCGAAGAGGTGATGTTAGGTAATGGAAGAAACATTCCTTGGTGTATCGACAGTGGATGTACGGGCCATATGTGTAATGAAAGAGACATTATTAAGGGATTTTCAAGGCTAGATTCAGAACTTCATTTAGCTAATAATGAGAGCATTAAAATATCTGGTACAGGCAAGGTGAGTCTATCTGTTGACACAGGCTGCGAAGAGCGCCAAGTGGATATTGAGAAGGTGTTATATGTGTCCGAGTTGAGAACAAATTTATTGTCCGTGGCAAAGATAACTGACCGTGGGTTTGAAGTTCGTTTCAGAAAGAATGATGCAGTAGTCATAGATAAAAATGATCAGGTCCATATGCGTGCGGATCGGATAGGTAATTTATACCATGTAAGACTAAGTGAAAACAGTGCAAATAATGCTGAGGCGGTTAAAAAGCCTATAGATATGTGGCATGAACGCCTGGGGCACTTAAATGAACGTGACCTAAAAGCAATGGCTAAGCACGGCTTAGTAAATGGTTTGAATTTAAAAGATGGTGAAAAACTGTCAGAATGTGAAGTTTGTATAAAAGAGAAGCAAACATGTAAGTCCTTTTCTACTAGTAACATGAACCGTACAAGTGAACTATTAGAGATAGTACATACAGATCTATGTGGACCGATGAGATGTCAGTCTTTCAGCGGTAAAAGATATTTTGTAACTTTTATTGATGATAAGTCAAGATGGTGTGAAGTTTATTTTCTTGCAAATAAGAGCGATGTATTAAAAGCTTTTAAGGAATATAAAGTGTATGTTGAAAAATTTACAGGAAAGCAGATCAAAACTTTACAATCCGATAATGGTCGAGAATATGTGAATAATGATTTTGATGAATACTTAAAAAGGGAAGGAATCAGAAGAAGATTAACAGCACCATACACTCCACAGCAAAATGGTGTTGCTGAAAGGAAGAACAGAACACTTGTTGAGATGGCGCGTTGTATGATGCGACAAGCTGGGAGTCCTCCTTCATTTTGGGCTGAAGCCATTCAAATGGCGAATTATATAAGGAATAGATGTCCTACTACTGCACTTAATGGAAATATACCATTCACAGTTTGGAAAGGGAAGAAACCCACTGTTATTTATATGAATATATTTGGATCGAAGGCATATTATAAGAATAAAGGTATTCAAAAAGGAAAGTTTGATTCAAACGCTGAATTGGGAATTTTTGTGGGTTATGATTTACAGTCGAAAGCTTATATATGTAATATATGATCCAAAAGTTAGAAAAATGGTTGTGACACGTGATGTTAAATTTATGAATGAAACTGCATTTAGACATGAATATAAAGAAATACTGGTTGATGAAGAGAATATTACAGTCGATTTATTTGAACCTAATGAAAGTCATAAACAAGATGAGGAGAAAGAAATAGAACCCATAGTCCCTAGACCAAGAAGAGTGAGAAGAGATGACACAATGTTAAGAAAAGTACTTGAAGCTGAAAAAGAAACAGATGAAGATACAGACAGGGTTAT
The DNA here is from genome assembly GCF_905220415.1 of Colias croceus. Taxonomy (NCBI): domain Eukaryota; kingdom Metazoa; phylum Arthropoda; class Insecta; order Lepidoptera; family Pieridae; genus Colias; species Colias croceus. The sequence continues at coordinate 10,591,360 of NC_059542.1, read as the reverse complement.
AACTAATAGAAAAAGAACATCAACTATGTTTTGGGAAAATTTAGTAGAACCACCTTCAAAAAGAGGTAGAGGAAGACCAAGATTAGCAAGAACAGGATTAAAAGTACAACACCAAAAAGTACCACACAAAGACAAAGAAATAGAAGATAGAGGCTCTGATAGTGAAGAAGTTGGAGTGGCTATTGTTGAGCCTACGTCGTGGAGGCAAGTCGAGCAAACGGGTGCAGTTGATGAGTGGAGACGTGCCTTGGAAGATGAATTTCTGGCCCAAATTAAAAATGTAACTTGGGAAATGGTGCCTCGACCACCAAATCGAAAAATTATTGGAAGTCGATTTGTGTTTGGTTCGAAGACTATAGGCAAGAAAGTGAGACTTGTAGCAAAAGGATGTGCACAACGGCCAGGGGAGGATTTCCACGAGACTTTTTCTCCGGTCGTGAGATCTTCATCTATAAGAATTATAGCTGCCTTATCAGCAGAATATGATTTTGACATACATCAGATGGATGTGGTTACTGCCTACCTGAATGGAACATTAGATGAGGAAGTATTCATGGAAATACCAGACCAACTTGGCAATGTTCTGTGTAGAATACTGTCTAACCAAAAGATTGGAACAAAGAGAAAGGTTATTAATGATGAGAAAATATTGGAGACAGCTTGACGTTGGTATGATGCTATGAATGAATGTGAGAATGGTGTATGTTTGTTAAAAAAATCTTTGTATGGACTGCGTCAGTCGGGGTTGCAGTGGCATAAAGAGTTAGTTCGAGAGCTTACTAGTATTGGATTTAAAGCAATGCCTCAAGATTCTTGTTTGTTTGTAGCACAAAAGGGTGAATGTATGATGTTGATTGCAATTTATGTAGATGATATTATTTTGGCGACGAATGATAATGTGTGGATGAAAGAAGTGAAGTTTCAGTTATCATGTGCATTTGAGATGAAAGATATGGGTAGAATAAATCATTGTTTAGGTATTGAGTTTACTCGGGATGAGAATAATAGAGTGTATCTTAATCAGAGGTTGTATGTAGAAAAAATTTTAGAATGTTTTGGTATGAGTGAATGCAAACCTATTATGACTCCTATGGATGTGAATGTTAAGTTAGAAAAACCTGAATGCATGAATGATGATATAATGAGTAAGTATCCTTATCAAAGTTTGATTGGTGCTTTGATGTATTTAGCCGTGTCCACAAGGCCAGATATCACATATACAGTTAATTATCTTAGTCAATTTAACACTAATTATGATAGTGAACACTGGAAGGCTGCTAAGCGTGTTTTGAGGTATTTGAAAGGGACACTTGATTATGGATTAATGTATGAAAGAACAGGTTTACCATTATTTGGTGTGGTAGATGCTGATTGGGGTTCAAATACAGTTGATAACCGTAGGTCATATTCTGGATTTGCCTTTATTTTTGCAGGTGCTCCTATCAGTTGGCAAGCATCAAAACAAAGAACAATTGCTTTATCAAGTACGGAAGCGGAATACATGGCTCTCTCTGAGGCAACAAAGGAAGCCATGTATTTACAAGACATGTTTGGGAATTTGTGTGTTGAGTGTGAGTGTATTACATTATTTAATGATAACCAGGGTGCGATTAAACTTGCACAAACCCGAAATTACCACCCTCGTACGAAACATATTGCTGTTAGACATCATTTTATTAGAGATGCGTGTGAGGAAGGTCTGGTGTGTTTAAAATTCTTGTCCACAGATCAAATGCCTGCTGATGTGTTGACCAAGGGCCTTAGTAGAAGAAAGCATTTTGAATGTATCAATAACCTTGGAGTTGTGGACATTTTTAAGGAAGGTGCACTCGCGACTTCGAGGGGAGGTGTTCGTGTGTGAAACGAAGTTCGCGCGTCATTAACAGATTGAAAATAGTTTTATTATCTGTGCTTGCGAAGCGTATAGCTCGCGCTTTACTTTTTCCCTTGTATTAACATTCTATTCAATATGGCTGTCGCCTGTCGATTGTGATACGGATACGATTAAACGATGTGAATAAGTCTGCGTTTTAATTCTCTGCCCAACACCTATGATAGCTCGCTTATCAAATAGCTCATGGCATTTATAACGTTTTTGTCAACAGGATAACCTTATATTTGTTTTTATAAAGTGAAATAGAATTGAAGTTGTAATAATATGATACATTAGTTCATATGAAAGCTAGCAAAATCTAATTTAATAAAATAGTTTCCCAAATATTATGATAAAATTAGCAATGTTTTTGCAAGTCTGTTGCAAACAGACAAATGAACTGAATACACAAGTTAGATAAATACATTGTATTTCATTTCGCTATATTTCTTCAGACGTGACGACAAAAACATATCTGACGAATAGAACAATGGACGGGGTCATTACGCTGAGCGAATGAGGAGTCTTTATTATCTACTAGCTTACCGCCCGCGGCTTCGCTCGCTTTGTCTAACCTAATAAATTATATACTAAAACCTTCCTCTTGAATCACTCTATCTATTAAAAAAACCGCATCAAAATCCGTTGCGTAGTTTTAAAGATTTAAGCATACAAAGGGACATAGGGACAGAGAAAGCGACGTAGCTATGTAGTCATGAACAAATATGCCCATGATAAGAAAGGATTTCCCGTGGAAAAACGGGGATGCACGTACAAAGTCGTGGGCGGAAGCTAGTGTTTTTATAAAATTTTACTCTGTTGCTAAAGTATTTTGCATATTACAATGTATTTGTGAAATTTAATCTGTTTTAATATGGTTAAATGTTTTGTTACCAGAAATATTATTTACCTTTTATAAACTTTTAAAGTTCACACGCATAATATGAAATATAGTGAGTTCCTGTTTGAATCCATGTCTAAAAATAGCGATACCAATATACCAGCTACGTTGCTTTTGTTAAAATTTTGTTCAAGCATAGCAAAAACTAACACATAATATGATTTTTGCCAGGAATCTCTCTTGTTATTATTTTAATAATCATAAATGTTTAAAATGCTCACAAAAAATTCAATAAAACCTGGCAACATAGTATAAAACAAAGTCGCTTTCTCTGTCCTGTCTTTATATCCCTATGTCCCTTTGTATGCTTAAATCTTTAAAACTACGCAACGCATTTTGATGCGGTTTTTTTAAATAGATAGAGTGATTCAAGAGGAAGGTTTTAGTATATAATTTATTAGGTTTTAGACAAAGCGGACGAAGCCGCAGGCGGTAAGCTAGTTTTAGTATATAGTAAATACGTAGCCTTAAAACAAAGTAAGAAACATAAACCTATTCGAGATTGACAATTTTTACCTTTATTTTCTAAAATAGCGTTATTATTTTGTCTCTGTCAAAGGGATTGGGGATCAGTGAGCCGAAACCAGAGAATTGTAACTTAAGTAGGTATTCTTTGAAAGGGTCTTACAGAATTTGAGAGGAATAGATAAAAATAATGGTAATTTGTATTTGAAACAAATAAATTCATATGTTAGAATTATAAACATAGATAGAGATTAATAATATAATTAACTATCTATATAATTATATAAAAATTAAACCCGTTTCGCGTTGTCGCAGCATCACGTGTGAACTGGTGGACCGATTTCGATAATTCTATTTTATTATATTCCTTGAAGTAAGTACGCGGATGGTTCTTATGTAGAGAAAACGTAAATATGTACCACGGGCGTAGCCGGGGCGGACCGCTAGTTTTTAATAAAATCATTCACACACCAATTTAAAGTAAAAGATACTTTAACAAAACGTTGAATTAAATTAAATAGAACTAACTATATTGTAACAATTTGTCACAATGATATCAGTTACAAAACGTCCCTTGATACATTAAGGACTAAGGTCGTTAAATTTGAAGTCGACCCAAAACACAAAATGTCTACGGGTTAATAAATTCAAAACCTACGTGAGCTTGGATAAAGGTACTTTACATAGTATAAAGAAAGAAGTAGACCGACTGCCGATCTTCAGGAGCGTAGGGTACCTAAACTCGCAAGGCGCAGGGTTGTCACTTGTCACGTCATAGTTATTAAAAAAAAATGTGTGCGTGTACTAGTGTACACACGTAAGAAGTGAAACTTCTTTATGACCTTATTTTTCAAAAAATAATTTACTATATGCAACTTTACAGAAATACGTCGAATCACGCGTGGTAAGGATAAGAAAAAGATGGCGCGTAACGGAAAAATGTCACGCGTAACGGAAAAATGTTACACTAAATTTTTTTCCAACCCCGATAAAGAAGTTTCACTTCAATAATAATCGTATAAACAAACACCGACCGCTCACAGCAAAGGCGCGGGTGCGGCACTCACGAGACCGGTCCATGAGTAGAAACCGAGCGGCGTTGTGTGCGTGCGTCAAGCTTGCGTAATGCGTACGTACATGAACTGGGGGCGTGGCCAAGCACTCCGCGTACATACAAACGAAGATAACTTACTTTTCTCTTTATACTATGTACTTTATTAATGATTTTGACAAGACGTGAGGTAGCGTTTTAGTGCTGAGATTTTAGAATGTAATCGTGGTTTATGGCATGTACTTGACGTTTGAAGGATCTTATTAGTGAATTTACGATTCCATAGCAGTAGTTTTGGCTAAGGGAATAGAATTAACGGAGGTATTTTGTATATTGAAGGACTCTTTAATAGCGTATATTCCCTATTCTATAAGAATGGATTTGCTATATAAATGTTCGAAGGAAAACCTTATCAATAGATATGAATGGGATCTGGATTTAAACAAAAATATTTATGCAAATATTTTTGTTTAAATCCAGATCCGTTATGGTATGCACCTACCTGTTATGTTATGTGAAGAAAAACTTATATAGGTAGGATTTTATCTTAAAAATTATTATCTTCCCTATAAAATGTGAAACAGATTTATATCTAATATCTGGGTATGGTATCACAAGGGACTTGATACATAAAAATATTTTAAATGATGTCTCAGCCGAATTCTTATATTTTATCTCGGAAATTTTACCTTTATCTTACGATTGTAATATAGAAAGTAATTCCCATTCTGACAAGGATCAAAAGGGCCGATTACTTCTAGCCCGTAAGAAATAGATATATGAATCAAGAAACACGTGACATCTGCTACGCAAAACTTCAATTAATTTATAGGTAGTTAATTGTACCTCTTTTTTTATTTTAATCTGCAGAATACTGTTACTTTCTTATACACGTACATAAATTACGTACGTATAAATGTATCTACATGGTTCGATATCTACATTATAAACGGTTGAAGCATTTTTCACGAAAATCTCGGCTCGATAGATTTTCGTGATTTTTCTTTTCATTGTCTGAAAATAACAAAAAAAGACTAACTAAAATGGTTGGTTATAACAGTTGTCGTTGTAATAAATTAATAATTCCAAGTTGTTACGAACTTCGGCTAGTTTATACGTAAAATACCGAAACTGAAACTCATACAAAGTAAAGGTTCATTCAGGGACACTTCTGTACATATTAAACTCTAAAATTTAATAATCTGACCTTGTGTGGTTTGCCTCTGAGGTGTTTGTATGGGATGGCTTGAATCATAAACACTGGAGAAATATAATTTAATATTGTCGTCCAACTTAATGTTATTAGTACGAAATTCTGTCTGTCTGTTTCACTTAGAAATTGATTACGGTAAACAACATCTAAAGAATTGAAATGAGGATGAATGAATTCAAAGTTCTTTTAATAAAATGTTGTAGTAAACAATGATATTTAAAATTGCTACGAATAACTAAATACTTTTATAGAATCTAAGGATCAAAACAAAAATTATAGGAGTTTACGAAATTGTAAAAGAATAGATTTAAAACATAAAAATATTTCGTTGGTAGCGATCATAAAATATTAAATAATAGATGTTTTATTTAAATTTAGTCGCCATAAACTTATTCTAAATGAATAATACATTATTTTCATTTAGTTCACAGATAAGAAACTAACAAACTCATAATTCATTTTGTTTTCGTTCAGTAAACAAGAGCACTTAGAACAATATTATGATTTAATGATGGTTATAAATCTTGCTTTAAGAATTGCTTGCTTTTTCCATAAACTTCTCGGTTACGTCGAAAAACCATCATGATAAAAACTTTATAAAACTCTTATTCCAGAGTAATTTCCCTTGATTAATTAGCTTTAGAGAACATTATTTCTAGTAAATGCTTATAAAATTATTAAAACTTTATTACAAAACTAGCTGCTCCGCAAACGAACAAACAAACAAACTCTTCAGCTTTATAATATTAGCATAGATTACGTTTCTCTATTGGAGACTACCTACACGTTTTATCCTAAATTTTATTAATAAATCAAACTTTCAACCTCAGAAGCTGTACATATTTTTTTTTTATTATCATATCTTTTTAATTTGTAAAATACTGTTTCAATATTATCATAGCTGATATTTTAATCTATTCTAAAAATATTCCACATGAAAGGAAGAATCGAAGCAAACCATCGAAAGAATTAAATAAAGTTTTGAAGTGAAAAAAATTTAGTGTAACATTTTTTCGTTACGCGTGACATTTTTCCGTTACGTGCCATCTTTTTTTCTCATCTCTACCACGCGTGATTCGAGATATTTCTATAAAGTTGCAAAATATAGTAAATTATTTTTTTGAAAAATAAGGTCATAAAGAAGTTTCACTTCTTACATGTGTACACGCACACTTTTTTTATGCGTTTTTTTTACAAACAAATGGGTTTTTCATATTATGTTTGTAAATTGTAGGTACCATTATACAATTTATTACTTAATTTTATTATTTAAACGATCAATCAATATTTTTATGCCACCAAAATGAAATACATGTCATGTTATTCGTTCCAATCAATCATTGGAATCCATATTGGGTTTTATCGAAAAACGAGGTCTTGAACGAAGATATTAAAGTAGGTAGGTACCTATACTAGTAGTGCCATTATATTTTAGTGATATCTTATAGTTTAATAGATGACCTTGCAAATTCTGCCAGGACACTCTTACGACGGGGTATAAACATTTGTTTACAACCAATTCTCAATCCTATATAATATACCTATATACGATTTATTCGTAAAAATTGTTCAAGCTTTTTACATCTTATAAATGAATAATAATGCCTCATTGAAAATCTATAATATAAAAATGAATCCCAAAATGTGTTGGTAAGCGCATAACTTGAGAACGGCTTAACCGATTTCGTTAATTCTTTTTTATAATATTCCTTGAAGTTCGAGGATGGTTCTTATGTAGAGAAAACGTGAATATGTACCACGGGCGAAACCGGAGCGGACCGCTAGTGTGAAATAAAAATATATACCTATTTCGGATGTCGCAACATCCGATAATTGTCTAAGTTAAACGAAATTTATATTATCCAAACAAAAGAGCAGATGTGTAGCGTGTTGTAAATCTTAGAGCAAAAACGCTCCTTTCTATACTACAAAAAAGTACTCAATAAAAAAACTTAAGTGTGAAGTCGAGTCAAAGCTACAAGCAATCATATCACCACAGCTTATGAGTTATGAAACAGTGAGAATCCTGTCGTGCCTCCTTTTTTCATTTCGCATGAATCTTTCATCTGGTATGGTTTAACAAGCTCTAGGTATCAGAGTGGTGTTAAAATGCTGCTGTTCTTGTTTAAATACGAATTTTTGTAAAGTAAAACATGTATGCATGTAAACATGTGTGTATTTATCGGCTTTTTTAAAGGAAAATTAGATGTAGAGCAAATGTAAATCGTGTGATAGAGTTGTTTATATTTTTAATTCGGTACATTATTTATTGTTTAGCTATATTTAAATCGTCATCTACGTTCTTATACAGACGAGGTAAGTTAATAAGTTTAATTTTCCTGATATCCGATCTTATTCTTATTTCTAAACACTATTAAATAGTATACAAAATTTAATTTGGCTTATTATATTTACGTATATTTATTGAATATAGCGCCTCATAAAACAATGAAAACGTCTACCACCGCTCAATCTCCATAATATTCAAGAATTCATTACCAAATTATTTAAACTATAGTATAAATCACCAAATTAAATAGTTATCTGCAACTAAGACTTTCCTCGCATTTTTCTAAAGCATTTGCCATTTCATAAAAAGCGCGATTTTAGTCACCCCAACTAAACCAGGGCGGGGAATACTAAAACGTCCTTATCTTGAGCGGTCGAAGCCTAAGCACTCCACCTTACATTTATTCGCACACCAATTTGCGTAATGGTTCTATGAATATTTACTTTTTTGTGAAATCGTGACTCGCAAGTTTAAAAAGAGACGTTTTTATGATATCGCTTAAAAATACTGACGCGTAGAATTCGCATGAAATTATTAGATGAAGGCGAGTGGAAAAACGAGGAAAATATTTTGAATTCTAGATGCTTTGAAAGAGATAACATTTTTTTTTTTCATTTAAATAATAATACCTCAACGGCACGGAATCTTGGCCACTTACAAATTTGCCGATAAAAAAAGTTTGGAAGTGTTTTTCACGATTTTTTTTGTATGCAGATATGTTAACATATTATTTGTTTAATTTTATGGTAAGAAATCATTGAGTTTGAGAATAATCTTTTACCACTTTTGAAGAGTTATTCGAAATTTGTGATTTGTGCGGTTAAGCCGAAGTTACGAATTGTTCGTTTTAAACTTTTTTCGATATCTTTTATGCCGTTTAAGTTATTGTTATTGTTGTACTGTAGTCAATGATCATAACAAACAATTAAAAATGCCATTAACATCTGAACAACCTACTCAGGCCATCACAATGTTAGACCAATGACTGCCGCAACGTAAAGTACCTAATGTACAGTACGTACCTCGTTCAGCGATGCACTATGCATGGAGAAGATACCAGGAGACTGGCAGCCACATGTGCAGACCAGGAAATGAAGGTGTGAGGTGCACATCAGCTCGAGAAGACCCGTTTATTGTTCGAGAGATACTCAGAAATGGCTTTCTGACAGTTTTTAGGATACGCCACCGGCTCTAAAACACCAGGATAATAAATGTGAGTGAGCAATCGGTGAGAAGACTAATGAAAGAAGTTAATTTGAAGGTTTTCAGACCAGCACGCCGTCCAGAACTCCTCAGACATCACAGAGAAGCACGTCTTCGTTTTGCACGAGAACATGAAAACTGGACCCACAGCCAGTGCGCTCGTGAGGTGTTCACAGATGGCTGCTAAGGCACTTTACGAGCTTCTGATAGCCAACAGTCAGTATAGAGGAGACGAGAAGAGAGGTTTTCACACATCACCACACTCAAAATGCGATTTTTCATGGAGGGTCAATAATGGTATGGGGAGGTATAAGTTTCGATGCTCGCACGGAGTTATTTATCGTAGATAATGGCTTAAATTTGATCAGGTACATCGAGGAAATTCTCCAGGAACATTTTCAGCCCTATTACAGGTTTATCAGTGAAGAAAATTTGCTACTTATACACTATAACGCACGTCCGCGTGTCGTACGATACGTATAAGAGTACCTTCAAGAGGTTATTATTGAAAAATTGGAGTGGCCAGCTCGTAGCCCGGATCTTAATCCAATAGAACACATCTGGGACATGCTTAAAAGAAACATAAAGTTCGATTCCAACCCAGCACTAATGTTAGATGAGCTTAGAAATACAGCTGGGGCCGTTTGGTACACTATAGCTCAAGTGGTCTCCAAAAATGTCTTCTAGAGTATGCCAGACTGGATGCAAACAGTGTTTAAGGCAAGAGAAGGAAACACCCTTTATTAAAAAGTTCAATTTTTTTTATGGAAACGTTCTTTCTAATTTTTTAGCATTTTTTAAGAAATCATTTAAATTTCACAGGAAAAGCGTAAATTCTTGTTTAATTCATATCTACTCGGTAGTACTTCTTATTAACTTCCAATTATTACTAAAAGTTAGTAAAAACATTAAAGTAACTAGTTTTGATTAAATTTTTATTGAATTTTGTAGTAGAAAAGAAATAGTGTTATTTTACGCAAAAATTTGCAGTGGCCAAGATTCCGTGCCGGTGAGTGTATAATTTACTATAATCAAACACATTTAAATAGTTTTCACGCTATTGAAATGTGATAGATTATAATCTGGGTATATTTTGGAAAGCTTTGAGAATTTTTAAGATTTTAATCGCTGTCAAAAAAATGTTCCATTCTCCCTTAAAAATCTAAAGTATTTATATTCTCTTTTTTTATCAATAACAAATTCCAGTAGTATTCTGTAACTGAAAAAACCAATAACATAATATGCTAGGATCAAAAACATAAACCACCATTTAGCGCATAAAAAATGCAAAGCTTACAGTGCTCATAAACATCCCATTCTAGCGCAGTTATGTTAAAAAATCCTGAAAATAACTCCGTAGTAAACTTCGCTCTGCACTAAACCATAGTATATAGAAAACGGACAGTACGGAAACTACGTTTAAAACGTTTGAAACGGCTCAATCACATGCACATTGGAGAGATTCGTTAGCACTTAGCAGTCTTCGCGGTCAGTCTGAAGCTAAGCGAATATAATACCCTAATATCAGAACTAAGTGTTTAAAGAACGCACGAAACGACGTCTAACCACGTATCACGTGAAGGTTACGCCATAATGATGTGGAAAAAATTTACAAAGTAACAACCCTATTACTTGTTGCTTGGGTATTTATTTTATCAAAAAAGCGTTACCTTACTGTATTCTATTTACTATGCAGCAAGCTTAAAATGCTTATCCCAAACCACAGATACTTGAAACTGAACAATTTAACCTGAGCGGCCTGACCCCAGTGGTCGGGAAAAAAGATAAATTCACACTCAAATTGAGCTGATGTTGTCACGTTCGGAACTTTGACTGCGGCTGACCTTTGGTACAGTTTGGTATTTTTTGTTGTTTTGTAAGCTATTGCGTTTTTTTGCGATAAAATAGGTATCGGCCTGGAAGAAATAACTTTTAAGTGATAAGTTCACCTTTTGTACTTTACCTCGGTACAATAAATGGCTAAATAAATAATGTCAGGAAAATTAATTGTGGTTTAAATTAAAAGGAAACAATGTTTTTAATAATTATAAAAAGCTTAAACAATTTGCGATTATGTATATTTTTATAATTACGGTTACCTATCACTATCTCAACTAAGATGAATAATAATAATATAACTACATCTCTGATGATTGAGAGCATATTGTAGTCGGGTAAAACCTAATGAAGTTAAAAAAAATAATTTTCAATACCTACATTAATAATAATCATTAGGAATTAATTAATAAAAAAAGCTTAAAAAATTTCACAGTATTTGTGTAAATTTTGCAAAAGCTTAATCTAAAACCAACCAAAAACCGCTGCGACAATCATGTCTTTGAATTGTACAATTTAACCTCTCATTTTTGCATTTCCTTTCATTTTCTTTATTTCACAAGAACAAGTGATCCGATTTTCATCAAACATAACTGAGACTGACTCTGATTAAAGCTTCTCGTAAAAAGAAACAATCTCTCTTCAAAGCAAAAAGATTTTAACCTTTTCACAACAAATAACAGTATTTATAAAAGTACTAGAGGTCCGCCCCGGCTTCGCCCGTGGTACATATTTCGCAATAAAAGGTAGCCTATGTCCTTTCTCGGGTATCAAAATATCTCCATACCAAATTTCATGCAAATTGGTTCAGTAGTTTAGGCGTGATTGAGTAACAGACAGACAGACAGAGTTACTTTCGCATCTATGATATTAGTATGGATAAGTACATCTTATAGCATTTATGTAACGTTGAATGAATGAATGAATGATAAGCAAATTTCGGTTAATAATAGCTCCCCTAATCGAATTTTGGCCAAGATGATTAAACTCGTTTTGAGACTAGCAACTGCGTATAAGAAATACCTACCACTTTTACTTTCATTCCATCTATACTTTTAAGGAACAAACCATTGCTAGAATAATAATATTATAATGTCATAATAAATAATTGTTTGTATAAAAAAACTTATTGTAAGTACCTACATAACATATTTTTGTGAAGGAATTCAATTATTACTGGTCTCCAAACTCAATCAACAACGTTTAGTTTCTTTATTATTGAAATAAATAAATAAAATAAAAATCTCATATTTACGCAAAGTAATACTACAAAATCCGACCAAGTGCGAGTCGGACTCGCGCTTAAAGGGTTCCGTACTTTGGGGGCCCCCCCTCAATATTTTACTTTTTTAATTTTTAGTATTTGCTGTTATAGCGGCAACGGAAATACATCATTTGTGAAAATTTCAGCTTTCTAGCTATCACGGTTTATGAGATACAGCCTGGAGACAGACAGACAACGAAGTCTCAGTAATAGGGTCCCGTTTTACTCTTGGGTACGGAACCCTAAAAAGCATCAGTTGAAAAAGACGTCATTATTATATTTAAAAACGATTAACAAAAGACATTGATCATCTTAACGAAAATGTTAATCAGTCATTAGTCTCTCAAAGAACATTATTCCAAATAATTCATTCCGTAATTACTATCTAATTAATTATTCCCTTTTCGTCTAAAATCAAGATGTCATTCGTTAATTTAAGACGGAAGCCTTGAAGATTAATATTCCAAGAATTCTCTTAGATTACCTCTGTTTTCGTTGAGTAATACTTATTTGTCCAATGGCATTGATTAAATAATTAATTAATACTGAACTGAAACAATACAGTATTTCAGAATTATAATAATAGATGCTAATCTATAAATAGCTATATAGTTTACTAGCTTTTTGCCCGCGTCTTCGCACGCGTTTTCAAAGGAAAACCCGCATATTTCCCGTTCCCGTGGGATTTCCGTTATAAAACAAGTTACCCTCTAGGTATATGTGTGCTAAATTTAATTATAATCGGTTCAGTAGTTTATGCGTGAAAACCATACAAACCTTTCCTCTTTATAATATTAGTATAGATATAGCTTGAAGAGTTTGATTAGGTATTTGTTTGAACGCGCTAATCTCAGGTCCGATTTGAAAAATTATTTCGGTGTTAGATAGCCCATTTATCGAGGACGGGTATATTATATTATCATCACGTTAAAAGAGATAGGAGCGCAGCAATGCGGGTAAAACTGCGGGGCACAGCAGCTAGTATTAGATATTTTGATTCGTGATAAAAGAATGCATGATTAAATCATGCTAAGTCGTATTCGACAAACTTTATTAAACTTAGCTACATCAAGGATATATTCAATTGAACCCTTTTGAATCAAATATTAAATATAATACTTAGTATTATCTCTACTTCACATGCCCATACGAATTATTACAAGATGAAAATCGTAATTTACAACAAAGCCGGTTCACTGAGCCGCATTGAATATGACCCACATTCATGTGTACCGACCTCTATCGGCTTGTACATAACTTATCAACCTTCGTGTTTATTTACTATTTTGTTTACTGCAATATGAATCCTGAATTGCTGTTAAAGTTAAACCATGAATAAAAAAAACTACAACATCTAGAGCACCTACGATTGCAAGCCGAAGTAACAAAGTCTTCAAGGTTTCTTTTAGGCAGATTTCTAGTAGACTCTAACTAAAAATTTTGCGCTGTATTATTTTCTAATAATTATATGTATAATCTAATCTCTAAATGAGCTTTGAAGACAGCCAGATTGGTTAGGTAGTAGGTAGGACTGGTATAGGTAAACTTTGCAACTTCTACTCTCTTATATTTACAACAAAGCTTTGAAGATCTCAAACAACCACTACATCCATGTATTTATTAAACTATTGCATAGCTTCTATCGCGGGCCTTGAGCGCGGGGACCGAATCCAGAAATTCCGTAACGAAAAACCTCACGCTCCCCACTTCGACCGCGGCAGCCCCCAGTGCCACACGTCATTTTTTCTTTACTTAAGCGTCTAGTTCTAACTCAAACATGTCTCAACGAACTTGGCAAAATTTAAAAGCTTTTGAATCGTCATATTATTCATTCGATGCTATCAGAGTTGACTCTGTAATTGGACTCTAAAAGGGTTGGACTATATCATATTCAATTTATCTGCACACAAACATTGCTTTCCGGCGTTAGTCCTTATTTAGAAGATCAATTTTGTTACTACTTGTATTACAAACGAAATAGGTATAGATGTTTATTGCAAATTCACACAAAAACGCTCCATAATATACGGAAAATGGATTGAAAATTTCACCGGTTTTTAAGCTATATTGCATATGCTATTGCTATTGCATAGCTTCTATCGCAGGCCTTGAGCGTGGGGACCGAATCGAGAAATTCCGTAACGAAAAAACCTCACGCTGGCTCGGAGGTGTGGCTTGAAGGCATGCTATGCAATAGCTTTACCGCGGCAGTCCCCGAGTGCCACACGTCGATCTTTTTTTTATTAATTTATTCATTTACAAATGAATACTATTCTCTCATATTATTTTTCAAACCTATTACCTATCTATATTATTATAGCACATAGTTCTAAAGATTAGCACGTTCAAACAAACGTCCGTAGAGCGCAATTTACCGAGATTCCTGCTAAGCCAAGCTTCTGATAACAGGGTGAGAAATTGAAGGAGTGATCCTTATATAGTACCTACGTATGACGTCACAACTTACACGTTAAGAAAGGAAAGGGAAAAAGTAGTGTGGCTCTTTATGAAGAAGTAAAAGAAACCTTTAAATTTTAATCAAGTAAATTGTTTATAAATATAGGTGAAAGTACAAAGTAATAAAGATACAAAAGCAATAATTTATTAATTATAAAATAGGTTATTAATTGTTTCAAATAGAACGCTACATTTTCCATTTATCCATCTAATTATACATTTAACAGAAAACAATATTTTATAACTTTTGATTTGAAGAAACATTCATTAGCGCCATTAAGTCACATACTTAGTCTAATATCTAAATACATACACCAAGCCTAAACCAACATTAGCTTGAACAAACAGAGCCTGTAATTGGTTTGATAATTGGCTAAGTGTTGTGCCTTTGTGACAGCGTGGTTTAGATAACGCAAACTTATAAGCTTGTAGATGGCTCGTAGATCATACATAGCTAAACAGTAAACATGCTTGGATACATTCATTTCATTGTCTACAGTATCAAATGTATTGAAGTTAATATGTAGTTAAAAAAAAATGTTGTGTGGTTTTATGAAACCACGGTAAAAGTGAAACTTTTTTTCACACTATAGACATTTAACTAAAAATTATCGTATTGGTACGATAATTATCGTACGTATCGTGCGTCACGCGACATGCGCTACACAGACCAAAAAGTTTGAGACGATGTAATAAAAGTTTCACTTTGAATGTGTGCGTGTACTAGTGTACACACGTAAGAAGTGAAACTTCTTTATGACCTTATTTTTCAAAAAAAAATTTACTATATGCAACTTTACAGAAATACGCCGAATCACGCGTGGTAGGGATAAGAAAAGATGGCGCGTAACGAAAAAATGTTACACTAAATTTTTTCCAACCCCGATAAAGAAGTTTCACTTCAAAAATTAAATAAAACGTAAGTTCTTTAGTTTTTCCTCGTTTTTGTGGCTCTGGCCAATAGAGATTAAAAAGTACAAGAAATTCGTTCGTTCCCAATTTCTTGTACTTTTTAAATAAATTTAAAACAAAAATATGAAATTTGCCTTTCAATCTTCGAATCAACATCGCTTACTTCATTTATAACATCTCAAAGTAAACATATTTCAACAGTCCATTATGCTCTCAACTATTTCAGTTAATCGTCATGCTCTTCACAATGGGCAGCGTTGGCCCAACAAATGATCGTCGATGTTTGCCCCCATTACGGCGATTATGAATAAACATCTACAATGACGGCTGATCATTATCTTAATTGCCTCTATTCGCCCAATGCTGCCCATTGTGAAGAGGGCCCATCTTCCGATTCACAAATGATAAATGTATTTATAGATGATGGTTTAATTTCCTGTTATAACATCTTGAAGACAATACGGCGATTGGATACATAGGACCTACACTCGACTTTGTTGTTAGAGAAAACAATGAAACTCTGAGAAATTTGCCCCAATGTTAAGGGTAAATTGTAAAGATAGATTTCTCGTTATGATGGTTTGCAAATCAAGAATAAAAGACATACTCAGGCATTCAACTCAATAATTTCTGTATTTAATAAAACATAAATCATATAACTAATGAGTAAAGTATTAATGATACAAATCTTATACATTTAAATGGACTTTTTCCTAGAGAAATAATATTATTATGTTGAATCAACATCTGTAGTGAACGCAGCATGCTATAAATATTTATTGAAATTGTTGCTTACGAAAAAAAGAAACACATTTTATCACATTCTACGCAAATGAACCTAGTAGGTACATACGTAGCGGAATGTGTGAACACAGATTGCTTAAAAACAAAACCTTTGATACACTTATGTAAATAAATCACTTTGTTTTTAAAACATAAATGTCAATGCAGATAACATAATATGAATAATATGTATTTTTACAAATATTATACTTGAACATTAAATTTATACGCAAATGCGGTAATTCTGTATTCAAATATTTGTATAATCCCTTTTATTTTGTTACGTAGGTAAATATATAAATAATATAATACGTATGGTTATAATAATTTTGAGATAATACAGGGCTGGTTACAATTATACAGAATATACTCGCTGCAAAGTGTGCGAAACGTCGGGATAATATCATAATGAATAAATCACGTTTAAAACCCGTTAAAATCTAAACGATTTACGAAACGTTACGTTATGAAATAAATTTAACAATGTTTTATAGCATTCTATAGATCACAGTATATTAAGAAGACATGGAAGACAACGCTTTATTGACCAGCTAAGTAATTAATTGTGTAGATTTTAAATGAAAATCTCGAAGCATTCATCTATCCTCATAAATAAAAACAAAATAATACAATATATTATGAAGATAATAAGCTTTTAATCTCCAAAATAACTCACCATCTTTCCTATCAAAACACCCACGTGATTTATATCCATACCAAAAATACTTAAAAACTTTGATAAACTTTTATATAAGGTTACAGGAGATGTTTAAAAATAGAGTTTAAATCTTTTCATC
This sequence comes from Colias croceus, assembly GCF_905220415.1. Taxonomy (NCBI): domain Eukaryota; kingdom Metazoa; phylum Arthropoda; class Insecta; order Lepidoptera; family Pieridae; genus Colias; species Colias croceus. Next base: position 10,574,315 of record NC_059542.1, on the reverse strand, counting down.
TCGAAAAACATCATTTTTCATGCAAGATGTTGGCAGTTATAAATCCTTGAGCTTACTCAAGATTCGCAAAGTTTATTCTGTTTATGATTTAAGCTTGATATTCATATCTACAATCCTGACTAAAATTGTAATTAATATCGTAAATGCGAAAATATGTTTTTCGTTTTTTGTACGAGCAAAAAGAGTATAACAAAGAAATATAGGTACGTAATATGCTGTCAGTGATATGCTGTTTAGTACCTACCTTATATAACTGGATGGAATCCTGAAGTTAAACAGTTTGTGATTAATTGGAGAGAAAATAGATTATGCTTCTCTTATTTTATAAGCTTAGTATATAAAATCCCTGTTCATTTATTGTTATTTTTATCTATTAGGTTGTTTATAATTCAAATAAATACCTCATGTCTAACAGGCCTAACAAACCAATTTTTTAACGCAACAGCCGCTTGAAAATTCAATTTTCAAATGGGTTTTGTCTAGATTCTATTTACATTTAAACGTTGAAAATAATCTCTCTAGCTCTCTAAAAAGCTAAATTTTCCAAAGAAAATTTCGCTTTCCCAAGACATAAACACGTATTTTTATTCGGATTTATTCAAATATAATTTCAAACACTTTTAAATAAAACGTTTTATAAATCAGTCAAAAGATATAAAACTAAAATAAAACTACTAAGAGTACATTTTTATTCACATGGAATTTTTCTTCGTTCGTTATTTTATTTCTGTTTCTAATGTTTCATTATTTACTTTATTTTGATAATTGGTACAGATTCTATATTATTTTTCATATTATTTATTTACGCTTTGTTTTATTATACTATGGTTACTAAGTTATTAAGATTGACTGCTATTTCACGGGTTCAATTCCTAGTTAAAGTCAACACACATTTTCTTTTGAAGTTAATTTTACAATAAAAAGTATACCAGTAATCTAAAGCTTAGAATAAGCACAGATATTTGAATTCGAATAAGTTCCAACCTCGCAATATATTGCAATCGTGTTTGACTTAGATATACTGGTTTGTAGTTTATCAATACATCGAGAAACTCAAAGTTTCATACAACAATGCATGTAAAGCAATAATAACAATAATATAAATCCTTCCGTAGATTTTAATTATATCAAATCAAATGCAACGTAACAAAATGATCGTATTAATTACAATAAGTCATTTATTTCCATTTCATTCAAATAAAGGAGATGCTATTGTAATTTAAAGTAAAGTAAAGTAAAAAAATGTTGTGTGGTTTTATGAAACCACGGTAAAAGTTTTTTTTTTTTTTTTTTTTTTTAACCTAAAATAATGAACCTAAGGTATCATTATTGAAAATTACGATCTAGCCTTTTACTATAGGCTAATGAGTAATATAAATCTAACTTAATTTGCTAGGTATAGTATGTCTAAGAATGTGTCCATTAACACTTTTCTTAATGTCTCTATTTAAGGCGAAGACACTTTGTTCATGTGTTCTTTATGAATAGCACTCACTATATTACACTGACACTTCACTAAACTAACTCAAAAGGTTTTGTCCTTTTCAGTCTTCTCACTATGTCCGTGTTGTCAAGGAGCTGGATAGCCTCGACGTTCACATGATGGTGAAGTCTGCGTTCGTGAGCTTCGGCGTTCTTTTTAATTATGTCCGTGACGAGATCTACTTTAAGGTCCCGATGTAGGTCGTCATTTCTAATGTACCAAGGAGCATTCACGATCTCTCTCAGTACTTTATTTTGGAATCGTTGTATGATAGTGATATTGCTTTGTTTGGTACAGCCCCAAAGCTGACTACCATAAGTCCACAAAGGCATAAGGACTTGTTTATACAAGAGTAACTTGTTTTGCTTTGAGAGTGAAGAATGCTTGCCAATTAGCCAGTACATAGCTTTATAGCGAAGCTCTAGCTCCTCGCGTTTCTTTTTGACATGAGCCTTCCAGCGAAGCTTTGCGTCTAGAGTCATACCCAGATATTTAGCTGTATTTTGATAAGGTATTACATGATTATTTATGTATACCGGATGATAATTTGGCTTTTTGTTTGTGAAGTCTATGTGAATAGATTTAGACTCATTGAGTTTTACTCTCCATTTTTTCGTCCAGTCAAAGATCGTATTAACAGCTGTCTGAACTTTTTCTACTGCTTCTTCATGAGTGTCACCTGTAGCCATTATAGCTGTGTCATCCGCAAATGTTGCAATGGTGTTGTTTTCTAACTCAGGAATATCGCAAGTGTACAACAAGTACAAAATAGGACCCAGGACACTTCCTTGCGGTACTCCAGCTTTTATAGGCTTAAGCTCTGAATATGCATCATCTTGCCTTACTCTAAACATACGTTGTGATAAGTAAGACTCTAAGATGTCAGCAAACTGTTTTGGGAGCATATTTCTTAGTTTGTATATAAGCCCTTCGTGCCATACTTTATCAAATGCTTGCGCCACATCCAAAAATACCGTGGAGCAAACTTTTCTTTCTTCTAGAGCCTTTTCAATTATATTGGTTATCCTATGTACTTGGTCTATTGTAGAATGGCGTTCTCTGAATCCAAATTGGTACTCAGGAATTAAGTTTCTTTCCTCGATTATGGGTTTTAACCGTTTCAAGAATAGTTTTTCAAATAATTTTGACATGATCGGCAGCAGAGAGATCGGCCGGTATGAAGTAGTCTCATGTGGCGGTTTACCAGGTTTTGGTATCATTATTACTTCGGCTATTTTCCACACATCAGGCACACACTTAAGCCTAAAGGTAGCATTAATGATTGTAGTTAGTTTGACAATAGCCTTCCGCGGAAGGTTTCTAAGGATTTCTCCAGTAATGAGATCATAGCCAGGTGTTTTCTTTCGGCTAAGTCGTTTAATTTCACTGGATACTTCTCTTGGAGTGACTAGTCTTATTTCTAGCTCATCATTTACTGTTTCTTCTACTAAAGCGAAGTGTTCATTCTCTTCATTGGGTTTGAAAATTTGCTCCAGATGTTGTGCAAATCTTGCTGCTTTTTGCTCGTTGCTGATTGCCCACTTCCCATTCACATCTTTAATTGGTGGGATATGCGTCATTGGTTTTTTTGAACTTTTTGTGGTTTTCCAAAGGGAGTAATCTGTTGTACGATCACTAGTTAGATGACTAAGGAAGATATCCATTGATTCATCTTGAAACTTTTGAATTGTTCTTTTCAGTTTTTTAGTAAGATTATTAAGGACTGTTTTATCATGTGGAAATCTCGTATGATGCCATATCTGTCTTTGTTGTCTTTTTTTGGCTATAAGATTTGTTATTTCTGGCGGATAATTATTGGATCTTTTGCTTTTTCTAACAGTAGGTGTATTATTCCAAGCGCTTTTCTGTATATCGACAATAAATTTTCTGATTTCATGCTCCAGATCTTCTTGGCATTTTAAAGGAATTTGTAATTCTATCACAGATTCCAAGTCCTTTTTGAAGCTTTCCCAATTAGTATATTTATTTACTAAAGTAGGATGGCTTTCCCTCATTATTATGCTCTCACTTATAGTTAGTATGATAGGCGAGTGGTCTGAGCTCATGTCATAACCTTCCTCAATGTGAAGAAAATTTTGTGATATATTTTTATAAATAAAAAAGTCAATTAAGTCTGGTTTTTTCTGTCGGTCGGTTGGCCAATAGGTTGGTTTCCCCGTCGATAAAGTTTTACACTGTGTATCTCTAATAGCACATAGTAACTCTCTTCCTTTGGTTGTGGTCAGTCTTGAACCCCAGTATACATTTTTAGCATTAAAATCACCTCCTAATATAAATCTGTTTCCAAGATCGTGTAGAAGGCTTTTGTAATGATCTGCTTTCAAGGAATACCTTGGTGGACAGTAAATGGATGAAATGGTTATAGGACAATGCTTAGTTTTTACACTGACCGCCACTGCTTGTATTTCTTCTTTTTCGTATTTATTTACTTGATAATGGTAGATGTTCTCCTTTATAATGACAGCACTTCCTCCTCTTGATGTATTATGGGGATGTAGCGCGTGATAAACTTTGTAGCCTTTGATTTCTACGTGGGATTCTTTGTTGAAGTGTGTCTCTGAGATGAGACATACATCAATGTTTTCTATGTCTAGGACTGCTGTTAGTTCGTTCTGATGTTTTAGCAGTCCATTTGCATTCCATGCCATAATTTTTAATGTGTTCGACATTTTTATTGTTTATATTTGGAAGCTCCTTTATTGCTTTCCTCAAGTTTTTTAAGCCTCTCATCAAACGAGGTTAAAAGCTTTAAGATGGTATTCATTTTTTCATCCATAAGTTGGTTTAGTGGCTTATTGTGTGACTGTGAGGATGTTTGTGGCTGCGCTCCTCGTGTCACGGATGCATACGAAAGTTCTTTTGTTGTTGTAAGTTTGCTGACTTTAGTTACTTTTTCTTTGTTTGGAATTTGAAGATTTGGCTGCGCATTCCTTTTTATGCTTTTGTTTTTAATAATTTGAAGTTCTTTAGCCACTGTGCATCCCCTATAGTTAGCCGGATGAGGCTCTCCACAGTGAACACATTTTGGCTTCATTGTAGTTGGTTTATTGCAATCCTTTGTTAAATGCTTGCCTGTACACTTAACACATCTGGGTTCTTTTGAACAGTATTTTTGTGTGTGGCCATACGCTTGACACCTTTTGCATTGTGGTATCAGCTTAGATGTTTTCAGGGGCTGTATGTCCACCTTACAGCCTAATATAGAGTTAATTCCATATATTTTTTTTATGTCCTCATCCTTATCGAAAGAGAGCATAAACATGTTTAAGGGTTCCTTGTTCTTCCAGCTCAGTTTGTTGACCGCGTCCTGGATTTTGTATCCCTTAGATGTCAGGTCTTCAAGTATTCTAGCTGGCACATATGAGGAGTGCAGGTTTTTTGCCATTACCCTAATCGGCCTTTCTTGTTTATTTTCATAAGAATACCAAAGGCAGTTGTTCTGTAACAAATGCTTGGTAATAGCGCGATATGAGTCACCGTCGTTAGAATTTATTTTAACTTTTTCTCCATTCATCATTTTCATGATGAACGAATCTTTCATTAGATTTTCCGAAAGAAGATCATAAAACTGTTGATAGTTTTTTACGTTTTCGACAATTATGGGTGGTGGTGAAGGTTGTTTCTTAGGTTTCACATTTTCTTTGTTTGCAGTAGTTTCGTCTGCTTGATGAGATGGTGGGGACAGTGATGTGTTCAATTTCCTTTTTTTTCTACTCTTCTGTCGTACCCATTCTGTTTCCTTTGCAAGCTCTTCTTCATCCGTCTCGTACTGGACCTGCATTGGCTTCCCATTATTATCTTTTTTGTCTGGGTCTGTACTTTTTTGCCCCTGGATATAACTCAACTCTTGCTGAAGTTTTTCTATTTGACCTTTGAGGTCATGTACTAAATTCTGGAGATGTTCTCGTTGTATTTTTTCTTCACTGTAGTGTTTATATAACAGGTGTTCTGTTTCAGTTTTTAGTTTGATTGGAGATGTCGAAGCCATAATTAATTAAAAGTTATAGCTTCGCCTTAACACTTTGTTTACACAAATATGTGAGTTACTTTCGGTAACTGGGTCATCGCGGCGACCGCACGCGGCCAGACGTGACGATTTGTAGGTTGCTGCGTCAGCGCAATACCCGAGCACTAACTAGCGCCCAAACGTGAGCGACGCGACGCGACCTTTCTTAGCGGAAGTCGAAAGATCACTGATGTGTCGGTAAAAGTGAAACTTTTTTTCACACTATAGACATTTAACTAAAAATTATCGTATTTGTACGATAATTATCGTACGTATCGTACGTCACGCGACATGCGCTACACAGACCAAAAAGTTTGAGACGATGTAATAAAAGGTTCACTTTAAAATATTTATCCAAAAATCAAGCATACAATCTTGTTGAACTTGTTTGAACCAAATGTAATTTAAAAGTAAAAAGTAATTTACAAACTAAATTAAGTAAATAACGACGTTGATATTGAACTATTATTTGTATTAAATTGTAAACAATACAATATATAGAAGACAAAACGATACTCAGTCATGTGAAAAACAAAGCAGTGTCCAAAGTCCAAAACCATATAAGCAGTCTATTTTACAGTAAACCATACGAAACATGTAGGTAACCATATTCGGTCGATCACATAAATCGAAAACAAGGCAGGGTCCAAAGTCCAACAAAATAAGCTGGTCTATTTATAACAGTTTAACATTTAAATCATACAAAACATATTATCTTTAGGTAGGTAGGTCATGTAAATGAAAAACAAGCCAGGGTCCAAACTCCAAACCCAATATACTAATCTACAGTTTAACATTTAACAGTAAACCATACGAACTATATTATCATTCGGTCGGTCACAAGAATCGAAAACAAGGCAGGGTCCAAAGTCCAAACCCAATAAGCTGGTCAGCAAATAGCAATATACAACATCAACAAGACCCTCTGTTAAAGGATCGACTTAGTTCAAGAGCTTTGAAACGCAATAATAATGTTATTGGTGAACTTTATCTAAGGCTGAACAATTTGAAAGAATAGTGATTCCTGCTTCACGTAATCTATACTAATATTATAAAGCTGAAGAGTTTGTTTGTTTGTTTGAACGCGCTAATCTTAGGAACTACTGGTCCGATTTGAAAAATTATTTCGGTGTTAGATAGCCCATTTATCGAGGAAGGTTATTAGGCTATAAAATATCATCACGGTATAAGACTAACAGGAGCGGAGTAGCGGAGCGGCATAACTAGTAAACCATAAAACTATATTATAAAAATGTATCGTACTTTCAAATATCTTGACTTATAAACTTCTCTACAAATAAACTGCTCTAATTGTTGCAATTGTTTATCTTTTTGCGTGCCAAAATTTAGAAACACACAAACGTAAAACTCAGGCGAAGCCAGGGTATCTTTAATCACATTAAAGTTAATGTAGAGTATAATAATAATTTGAAATTGAACAAAAATGCCTACAAACTCGTGAACCCTGTCTTTTAAAGTACTTAAAAACTAGCAGATCCTCTTGCAATAGATAAATGAATAACCACTTGATCTCAGGTATTACCCATTCAGCCAAACTATAGTTATTCGAGAATGGCTTGGAACCACAATGGATCGAGTTAGAAGCAATCAATGCCATATAGTTACGTATGCAAACCGTCTTGAGGCAAGGCTATCAATATTTATGGACGTTGGATGGGCGGTAAAATATTGCGTGGAAATTTTCCTTTGCAGGATTCGGGGTATTTGGTAAAATATTGCGTGGAAATTTTCCTTTGCAGGATTCGGGGTATTTATAGGGAACAGGTTTATTTATGTACTTGAAAATGGTCAAAGGTTATTAAATAAGAAAAGATACGTTTAGGTGCATAAATAAATACTTTAAAATACAGAAAAAATCTTAATGTAATAAGTTCAATCTAATAAATCGAAATCTACATAGTATCTTATCGAATCACTACATAGTATAAAACAAAGTCGCTTTCTCTGTCCCTATGTCCCTTTGTATGCTTAAATATTTAAAACAACGCAACGGATTTTGATGCGTTAGATAGAGTGATTGAAGAGGAAGGTTTTAGTACTTATTATAATTTATTAGGTTTTAGACAAAGCGGGCGAAACCGCGGGTGGTAAGCTAGTTTAGTATAAAATACTTAATCAAATTTGTTCGATTCTTTAGACTCAGATATCGTAAAGTTAATGGAAATTTAAGTCTAAACCTTTGAACTCCTCATAATGCTAATAATTGCTTCGTTAGGTCTTAATAAATACTCTCAGAAAGTGCTAAACCCCAGCGGCGAAGCCTCTGCAAAACCGGCTAAGCCTTTCTGTGTTAACAAACATCAAGTTTACAAAAGTTCTCTCTTAGCACTAGAACTAATTTCTAGCTTCGAGAAGTTTCTTAATCGGCTAGACTAATTCCGGAATGAATTTTTAAATGTTAATTTGGTCATTTTGTTGGATAATTGTTTCATTATAATAATACAAGATTTCCGCCCGGGCCTCCGCCCGCGTTTTCAAAGGAAAACCCGCATAGTTCCCGTTCCCGTGGGATTTCCGGGATAAAACCTAGCCTATGTGTTAATCCCATTTATCCTCTATATGTGTGCTAAATTTCATTATAATCGCGACAGTAGTATTTGCGTGAAAGAGTAACAAACACACACATACACATCCTCACAAACTTTCGCATTTATAATATTAGTAAGGTATACTACAATCCAAAAGTAACAGACAATCATTATTATAATTATAAAATATTAATATTAAATCAATAACACGAAAATTATAATAATAAATAATAATAACAGGAATGCATTTATGAAATTGGACTCATTTATTCTGTGACGTCATTCTAATTAGTCGCCAAATCCGTTGGGAGCGTAATTGCTGTTTTGTTCAAATACAAATTGTGTACAAATGTATGATTTTATTTTATCCTTAATTAAACAATAATTTATAGCACCGTTTGTGAATTATGTTTACCGCATTTGCTGATAGCAATATAATTTAGGAATTGTTTACAATTATTTGTTTTTAATATAAAAAATAAAAAAGACGACGTGGCACTCGGGGACTGCCGCGGTAAAGCTATTGCATAGCTTGCATTCAAGCCACACCTCCGTGCCCGTCGGAGAGGGGAGCGTGAGGTTTTTTTCGTTACGGAATTTCTGGATTCGATCCCCGCGCTCAAGGCCCGCGATAGAAGCTATGCAATAGTTAAAAATGTTTTATTTATATATAATAACAATAATAAATATAATAAAAAGTTAATTTATTTGCCTTCACAACTTAAACTATTACAATGAAACAAAATATTATGTAAACGTACTGTATGTCACATTTTCGTTGTGAAGGACTAGTGTCTGAAATAGGTCTGTGAAAGACCTGTAGTACAGATCACTAGCCCCCTTGCGGATAACACTACTAAAATACATTTATAACTAAATAACAAAACATTTATAGTTAACAAGTTAATAGTTTTACAACTTATATTTAGGTCTATAGAATAAACACATAAAAATCGGTCAAGCCGTTTCAGAGTAGTTTACTTAAATTTGTATTATGAAGACGAGTCCAAGATTACTTGATTAATCACTACATAGTATAAAACAAAGTTGCTTTCTCTGTCCCTATATCCCTTTGTATGCTTAAATCTTTAAAACTACGTAACGGATTTTGATGCAGTTTCTTTTAATAGATACAGTGATTCAAGAGGAAGGTTTTACTATATAATTTATTAGGTTTTAGACAAAGCGGGCGAAGCCGCGGGCGGTAAGCTAGTTGATACTAAAATGCAAAATATTTTACAAAGAAAACCAGGTATAATTAACATGCTAATTCACATTTCAGTTAATTTCATAAAAGGAAAAAGAATGGTTTCTTTTCGTAATGAATAATTTAATCTCTGTATTTCACAAGTCCAGCTAACATAGTTGTAAAAATTGTACAAGATTTTTTAAAATAAATGGCTGGAAATTCATCACAAAAACCTTATTATTTCTACCAAATATTTCATCCCGTACACGACGAAAACATTTTATGTAAGCGTATTTCATTTGTCTCGAAAAAATGCCTGAATCCATGTTATACGCTACCAAAAGGTTCAAAGAAACTACATATTATGGTGGCAATCTTTTTTATTTTCGTATATTGTATGTGCTGAATTCCGTAGGGATTTATGTTTAAAGGAGTCTCCAAATTTGTATTTATATATCACAAATTCTTGTTCGTGATTCGTCTAAAAGCATTTTGTTACAATATTTTTAAGCTATTGCATACCTTTTATCGCGGGCATTGAGCGCGGGGACCGAATCGAGAAATTCCGTAACGAAAAAACCTCACGCTCCCCACTCCGACGGGCGGAGGTGTGGCTTGAAGGCATAGCATGCAATAGCTTTACCGCGGCAGTCCCCGAGTGCCACACGTCGTTTTTTTTTTAAATTGGCAACATCCATATTTATTATCAACTGTCCGGCTGCTATTGGTCCTTTTTCGTGTTTTCACTTCATAAGAAACTTTCTTTGTCTCAATAAAAGCGTTAAAAAGAAATAAGAAGATTAATTATTATATAGAGGTATTGATGACTCATTATATTTTTATAGATTTAACATTAGTATATAGTACTACTTATAGAATGTACATACAGGTACATTCTATAAGATTGGTCAAAGATTTAACTGCTGGCATGGTGCACTAATACATAAATAAAACATGCGAAACGAAAATAGCATTTTCAAAGAGAAAGGCGAAAAGCAGTCTAAATCGATCCTCACAATTTTAGCTGAAAACTTTAGTACGAACTAATTCGGGCGACGAGCGCTCTGCAACTTGTATTCAATTAAAGTTCTCGGATAAACAGGGTTTAGGGAAAAACCCAATGGCTGAAAATCCTATGGGATACAAGTGAAGTTAGCGAGTGTTGAAAACACGCTTGTAAAAACTTCAGTTTAAACTGTGTTTAAGCAAATTGTAGAACAAGGCCATTTAGTTACGATTAAAAGTTCCGGGTAGGGGTCAAATGCTTTATCACGGATTAATTTTACATAATTACTACCACTTACGGCTTGACTGAACTCTATGGAGTGTAGTTGGTGGCACACACAGTTTAAAAAAAGTTAGTATCCATTTTGTGTATCGAGATTATATTATATTATATTATATCCAGGAAAAACTTACATCGCGATTTTCAGACCAATTAGTTATAACCATCATTTACAAAAATCGGTTGATACTGTTTTTTCTGAGTGACGAATTTTGTACAAATCCAGGGTTTTAATAAGCCATTAACATATACAAAATCTATTTGTTTAAACCAGGCCATAATTATATTTGTTGACGATCGTTGATTGTTTTAAACCAAACTTGATTTGCATATATTTCAAGTTTTATTAATAAATTATCATGCAAATTTTATTTTACTATCTTTGAACAGTTAACCATACGAACACACAAGGCAATCAATAAAACACGATACATGTTGAATTTGATATAATTATTAATTTATAAAGAAAAGAAAAAATTGAATAACGATGCGGGATTCGAACCCGCGTCCTTCACGCCAATCCGGGGCGGACGCTTGAACAATTCAGCGTCACGTTTATAAATGTATAAACACAATACATTTCAAATTAAATCTTTATTTCACCAGAATTATAGTGAAATTACACCTAAAACCGCGGTAAAAGCATCTGCTTTAATCATTTTTAATTAGTGCAAACCGCGGAAAGTTCTGAAAGGACTCATTTTAATTAGTTGGAACAGTTCCCCGGTTATTGCTTTACTAACTGTGCCCCACGGTTTTCCCTCAGTGCATCGCTACTGTTATGTTGGTCTTAGCTTTAGCCTATAGCCTTCCTCGATTAATGGGCTATCTAAAATTGAAATAATTTTTCAAATCGGACCAGTAGTTCCTGAGATTAGCGCGTTCTAACAAACTACAAGCTTTATAATATTAAGTATAGATTTGGCGTTGAAACGGATTGAATTTTATTACCATTGATAAGCCATTGATAGTATCTTGTTCACTTTCATATTTTAGTATCTTCGAAAAGTTGAAGGTGTATTGATGCTCGTTCACTCCTATTTCCTGTGAATTAAGTTCATTATGTAATTAAATTTTAAATTGTAGACTTGTAAAGTGATCCTGAAAGATTTTCTACGTAGATGTTACTTTAGAGACTGATTAAATTACAATGTGAATTTAGACGGTACAAGCGCAAGAAAAAATAAAAACAAACTGAAATAAATGTCTTACCAAAGAACACACTTACCACATTTGTCCTTCAACTGAATGCCAAACTCTCTCTGTAATCAAAATTCATTTAACGAACAACAAAAATAATATAATTAGATAAAATTGTTAAAAGGTCGTGACAAAAATTGCTTTCATTAAAACCTTCGTTCTAGAGATTTTGTTACGTCCGTTGAGTGATACGTATTATTATGAATAAATTTCATAACCCCTGGCGAAGTGTTTAATCCTTTATTCCCTTATATGATAAAAATGTTAGCGTTGTTTGTATAGGATAAAAATATACGAATAACAATATCAGACTTCTTTACTTAGGAAAATAACAAGTTAGTAGACATTTTTAAATAATCACCTACTACAGAAGCGTCGAAATTTATCTTTCTTCTTTATATTTGAATGGATACAAAATAATTATGTAAATCAAACAGTTATTCAAAAATTAACCCATTTATTTTCACATAACACTGGTTTTCAAATAAAGGCTTACAGGAAAGATGTAATTTACACAAATGTTCCATAATAAAAAATATGTGAAGCCTGTATGTTCTAGACCCTAATAAATTTAAGATTATCCGGTAACGGCCATCGTTTATTATTTAATAATAAACGTTGGCCTTTATAATAATAGTTTATTATAACAAGCTATAAAATTTATTATGAAGACAGAGTTTTCCATCGGTTGGTTTGTGATTGTGTCGGTTGGTTCTAAAAAAAAACTCTACAGCGATCTTCAAACGTTGTTTTCGTATAACATCGCATTTTTATATTTATTTACGTCTATTTGTTAAGTGCGTTTAATTCTAGAATTAATTTCATTTTAAGTAAAGGCATAGAAGCAATGAACAGACGATGAAAATTTGTTATGGGCGAGTGTTGGCCACGGATAGAAAACACATAATATATTAAATATGTTATAAGAATGCTGTAAACCATGACATAAATAATCGTTTTAAGCTATTGCATAGCTTCTATCGCGGGCCTTGAGCGCGGGGACCGAATCGAGAAATTCCGTAACGAAAAAACCTCACGCTCCCCACTCCGACAGGCTCGGAGGTGTGGCTTGAAGGTATTCTATGCAATAGCTTTACCGCGGCAGTCCCCGAGTGCCACACGTCTTTTTTTTATTCCGTTTTTATTCTCTTAAATACTAACCTCTAACCCTCAAGAGAATAACAAATAACACTACAGATGAAATTCGTAGACAGAGGACTGCGATAAATTTCATGTCTTTAGCCGTAATTATTATTCCCACCACGAAGTTGTTGACAAAAATTCTGTACGTTTCAGCAAAAGGTGATTGAGCCAGCAAATCCAAATTAATGTCACTCATAACAGCCTGCGGTTACGAGCTAAACGATATTAAGTTTTTGCACTCCATGTCACGGTTTACGAGATTTTTGATTAAGCTTGCCCATCGTTGTGGTCGTCTTGATGGCGGGTTTATAATAAACTGTAGATTAAATTGCGTAGACCGGACGAATTATGGTATGTGTTATTATAGATTATGTTTTTTATTTTTCGACGAAAACGGAATGTCGCTTGAACCGCAGGACAGTTCTTTAGCATGACGACTTTGATATATTATGAAGTATTGAAATGTAGAGTTAAAATTGTTTCTAAAAGAGCAACTGCAAAGTTGCTCGACGGCTCTACTCTGTAGAAACTGCTTTCCGAACCCACTGTTTTTTAAGCTTAGCTTCAGCATAGCTTCTATCGCGGGCCTTGAGCGCGGGGATCAAATCGAGAAATTCCGTAACATGTATACATTCAACTATACTTCTTTACAAAGTGCTATTCGATCGTCAAAATGCATAATTAAAAAAACGACGTGTGGCCCTCGGGGACTGCCGCGGTAAAGCATGTTTGAATTAGGGTTTATGTTATAAGGATGGGGTAAGGTAACTTTAAATCTTAAATTCAATTTTAATTTTATTTGTTCTTAATATGTTATCCTTAATGATTCATAATTCACATTAAAAGATTTTGGCTTTAATAATAATATTTAAAAACTCGTAACCTTTATTATTATTTGTATGCCCAAACCGATATCGTTTAATCGCGACTACTCTTGCGTTTTTGCGGTAATTACTTACGCATGCTTATTCATTCCACATTCATTCAGAAGCTGATTATTACAGAAAAGAAAATGGATGTCTAAAGGAAACGTCTGGAGGAATCAAAAATGTCAGCTTCATAATACTTAATTCATTTATTATGATTTTAGTTACTTACGTTATGCGAAAATGAAAATCCTTTGGTTTATACTAATTATAGTATTTATTGTATTCTTTTATTGGATTTATCTAATTCGTCTGGAATATAATGTTGTATGTAAATTGATCTGAGGACAAAGTACATATTTTTAGCAATTAATACATTGGAATAAAGAAATTCCTTCACATTTCACAAATGAACCGCAAGAAAAGATCGGCAATTCCCTTGTGTAACATAAATCAGGCATGTAGGTATGTATCTTCGCTTTTTCCTAAAGTTAGCAGTGATCGATTGACTTTTTGCTCATTCTTTTTTTACACTCCAAGCTCCACACATATTATATACATATTATGTACATCAATAAAGAGGTTTATAGATAAGAGGTGAATAGGTGAATCTATACTATACTATAAATTAAAAAGCTAAAGAGTTTGTTTGTTTGTTTGTTTGAACGCACTAATCTCAGGAACTACTATTCCGATTTGAAAAATTCTATACCTATCATCACGCTATGACCAACAGGAGCGGAGCACTACGGGTAAAACCATGGGACACAGCTAGTACTAAATAGACCGTATTACATGTAAAGGTAACTAATTAAAGTTTTCAAATATGTATCCTTATCGTTTAAATGTCGAAACGAATGAAATAAATTGAAATCCTTCCATCCATTATGTTACATTATGAGTTTAATCATTAATGTTTATAATTTCATAATTTAAATGCCTAACAATATTGTTCTGTAAAATTGTTGTTCATAAAAAGTAATTTTCCCAAGATATCGTTAAGTTACCGTTTCCTAGAGACATCTTTACATAATTTAACTCCTTTACTGTGTTTACATCAAAACGCGTCTCAGAAGATGTTTAAGGACGTATTTACAAATTGACGCGCATCAATTTTAGGTATTGAGTCTTACTACTACACGTGCACGGCTCACACACACATCGAAATGCGCGAAGCGGCGAAATTATGAGTAAACTGACACGACTTGATAATTGAGCTTATTTTTATTGCTATGTTTTTTTTAACTTTACTTTGATTTGTAAAGTTTGTAACGTTGAATGGTCACAAAAGTAGATACCATTTATCTAATTTCATTGGACAGTGATTGTTTGGTAAACAAGTACTTGCCAAAGTGTACTTCGAAGACTGGTACTGGAACTCATAGACGAGTGGAGCTAGGTGTGCCGAGTTTGGGCTCGTTTTGTTAAAAAAATTATACTGCGTCCGTATAACAGGTATACCTGTTATCTATGGACGCAGTATATTTTTTTTTTAATTGTACCGATTTCGTACAAAATCGATATCTCAGGATCCTTAGGATCACAAAACAGGAAACTGTTACCAAAATTTAAAAAAGTCAACGCCATTTTGATTTTTTTTGTTATTGTACCGATTTCGTTCCAAATCGATATCTGAGGATCTCTAGGATCGCAAAACAGGAAACTGTTACAAAAATTTGAAAAAGTCAACGCCATTTTGAAATTTTCTGTTATTGTACCGATTTCGTTCAAAATCGATATCTGAGGCTCCCTGGGATCGCAAAACAGGAAACTGGTACCAAAATTTTAAAAAGTCAGCGCCATTTTGAAATTCTTTGTTATTGTACCGATTTCGTTCAAAATCGATATCTGAGGATCCTTAGGATCACAAAACAGGAAACTGTTACCAAAATTGAAAAAAAGTCAACGCCATTTTGAAATTTTCTGTTATTTTACCGATTTCGTTCAAAATCGATATCTGAGGCTCCCTGGGATCGCAAAACAGGAAACTGTTACAAAAATTTGAAAAAGTCAACGCCATTTTGAAATTTTCTGTTATTGTACCGATTTCGTTCAAAATCGATATCTGAGGCTCCCTGGGATCGCAAAACAGGAAACTGGTACCAAAATTTTAAAAAGTAAGCGCCATTTTGAAATTCTTTGTTATTGTACCGATTTCGTTCAAAATCGATATCTGAGGATCCTTAGGATCACAAAACAGGAAACTGTTACCAAAATTGAAAAAAAGTCAACGCCATTTTGAAATTTTCTGTTATTGTACCGATTTCGTTCAAAATCGATATCTGAGGCTCCCTGGGATCGCAAAACAGGAAACTGGTACCAAAATTTTAAAAAGTCAGCGCCATTTTGTAATTCTTTGTTATTGTACCGATTTCGTTCAAAATCGATATCTGAGGATCCTTAGGATCACAAAACAGGAAACTGTTACCTAAATTGAAAAAAAGACAACGTCATTTTGAAATTTTCTGTTATTGTACCGATTTCGTTCAAAATCGATATCTGAGACTCCCTGGGATCACAAAACAGGAAAATGGTACCGAAATTTAAAAAATTCGGCGCCATTTTGAAATTCTTTGTTAATTGACAGATTTCGTTCAAAATCGATACCTGAGGATCCTTAGGATCAAACTCAGCTCTGCTGGTTACGCTGGCAGAAAGATTCAACAGTTAACTGACATAGAAACTGCAAGAATTGTATATTTTGCTTCTTTACCAGCTGAATTTATTAAATTTCGGTACCATTTTCCTGTTTTGCGATCCCAGGGAGCCTCAGATATCGATTTTGAACGAAATCGGTACTATAACAGAAAATTTCAAAATGGCGTTGACTTTTTTTCAATTTTGGTAACAGTTTCCTGTTTTGTGATCCTAAGGATCCTCAGATATCGATTTTGAACGAAATCGGTACAATAACAAAGAATTTCAAAATGGCGCTGACTTTTTAAAATTTTGGTACCAGTTTCCTGTTTTGCGATCCCAGGGAGCCTCAGATATCGATTTTGAACGAAATCGGTACAATAACAGAAAATTTCAAAATGGCGTTGACTTTTTCAAATTTTTGTAACAGTTTCCTGTTTTGTGATCCTAAGGATCCTCAGATATCGATTTTGAACGAAATCGGTCAATTAACAAAGAATTTCAAAATGGCGCCGAATTTGGGTTAAATTTAAAAATGATGCAGGCGAAGCTGCCGGCAAACCTGTAGTATTTTTATAAGTCGACAAACTCAAACTCAAACTCAAACATTTATTTATTCAATTAGACTTCTTCGAGTAGCACTTTTGAAACGTCAATACATATTTTTATCATTTACCACCGATTCGGAAAGCAGTATCTATGGAGAAGAATCGGCAAGAAACTCCATAGTTGCTCTTTTAAATCATTTCAGTATTACAATTTAATTTTACAAAATATGTAAGTAACCGTACGTATACTACGACACTATATTATTACATTAATTAATAAAACATATTTTGTAAATGCACCTGCAGGTCACTCCATCAAGTCCGGAGGTAAGGTCTCAACATAACTAACAAAATGAGCCCAAACTCGGCACACCTAGCTCTAACCATCTTTTAGTTCCAGTAGCAGTCTTCGAAGTACACCTGCAGGTCACTCCATCAAGTCCGGAGGTAAGGTCTCAACATAACTAACAAAACGAGCCCAAACTCGGCATACCTAGCTCTACTCGTCTATTAGTTCCAGTAGCAGTCTTCGAACTTTCGAAGTACACATGCAGGTCACTCCATCAAGTCAGAAACTAAATATGAAATTTATAATCCCATAAGTATGAAAAACTATAAATAAAATCTTTCCTTGGTGTGCCTTGGTTGTCGGTGCAGAATGCGTCAATGATCAAGTTTATTAGGTCAAATATTTTGTATACGTACAGCGATCTTTTCGTAAACGAGGAACTGCTTACAAGCGTCACAGCGTCTACTCACAAAGGCGTCCGAGCGCCGACTAAATTACTAAAATATTTCATTACAAATTTTATCAAGATAGTGACAAATAAAATAACCCTTATTTCAATGCAATAAGTATCACGCGTTACAGCTAAATATGTGAAAAAATAAGATTTGATTTTAATTTTTTTCTCAGCCTATTTGTAACATTTTGATAGTTTTATCTAGTACCTTTTTGAGTTAGACATGTCTACTTACTTAAAATATTTTTAAATAAATCAATTTGTTTTATTAAATACAAGAAAAATGCTCGTTTATTCAGCACGATATTGTCAATTTTGTGTGAAGAGGCAACGGAAATTATTTTTTTCAATATTATAAACCAAAATTTTCGACTTAAAAATTAGTACCACTTAAAGATTAAGGAGTAATCTATTTATGGTAATTATTAGTTAAATTTGGTTTTGTACTATTTCCCCGCAAAATGCACCGAAAAACTGCTTATTTTAGTCAGATTCGTAAACGCGTCCTTAAATTTCTCATATTTTCTTCAAACTCGTTATGAAGTTTTTTTTTTTCTCTAAGATTTAAATGAATTAAGTCTCAGTGTTGAGTTTTCATTTTAATGCCTTTGATCATAATTTTGCAACAATATTTGGTATTAAATAAGCTTCGTTCAGGAAATGTATACTTAACTCCATAATACTCGGGTACCACCAGAAGGACGGTACCCGGTCTTTTGGAAGGCTTACGTGGGGACACGGATCCAACACGCAGAGGCCCTTTTGAGAGTTTTAATGTGTTATGGGACACCAGCCGCAGCCTGCCCATGACTGCACTATATAGAGATACAGCCCTGGGCAGTCCGCGGCCGATGTAGGACTATTACAGAAAATGGAAATAAATGACTGGACTATGGAAGGGGTGCTATGTGGACAGGTTACTGGATCTATAGGAACTATGGCGTCTGCCTTTCTACAACAAAGTTTGTAAAAATTTATTGGCAGACGGTGACTCGCCCTCTCACAGATGGGCCCTCTAAAAAGTCGCTGTAACTTAGCAACAAGAGGGCAACATGTCGTGAGCAGCTAAGGGTGGAGAGGCGTCCCTGGACTTTAAACGACGATCACGCGCTCCCTGAGGGTCCAGCATCACGTGCCCACTCGCCACTTACGCTTCGCATCCACCCTTCGAGCTAAAAGCTTAATATTATTAAGCTGAAGAGTTTGTTTGTTTGAACGCGCTAATCACAGGAACTACTGGTCCGTTTTGAAAAATTATTTCGGTGTTAGATAGCCCATTTATCGAGGAAGGCTACAAATATCATCACGCTAAGACCAACAGGTGCGGAGCCACGCGGGTGAAACCGCGGAGCACAGGTAGTGTACTATGTACGGAAATATTGGTTACAATTACAAATAGTTTTATACGATTAGAGAGATTTAGATACCCAAGTCCTGTATCCCCTTATACTTTCAGGACCTTATTTCAAATCATATCCAACCTCTTTTGATTATGGTACAACTATTGACTTGGTGGTTGAGTATGCAACCAAGTGTGTATGTGTGTATGTTTGTGTCCAAAAAGCATATGGCGAAGCGTATCGTTTTTATTTCATAAAATTATATTTTGGTCTTGATATTATAATATTAGGCTTAGATGAAATATACTTTTCATACGTAAGCTGATTAGATCTGTATGAAATTTGATACAAATGTAGAGTTTTTTGTTTGAACGCGCTAATCTCAGAAACTGCTGGTCCGATTTGAAAAATTCTTTCGATATTAGATAGCCCATTTAGCGAAGAAGGCTATCATCACGCTAAGACCGGGACCGGGAGCGGAGCGATACGGGTAAAACTGTGGGGCACAGCTAGTATAAAATAAAACAACGTGCTTATGTATTAATTCGTTTATTTTTCTCATTTTAACGTATTTTTTATATAATTACTTATTTAAGAACACAATTTATAAATTTCTATTAGTCGCCTGTTTTAACGTTTGTTTGTTTGTATAAATTAATTATATTTACATTATTATGCATAAGATATTTCGAGTAATAATCAAATTTTGTGATATTTAAGTGTCTTTTTAATTATTACATTTAATTTATTTTTAATATATACCTAATTACCTAGTGTACTTATTAGATAAGATAAAATACAGTATCTATAATAAATAAAAAACAACAATTACGTAAAAAAAACTGGACACAACATTTACATTACAACATTTTTAAATAAAAAATCTTTACACTACGTAAAGACAGACATACACAAATTCTACAATTTTAAATACATATTAAAATAAATAATAATAGGACACATCAAATAGAAATCACAGAAAATTTATAATCTTAATAACTATACAAAATATCAAATAAACCAAATATACAATTCAATAAGTTTATATATAATTCAATTGAATTTACACCACAAGTATAGACAAATGACAAAACGCTATACAACATAATATATCTGCCAGAAAATTAGTCAAATAATTGAATATAAAATATCGATTCCTGATACCAGAATAGCATGGAAAAAAATAATTTTCATTGGTTTTTGCACCGTTAAAAAATGTATAACTTATTTAATACATTAAAGATTCTATTCTAAACGCGTTTTTAACATTTGTCTAGGCCAGCAATTATCTAAATGTATCATACTAAAAAAATATATACCGGCCGAATTGATAACCTCCTTTTTTTGAAGTCGGTTAAAAACAAAGAATGTTTGTAACAAAACAATTGAAGTCGGTTTGTCTCCGCAGGGGCCCTACAAACCACAACCCTCTTGAATATCCATTCACTTCTATTCTTTCAACCACTAAAGCCCTTAGGGCTTAGAAGATTAACGTACAGTTGAGCTTAGAATAAAACTAAAACAATATAAAAGAAGAAAAATGTTTTATTTCGTGACGTCAGTGTTCTGTGTTTCTTGTTATTTTGTTTCTCTGGCTACAAATAGGGCAACTTTTTTTAAAATGTCAGTCGTAATTAATGAAAATATATAGTGTTTTCTGACTGTTCATGGTATATATTAAGAAATATATTTTAACATAGTAAAATTGTGTTAAACAATATGGATACATAAAAAGGGTTAGTCACATAAAAAATCTTTAAGGGCCCTTAGTAGGTGAAAACGGCAAAATGGACTGTTTTCTATGAGCTATAATTGAAAATATTGAAGTTTTGTCGCACTGAAATTTCTAATATTTATAACAGAACGTATGTGTGATGGGATGACTGTTTCCAAAACACGATTGGAAAAATTTTGCTCGATAAAAAAAAATCCTGAAGTTACCTCTAAAATATCATATAAATGCTCAATACAACTGTAATTTACGATAATAATTCGTATAAAATCACAAATACATAGATATTTACCTTCCCGATTTCTTGACTGTTTTAGATTTCGAAAATACTAAATATTTTCATTCACTTTTTGATAAAAATGTGAATGGCGCTTACGATTTTTAGTTTCGAGCACGTTGATTACATACTAAACGCGGACCCCCTCACCGCTTACCTCAGGCCCGAATAGCTGAATTTTCGCTGACCGCCTAACCCCCCTTAATTAAAATGACCAGAAAAAATCTTACGTTAATCTCCTAAGACCTTACAAAAAATTATACTAGTCTTAAAAACACCATAATAATAAATTAATAAACAATTTAAACAACAAATTAATTACATTAACCTTAAGATCCGAGCCAAAATTAATAAAATCAGTCTTCACGGATAAAAAATGGATGGAAAATCTTAATATTAAAATAATGTGCACTGAATATCTAAAGTGCATCACGTTATGTTTACAATTTTTTTTTATAAAATATTCATAAATTTTTATTACTTTATGGGTCCATGGACCCTTTCCATTTTATAAGTTTTCGTATTTTAATCGACGAAGATTAGCATTACGATTTGAAATTAGTTTTTACGTTCATTTTTGCAGTTTCGTTCCAGAAAATAGCAACACTATGCTGTTTTAAGATGAATTATTCTATAAGTTCTTAATTGCCGTAAAGTGAAGTCCCATCGCTCGTGTGTTCATAGGGAAGCGGAGCGGAGGGACCGGGCGTAAACCGGCATCGACACCGGCGCAATGGAAAAACGAAGTCCCGGTGCCGGTACCGGTCCCCGACCATGCCGTTGCCGTGCCGGTGCCGGGCTGGGTAATGGAAAAACGCCCATTGGCTTATATATTCATACGTTAACCGCTGTACCGTTTACGTCATAAATAAATGCCATTTTCCAGTTTTTTCAATTAAATGCCATTTTCCATTTTCCATTTTTTTATTTCTATTTTTAGAATTTACTTTCATAGGGCTTCTCATTCTTCCAGCCCTCTCGAAACTTAGAAATCTATTAGGAAATTAATTCGAATTTTCCTCTTACACGACCTAATAATGATTTTTCTTATACGTACGCGTTAATTGAATTAAAATAGATGAATTATTTACACTAAATGAAGTCTATTAAGTAGAACAAATACATAATTTTTATTTATAATTTAATGTGACATCTTATTATATTTTATTTAAAAGTATTGTTGTTTTCCCAGGAAATATTTCTCCTGAAATTGTGTGCAATAACGATTAAATCTAAATATTATGTAATGACTTACAATAATTTATTTGTTTAAATGTATTCTAAAATCGACATCTATTCTTTTGGTGTCCATGGTTCGCGATTGCTTATAACAAAATATACTATACACTTTCTAATAAGATTTTTATAGGTTTTTTTCCTATCATATTGTGTTTAGAATTGAGCTTTTTCATAGTTTTATACACTTAAAGTTATAATAATTTACATAATTATTTTATTACCAAATTTTCATAATATTTGTGATTCGATATATATATGTTAGCGCGTTTAATTTAAAGATAAAATTATATTTTAAAAGTAAATCAATTGATTAACTTCATTAATTATTTTAACAATAACCAATTGGATAAAAGTATTAACAATCATTTAATTATCGAGTAATAATAATATTTCATGTCGTATTCAAAATAACGATCAAAACAACACAAATAACACCTGCGCTGACTCACACTGTCACACCACTCGAATAGTTGTTTTGATATAAATAACGGTCGTCTGCAGTTGCAAGTCATTCTTGTCTTGACTTTGGTCGAGTAAAGATGTTTAAGAAATATTGTATCAGTATTTAATTACGTAATACAACCACGCTCTAACATCAGAAGCAGAGGACGAACCAGCCCTTTACTTGGAATCCTGGCAGGCTGGCACAAATTCTTCCATCATACTATGTGACATTGTGCAACTGTCACTGTCACCATCATGACAGTATACCACTGTGGACTTCAACCTTCGAAAAAATTGAATTGAATTGACTTCAAGTAGGTAAACAAGGATGAAGGAACTCGCACAATGCGTGTTTTCTTGTGTGTTGTGTGAAGTAAATTTTTGTGGTGTGGAATATTGTAACGGTAATGTAGTTCATCAATATTAATGTGATGTGCAATCCGGGCGGTTGTCCAGGATATTTGAGCCTTTAATTGTGGTAAGCGAACGACGTGCTTATGTCGCAAATAATAAGTTTTTGATCCCAGGGAATTTGAATCCAATGTGGTGTCTTCGATGGCGCCCAGTGTAAGCTATTGTGGTGGTAAATTATTATTTTTCTGTATTTTGACAATTGAAAAACGCTTCTAAGCGAAGTCCAGTTGAATAAATCAATATTTGAGTTTGAGTTCATCATGTGGATGAGATGGTGTTCTATAAGGTCAGTTTGGCCGAGCGGTTATGTTTGTGTTATAAAACATTGTGTTTTGACATCACGAGATAAATTACCGTACTCATTTCAAATGAACGTACGAGGACGTTATTGTTTTACTTTGGCCAAGCCGGATATAACTTGTGTTTTAACTTTTAATTATGTTCCAGGACTATGGTTATCACTTGAGAGATGAGATACATAAGCCGCTGTTCGCAGCTGGAAAAACTCGTTGAGCTATCGAATACTATGCTAATATCAAATCACAATAATACTCCACAATAATTGCTATGAAGCGAAAAGTACAAGCAATTGCTAAACTGCTATTGTGTCCTATGTACGTGTAAGAATAGTACCAAAGCAGAATTTAGATGACCGTGTTAGCGGTAATGGAAACTAATTATGATAATCGACTGCCACTTGTCTGTACGGGTCTTCTGTGACTTAGTCTGACAATTGGGCAGATAATAATACAAATCGACCGCCACTTGTCTGTACGGGTCTTCTGTGACTTAGTCTGACAACTGGGCAGATAATAATACAATCGAATGCCACTTGTCTGTACGGGTCTTCTGTGACTTAGTCTGACAACTGGGCACATAATAATACAATTGAATGCCATTTGTCCGTACGGGTCTTCTGTGACTTAGTCTTACAACTGGGCAGATAATAATACAATCGAATGCCACTTGTCTGTACGGGTCTTCTGTGACTTAGTCTTACAACTGGGCAGATAATAATACAATCGAATGCCATTTGTCTGCACGGATTGTTACAACCGGGCGGGAAATAATAATAACCTGATTGTCACTTGTCTGACAACTGGACAAAGAAACAAATAATTTGAATACTTAAAACAAGTCTGAATGTCACCAGCGCGTGTGATATCATTGATATTTTGAGTTTTGAATTAACGCTCAGAGCACGAGCTTTTTTCAGAATGGCCGTGTTAGCGCGTTTAATTTAAAGATAAAATTATATTTTAAAAGTAAATCAATTGATTAACTTCATTAATTATTTTAACAATAACCAATTGGATAAAAGTATTAACAATCATTTAATTATCGAGTAATAATAATATTTCATGTCGTATTCAAAATAACGATCAAAACAACACAAATAACACCTGCGCTGACTCACACTGTCACACCACTCGAATAGTTGTTTTGATATAAATAACGGTCGTCTGCAGTTGCAAGTCATTCTTGTCTTGACTTTGGTCGAGTAAAGATGTTTAAGAAATATTGTATCAGTATTTAATTACGTAATACAACCACGCTGTAACATATATATATTATTTCCTATGTTAATGAGTAAGTATTGAATTACATATATTTATTGTGGGATGATACAATATGATAATGTTTAATACTATAGTATTTTCCTATTATATTCTAAATATTAAATGTAACGAATTTCTTACATGAATAGAAAGCGAGTATGTTTTAATATTCACATAATATACTTTACGTCATAAATAATTGATTACAAAATATTTACATATTAATAAAATATTAAAAATTTACTAAAGTAATAAAATAATTATTCTATTTCTATTAATTGTTATAAATGCTTATTAAATTGTTCATTATTTTGCGAAAATATCAAGAAATATTTTGGCACATTATTTACATACATTTGGCAATTTTTGCTTGTGAAATAAAAATACAATTACATAATATTATGCATTATTTATGTAGAATACAATTAATCATAAGATTTATTATTGCGAAAATTACCAAAATTAACGTTTTCTTTGGCATATCTTACCTACATTATAAATTCACTATTTACATACATATCGATTCCGCAAACAAAATTTACAAAAATATTAAGTACAAAATAATATCTTATAATTCAATAAGTATAGTTTACATATTTTCAAATTATTATAATAAAATACAGTACTGATAAACATTAATTTAAAACAAAACTTAACAAGATAATTAAATCTTTACACGACATCAATGAACCTACAAGTGCAACACTACAACGTCTAATCCGCGAGATAGAAAGTTTAATCCTCGGGATAGAAAGTCTCATCCTCGGGATAGAAAGTATCATCCTCGATTTAGAAAGTCTCATCCTCCGTATAGAAAGTCTAATCCTCATGATAGGTGAACGCACAATACTCACTACGCGATAACCGTGTAACCTAACGCACACTACAACTAATGTCCACTCGTAGCGGCGTGTGCGCTCAGATCGCGGGGAGGAGGGGGCTCGGAGACCGCGGACGGCGCACGTTGCCGTTCCACTCCATCATATCCTCGTCTCCCTGTACACGCGCACTCGAGATACTCTCAGCATCACACTCCTCAACTTCCCAACTCTGAGATCGAGATATCATTTACGATACGAGGATATTTCCACTAGGCTGGATTAAGGATCAATATTCAATAAGGACGGTTCGGATTGGTAGGAAAGGGTTGTTTTTGTGAACAATTGACAACTATTATTATCCTGGTTCTTGGTAGTTAGAGCTTTTTGAATGATACATTAATCAGATATCAGAAAAATAAATTTCTTTACAGTAAACTTGGAAACCTTCGAAGACATTAATTTACCTATTTAATATGACTATCCCTTCTTTGCATTATATTATGTGTTAAAATTAATAGGACCAAAAGGAAGGGTCTGCTTCGAATGTCATCTAAAAAAATATTTCAAACAAGTAAAAGATTCAATAAAGCAAGGAAAGGACATTTGTAAAGAAATATAAATACATGCAGCACAGAAGGCGTAAGCATTTCAGCATAGGACAAGGCGACATAAAGGAATACCTATCCGACATAATTTATAATATCTTATAAAATAGTTTACCAATAAGAGATAACAAGGGACACGTTACACAACACAGAAAAGTTTAAACCCTAAGCACTTGAGGAAGCTGAGGAGTGATGCCAACATTGAAAAAATCATAACTTCTTGCAACCTGAACAATAAATAGAAAACGAATACATATATTGCACGAGGAAACATAAGTGGTTAAAAGTAGGACTATGAAAGGAGGGCCAAAGTCTATAGGGTGATAAGCAAACCCTACCAGGGTTTGCTTATCACCCTATAGACTAGACATCTAATACTACAATGTTCAAAGAATCAAAAGACAGCAGAATTGATTTGTCCGTAAGGCCAGTAAGCACGACCTTGAAATACCGTAGCCGATATACCTTGATTAATTTGGTAACCCACAATCCTGCCTCGCATATCAATCAATTTCAGCTGCCCTTTGTCAATGATCCCGCAAGGATTAAACGCTTCATTTATCAAAAACTACCTAGGGTATCTTTGGACAACATGGTACATTTTAAAATGGTTGATTTTATCGATGAACGCTTGATACTACATCTGCTTTATTTTTACCACATCTTCACGGAATTCCTAAAAGTTAACAAGTCTTTAGAAATTTCGTTTAGATGAAATAAAAATATCAAGAACACAAACTCTACGATGGATTGATGACGAACTCAATGATGAAAAATTTTAAGATATAACCCTTGGAATTATGGAAGCTTATCCAGTTATTTATCTAAATTCTCTAGAATCTTTTATTTGTATAAAGTCTTGTGGAATAGAAACTTAAGAAAACGAGACTTTATATAAAACTAGATAAGGTATTTGTCAGATTATCTACATATTCTTCATTGCGGTCTACAATTTTTTTCTGTGCTTAAAATTTATCTTGGTTCAGAACGGTTTTGAGAATATGTCTTATTGACATCTACGTTACGTGGCTTTTACACGCACATCCAGTTTACAATCCCATCAAAACGCTTCACAAATTCCTCAAGTTATCTACAGGGTGGATGCAGGATGGTGCAAAAAACCACGTATGAGGTGAACACTTACATATAAGAGGTAATTACCATCATCGTGTGTGGGTGCGGTGCGGGGGGCGCGGGGGGCGCCAGTGGGGGTGGGGGCGCGGGGGGCGGCTCGGGGGACGCGGCCGCTGGTGAGAACGACGATGGAGCGAGCGGGGATTGTGCTGCAAATAAATGTTATGTTAACGTAATTGTATTACGCGCGAAATGTGGAAGCTTTGACCAGGAGAATTGTTTATATTCCCTTGGTTCGTCTTTTAGTCGTCATGTTACTGTGATGTTGATTGAAACCGAAGAGTAGCGTTGTTGGTTCTTTCGAATAATTTAACTTATCTTCAGAATAAGTCAAAAAATATTGGATACACATAAATAAAACGTTATTTATACAAAAACGCATCATGTATTTTAAGTGATCGACTTGATTAAGTTTTGACCGAGACCGTTCTCAAATATTTGAATCAAAAAAACTTCCTTTATGACCCTCGTAATTGTCCAAACGTTTGAATAACTGAATGTTTTATAAAGAAAAATAATAATAAACCGTTTGTTGATTCAGGTAGAAAAAAAAATAACATAATTTTTTGTTGTGAATCGTGAAAATGTTTTGCACTTGACACGGCTTAACCTTGATAATTGCGTGTACCCTTAACCGTGCGAATGTTTGTAATATGCATAACTCATTTATTTTTATGTAACATATTTTATTTAAAATATTATGAATATAGCTTTGTCTTGAAAATTAATGCTAAACGACTTTTAATCATGCCTCGCTTACATGCGAAATTTCATAGCACATCATCAAAATAGAACATTATTTTAAAATACAAAATTTTCATTTCTAACGAAACTAATCTGAATGTTTTCGTTTTTTTTCTATATTTTATTTTATTCAATAAAATCGGTCATTATGAGATACAAAAATAAAATTTTGACACCTTATTATACAGTTATAATATACGTCTATGATTTGAGTTATTATAAAGTTTGATTATTTGAGTATTAAATATAATATAGTGAATTTATAGAAGTTTAGATACATATTGAAGTGAAACTTCTTTATCGGGGTTGGAAAAAAATTTAGTGTAAGATTTTTTCGTTACGCGTGACATTTTTCCGTTACGCGCCATCTTTTTCTTATCCCTAACACGCGTGATTCGACGTATTTCTATAAAGTTGCATATAGTAAATTATTTTTTGAAAAATAGGGTCATAAAGAAGTTTCACTTCTTACGTGTGTACACTAGTACACGGACACATTTTTCTTTTCTATATCTTTGGGAAGTTAAATCGAGTCGCCTTTAATTCGACAATAATTGTTATAGGTACTATGCAGATACATAATATTAAGGCTTCAAAACAACCACAACGTCACAATTAACTTAACAATCGAATTTAGATTTGCCTCGCTGACTCTAGTTTGGTAACAAAATGACCTTTGGTAAACCGCAAACCGCAATTGATACAGTGCTATAAACTCTAATTGTGCTATTATTATACCTTATAGAACTATATATAATCGGGAAAACAGCTGTCAATCCCTACATTTTACATCTGCCGAACCTGTTTTTGACCAGTATGTAGATTATATCATAATGTTTAAAATGAAAGGAAACCTTGGTAACTACAATAGTAATGAAAGGGTTAATAACGATGATGATGATGATGGTGATTATAATAATTTTGATGATGCTTATGAACATAATAACGATGACATTGAAGATACTGCTCGTGACTATAATGTTACTAATAATGATGATGTTCTAATGAATCATAATTTATTCTACGTTAAGTCTTTTGAACAACTGTAAGTGCAATTAATTTCGATAAAAAATATGGTTTTGGTGAGCACAAGAACGAACATACTTCACATAACACAACACTAGCAGATGGCATTAACGATGACAATGTTCTATATAAAGTTTACCAATAATTAACAATCTTAAACGCTAATAATTACGACAAAGAAATTAATGATAATGTTCTAAGTCTCAGCAGCAGCAGTGAGCGCAAGAACAAACTTACTCCAAATAACACAACACTAGCAGATGGTATTAGTGATAATGATGTTATACGTAAATTTTTACCATTAACAATAAGCGTGATGAATTTCGATGAAACAGAAAATGCTAATGTTCTAAGTCTTACCGGCAGCAGTGAGCGCGAGAACAAACTGGCTCCAATGAACGCAGCATCCACAACACAGCTGCAGAGCGGCGCGGCGCAGCGCTCGGTGCAGAGCCATGAACAGGAGCGGGTTCACCGCCGCGTGCACGTACGAAATGTGAAGCGTGATTTGGAAGTAGAGCTAGAGAAGATAATTGTATTAAATTTGGTGTTACAAAAAGTAGTCGTAACTTAGAGGTTATACCCTCTATCATATTCGAGATTAGATGTGTTTTTAATAATTAAATAAAATATTTAATCTCTACACATTATCTCAACGCATTAATCATAACTAATTGTAATTGATTTACGTTAATTTTTAACATAATTGTGTAAATAAAGCTATTATTGGTCCAGCTATTTCAGAGTTAAAAATTCATTGGCTCGCAAAACAACGAACGATTTATAGTTTATTAAAGGTCACAATAGCTAATATTAGCTTTTAGCCTTTCATACACTACGCTTCTTAAATGCTACGAGCTATAAAATGTTCTACAGGTGCTACGGTGCTACGCACGCAGCGTAGCGTGATGCGACTTTTATCGATGTTTTTAAGTATTTCTGTTTGCATCTTAGATCATTAAGTAAGTTTGCATAGAAAAACGCCTAGAAACGTGCGTTCTTTACGTGGAATAATTACTTTTAAAATTTGAAGTAGAAGTTTTGAACAAAAAATCTAGTTATAAACTACAGATTTAAAAAAAAAAACTGAAATAACACTTGACAAAATATTACAAAATTGTAAACATATTTTTTTTACTCTACATATTGCGTCCCTGCTGCCTCTTTGACAAATAAAAGTACGAAAATAATTAAAGTTCAGAAAATGCAAATAATATTTTTCATTTCAGTAACCTACTTCATACGCCACATGTGACGTCAGAGCCGGGTGATGAAGCAGCGTGATGATAAACAGTGGTCCCCAGAACAGCACATACGCGGCCGTAATCACCAGGAACATTCGCACTCGGCGCACCCCCTCCCGCTCCACCCTGGCGAGGTACCCCCGCAGGCGTCGACCACCACCCAGAGGCAGGTTCGCGCTCCGACACTGCCCGTCAGCTAGTGTACCATCTACTGTCTATAAATTGTGTAAAGTTAATGTGGATGTTTTGGTGGTGAAGGATTTTGGGGAGGTTGGGCTAAATTGAAGTCAAAGATAGAATAAAAATTTGATTAATTTAGAAAAATCTTTTTCCATACAAAAATAAATATCCAATAATAATTTTAAAAAATATTTAAAAATAGATTAAATTTTGTGACTTTAAGAAAAAGTTTAGAAAATTATAACTAAAATACCAAATAGCGCTAGAAGTACAAACAAAAATTTTGCTTTAGATTCATTTATAACATTGATTTATTAATTTTCATCCAATTTATCACATTATTTATTTAAACTATTTAGTAAAGAAGGTTATCAAAGGGCGTGGAATCCGTGTATCTGAAACGACTACATCCTACAGCGGTGCATCAAATAATACGCTACGAAATATCGGGGCATGCTGTGCATGCAATAGTCACCCTTGGTCCAACGCTGTTAGGTAGAGAATCCATCCGGCGGTTGTCTCCAGCCATGCTGACTAGCGTGGTCACTAGACCAGCTACGCGAACTGCCTCTACGTTAGCCTGCATGCGATAAGATTTAAATTTTATCCAACGCAACTCGCCCCAGCAGTACCCAATAAAGCATTCCCGGCTGGAGCTCATACCATGTTCACAAAATTTAAATCTTATAGTACAACCAGTTTATGTGTTTTGTGGAGGTTGAATCGCGTAGCACTGTGTGTTCTACGATAATTTATTCATCGGCTACACTCGTCGCTACATTTTATCGGCAGCCATGTTGAAAGCAATGGGTGATGTGAATTTCAAACGATGTTCAATCAACTGTTTTTTGTTCCCAATTTCCATATATACAAATTTAATTCTGTATTCGTTACATAAATAACTAACAAATGACTCTACATTTATTTCAAATTGTTGCTTTTATTAGTGTTGAACAAATTTAGTATTATTTTTACACACAATATTTATTTTCAATATGTACAATACACACACGTATTTGTTTTAAATCTTCATCCCAATAAAATAATATTGTTTTTCCAGTTGATTGAACAATATTCACACAAACATACAAACAATCACAACATACGTACCTTAGTGAGATCACGGTGTAATTTCTTCAAGTGAAACAGGGTGAGACCTACGCACACAGCGTTAACACCTATCCATAGAGCGTTGAGTACATAATGCCTGAAGGGGCCCCTAACTAGCGGACACGAAGGCGAGGGCCCGTACGAACTGTAGGAGCCGGCGCTGGCGGCCAGGGCCCCAGAGAGAAACGTGGGCCCTAAATTGATGGTTATTGATGCAAACCATATCATGAACGTTCCGAAAAGCACGCACTGCAACAAACGAATATTAGTTTTATAGTAGGTAATACAAATATATCATTAATTCTAATAAAAATCATGGTTATATTTGACAAAAGAAGCATTATTAAACCGTTTAAATTCACTGTAATCATATTGATATCATAGCTAATACGAGTATAATATCAAGTTACAAAATTATGCCGTTTGATGATGTAGGTGCACACTGCACATGATATAGGTACCTACAATGTATATCAAATTTTCAAATTGATGTTTATTAGAATATCAGAACCTCTTAAAATTAGATCTTATTAAGAATTTAAATAGATTCTAAACCTTTTATAACTTAAATAACATAATTAAATATTAAACCTCATTTAAAACTCAAATCACGTAATTAAATATATATATATATATATATTAGACTTAATTCCTAGAAAATAAACTACAACATAATTAACATCTTAATGAACTCTCTTAATGGCGGTTCTTAGGTTTGCCGTAATTAAAAATATGCGTAAATCTTCATCTATACTAATATTATAAAGCTGAGTTTGTTTGTTTGAGCGCGCTAATCTCGGGAACTGCTGGCAGCTGGTCCGATTTGAAAAATTCTTTCGGTGTTCTCACATCATCATCATCTCGCTAAGACCAACAGAAGCGGAGCACTGCGGGTAAAACCGCGGAGCACACTATATGGAACCAATGAATTTTATAATTATGTATATTAATATTAAATTAAATTTATATTTTTGGTTTTATGGCATTCAAATGCTTTATAAATATAAATTTATAAAGAATAGAAAAAACTCGATCACGAGGCGGGACTCGAACCCGCATCCTTTCGCGCCATTCCGGGGCGGATGCCTCACCAACTCAGCCACTCGTGACCCGCCCGAGCGATCGAATTTTTCCTATCTAATATATAAAAATCAATGCCACTTTTCGTTGTAATTCCATAACTCGAGAACGGCTGAACCGATTTCGATAATTCTTTTTTTATTATATTCCTTGAAGTACGAGGATGGTTCTTATGTAGAGAAAACGTAAACATGTACCACGGGCGAAGCCGGGGCGGACCGCTAGTTCTTTATAAATTTATAATATTAAATTAATTATTATTGTGAAATACACTGTATTGTAATAAATGATGATAAATGATTCGCTTTACTATAATCATAATGTGCTATTAATTCAATTAAAATAAAGTATTATTGTTTAAGTATATTAACCTGAGGGCTGTCCATAAGCAATGGTGCGGATAAATCGGCCTGTTCCTCCTCATTCTCCGGGAAAATTGGACTGTCATTCAGCACTGTTGTCAGCATGTTTACCGTTGATACCGTTACCTGGGGATGAAGTTGATTAATATTAAGAAATTAATAACAAATAGAAATATTCAGTAAAATAAGAAAATCTACAACATTGAATGTAATTAATTTAATTAATTAAATATGAGGTTGTTTATATAACTTACAGTCTAAACTTCAAAAAAACATTTCATAAATATATTAAATTAAAATTTGTTTTTATTTCTAATCCTTATTATGGTGGTTATAGTGGTTTTCTTTTTTTAGAAATGTTAGATTTCTCATGCGTTCTCTATAATTTCAGAATACTGTGTTCAGAAAGTTCTTCCTTTGCCAAAAGCTATAGCCAAGCAAAGCAGAAAAACAATAATTATTACCAAATATTGCTTGACCTCAAAATTTAAACTCAGTCCATGAAATGCGGACAAATCTTAATTTCACTTCGCTAATTAGTCTCTCAAATTAACGCTTTATATTGCCTCTGAATGAAGACAGAATATTGCAAATTGAATCTTAATATTTCATATTAAAGTTTTAATTGGCTTGATAATTATAATATTTGTTTACAAAACTAGAACAAAAATATAGTTACAGGGTCGCTTAGTTTAGGAGATTCATTTGAAAATCGAACGCTCATCCTACTAATTATAATACATATATCGGAAATGCATTTTAAAAAATAGTTCGTGCCATTTTTTTATAAATTTCTATAGAACACAACAATTGATGTTTTGGCATAAATGAATATTTTGTAATTCCATTCCAAGATATATAAACACGTTTAATTTCAACTAGTGATTTTGGGTAAAATTAAATCAAATATTATAAGTATTTGACGTAATAAGTTTTCCCAAAAATAATTTATTCTTTTCATAATAATATTATAATCTATATTCCCGCAAATTTTCGAGCAAATATTTAATAATTTTACTTCAAAGGACTCTAAACGTCGCGCGCAAAGTTCGCAATTATATTGGTAGGATATTAGATAAACTAAATTACGATGTGATAACTTTTAAACGAGATTTTAGTATCTACTACTAGTATATTATTATATTTTCTGTAGTATTTATATGACAGTATAAAACTCATATAAATTATATGATTTTTAGATTGTGGTACTTACTAACTGTTACATTTTTACTATGTCTTTCTTTTTTTCGCAGCGCAGTGATTCTATGATTATGATTTTTCTATCTGGAGATAGGAGAAGAAAGTTGTTACTGCGGTGAAATAAATCTTTACTACGTAAATTTACTTTGAAAGCGAGCAATGCCGCACGCGCAAGCTAGTCCTATAAAATAGCATGTGCCTTGGTAAATGGCTAAATCTTGTCTTGAAGATCTAGACAGCGCTTAGTACGTGTTAACATGGTGGACACCGGTCACAATACGTGAGAGCATGTTGATAAGGCTTATCGTTTTCTATATTATGCTACCTGAGAAATACCGTAATACCTAGGAAAGTAGGAAGTTTCTCGAAATTTCTTTTTATGAAAAAATGTGAGATTACAATTCAATATAAAACCTGAAAACATATTATCTCTAGGATTCTGGAAATTACTTTTATAATCTTTAGTTATAATTTATGTAGATTATTTTGCTGACGTTACCCTACTTTTCATTGTCAATCAAATGTGTCGTTGCGAAAAAAGCACGAAAGTTTTACTTTCGAAACCAACATAATGTATTGACTGTTTTGCTGACGGTACCCAGATTTTCATTGCAAATGATAGGGTATGTGTCGTGTGAAGCTCATCTCTCGTAGACAGCGCTCACTGCATGTTAACATGACCTCGATTGCATGATAGATTGCTAGGACTTGCTATATAAATAAATAAAAAATGATTTAAATTTATTTCTGAATTTGCACTAGCATTGAAAAGGTTTAAAGTAATAATGTCAATCGTAACTACCTACACTCTATGGAATAGATGAAAACTGTGTTTGTGTATTTTGTTAGATAAAAAATTATCCCTGTTGTTGTTATGTAGTACATAGAGGTAATATACCACACTTTATATTTATTTTATTGTTAACAATACAGTATACAGATAAAACATTAAGCGAGATAATTCAAAAAGAACCTTTGTAACACTTTTATTACGTAAATAGCAAAACTCGAAATTACGTCAGACTGAAATAGTTGCTCAAACTTCAAAAGTTCCAAATTGTGATAAAAAGTTCTTTATAAAATATTCTACAATTGCAAACTTTCCTACGTTCACGCTATACTTAACGAAGATATTTATTTTATATTCGTAGCTCTCTAACTCTTCAAGTTTTCCTGAAATTTATAACAGAATAAAGAGATAAAAACTAGGCCTTTTTATCCTCGATCAACTGATATAAATTAAAAATGCAAAGGTGACTGACTGACTAATATTAACGCACAGCCCAAACCACTGTACCGATCTGATTAAAATTTGGCATGCAGATAGCGATTATGATGCCTTCCCCTAAGAAAATATTTTGATAAATTCGAACTGAAACTTCTAACTGAAAAAATACCGTATTTTGAATAAAATACGGAATGTAAATTTATTTAGACCATGCGGCAAAGCAGATTACATCTAGTTTTAAAATATTTTCCTTCTTCCAGGCACTTACAACAGCTTACAGCATAAATAATTAATAACGTCCAAGTGCGTTTACTTAATTTTCGCTTCAAGTTAATTAAAAACAGTAAATAAAACTTTAAACTTGGATTCAAGTATTTCCTCTCACGTCCTAATTAAAGCAAGTTTCAGAATTAACAAATCTTATGAGTTTCTAAAAACTTTTAATAACTCAACGTCGGCGGTTTACGAAATAAATAATTTCAACTTTACTTGAGTTTTCTGCTGAGATTCCATTGACACAAAATGAGCTAACTTCAGTGTGCAAATTTTTACTTGAGAATTTTCAAGCGCGTTATGAACTTTTTATTACTTGGAAATGTGATGTAAATCTTAAGTAAGATTTTTGACCTTTACAACGGGTTTGTTGATGTAGTAGGTCAATCTTACAGCACATTATAAATTTCACTTCCTAGAAATAATAACGATAATCATATTCCTATATTGTGGGGTTATACCCCATAGTGCATTCAAATATGTTTTATGACGATATTCATTTAAAAATATAACTCGTGTTTAATACATAAGATGAACGTCTTAACGGATTTTTACGTTTAGAAAATTAATTGATTCTGCATTCATATATCTATATATAAAACTCAAAGGTGACTGATATAGTGATCTATCAACGCAAACCACTGGATGGATCGGGCTGAAATTTGGCATGCAGGTAGATGTCATAACGTAGGCGTCCCCTAAGAAAGGATTTTCCGAAATTCTTGCGGGAATGGGGAAAAAACCGGGATGCACGTGCAAAGTCGTGGGCGGAAGCTAGTTATGTATAAACACAATTTAGATTTAGTTATTGGCGGATCTTCACAGAGCAAGAATCCTCACGAAGCACTTTTCGCATGTGAACCCGCGTGATAGCAAAAAGCTTGACTAATAAATAATTAAATTAAAACCTTATCTTCACACGACATAAAGTTCAATATTTAAAACATATTTAAAAAGCATATACTTCAAGTCCGGTGAAAAACAATTCGTTACTCCTTACTTTCGTATTATGTCATATTTCACAAACAGGAATAGTCACGTATTGTATGACCAAAATGATAACAGGGCAAGTTGCCAATACCAGCCGCATTGCGAAGCTTAAACAGCATCTTATAGCAGATAAGTGCACTCGAGATAAAAGGGTTTAATCTTACAAAACTTTGTGTGAAACTGTCGAAATTTCACTACATAGTAGGTATAAAACAAACTCGCTTTCTCTGTCTCTATGTGCCTATGTCCCTTTGTATGCATAAATCTTTAAAACTACGCAACGGATTTTGATTTTTTAAGCTATTGCATAGCT
Organism: Colias croceus; assembly: GCF_905220415.1. Lineage (NCBI taxonomy): Eukaryota > Metazoa > Arthropoda > Insecta > Lepidoptera > Pieridae > Colias > Colias croceus. The sequence goes on along the minus strand of NC_059542.1, from coordinate 10,537,330 downwards.
TCCATCGCAGGCCTTGAGCGCGGGGACCGAATCTAGAAATTCCGTAACGAAAAAACCTCACGCTCCCCACTCCGACGGGCGGAGGTGTGGCTTGAAGGCATAGCATGCAATAGCTTTACCGCGGCAGTCCCCGAGTGCCACACGTTTTTTTTAATAGATAGAATGATTCAAGAGGAAGGTTTTAGTATATCATTTATTAGGTTTTAGACAAAGCGGGCGAAGCCGCGGGCGGTAAGCTAGTTTGGGATATAATACTTGTGTAAAATGTAGCTTTTATACGAAATTGGGATCACTTGGAGTCGTGCGAAATGTTGTTTTTACTTGAAGCAATTTTTATAAGCTGTTGTTTGATTCAGTATATTTTGTATAAGTCGTTTATATGACATCCTACTTTTATATGAAATCAAATGGAAAATCTAAAAGGTTTACTATAAAAAAAAATATCTAATAAAGAAAGGTTATAGGCTGAAATGTTCAACGTTTACCAAAATCGTCGTTCGATCGTGCAACGTTAGATATTCATAACTGTTTATATACCTGAAACTCCATGTTATCGAAGCCTGTGAATAAATAGGAAAAATAATAGCTATAAATCGTTATTAATATGAAATAAAACGACATTAGAAAACGGTGTGAAAATTATCACATAATAGCCTTAATATTTATACACAACCTTGGAAAATATTTCCTCTCAAGAATCATCTTACCCTGTTTATAATTTCAAAGGAAAATCAGCTCTAACGATTTACCATTATACTAGGCGGGGGACTAAAACAGTAATTCCATAATAGTCCAAAGTTGAATGCACGATACATTGCTTTAATGTTATTCAAGAGGTTTTGTTTTGTTGGCGCGCTTCCAACTGACGTAATTGGAATCACCCTTCGTTTGTAAACAGAAAATATGGTTAACTAGAGAGAAAAATGTTACAATGTAAGAGTGTTTGTAGACCAAGTTTTATATGAATACTAGGTTTTCGCCCGCGGCTTCGCCTGCGCAGTCATAGAAAAACCGCATAGTTCCCGTTCCCGTGGGATTCCCGGGATTGCGTCATTTTCCCGGGATAAAAAGTAGCCTATGTCCTTTCTCGGATATCAAAATATCTCCATACCAAATTTCATGAAAATTGGTTCAGTAGTTTAGGCGTGATTGAGTAACAGACAGAGTTACTTTCGCATTTATAATATTAGTATGGATGTTCAGGTTTTGAGAAGAAACATACAAATATATTTGTAAATTTTATCGTTATTATAATATTATTTTGAAAATAATTTATTTTATTATATAGGCACTGTGTCTCCTGGACTACTATGCATTTTTCATAAATAGATCTATTATTACAAAAACTTTAAACCATATGGCACAATCTAAAGCATTATGATTTGATAAAATAACTTTTAAGTAAAAATAGTGTTTAATTTACACCAACTTTTAGTCATTGCTATCTAAAAGAAAAATACGAAACACAAGAAACAAGCAAGAAACAAAAATACAGTATAAAGCCTTGACTGAGTTAATTAAAACTCTTCGGGCTGATAATAATCGCGTCTGTGAGGAACTTCCGAGAATAGCCCCGCTTTGTTTTTGTTTTGAGAAGGCAATAGTCAATCAAAAACAGTAGGCTTAAAATAGTACCTACCTTTATAGCAATAATTTTAATAAATTATTACAGTACTCCAAATGCGCATAGAAATCTTCGTCACAGTTCGGTAACTGTCATATTCCCGGAGCGTCCAAAGACGATATGTTATATGTACCTATATAGAGTGGTTAAATGCATTTTCTTCATGCATAATTTAGTAAAATTTGTTTAGTCAAATGAAAGACATTTTGGAAATATGACAATTAGTGAAGATTTGCATGTGCAATGTGCATTATTAATTTTGGAGTAGGTACTGTAACTTCGATTATTTATTTACAAGCTTTCCGTCCGTGGCTTCGCTCGATTTTTCTAAAACCTGACTATACCTACCACGCATTAAAACACAGTTGACAGATATATACGGTAAAAATATGTTGCGTAGTTTTAAATATCTAAGCTAGGTACATAGGCTATGTAATTATAGTGAATATATTATATTTATTTATTTAACTCTTTAATAGTTGTACAGAACAGTTGTACAGAAGCCTTAGAACTACTTACACATAGAACAGAGTACAACTATTTTGGCGGCCTTATCACTTAATAGTGATCTCTTCCAGGCAACCACGGTAAAAGGTAAACAAGCAAAAAGATCACTAATTGGCGGGACGAGAACAGAAAAAGAATAATTAATAGCAAGAAAACAAACAATAATAATATATATATATCTATCTTAAATAATACATGTCCATGTACAATATCACATATACTATACATATACATACACAATATATAAAAATACATATACATAAATAAAATAAACAGATAGATACTTATACATACCAATTACATATTATATAATATACATAAATAAATATATGTATACTTTGAAGGAAACACACTGATATTGATTAAGATAAAATTATTATACGAATACCATCTATATCTATTACCTGGATACCACGTACATATTGAAACATAATGAAAATATAAAAGAAAAATAAAAAAGTTAAAAAGATATTACTGGTCCGGATCAGCAGCGGAAAGAAAATGTTATAATATATGGTCTATAATATTTGCTTGTTGGATTACGGATAAAATAATACCGATTGGGGTATAACAATTTTAAATATTATAAAGCATCGTTCGGCAAACAAGACTTGTTTATTGTTTAATCCGTAACCAAATTAAGATCAGCTGTTTTGTACTTAAAATGTTACAAGCACAAACTAAAATGATAAAACCATTCCTTTTTACTACCTTATTTTTTGGCGAGACTTCCAAAAAATAGTAGCATAAAATTCAGAGCGGTTAAAACGGGGAAAATATGTCAACTGTGGACACAAAATTAGATTTTCAGCTTCCGCCTCTCTGAGCGATATTTTTCATACACGTTATACAACAGTCTATTAGGGTCGTTTATTTTAACTGAATGAGGTTTGGAGTTAATAAAGAGCAAATTTTATAGCCGTTATAACTAAAGGCTAATTAAAATTGATGTTAATTTAACACGTTTGAATTTAAGTGTGTTTTTAAAACACACTTTTACAACTTAGAGGCCTTGAAGTTAAATAAATTCGTGAAGTAATTTGAAGAGACATTTGTTGAAAAGATATTACAGATAGAAGAGACTTATTGTTGAGAATAATTATTATTCAAATAAATCAATGTCTTGTAACTTTGATAATTATAGCATTTTAACTTCGCTTTGAAGCAATGGAAAACAGAAAAGAATAATATCTATATAAACGTGAAAAGTTTTCAGAACATTGTGGAGCTACCAATTTCAATGGATTAGGGGGCTTGAGTCGAACTCAGAGCGATGTGTGTTTAAGCTAATTGATTGGTCGAAGTTAGGTCTTAGAGTGCAGTGAAATGCAATTTGTAGAACATATTTTTAGAAGAATACTTATGCTGTGTCTGTTTAATCATTAGGGATTTTATCGTATCTTTCCCTTACCAAAAAGAACAAACGACGGTTGTTGTCGAATGTCGAAAAATGTTACTATGTAGCCTATGATATACCTAAAACTCAGACAAAGTCGAAACACGTTCCAAAACAGCAATCGGTAGAGCAATTTAATTATTAGTTGACAAATTCTTTGATAGGTATACATCATACATTTTTAATACAGTTTATTTAAAAAACTATGGAATTATTGAAGTTAAACTTCTTTTGGCACGATGGAGAAAAATGATGAGAGTGAATTTTTACGATGCGCGCGCACACTGAACCTAAATTTAACAGCATGAAGTTAGTTCTAGGTGGTATGAAAATTGATAACTATGTTCAAGTTGTATATTCTAGTATTTTTTATTTAAATAAAATATTTTTGGTTAATTTTAATATTTATCGTTAATCACTACTGCATTTTAGTTATTTTTTTTTCCATACGCCAAAGAAGTATAACTTCTAACGCGTGTACATAAGTACATAAACTCTTTTTATATTATAAATAAACTTACCAATAACAGAAAAGCGGTTTCCACAAGCGAGCACTTATAAACAGGCTGACATCGAAACACAGCTATGCCGAGTGGTAGCAGGATGGCTGCGCGGGCGCAGTCCACCACCGCTTGATGGAAGAGTAGACCATGAGACCATCTGGAACAAAACATTATTTAAATACATAAGTGTAAAGAATAGAAAAAAGTCAATCACGAGGCGTGATGTGAGCCCGCATCTTCCGATTGCCACATTAATTTAGTAAGTCAAGTTTTAAAAGAAAGAAATAAATTTTATTAAAGAAATAGTATACTAAAACTAAAATACGTAAATTGTTGGCATCAATATTATTTAACATGGAAAAGTTTGAACAAATGATTTTATTAAGCTATATAATTGCATAGCTTCTATCGCGGGCCTTGAGCGCGGGGACCGAATCGAGAAATTCCGTAACGAAAAAACCTCACGCTCCCCACTCCGACGCGCTCGGAGGTGTGGCTTGAAGGCATAGCATGCAATAGCTTTACCGCGGCAGTCCCCGAGTGCCACACGTTGTTTTTTTTTAATAATTATCCACTAACTATCTTGACGGCTCATGACTGTAGAAACTGCTATCCAAATCCAAACCGGATGTAAATAATTAATTTTAATGTATTATGACGATTCAAAACGGAGTATAAAAGCTGTAAAGGAGTCCTATTAAATATTTTATAGTTTGACTTTCATCCGATAGATTTTGTCCATATTTTTTAATGTACAAAAATAAAAATTGCTCTGTTGGACAGCACATTTTAATTGAAAAACTATGAACTGAATATTAGAACAACATTTTAAACATGTCACATAACTTCACTATTTCATAACAATCTAATTCGAGGCTCAAATCCTCAGGGGCTAAGCTGTATCCAACACCTGAGCCACGCTTTACAATTTTCCTCTCTTTAATTTGTCTCTCTTCAGTCAACAACTAAATCTTTCATCTTTGTACATACAGATTACTGGTATTATATTTTTAACCGACTTCAAAAAAAAGGAGGAGGTTATCAATTCGGCCGGTATTTTTTTTTTTTTTTTTTTTTTATGTATGTACACCGATTACTCCGAGGTTTCTGAACCGATTTACGTGATTCTTTTTTTGTTCGATGCGGGATGGTGTCGAATTGGTCCCATAAAAATTTTATTCTGATAGGCCCAGTAGTTTTTATTTTATGAGCATTTTTGTCTGTAGGTATTTGTAAATTTTGCAAGTGCAAGTTTGAAGTCGGTTGTTTTTAACGCAGTTATCACTTGTTTGGAATTATGATGAATTATTTCTTTGGAATGTTCTTTGATTAAAACTGGAAGATTTACTTTTTATTTAATTTTACATTATACTGTGCCGCACGGTTTCACCAGCGGACGAATCCATGAACAAAAGCAAGTATTTCTGTTATTCTGATGCATAAGCTATATTATTGCCAAGTACTATCAAAATTCGTGCAGTGGTTATCCCGTGAAAGAATAACAAACATTTTAATTCATTCATTTCAATTAAACGATTTCCCATCGGTATTTTAACCATTTTTTTTTACTGTTGAGATAAATAACATTTTTTTAACTATTGATATTTTTATAAAAACATGCATTGTTTTAAAAATATTCTGCCTAAAACGGCAAAAGACAATATGCAAATAACTATGTATTTACATACGCTGCGAGCACTCAAAAACAAAATTGCATTTGAAAACGTGAATTTAAAGAGAATTTACACGAAATACATTTAAATTTTTTCAACTATCATCGACAGGATATTGCGAATTTTCGGATTAGCGGGATCCAATTTGCAACGAACGGGTTTTTCATTTTATAAGAGTTTTAGTAAGCGTTGCGTGATAATTGTATCGGTTTGGTATAAAGCGTTTGTTTTTTGCGTATATCAGGTATCAAAGAGCCACTTATAGTTTTATTCCATAATCTGTGACCCTTGAATAAAATATAAAAGGGTATGATTGGATAAGCTTAGTGCTCGCTTTGGTACAGCGGTATAAGGCTTCTGATTTAAAACGAAGGTCGAGATAGACTAGACGAACGTGTAAAAATTAAATTGGATAATTTTTTCTATCACTTCTTTTATTGTTATCACTTCATAGCAAGTTTGTTAGTTGTTTTCCAGAACTGTAAAAAAACGAGCTGTTAATTTTGAAAACTACAAAAAATGTTGAGACTAAGTCATAAAATGAACATTGAGTATCTGTATCGATGACAACATAACCGTGTTCATGGGCGTAGCCACGGTGGGGCACGGTGGGGCGCTTGCCCCACTCTAGCTTTGACCTGGAAGGTAGGTAGATACCTAACCAAATCTAAAAATTGAAGTACCTACTAACTACTAAGCTTAATATCCGTAAGAAAATTCACACTCGATTCTCGAAAGTCGACAGGCGACACAGAAAATGCGACCTTTATAATTAGTATTATTTACCTCTAAATTGACTGACTATAACAAGTGTCATACGCCCAGCGACCAAACGGCTGAAGATTTTTGGATCTATTTCATGGTGTGGTAGGTGAACAATAAGGTGTTTTGAATAAGAATACCTAATTCGAATAACGAATTACACACGAAAAAAGAAAATAGCTGAGGCTTCTATGTTACATGAACTGTAAGAAAAATGAGTATAGTACCCCAATTAGTTGCCCCACTAACTTATCCAATTTCACTTTTGTTGTGTTACACGTTCTACAACTAACTGATACTTTTTACTTTACACTTTTTTTTTCTAGTGCCTACACTATAAAAAATGCATTCGCGAATGCCTTCGCGAATGCCATCGCAAATGCCTTCGCAAATGCCTTCGCAAATGTCTTCGCATATGCCTTCGCGAGTGCCTTCGCGAATGCCTTCACGAATGCATTCGCAAATGCCTTTGCGAATGCCATCGCATGTCTTCGCATATGCCTTCGCGAGTGCCTTCGCGAATGCCTTCACGAATGCATTCGCGAATTCCGTCGCGAATGCCTTCACAAATGCCTTCGCGAATGCCTTCACAAATGCCTTCGCAAATGCCTTCGCGAGTGCCTTCGCGAATGCCTTCGTGAATGCCTTCGCAAATGCCGGCGGTACGGCCGCCGGCATTTGAAGACCAAGATATAACTTTGGGTACATACCTACTTGGTACATACAGTTGCTACTTACATATTATTTTTTATTGTTGCCCCACCTTGAGCCCATGGCTAGCTACGCCCATGACCGTGTTGCAGTTCACGAAATCCACTCTGTGTATTATGATCGTATTAATTTGCAAATTAATAACATTCACATGCAGCTATTGAATCATAATGCGCTTTATTGTGTATAATCTCTATGATATTGAACAAAGCGTTTAAATTGGCTAATTCAGTAACAAATAGAATAATTAAAATAATGTCTAGCAAATAACGACCGAAAATATAGGAGGATCTTTTAATTATGTTCCTGGTTTGGTCCTAGATTTTCTTCTACATTTACTATGGATTATCACGTTTATTGAAAAATATTTTGGACTAAGCCAGTCGTTTAATTGGCCAGTGTCTTATAACCTTCGTCTTCAAATTGTTAATCGAAAATCCTTTACATAAAAACCTATTTAACGTGGCCTGAAATTTCTTCAAATCTTAGTTATAAGAATACTAGCTGTTCCCCGCGGTTTCACCCTCATTGCTCCGCTCATGCTGGTCTTAGCGTGATGATATATAGCCTTTAGCCTTCCTCGATAAATGGGCTATCTAACACCGAAACAACTTTTCAAATCGGACCAGTAGTTCCTGAGATAAGCGCGTTCAAACAAACAAACAAACAAACTCTTCAACTCAAAACAGAAGAATTTGATTGTTTCGTGATTAAAGTAAGGCACCAAACTTTATATAATATGTAAATAATTAGTTAAATATGCGTTTCTTTGCATAAATAAAGTACTTATAAATATGTGAATGCTTACCAATTTTAAGACAAAACTTCCAAATTCACGCAACTTTTCAAGTCATAAAATATGATGAAACTTTCAACAAACAGGCTCTACGAAGTTGAATAAAGTTAGAAAATAATATATTATTTTCAGAGAGTAAATTAGTGCTTTACTTTTTCGACTTCCAAAGCCTTTAAAAATGTAAAAAATACATGTATAAACAACAATATAAAGCAATCACCATGGTATTTAATATGTGTAATTTCGATGATATTATTTTATAATTTTTCTTTTATATCCCATTTAACTTGTAAATTAACTGAAGTTTGATATTCTTACTACTTCTTCTTACTTCTACTTCAATAGTTCAATAGTAAACTACTACTTCTACTTCAAAAGTAAACACTGACAAAATGGCTTCCTGAATTAAGCCTTAGGTCAATGAACCTAATGTTCAAATCCTGTATAATAATTAATTCAGTAAATATACTTAGTAAACTTTGACTAAGCTGTCCTTTGACTTGGACCTTTGGCTAACGAAGGGAGGCTAATAAGATACTTAACCAACTGAAAACACAAACTTTGTTATATAAAGAGAAATAATGCTAGAGATCTCGTAATAAGTCGCATTTTCTACTATCCTAATTAATATTGAGAAAGTTTGTGAGGATGGTTGTTTGTTACTCAAAAACATCTGACCGCATCTATATAAAATTTGGGACATAGATAGTTCATAGCACGTTTTATTACAAAGGTTAATTTTCCCCCTACTTCGTAAATAAAACCAAGGGATCCAAAGTTTTAAAAATATGGAAAGCCGTAGAATGCCATATTATTTTCGAGATAAAAAAATCGAAATTTTGTATTATTATTAGCCTTCCTCAATCCTCATTCTGAAACAAAATAATGAGGCGATTCTCTCGCGTACCTCTTTTGTGTCGGGAATAACCTGAGATTTATGATAATGTCTAGGTACTACAGTATACTGGAAGCTGTATATAAATTTTAGTCGAACTTCTAAATAAAATGAACTGATCAATGTGAGAAAAAACAACCGAAGTTGATAAAAAAATGATTACTTGAGAAATAAATTTATAGAAGTTATTTTCGTCAGGTCATCTTTTCAATTTAAACCATGTCCTTATAATATATCACTTACATTTAACACCTAAAGTATACATATAAATAGTAGGGACAAACTTTACATATAAGGAGTACTTTATTTTTCTCGTTTATCACGATTTTAAAAACTAATCTTTCTTTGACATCTTTACCGAGAAAGTAACTCTGTCTGTCTGTCTGTTACTCAATCACGCCTTATCTACTGAACCAATTTGCATGAAATTTAGTATAGAGATATTTTGATACCCGAGAAAGGAAATAGGATAGGTTTTATCCCGGGAATCGCACGGGAACGGGAACTATGCGGGTTTTCTTTGAAAACGCGGGCTAAGCCGCGGGCGGAAAGCTAGTAGGCTATAATTCTATCACAGGTCAACCAGGTCAAAACCGGGACAATCATAGTAATACAATACTTATACAATTATATTTGACAAGATTCCTATTACGGGACAACGATTTCCTCTTATTACAAGAAGAACTCCCAATGGCATTACGAAACTTGTGAATGATAAATTATAGGGAGAAGTCTTCTTCATCTTGACAATGATTAATTTACTTGAAACGCCATGGGAATGTTTATTGACTTGAAGTGATTCATTCTTACGTTATTATATTTTGTGTACAGCTTAGTAAGTACTTCATGTTAATTGACATGTTTTAGCGAGATTAAGGGCTGATTTTTCAATCGGTGGTTAAAACTTATTCATTGAAAATCGTATTAAACTACCATTTCAAAAATGTATTCTAATTGTCCGTATTTGACAGTTTACAGGTGACATTTTAAAATGTTCGTGTAATACTTTATTCGACGGATAAATTTTAACCAAGGATTGAAAAATCAGCCCTAATTTAATTTACATTTAAATTAATACATTCATCGGATAAACTACACAAATGAACCTAGCAGATATCTGTTAATCTTTCACGTTAAAACTACTGTACGAATTTGCATGAAAATTTACAAAAATAAAGGTTGATTTTACACGTGATACATGATCTATAGAATTAGTTGATTTTACACGTGAGTCCGCAGGTGAAACCACGCGCTACAGCTAGGACATGTAAGGATACTCCTAAAATCTGGGTTAAGTTATGTAACCTTATGTAAAACCGCCACAAAAAGCTTCTGGCACTCAAAGGAAACCCTACAGCTAAAGTGAAGAGGTGCCAAATTATTTTCCTTTATAAATTACAGACAGGAAACATCCTGGGTACTTATAATATGCACTTCCTCCGGCATTGCCACTAATTTAAAGCAATAGACTGCACTAAGAGCACTCTAGCAGATGCCTCTTTTAAGAATTAAATGCCTACTTATAGGATAAACTCGAAAGCACTTGCTATGTATGCTTGTAGATATTTGTGTTCCGTTTTACTGCACAAGAGACTATGATAAAATAGAAGATATAAGACCAAGGACATTTTCTACTTAGAGTAAGGAAAATAGAAAAAGGAATATGAATATTCCTGGGTATATTTTCCAGAAATTTCCGATTGATTTGATTTGAATACAACGTGAAGATAACATGAACAAAGAGGCGGATGGAAGTAGTTCTAAGTAAAAAGAGAAAATGAATTTTTCTTCTTTACATTTCTATAATTTTTTTCAATTTTTTAGGGTTTCGTACCCAAAGGGTAAAACGGGACACTATTTCTAAGCCTCCGCTATCTGTCTCCAGGCTGTATCTCATAAACCGTGACAGCTAGAAAGCTGAAATTTTCACAAATGATATATTTTCGTTGCCGCTAAACAAAAGATACTAAAAATTTTAAAAAAATATATTAAGGGGGGTCTCCACACAATACATGATATTCTATTATAGAGTGCGGAACCCATGCTGCGCGAGTCCAACTCGCACTTGGCCGCTTTTTACTTTTTAAAGAAAATATCTCGACCACATTGGATTAACATCATAATTTAGAATCCACATTGTTAAGCGTCATTTGAATATAAAATTAATCCGTTTGAAACCCAAAGGTCGCGTCGGAATCGTTTAATATGCATTAAAACTTAATTCATATGTATTCCGAAATACGTAGAACCAATTAACATTGCCCATTTAAATGTCAGGTGCAAATATTTTTGCGTATACTTGGTAATTTTTATTGTGGTTTTTGCTTTTGCGTTGAAATAACCTCAGATATGAAATAGCGTAGGATTTTTGTACAATAAGCAGCCAGATATTTAAACGAGATCAATTTATTTATTTACATAATATGTGAATTACCTGTTAGCTAAGAACTACCGATAGAAATCTATTCTGTATATATTGTTCCAAAATTATTATTGATGGATTAATGGATCGTACCACACGGACATTAACATCTGTATCAATTAAAAAGCATATACAAAGAAACATAAGCATAAAAAAAAAAAATACCAGAGAATTCAAACATTTCACAGAAAATGACAATTATCATAAATTCTATTTTTTTATCTGTTCCAAATCTGTTCCAAGTCTTTCAAAATTTATCTTTCTATAATATAGGCCGACATACTCCTTAAATGGCTGAGTGAAGAAGAATTTTGCCACCTTAGTATTGTTTAGAAAGGACATAAATGTCAAGAGACACTTCACACGTAACAAAAGGCTACGTGTGCTGAGTTTGGGATACTCATATTATATTGATCTGCCACTGTAAATATAAGATCGGTATTGGCACCATCTGTAGCGAACTCTCTATTATTTTTAGTATGTTGACATACAATGATACTCTTTAGATTCTTTTCTTTTTCTAGATTTGTCCATTTTGGTACTGAAGCCGTTTATTCATGAATAACCAATGTACAGGATTAAAACTCAAACTCAAAAAAATGTAGTTCAATTGTTGCTTTTGTATGGTCATTTTTTGGCATTATTATTATCAAGTTTGTGTTAGCATAAAATAAATTATTAAAGTTCCGTTTATTCTGAAATGTTAACATGAACTGACCTCTATCCTTATTAGGTTAGAAACGTTTCAATTCCTTGATGTTTCCTCACATTTAACTAAAAAGATCCTGAGAGCAAAATCGTTAAACCACCTGATTGCCTGATCTTTTCTGCTGACGAGTATGTTCAATGCAATCGACTTGCCTTACGTGGCAAGATCAGATTGATTTATTAGCAAAAGCGTTCCACTTCTGCTTCACCCACACATACAGTTAAAATGCTCATCGTTGCCAATACAAAAAAAGACGTACTGTGGCACTCGGGGACTTCCGCGGTAAAGCTATTGCATAACATGCCTTCAACCCACACCTACGTGCCTATCGGAGTGGGGAGCGTGAGGTTTTTTCGTTATGGAATTTCTGGATTCGATCCCCGCGCTCAAGGCCCGCGATAGAAGCTATGCAATAACTTACAAAGTTTTTGTACAATTGAGAAGTAATCCAGAAGTGATACCTCTTACTTGAGGGAATATTCCTTATTACACAAATGTAATCACTTCGTATGTTATTCATGTGAAAGTAACACAAATTATCAAATGTAATCTGAAAGTATATGAATGCTAATGAAGTAGCAGTTTAGATTTTAAATACTGTTAAAATTCAGGCATACCGATTTTCTCCCGATACTTCTTACCATCAATATTATTTATTATTACGTATAACGAATCTCATCTACGAGCTATGTATTTATTTATTTTTATTTATTTATATAAGGCACAGTTACAGGATATCATCCAAAACATTTGCATCAACTTACTAAATTAAACAATATTAAGATTACAACCCAATTACAACTGCACACAACATATTTTAAATCATTACAATAACATAAAAAAGTGAATACAGTAACTATATATCAAACGACAATCAGACCTTTTATACTCCAAAGGTCGCTTCCAGCACACAGATATAATGAATACCCAACATTTCCATTCGAGCCTGACGTTTCTGACAATAATTTAATAACGGATTCAAATAGAATCAAGGAATGCTCTTAGAGATGCGAACATGGTCGAAATTCAATATTGACATGTGTTACGTGCGGTCTACAGGGCTCTGACTAGATTGGGTAGACTTGAATTATAGTCTTAGTACTACATTTCTTAATGAATATAGTTATCGTCTGGAATTCCAAACAAGATAGACCTTCTCCTATCTGTTTTTAGAATGATATTTATCAAATAAAATATGATTCTAAACTTATTTTAATAGGCTTGCCATAAAAATATAGTCAGGACTATAACTACTATTATTGTATAGAAATTTCTAAATAAGAAACAACAAAAACACAATTAAAACAACTTACTACCTCTTCTAGGTCCCATTTAAAACTCTCCGGTATATACGCAGGAGTTAAGAAAATTGTTTGCTCTAAAGTAAAATTTAATCCAAATTAATACGATTGAGAAATTGAGAGGCAATCACTTAAACTAAACGTCTCCAATTCCATTTAAATTGGCGGCACATTCGCAACTAATCGACATACATTCTTGATGAGTGTATAGTGTAGTAACATCTGTAGCTATTTGTTGTTATCTGATCCTAGCTGCTGGTCAAACCCAGTATGAAAACGCGAACAAAAATATTTAGGACACTCAAATATAGCTTATATCTAGTACTGATGGAAATACTTTTCAAAAAGATTAAAGTAATTTCAGACCTTATTTGGTACCAACAAACTAACATACAAAATTTCTTCTTTATAGTTTTAGTGTAGTTGTACAAAATCGATCAGCTTCAATTATCACTGCTACCTGAACGATCTTATGTCATAGACAATATCTTCATTTAGCCTTTGAAGTCGACATTAATTGCCTATAATATGAGTTGCTTTTGATTTAGACATTCTGACATAATGATATAACTATCTACGTACAAACTTGGAGTGTTTTATGTTTGCTATATATTTACTTTGGAAAACAGGGTGAGAATTTTTTTTCTGTTCATAGGGATGAACAGGAAAAATGGATGTTAAGGAACAACATCCCGCTAACATAATATTTTGAAAAGGCAGATAAGGAAAGATCGCAGAATCATTCATCACCCCTTTCTATACATAATCCGATAAATTTACTCCTTTGAATGGAAAATAATATTTGCACAAAACATAGAACCTACGAGTATTACAACTATTCGTCATAAGAAATCCTCTCTGAAACTCACATTTATCTTGATATAAAACCTTAAGAGATGGTCATAAATTATGGCCAGAATTGTTTCTACAAATCCCAGTTGAAAAACAACAATACCATGAAATAGATGCAAACAGAATAGGTAGCAGATAGGCTAGTTAATTATAAACTAAACAATCGCAGAAACGGCAAAACCACTGCCAATTAAAATACATCGAAGTCTGATACCATTATCATATTAGCGTGGATAAAATTGCTGACACAGAACAAGATAAGGCACGTTCAACTGTCGATGTATTTGTGGCATGTTCATACGGAATTAATATTGTAATGGAGCCTCTGCGGTTGTTTACTCCTACTACATGTTCCCTTTGAATGATGGAATATTTAATATTACGTGTTATGAATTAAGTATTGTAATAGTTCGGTTGTTATATTGTACTTTAAGTGACAGATTAAATTGTTATTTCCAACATTTTAGTTGTTTCTCTTGCGTAGATCGTAATACATGCTTACAACAAACATACATAGACGACCGTATATACTGATAACAAAGTACAAGACGCTATCGATCAGCCTCATTGTTCCTTTAAACATTATGTCACAAGCTTTAAAAGTAAAGTTACCTACCGCCGCAATTGTTTCTTGCTCAAAATAACCGCCATCAGCGCGATATTCGCTGACATGCCAAGGCTTGACAGCGCTAGAAGTGCTGCAGCGCTCGCAGCTCCCCCCGGTGGGCATAACCGCGTATTGTTAACTATTGATGCGATTTCTTCGTGACACATAATAGCACAAACTAAAAAATAAGAACAACCTACCGTCGCAATTGTTTCTTGCTCAAAATAACCGCCATCAGCGCGATATTCGCTGACATGCCAAGGCTTGACAGCGCTAGAAGTGCTGCAGCGCTCGCAGCTCCCCCTGGTGGGCATAACCGCGTGTTGTTAACTATGGATGCGTTGGTGGCGCCCGCGGAGCCAAAACGAAGGTTGGCTCCTATCATCGCCACCGCTGAACCTGCTGAAAAGATACTAATATTACGTATATGGAATGGAGTGATAGATGGAATGTATTGATTTAACCGTTTCAAAATGTGATGAACTTATTTTAACGAATATTCAAAGTATTGAAAAGGAAAGTGATTGATTTAGTATTCATAAATATTCAGTTCCGTGAATTCTTATATTTAACACGAGTATACGAACGTCAGGAATCAAATATGAAAGAACTAAACAATGGTTGTTGGCCTTATCAGTTGTGATTTTAAAGAAAGTTTAATTTTGTTTGTAGGTCTTGGAGAGAAGAATATTCTGAAATTCATTGTTTCAAACAAGTAACATAAAGTAGCGTTTATTTAACGTAACGTTTAAACTTGAAAGATCTCTCACGAGATATTCAGGAACTTTATAAGCGTTTGTTCAAATTAACGAAATCTGTAATGATGCGGGTGGCTTTGAAGACCCAGTCTCGAGTATCTCAATAATTAAGATATGAAAAAATTAAGTACATTTAAATAATTCTGTCCTATTTATAAACTAGCTCAAATAAACTATCATGAAAACAAAATAAATGATAGTTTTATCAACAATTTTTTACCTGCCGACATCTTATCCATGGTTGCGGTTTTTTTGACAACTACTCTGACGTCATAATCAAGCAGCCAATCAGATCGTCGTATTCTCCCCCCCTCCTTCCCACTGCATCTTCAAACACACGTTGTATTTCACTTGCATTACAGATTATAATTTTTTTACCACTTCTGTTTATTTAATCTATGACACTTCACTTCACAAATGTCAACGTACATTATCTTTATTAAATTATAACATCGTTTTATTCACTTATTTTAATTAAAAACTGTCACATAATATGTTCAAAGTACACAGTTGCTTCAAAATATAAATAATCTGAAACTTAAATAGAATTACCTCATTATTATAAAATAATTAATGTTGCCTGTAATTTTTGAAAATATTTTGGGCAATCCCAAAATAATATATTAAGTGTTATTTTTCATCATCACGCTTTCCTGAGAAAAAAGGTTTCCCATCTATCACCTACCACATTGACGGTTACGAGATGCTTTTTACACTATTATTATATAAAGTGAATAACTAACAATATTATTAAAGTAACAATAATTATTATTAGTAATAGTTCACGGTATAGTGTGTAACCATAGTCCATAGATAATAATAACAGTCAACTATACTAGTGTGAAACATACTAAATATTATTTTCGCTTCATTACTGATGAATGAAACCCTGAGTCACACAAGATCAATACAGGTTTTATTGTATAGATCGGGCATAGATTGGGACGTAATTATTCTCTCTGAATGTTGGCTTCGATCGTCACATAATATTCCCCTTTTAGAGGGTTACAGACATATATGCACAACCATCCATCAAACACAAAATGAAGGCGTTGTTATTTACTATAAAAACCGGTATGAAGTAATGGTTGATGAGCCTCATTTAGTTGATGCTAATTGTTTATGCTTAATATTTAGTAACGAGATTTGTATTGTTGGTCTTTATCGCCCTCCAGGTCAACGTAATACTACTAATTTTATTAATTCTTTAGATACATTACTGACTAAATTAAACAACTATAAAACAATAGTAATTGGTGGAGATATTAACATTGACATAGGTCCCAATAGTACCGATAAGCGCTCTTTTGAATATTTAAATATTCTGGCGTATCATTGTATACTACCCGCTCATACTTTACCCACCCACCAACACACATGTCTAGATCATTTCATGATTAAAACAAAATTGGATACCACATGTTGTGTAGCTGCCTCATCTGTGACTGATCATGACAGTGTTGCTATAACTATTAATTTGCAGACTAAACTTACCTTTAATCTATCAATCATAAAAAGAATTAATTATACTGAACTAGATAAATCTATCAATAAAATAAACTTTCAGTCAGTAATAGAGTACAGTGACGTAAATTTAGCAACAGACCACTTTGTCGCACTTCTAAATAATGCCATATTAGATAACTCGTCCATTGTAAGAGTACCTAACAAAAAGAGGATTCATAAGCCATGGATTACTACAGGCCTACTGAGATGCATACGCAATAGGGACAACTTGTATAAAAAACTAAAAAAGAAACCTGATGATGATTCACTTAAATTAACCTACAAAAGATACAGGAATTTTTGCAACGCTCTACTAAAGAAGCAAAAAAGAATCTACGAAAAACAAGAAATTGAAAAAACTAAAAATAATAATAAAAAATTGTGCGACGTCATTAAAAATATATGTAACACAAATAAAAGATCAGAGTCCGCTTCAGCGCTAATTGATAAGAACAATCCCAAGAATAGTGTTGATCATGTTAACAGTTACTTTATAGGTGTTGGAAAAACATTGGCTGAGAAGATTATCAGTAACCATAATAAACCTAACATTTATGAGAATGTTCACTCTCAAATATCCAAATCGTTTGTTCTGCTTCCAACTGATGATACAGAGATTGAACATATCATTATGGATCTAAGAGAAGATGCTGCGGTGGGAATTGATGGCATATCAGGCAAAATCATAAAACGTTACATCAAAGTAATATCGCTTCCTCTTTCATACATCTGCAACCTATCGTTTACCACCGGTATTTTTCCACAGGCTTTTAAGACTGCACTAGTTAAACCAATCCATAAAGGTGGAGATATAGACTCCATTACGAATTACCGGCCAATTTCTATTCTCCCCACTCTGTCTAAAATCTTGGAACGCTTGATCAATAAACGTCTGATGAAATTTTTAGAGTCTAATGAACTACTTTCTCCTGGACAATATGGCTTTCGCTCAGGTAGGTCGACTGATGATGCTGTTCACGAACTAACTAATAATATTGTTTGCAATTTGGATAAGAGGAAGAAATGTATTGTGGTTTTCCTTGACCTAGCCAAGGCCTTTGACACCGTATCAATACCACTCTTGTTACTTAAGTTAGAAAGGATCGGTGTGAGAGGCCTTCCATTACAATTACTGGGAGATTATTTAAAGCACAGAAAGCAGCGAGTAAAAATTGACAATTGGGTAAGCGATGAACTACTGGTGCAGTACGGTGTCCCCCAGGGCAGTGTTCTTGGACCTAGCCTTTTTCTGGTCTATCTAAATGATTTATGCCAACTTCAACTGAACCATGGTAAAATACTGTCTTTTGCAGACGACACAGCAATTTTATTCTCGGGTGACTCATGGACAGAAGTGTTTCAAAGTACACAAAAAGGCTTTGATCAGATTTGTGAGTGGCTAAAATGTAATGTTTTAACGTTAAATGTGGATAAGACTAAATATATTGCCTTTGCGTCAAAAAAAAATCTTCTTCCTCCTGCAAGTTACAACATTACCTCACATACATGCACACCTATGACTTACCGAACCTGCTCTTGTCCTTCTATACAAAGAACTGACACTATCAAATATCTTGGAGTTTACTTGGATCAAACTCTCACATTTAAGCCTCACATTGAAATTTTAGTCACACGGATTCGCAAACTGATATATATATTTAAAATTTTGAGACATATTGCTGATTTTCGGACAATAAAAATGGTTTACTCAGCTCTATGTCATTCAATCATTAATTATTGTATTAGCTCCTGGGGAGGCGCTTGCAAGGTACACCTCATAGAAGCTGAAAGGGCACAAAGAGCCATACTCAGAGTTGGAGCTGGTTTACCATTTCGCTATCCTACTTGCGAACTATACAAACGTTGGGATGTACTAACTGTCAGACAGACTTTTATCTTATCCATTATAATAAGGCAACATGCACAATTAAAATATGATCCGAATTTCAACAGGGACAAGCGTAGAAAAGATATTATTTGTAAAAAAAACTCTTTTAATACATGTCTGTCACATAGATTTTACTATTTTCTTGGGGCATTTTTATACAATAAAATCAATAAGTCTATTTCAATATACTATCTTAGTACATCAAGGTGTAAGACGTCGGTGTGTAAATGGCTGAAAAACTTGGACTATCAAACATCAGAAAATTTTATTCATAATATTCGGTAAGTAGAGAAACTGAATCGTGCATACTCTATCGCAAAAACGCATCCACACCTACCCTCAATCACACATATATACGCGCTCACACACGCATACACACACGCACACACACACACACACACTCACCTACATACGCATACACTAACACACATACACAAACACTCACATTATACACTAACTATATTAATTCATTTTGGCCTGTCATCTCATCTATAAAATGATTTATAATATGTCCATTGGTAGTTTTTCGATATAATTTTTCACTTAACTTTAATTATGATTGATTCTTTCTCATTTAATGTTCACGTTCATTGTTTGTCTGATAGATGTGATTGTTAATGCTTGGGGGCCTGGTGACCCGTAGCACAAGTATTTTGTACTTATCGCGGGCACCAGTCTCTCACAAATGTTAGTATTAAGATATATAGATTAACAATGTATGTGTTGATTGTGCATTTGTGATGAGAAAATAAATAAATATTTAATTTAATTTAATTTAAGTTTCTCAATACTCATATACCTATCTACAAAAAGAAACATTGTTTGTTCAGGACAGTTATGTAAACAACTTTCTTGTAACCCATTTCACCCATTCAATTCTTTGAGCAATAGAATAACTAATGTTTCTTTAGCTTTCTTCAAGTATATCTATACTAATATATTATAAAGCTGAAGAGTTCGTTTGTTTGTTTGATTGATTGTTTGTTTGAACACGATTTGAAAAATTCTTTCGGTGTTAGATAGCCCATTTATCGAGGAAGGCTATAGGCTATATATTTTCACGCTACGACCAACAGGTGGAGTGGAGCCACGGGGGTGAAACCACGGGGAACAGCTAGTTGCGAATAAAGCTGATAGATAATTCTACATTCAAGAAATAACGAGACAAGTTCTTTGGTTGTACATTGTTAAAGTTTTCTATGCCGCTGCTTCACTGTAAATGGTGTGAATATTTGAAAGTTATCGGGCGTTTTAAGTGGATTTACAATCGTTAAATGTAAATTGAAGAATGTTTTTTTATTGTAGTGTTTACAAGATAAGAGAGAGATTATTAGATTTTTTTTTTCATAGTAGTTATACAAGATTGCGTACTGTAAACTTGGATATACTTTACTAAACTAGCTTACCGCCCGCGGCTTCGCCCGCTTTAAACGATTTGAGATTTAAACTATCCTATCTCTCAAGTTGGATCAAACTGCACATGGTGTGCGAATTTTATTATAATCGGTTAAGTGGTTTAGGAGTCCATTGAGGACAAACATTGTGACACGAGATTTATATATATTAGAAGATTATTGAGGATACACTTTTATTTCATTGAACATAACCACAGAATAATAACCAGTAGCTAGCTAACATTACAAGGAGCATAAGAGCCAACAGTTCCAGAATCACCGTTAGCAAGTACCCAAAACCATACTTCATTTGCGCAGTCGGTAACAGCATTTGCGTTGATTGCGTCCAGCGACAAATACTTCTAAAGGCGGTTACACAGAGCAAGCAGCCTCGCGAGGCAATTGCTGCGCGAAGCAAACTTTGTTCACTTACCAAGGCGGTGACAATACAATAATTTAAAGAGCTGCTTCACGTACCAATTGCCTCACGTTCAACGCAAATGCTGTTGTTGTCAATTGTACAAACGCAGCTTTAAGGCCCGGCGCAGATATAGTGAAGCGCAGCGCAGCGCATTTTTCATTGTCAAACTATTTTCGACATTGTTTTTCATTAAAATAAAATTCAAAATCAAATAACAACAGTTTATTTTGGGGAGCATCGAAGCGTCACACGCGAAAGGTAGTGCGCTGCGCTTTTTTGATGTTTATCACGTTATTTTAATGAGGAAAATGTCGATAATAGTTTGACAATGAAAAGTGCGCTGCGCTTCGTCATATCGGCGCCGGCCCTTAGGGTAATTGCAAAAACGGTGATTCTGGAACTGTTAGTAGTGAGAATAGAGGTGATGTTTCTTGTAATGTCATTGAATTGTGAATTGTTGGGTTGAAATAACATTCGAAATACATCATTTAGAATTATTGGCGGTATTTCGAAAGACTGCTCGCTCTGTGTGGACTCGCCTAATAGCAACTTCAAACGTAGTAGCAATGAACACCAAACGAGCCCCATAACGACATCGAAACAAAGGGTTCCGGAGAAACTTTTTAATAAATCATTTAATTTGACCCGGGGTGTAACATGCTAAATCAATTTGCGTAATAAAGTTGATTTTTTGAAGTAAAACTTCTTTATCGGGGTTGGAAAAAAATGTATGTAACATTTTTTCGTTACGCGTGACATTTTTCCGTTACGCGCCATCTTTTTCTTATCCCTACCACGCGTGATTCGACATTTTTCTGTAAAGTTGCATATAGTAAATTATTGTTTGAAAAATAAGGTCATCAAGAAGTTTCACTTCTGACGTGTGTACACTAGTACACGCACACATTTTTATTTTGTTATGTTTGATTTGCGTGTATATTTTTTGATACGTAACAATAAACCTAATTGTAAAATGTAAAACAGATTTATTTATGCATTTCTTTTATTTTCTTACCTGCAATTATTTACAGTGTGTTGTTAAGATTGCGTTATTTTATCTTCATTTTTAATTATTATCATATTACATATTATATACTCTATTCTCTACATTTTAAACTTTACTTTTATACTGCAAATTATCGCCAATTTTTATATAAATTGTAATAGAATATTAAAATTTCGCACCATTCACAGTATTCTCAACTTACACCTCCATTTCGCATTATTTCTAACTTCTAGAAAAACTATACAAGAAATAACAAGATTGTCTACCATTGAGAAAGATATATCTCTTATTCCTGGAAGAAATAATTCATTCTGAATGCAATTTATACTGGTCATTCTGCAAGGGAAGTTATTGTTAGTGCCCGCTCTATTTCGAAGTAGAGTTACAATTGTGGTTGAAAAACGTTTAATATGTTGCTATCGTTTATTTGTCTATTGCAAGGAGTATAGAAATGTTGTGAAAGATAGTGTTTTCATATCCAATTAGAATGTATTGTAATGTATTGTTTAGTTACGTTATTTCTTAGTGCCATATCACACTAGCGGATTGCGAGCGGTTTCAAAGCGGAGCGGGTGCGCAACGAATACGTTGCGGGCGCGCAACGAACACGCCGCGGATGCGCAGCGAACACGTCGCGGACGCGCAACGATTTCGCTGCGAATAGAAGCGTCAACGTCATTTTGTATACTCTCGCACAAAAGCCAGCCCTTCCGCCTTGCCTAACTTCCGTTCAATATTTCCATCGTTTCTGTAGCACTCAATTTTTTAACCGTACTGTGGAAATGCACTTACTTAACTAAAGATGTAATAACAACTGAAGTTGTTGAAAAAGGTGCTATAAAATTGAATTACTAGGACTTTAGAATGTAGCATACATTCCAAAAGTATGCAACGACTGACCAGTATAATCTCTCCCATAGCAACGTATGTTATAAAGAGATTTTGTGAACCTAATTATGAGCAAAGTGATAGTGAGTTGCTGGTTGCTTGATAAAATTTTCTATTCACTGCTATTTATCTAATAATAAGATAGCCCTGTTTAAGTTAAGGAGCTTTAAAATTTATTTCACTAGTGAACTTTCATAATGAGCAATTAAGTTATCTGATTGCATTTCGACCAAGATTTAATAGATAAAACAATACCCTAAACATTAACATGTTATGAAACTCGTAAAAAATTATGATCTCATAATTATTATACTATAACAAGTTATAAGAAACAACCAGCACGGATTCCATTTTGTAAATGAGTGTACATGACCGCGACGTAAACGTTGCGCATCTGCCACGCGTCCGCAACGAATTCGCTGCGCATCCGCGGCGTGTTCGTTGCGCGCCCGCAACGTATTCGTTGCGCACCCGCTCCGCTTTGAAACCGCTCGCAATCCGCTAGTGTGATATGTCACTTAGACTGACCGGTAGGCTTGGTTGGTAGTGGCCCTGCCTACCAAGCCAGAGGTCGTGGGTTCGATTCCCACCCGGGGCAAATATTTGTGTGATGAACATAGATGTTTGCTCTGTATCTGGGTGTTACATAATATCTATCATATATAAGTATTTATTTAAAATTATATTTGTATGTTTATCAGCCATCTGGTTTCCATAACACAAGCGAATTGCGAAAGCTTAGTATGGAATCAGATCGTGCCGTGTGTGAAAATTGTCCTGAAGTATTTATTTATTTATTCTTTACATTTTCCTGTAAGTTATTAACATAATATGGTGAAAGATACGTATCTTGCATTTTTAATTTGAAGCAATTCTAAAGTACGACTTAGTTTTTTATTAATTTTTTAATATGTTATTAGTAGATAAATGCATAGTCCTATGTATGTAAGTTCAATTCTGTGATGATTTTGGTGAAGTGAATTCACTTCATCCGTAATCCTTCTGCAAATACCGTAACACTTTTATTATCACTATCATCACTACATAGTATAAAACAAAGTCGCTTTCTCTGTCCCTATGTCCCTTTGTATGCTTAAATCTTTAAAACTACTCAACGGATTTTGATGCGGTTTTTTTTAAATAGATAGAGTGATTCAAGAGGAAGGTTTTAGTATATCATTTATTAGGTTTTAGACAAAGCGGGCGAAGCCGCGGGCGGTAAGCTAGTAATTAGTAAAGAAAACTATTTCCTATTTGAGATACGGTACTAACAAAATATATTATGCTTCAAAGAGACACCAAAAAATCTCAATTAAAATCCGCTTTTGTACAAAATTCACACCTAATTATTCATACAAATTCACTTCATTATTTCAGTGCAAACTAATTGAATTCTTTACCTTGGAGACCTGACCTGCCGAACACGGAAAATGCGGGTAGAATAAGAGCATTTTACTTCCTGCTGTCTCGGCGTAACCTAGAAAGCCGCTCCATATATTTCGATAGAGGTTTTAAAAATAATACCGATATTTTTTTTGACATATTTCATTTTAATTGCTTTGGATTTAGAGAATATACAGCAATGCGGTCGTAATGCTAAATCTTAGAATGTGACTTTTCCGTCTCAATATTACTAATATTATCTATACTATCTATACTAATATTATAAAGAGGAAAGGTTTGTAATTATGTATGTATGGTTTTCACGCATAAACTACTGGACCGATTTCAAAAATTCTTTCACTGTTAGAAAGCTGCCTCTTTACTGAGCAACATAGGCTATATTGCATTTTCAAAAAATTTGAGATTGAGATCCTTACCAAAAATGCAATAATGTAATCCATTGTAAAAAATTCCAATATTAAAAATTCTGTCATCGCGTGCGCTGAGGAATCTATTCCTTGAAGTACGAGGATGGTTCTTATGAAAAAAAAACGTAAACATGTAGGTACCACGGGCGAATCCGGGGCGGACCGCTACGCTGTTACATATTTTTAAAGTGAAACTTTTATTAGATCGTCTCAAACTTTTTGGTCTGTGTAGCGCATGTCGCGTGTATCGCGGCTGCCGAGTAGGTATACCTACTCGGCAGCCGACCGACACGCGACATGCGCTACACAAAGCAGTGTTCGGAACCGTTCGAACAGTTTCACTTTTACCGTGGTTTCATAAAACCACACAACATTTTTTTAAACTATTTCAAATTTATATCTTTTCAATAGGGTTTAGGTACTTTATTACACAAAAGTATGTTAAATTTACCGCTACCAAAATATTTCAAATTATATAAACATTATACATTATAGAATGGACGTGATTATAAAATTGATAAAATTAATGATTTTTACGACCCAAAACTATTGTATATTCTCTTAACCACCAGACAACTAACGAAGCATGTTGACAGTATAATTACAACAAAAAAAGCGTACAAAAATAGTGACCTAAAAAGTTGTTTGTAATTGTCTAGAGGGTTCTTTCAATTCTGTGAAACCTAGATTCTATTGAAGTCTCTTAAAGACAAACATTGGAGCGTTGCTTCAGAATAGATAGCCTCGGAAGGTGCATTATAATTGGATTTTACAGGTATGAATGGAGTTGGATTTAGTTCTTGGTTCTGAGCAAAAGTTGATCTGTTGCCAGTTATTATATTATGATAAAAGCTCTTGAAAGCTGTCTGATAAATATAAATGTTATGGTAAATCCTACTAATATTATAAATGCGAAAGTTTGTGAGGATGTGTGTGTGTGTGTGTGTGTGTGTGTTTGTTACTCTTTCACGCAATTACTACTGAACCGATTACAATGAAATTTAGCACACATATAGAGGGTAACTTGAGTTAACACATAGGATAGGCTTTATCTCGTAAATCCCACGGGAACGCGAACTATGCGGGTTTTCCTTTGAAAACGCGGACGAAGCCGCGGGCCGAAATCTAGTATTAAAATATGTTAACACTAGGTTTCCGCCCGCGGCTTCGCCCGCGCAGTCGAAGAAAAACCCGCATAGTTCCCGTTCCCGTGGGATTTCCGGGATTGCGTCATTTTCCCGGGATAAAAAGTAGCCTATGTCCTTTCTTGGGTATCAAAATATATCCATACCAAATTTCATGAAAATTGGTTCAGTAGTTTAGGCGTGATTGAGTAACAGACAGACAGACAGAGTTACTTTCGCATTTATAATATTAGTATGGATGTGTTATCTTTTAGTTACTAGCATGATTGTATGAATCATAATCTTTAAAATAAAGGTTGCAAATCATAGCCTGATAGCAAGAGTGAAAAGTAAGAATACGAAATTTGTGAGTACAGTGAGAAATGCAATAAACGGATGTTTGGTGATTCAAATAAACCTAAATGAACTTATAAAAGAACCATAACGATAAGATCTCAACGTCGATACAATTACGTACACTACACAGGTCAAACTAAACTGGTTGTGTTTACATGCCAAAGAAGCTAGTCTTAAAACTGCCTTTTTGCGTCGGACTTAAGATTTACGAGGACATCTCAATAAGGAAGGTCTGGTTCCCGGAATACCGGTGGCTGTGAGTATATAAATTACAGTCTTGTTACATAAAAATGAAATATCTGTACCAGTGTTTGTAAGACCGATCATAATTTTAACAGCTTGTTCACAGCTTGTAGATATGTTCTGTTTAGTTTATCTATTAGTTTAAATCAATAAATAATTGAAAATAAATAATTTAATCAATAAAATAAATAATTTAATGAAAGCGTCCATCGCCTATAGCACAGGTCTAGTACCTAGTTTAGGCGATTGTCGTGTCTCATTTATGTAATCTTCTTATAATGTGGGTCTAAATAAATATTTTTCATTTTCATTTTTTTCAAATGATGTGTAATCGAAGAATGTGTTAACAAGTATGAAATAGGCTATCAGGGATTTAAATATATAGAAACAACACACTATCAATTTGTATACTATGTGTAAAATTAATTACTAATATTGACATAGACATTTTGCAAAGCTTATGTGAAATTACTATAACTACGGTACTTGGTTAAAATATATCCCCCATTAATCAAAACATTGGATATAACTAGATATAAGTAACTCAAAATCTATATATATATATTTAAATGAAACCCGTTTCGCGTTGTCACGGCATCACGCGTGAACGGGTGGACCGATTTCGATAATTCTTTTTTTATTATATTTCTTGAAGTACGAGGATGGTTCTTATGTAGAGAAAACGTAAATATGTACCACGGGCGAAGCTGGGGCGGACCGCTAGTTATATATAAAGAAACAGGAATTTCTCTCAATAAAAATAAATATTGTGAATTTAACTCAATATTGCAAGCACTTCATCTTTATTAACCGACTTCAAAAAAAAAGGAAGAGGTTATCATTTTCTTTTTCAATTTCAACGAACTGATATAAAGTTTGTTATATTTATTTGAACTTAGAAAGTGAAATACAAGTATCTTGGAAACATCCTTCCGTCACAACAAAATTTCATCAAGATCTAAATCTTAACGTCACCGAAAGGAAACAACCCAACTAACTTTTTAAGAACTTATAAGAAAAATATTTGTATTTTCCAGCTGCTATTGACATTTTCTGGGAAATTTATCAAAATTAAGTACAAGAAACTAAAGAAACCCATAAATCTATTAAAAGTTCCGATTAATTTATGCTTCAGTAAAGTTATGTTTTTATAAGAAAAGGGAAAAAAAAGGTTGTGACATAGTTTTTTGATAGAATAAGTTGAAGATCTTTAAGAAATATTTATATTTCACCTATAACCATGATGGAACTATTTATAGAAGAAAGAGCCATTTCAACTCACGTACTACATCCAATACGAAGACTAAAAGTGGTAGTTCTAGTGCCAAAAGCTCTTATCTAAAAACGCCCTAAAATCTAAGCTCTGTGCAAATTTCAATAGTCTGGTGATATTTCTGATACCGCCTTTCTAAGGTCTGACGTAACAATGACAACGTATCACGTCTTCAAATATAAGGTGGCCTAAAATTCTAAAATGAGCCGCGGCTTCATGTCAAGGCTTGCTTCTATCGCGCGTATGGGGTCATGTTTTGTTATCAGAAAGCTTAAGCGGGTGCCTGGATGTTTGTGGATGTAAATTTACAGTTATGATGTCGAGATATCGAACTATTTGAACATAATTTTCAAATTTTATAGAGTATTAGAATACCTACATCTCGGTAAAAATCTACCAAATGGAAGTTAAATCTACCAAGTTTTATTTTTAATAAAATGCTTCCTTATACCATTTCTCTTCTTTAAACCAAATTTGGGATTAACTGACAATATTATTTTTACAGAATGTATAATATTCCTTTATATAATACTTATGAAATGCCTTATCAATTTATCATACATTTTGTTCACGATTCTTTTAAGTTACATTTTTTTTATAATCAGTAAAAAATTATAGCCAATTCAGATATAATTCACAATCGTTTGACAGGTTAGCCGTGATAAGGGTCAAGATTTGGGTTGTATTTTAAGAAATATTAACGACCGTATGGTCTGAAAGAGAAGTATGACTTCGCAGAATAAGAAAATATAGAGCATTTATCATGGTAATATGTCAAATGTGATAATCTTGTAGATTTGTTATGCGATTTGCCTTTATTTGTGGTAATAAAATTGAACTGTATGTTTGATTTTACTTTTATTCAAGCAGATGTTTCCATTTCTCTACAAGTATGTCTCAAATGTAGAATCATGTTTTATATACCAATAAAATAAAATTCATTCGTCCCGTAATGTTAACAGAGGTGTTAAGCTTCAAAGGTTATTAAATCATCTTCTCTATGCATTTTAAAGATGCATTAATGTAATTAGAGAAGATGAATGTTTTAGATTTAATTTCCATGTCCTTTTTATTAAATTTAGCGTTGACAAAAATAGCTCCAACTTTTCAATACCTGTAAAATCGGTAACGATTTTCAGGAACCTCGTACACAGGTTTAAGCTGCAAATTGATCTAGACAGATGTCACAGGCACGAAGGAAAAACGCGTTAACACAAGCTTTTAGCGTTGCTTTCAACAGAATGTGGGATTCTGTTTGATTTTATTGATAGAGTAAATGCAACCTTATTTCAAAGTATAATGGGATTTTTATTTTAATGGCCATCTGAATTGATAATACATTGACTCATTGATAGTATTACATGGTATTTCTGTTTTTATTTGTAAGGGCATAATAGGTATATTAAAATATATCTAATAATACAATCGCGTCACTTTATGTTCCTTTTCGTATGTGTATGATGATTTTAATTTAAATAAATTGTCTATTATTTATGTAGAATAAACTCCTTACTAACTTAAATATTGCACTTTAAAAAGTTTTATGAACCTTTTCAAATGATTTTCTAGTATAATTTCAATAACGTCCTTAACTTTTTATGAGTTTTGACTGGGCACGTCGCGTCGGTTAAAACCTATATTGACTAGATGTCTCGACTTAAAATCAGTTAATAAGGATATTGACCGATGCCCTTAGTCAATAACGTTATTAACTGGTTTAATCAGATAAAATCAGTTAATAAGGATATTAACCGACGCCCTTAGTCAATATCCTTATTAACTGATTTTACCGGTCAATAACGTTATTGACTGGTTCAGGGTTTTGACTGTAACATATACATATAATAAATCTGTAGAAGGGTCAATTCTGTACATTGAAAATATTGAAAAAATAAATAGCAGGGGGTGTTACTGGATCGATACCAAACCCAAATATGTGATTAAAAAAAATTTTGTCTGTCTGTCTGTCTGTCCGTCTGTCTGTCTGTATGTGAAGGCATCACGTGAAAACTAGCGGTTCGATTTCGATGAAACTTGGTATAATTATACCTTATTATCCTGGGCGTAAAATAGGATACTTTTTATCCTGGAAAAATACGTAGAAAAAAATTAATCTTAATTTTTCAGTTTTATCCATAGACGTTGTTCCGTAGAACCGCGAACACACGTTGCGTATTATTATAGGCCTAGCCGTATTTGGGAATTGGGTCCAATAGATATTTATAAGATGTTATTGACAGAGGTACTCAAAATGGAGAAATAACCATCCACGCGAAGACCGACATCCGCGCGGACGGAGTCGCGGGCGGAAGCTAGTATATAATATTATTGTCATGCGCATTAGTGTCATAGTCATACAATTGTTGATGCGTATCGTCAGGACCGACGGTACGCACTGACGGTCGGTCAAGCTCTGCAACCAGCCTTAAACTAAGTAATGGTTATATAAAACATAAAAATTTAAACAAAACCGAGCTATAGTATATAACGGCCGTGACCCACACATTAAGACCACAAAGTGAAAGATCTTGGCTTCACACTTCGATGCTTTTCTTGATACGATCGCTTTTATACTTGAGCTTCCATTGAAAAATCTTAAACTATGATATAAATGGGTATAATGTGTTTCAAATTTTAAAAATAATGTCATTCAAATTCGAACACTTATTCATACAACGTTTTTAGATGCGCTTTTAAATTATTATCAAATAGTTTAATTGTTGCCACCGATTCTAAAGCGTTTAAAGAAAAGAGTCGGAAAGAAACTTTGTAGCTGCACTTTTAAAATCATATCAATCATTTTTAAAAGCATTGTAGAAAGCGTTCTAGTATAGTAGATAGTTCTAGGTCGTTGAACTTGTTATTACATAACGACTGTCACCTGCGTTCCCCTGCACTACGATGAAATATGTAGAATATGTACACCTTTGACAAATTTGCACTGAACTTCGCAAACATAAGTGTAAAGTAATATAAAAGCAGAGAAATCTTTTATATTATACGTGAAAACGATATTAATAAAATAACTTTAATTCCATTTCATTAATATTTCATTCTATTCTTCTTTTTATTAATTAACTCTAATTTTCTTATGTTAAATCTAACATTTTAATATATACTTATATCATAATTGTTTATTTGTTTGAACACGCTAATCTCAAAACTACTGGTCCGATTTGTAAATTTCGGTGTTACATAGCCTATTTATCAAGGAAAGCTATAGGCTATATACATATCACCATGCTAAGATCAACAGGAGCGGAGCAATGCGGGTAAAACCGCAAGGCACAGCTAGTGTTATATAAACTCGTACAACCTCAAATACAATAAAGTTTTGTGGATCGAACGTGCCGCAGGATTTCGGAACTTGTTAAAAATTTCCACCCGAAAACAAACTTCGAATGTTATTCTTTGAGCAATCGTAGAAATTTTGATATATTATAAACATATACTGCATTATTGAGCAAATAATTTAAAGTAGTTTCTGTTATAGTTTTGACGTGATAACGTCTATAAAATCGTTTTAGTCGGGTGACATGTTCAGAAACTTGTGTAATAATAATAATAAAAAAAGGCGTAGGGATGTGACGACCCCATCGCCCACGGTTGAAATATCTATGGTCTACGTGACAAAAGATATTTCACCCGTGCAGTCAGTCAACCCGCAGGACACCTTGTGGCGGGGTGTCGGGGAGTAGCGACCCCGTGGGAACCGAGTGCTCCCGGGGGAGGCCCCTGTCTTAATCTCCGGCTTGCCTTCACCGGCCGGTCGGAGTGAAGCCTGACGAGGACAGGACCCCCACCTCTGGCTTGCCTTAACCGGCCGGCCAGAGTGGAGTCGCGAGAGCTTTTAGCTCGAAGGGTGGATGCGAATCATAAGTGGCGAGTGGGCACGTGATGCTGGACCCTCAGGGAGCGCGTGATCGTAGTTTAAAGTCCAGGGACGCCTCTCCACCCTTAGCTGCTCACAATATGTTGCCCCCTTGTCGCACTATTGCAGCGGCTTATTTCGGGGGCCCATACAGTGAGAGGGCGAGTCACCACCTGCCAACATATTTTTACTTTCTTTTAGTAGAAAGGCAGGTGCCATAGTTTCTAATAGTCCCCAAATACCGGCCCATTTAACATCCCACTCCATAGCCCAGTTTATTTTGTTTTCCATATCTCGAAATAGTCCTACATCGGCCGCGGACTGCCTAGGACTGTATCTCTATAGTGCAGTCATGGGCAGGCTGCGGCTGGTGTCCCACAACACAGTAAAGTTCTCTAAAGGGCCTCTGCGTGTTGGATCCGTGTCCCCACGTAAGCCTTCCAAAGGACCGGGTACCTTCCTTATGATGGTACCCGAGTATTATGGAATGAGATACAGATAATAATAAAATAAATTTTATTAGGCACACCAAATTACCACCACCAACACAAACCAAGAAACAAAAAACAATATCAAAATACACTCTTAAAATTAAACAAACATAAAAATTAAAACTAATATAATTTGTGTGGCGACTGGCGACCTAAAGGGTAAGGCCGCTCAGCATATGCTATGCCGATGTGGTCAGCATAGCGCTGGTTTTCAGGGCCCCACCAGACAACAAAACGCTTAAGTCTAAAGTGTCTCTCTCTGCTATCGGTTAATTAAACAATTAATTTAGAAAAAAAAATAATAATAATTATATGTTTGCATGTAAAGAATATAATATAATACTATATAATACTAATATTACCCATATTGTGAACTACATAATATACTTATAATACATTCAAAAATTCAACTAATACACTAATATATATATATATAAATAACCATAGTTTATAAATATAAGAAATTATAAGAATACAACTATATTGCATTCTATATAATACGTGTATATACAATGTCTTTCGGCTTTGTTTGCGTTATATACAACGCAACTAAGGTTTTCCGACGAATTCGTTAATCAAATGTTTTTTATATTTATGCTTAAAAGAATTTTTAGACATTGATTCACGTATCGGCGGCGGTAGATTATTCCAACACTTAGTTGCGTTGTATACAAAGCTGCCTCTAAAGGCGGTTGTACGGTATCTGAGCATAACCATCATGTATGTTGATGCTCTTGTGAAGTGTGAGCCATCACCTACCCACCTAAGTTTATTATAAAGGTATTTTGGTATCTGTGACGTCACCACCTCAAAAAGCATCACAGCGAAGTGAAGGCGCCTGCGTCGTTCCATATTGAGGGTTTTTGCCTGGATTAGATATGGCGTAACATGTTCTCTTGGCGGTATGTCCCAGCAGAACCGGGCACACGCATTTTGAACCCGCTGTATGGCATTCTTGGTTCTTGCTAGCAATATTGCACCGTACATAGTATCTCCGAAATTAAATTTCGAGAGAACTAGTGCCTCACAGAGCCTAATACGTAAGGGTGTGGTGATATAGTTTCTGATGCGATACAGTAGCTTTAACCTATAGAAACAGTTTGATATAGTTGTGTGGAAGTGCTTTTCGAATCTGAGGTTCTCATCGAATACAACTCCAAGATTACGAGCTTCTACGACACGATCAATTCGTTACGTTTACGTATACGTTTGCCCTTCAATTTTTAATGTTAAATCGTATCCAATCACTTTTTCGACCATCCTCGGTGTACCTAAAACCATAAATTTGGTCTTTGTAGGATTAAGGACAAGTGAGTTTTTCTCCGACCACTTTGATATGCGCATCAGGTCCGAGCTTAGCTCAGCAATAGCTTCAGGAGTTCGGGACGGATGGAATGAGATGTATAATTGAATATCATCCGCATAAAGATGGTATCGACTATACATTATCTCGCTGGTGATATCGGAGGTATATAGTATAAAGAGAAGTGGGCCCAAGATGGAGCCCTGTGGGACTCCTCTAGTTACCACCCTTTGCTGAGAATACACGACCGACCCGTCCTCCTTACGAAGCGCTACTGTTTGTGTACGATTGCTGAGATAGCTACTGAACCAACTGACTGTTTCCTTGCTTAACCCGTAAAACGACATCTTAGATAAAAGTAATGGTATATTGATGGTGTCGAAGGCTCTAGTGTAGTCAAGAAAGACAATAGCAGTGCTCAGGCCCGAATCTTGCGCGGTCAAAATGTTATCAACAACTTCGGTCAATGCAGATACAGTACCTCGACCTTTCCTAAACCCAGACTGTAGGTCTGAAAGTAATCCATTCTGCTCCAAGTACTGAGTTAGTTGGCCGTGCACTATCCTCTCGATAACTTTTGACAGACAAGGGAGAATGCTGATTGGCCTCAGGTCTTTTGAGGTCACTGGATTTTCTTTTTTTGGTATTGGCTGGACCAGTGCTCTTTTCCAAAGTTCAGGAAATTTGTGTCACACCAAAACCTCACGAGCGCGATCGCAGGTATAACGAGAGAGAGACGGACCGATCTCCCGTCTCATCTCGAGCGTCTCATCTCATCATAAGACGTTATCACGTAAACATCTCGATCGTAAACCTACTTTACAAACAACCAATTTTTTATTTTTATAACAATAAAAATAAACACTATACTTAACAGAAATGAATTTAGAAGAAGCATTAGAAAAGAGATTTTATTTGTTCTTCACGACTATGTTAAAAAGATGAAATGCCCATTGGAAAGACATAAGAACCTGTATATAAGAACAGACAAAAACTCGAAAAACATATAATTAGAGCATCTATAGATATAGGCTGTCTTACAAATCGACTCGGTCGTGAAATCAAACGGTCCTATTCACGAACAAAAAGCGTCATTCCTCCAAGAGTGCTTCAAAACACAAATCTGACTTTGATTATTGTCATCTCAGTTGAGGACGCTTCAAGTGACATAAACATATGGGTGTCGTAAAGTTGACGTATCGTAAAAAGGCTTTTTCGTGAACCAAATACGTTAATGGCGCAATTTTATTGGTGCGAAAGATTTCTGAAACACATAGTACCGCATTCAGCGAACCGTTTTTATAGTTGATAGGGCCTCTTAGGGCGGCTATTGGGGACCTCAAGTCAGGTGCAAGAGATTTCTTGCACACTTTTTAAACAAAGAAACACTCCCGAATGAAATGAAAAAGTATTAATTTAGCTGTATATCGATTTATTTAATTGGTCAATGTCACGATCGATAGGTCACCGTCAATTGATTTAATGCTATTTGATTGAACTAATAGCAACTATACGAATGACTAGCGCGTCCATTGAATGACGACATTTAATTGAATGACTAGGCTGAACCTGAACGTTGATTTAACAAGCGTCACTCAAAATTCTACTAGTTAGTAGGTAGATTGTAACATAGCGGTTATAACGCTCGGTCAAAGTCAAATACTGTTGAATGACTGTTCATTTGACGACAGTTCTTGAGATGTGACTTTTTCCATAGATATAGATATTATGATTGCAAGCCGACGACAAGGATCCCCGCAGAACACACATAACTTGTAACTTTCATTGTTATTGTTATCTCGCCCAGCTTTTGGTATATATCGAACGAATTAACGACCAATGAAATTGCGCCTTAATACATATTATAGTCTGTAGGTATCTTGTTTTGAGTCGCGGCTGTGATCAAAAGTTTAAATCGTATTTTTTATTGCCACGCTTAGATAAAAGGCCTTTGTGTGTAAAGTTTATTCGATGGGTTTACAGCTGATATGAATTTTATTACCAATGACCTAATGTTGTTTGTTTATGCAATATTGCCCGGTTTTACTAGCCATAAAGCTTTGTCAGGGAGAATAAGTAATCATGTATTTATTTGTGTACTTTTAATGAATATATTACTTTCTTATTCTCTCTACAGAAGAAAATACCCGTATTGACGTCACTTATACAATTTAAAAAATAATAATTTTCAATAGTTTTCACTGAACTAAGACCAAACTGTATTTGATGTATAATTTCATATGCAATTTTATGACGGTTTGATATGAACAACTATCGCAAAATAATGCATTGAATTTTAAATTGGTTTCAAACTTTCAACATTTTTCACAGTTCATTCGCGAAATTGATAAATTTATTTATAAACTAACGGTGAAATATTTACAGTGGAAAATAAACCTCATATTTTTTAAAGTTTTCTATGTAATTAAATTGAGCGCAAACTCGCACTATTTTCACCATCACTACATAGTATAAAACAAAGTCGCTTTCTTTGTCCATATGTCCCTATATTGTATGCTTAAAACTACACAACGGATTACGTTTTTTTTATAGATAGAGTTGTTCAAGAGGAAGGTTTTAGTATATAATTTATTATTAAAACAAAGCGGGCGAAGCCGTAAAGAAAGCTAGTATACCTTATATAACTTCTTAAAACAATGACTGTGCTTTCTATTAAATTTACCATGACAATTAGAACTATGTTTTAACATGATCCTTATGACCTGATTCCATCAGATTGACCTAAAATCACCGTAAATTTATCAAGCATAATACATTTGAGAGATTAATGGGGCGGTTCTCTAAAATATATCTTGTGCCAATGATAAATCTCAATGACGTACAGCTTCCGTAATGAAAACCACTTTGGGAAGATTCGAGATTAATTTAACTTGAACGTCTAATCTTTAATTAAATTTCTAATTAGCATAAACACGACTGAAATGTTAAATATATCAAGAATTTAGAAAGTTGTTCAGAAGGTTATTCGAACAAACTTAGAACGAATTTTGTAAGAGAACGATTTGAATATTTATATACCTATAGAAAATTAACAACGAAAATAATGAGAGCATGTTCTCTCTTCACAACTTTTTTTTTTGCTTCGGGAATTTTTGGTATTTTTCATTATAACGTATTTTGATGATAATATTCTTATGAAAAGTATTTTTTTTTAGATTTTAGTAAGTAATAGATATTGCTCAGAACAGTATGGATTTTTGGGAATTGAATAAAAATATAAGAAGAAATCAATATAATATTTACTTTAATTCTGAAGAGTTGCTTCGGAAGAGTTTGGTTATGCAGCTTATTAGATTTTTATGACATTTTTGTGTACATTCAGATTATAAAGAAATCATGCAGACTGTCTGTCTGTCTGTTACGCTTTCCCGCTAACCTCTCAACCGATTTTGATGAAATTTGGCACAGAAAAATAACCATATATTCAAATGTCGGTACGGGTTAAACTGCAAATAAAAAGGCTCTAAATCGCTACATGGACCCCGGGTGACTCTAACAAACGGTAGCGGTTTCCCCTATGTGCCCTCACCGTACTTGCCTTATTTTCATGTTGGATTGAAGGAAGGCTAGTAGCCTTATACGTTTTAGTAAAAATATAAGAAGATTTTTTTTAATTCATTGTTTATTCTTATTAGTTACGAAATATCCATATAAAGATATGTTTTTATAAAGTGGATGGCGACGATTGAGAGGTTTTACAACAAGAAAACACAGTATATTATTAGGAAATAACAAAAAAAAATATCATAACAAATTGAAATCATTATTTGTGCATAAAATATTAGGAGTTTGTGTCCTTTGTGCTAGTGCATATAAAGTGTTTTATTCATTCATTAAAATTGTAAACAAATTTACATCCTCATTCAGAAAAAAAAAACAACAAAGATATATTCATTTAAATTTCACAAGAAAACGTCACATTTTAAACAAATAACTCAGGTATAAGCCACGTATAAACTTTACAGAATGGTACCTATATTTTTTTAAGAATTAACAAGAAAGAAAAACAACAGATAACTAGTCAAGAATTTCACGCTGAAAATTTATCTTGTTACCTCAACTTTATCTTTGTGTGTTCATTGTTAGCACTTATTCGGTTTCAAATAGTTTAACTAATGTTTAATTATTTATAATTCGTTTTTATAATTTAGAATTCGTTTCAGGTACATTTTCACGAATTTGGAAACTTAAGACGGCGTTAATTTCAAAAATGTGCATATATGAATTTCCATAATTCGAAATTTATAAAAATACGCTTAAAATTAAAAAAAAATCATTTGATAAGCCCAACCTAATAAATTGTCATAAATTTTAAGTAACCTATGAAAATAAAAAATAGTACGTAAAACTACTCATATTTGTAATTTTATTTGATAAAAAAATTAATAAGTAACACCGATACATAACTTCTAGTCTAACTTTTTAAGAGCGTCATAAGAGCAATTACCCATGCAATTAAAACCACTAAAAACCAGACACAACACATCCTGCGAAACAAACGTTCAAAAACAAGGACATACTTTAGAATTCCCTGTTACAAAGGATACAGGACAGACTCAGAAAAATTTCCATTTCAGTACATTTCTTACGAATGTTATACGTACGTACGTAAAATTAAATTAAATATTTTTTTTAAATAAAGCAACATATATAATATATACATATTACACACACACACACACACCAATACACAAAGATACACACCTGTTCTGTTCCTTATAGTATATCTGAATAGTTTTTACATACCCATTTATCTTTATATCACTTTTTACTTTATTAAGGAAATGTTATTCGTGTAACAATAAATGGTAATGTACTCTAGGAAGAGCGAGATGTTCTACCACAAGCTTATAAATGCTTAAAAGGATGTCTCAATGACTGATATAATTGTAAACATATTTGTTAACGAATAAATATTTTTGATTTTGATTTTGATTATACGTACGTGATACGCCTGTTTACACACCTGTTTATTATTGCTAGTATAGTATCTGTGGTATTAATATCGTGGGAATGTTCGAGAACAGAATTAGCAAGCTGATTTTTTCAATTAAACTTCTATAAGCGCGTTGAGAGTAAAATTTCAAGGTCGCGTCATGGCAATACCGTCACGTCCTGGAGTAAGACGATGATTTTGGTATCTTTGAATCTTGCCAAAGAAGTTCCGCTTCTGACACGTGTGCTCGGCACACACGGTCTTTTTGTTATATACAGATATGTGTAATTGTGTAGGTAGTATGTATAATATTCTGTGACGAGAGAAATACAGTTGAAAATATTATGTGGTATGTAGACGTTTTAAGCTTATTCTGTGTACTTGTTCAATGTTTTTAATTTTTAAAGTGAAACTTTTATTACATCGTATTGAACTTTTTGGTCTGTGTAGCGCATGTCGCGTGACGTACGATACGTACGATAATTATCGTACAAATACGATAATTTTTAGTTAAATGTCTATAGTGTGAAAAAAAGTTTCACTTTTATAATGTTTCATAAAACCATTTTATATTCATTACGTTATTTATTTGTATTTATATAATATAGTAAACGTAATTAGGTTGTGGTTGCCGAATCAATTAGAGAACGATATTATTGAGTATTTAAAACCAATTCGATATTGGAATTAAGAAGTAAATCCACAAAGCTATTTAATTAAAATGTTCGAAACAAATTGCGACAAAAAATAAATACATCGCAGTATTACAAATTACAATTCGCTTTGATAAAAAGAAACGGAAAATAAAAGGCCATCAGAAAAATAAACATTCCTTGTAGTATTAATGTCTTAAGTTGCTGGGCGTTTGTTTTTATATAAATGTTACATTGTTGAATTCAGAAAAGAATCATTTTATGCATAAATCAAAATATAATCTGGAGTTATCGCTCGCTTTATTTAACTTTGATTACTATTAAATAATATAAAAAAGCTTCTTAATAAATATGTATATTGATGACCTACGAACCAAATCTACGATCCGATTTTGGAAATAATCTCCGTTAAATCATCACTACATAGAACAAAAAAGTGGCTTTCTCTGTCCCTATGTCCCTTTGTACGCTTAAATCTTTAAAACTAGGCAACGGATTTTAATGCGATTTTTTTAATAGATAGAGTGATTCAAGAGGAAGATTTTGGTATAAAGGAGATTGCCCAAGTGACTATGGCACTTGGTATCGCAATCAAACTTATTGTGTCAAGATGAAATATAGCTCAATTTAACGCTTGATGTTAGTACTTTTAGAAACGATTAAAGTTTTTATATAAATAAGCCGCAGTTCGCGACAATAAAAATAAAACAATAGTTTTATTCAACACTTCAAAAAAATACTTTACCGAGTTTAAACTAACGATGAACGTTAAGTTTTACATTTATTACATAGGTAATATTTCAATTTGCAAGACAAATGTGAAAAGTAAATCGTAATAAACATTACCTATATCAAAATAAATTACGTCGAACATTGCGTCGAACACATTCATTCAAGATTCATTTCAAATAGAAACTATGACATAAGACGCAGGACGCTTGCAAGAGAGATAGATATATGTGTCAAAACAAAAACTTTTACTTTTATTTCTATTTATGTGGTATAATTACGACTTAATAGTGATAAATATGATCATTATAAATACAAATAGGAATTAACAATATCACGAACACGTGACACAATTAGTATTTTACCGATTCCATATGTGGTCATACATGTTTCAAAACACAAACTTTTTATATTATTTCAATTTATCCGGTATAATTAAGACTTAATAGTGATACATATGATCATTACAAATACAAATAGGAATTAACAATATCACGAATACGTGGCACAACTCAAATTTTACCGATACCACCCGTGGTCATCCTCCTTTATTAGGTTTTAGACAAAGCGGGCGAAGCCGCGGGCGGTAAGCTAGTAAAGTTATAGAAATTAATTTCACAAGAAATATGCTATTTTATTTCTTAGGCATAATCTTTTTTCGATCCTTTGAGAAATAAAAGCGGCCTTTAACTTAAAAAATAAATTGCCAAGTCATTAATTAAGATATTAAAATACAGTTAATTAATCCGTCAAAAACTGTAGCAAAGATAAACGAAGCAAAATTTAAAGTGTTTTTTACCTCATTTTAAACTTTTTATTTTACAGTTTCTATCTTATACAATACTATCATACCGCCCGCGGCTTCGCCCGCTTTGTCTAAAAACTAATAAATTATATACTAAAACCTTCCTCTTGAATCACTCTATCTATAACAAAAAAACCGCATCAAAATCCGTTGCGTAGTTTTAAAGATTTAAGCATACATACAAAGGGACATAGGGACAGAAAAAGCAACTTTGTTTAAGTAGTGATTAACTTTCCACGTAAAACTTGAATAATTCATATAACATACATGCTACTCGAAAATACAGACTTGCTATCATACATAATGTAGGTCTGTACGCTGTAACGTTCGATATACATTTTCTAGTTCCCGCTATTTTAGGTTAAAAATCTGTCAGTTTAAAAGGAAGTAGTTCAAAGTTCTCTCTATGTTTTAAATACATATTTAACTAGCGGTCCGCCCCGGCTTCGCCCGTGGTACATATTAACGTTTTCTCTACATAAGAACCATCCTCGTACTTCAAGGAATATAATAAAAAAAGAATTATCGAAATCGGTTCAGCCGTTCTCGAGTTATGGAATTACAACGAAAAGTGGCATTGATTTTTATATATATAGATAGAAGATGTGTATGATACGATGTCATAATTTTACAGAGTGATATTCTTTCTTTTAAAAAAACTAAATAAGTGAAAGTATTTTTCTGTTTCAATATGTATCATATAATAATTATTGTCCACGCATATACTTGTAAAATGAGGATTTCTTTATAAAACTTGTTGATTAATAAATAAAAAGGTGCTTAAGTATTTTTGTTGTAATTATTATATACCTCTGCTATAAATTTAAATATTCAATAATACACAAAAACGTGTAACGATGAGCAGTGTGCGAAAAATATATGAGATGTCAGCTTCAACTAGAAAATGGACACCCATCGTATTAATTAACGAACTACGAATGTTTCTAGTTTCTACACAGTTACTATTAACTGCAGTCTGCAATGCACTCGTCTCTACGATGTTTCATTTACAACGACCCTTCATAATCTTTTATTTTTCTACACAATGTGGCATGTCTGTTGTTTAACTAATCTTTGCCTAAAATAAATAGTTTATAGGAAATATTTTTAATTACAAATTAATAATTATTTTAGAATGAAAATAACAAGAATGAAATACTGATTTTATGTTTTGTAGAAATTATGAAAAATAATAATACCTACCGATTAGTGAAAAGCAAATTACATTAGCCTGCGCCATAGAATAATAACTAGTTGCCTGCGCTAAAAAAATATATTAGCTACAGCTACACCAAGATCTAAAATCAATTTACTTATTCTTTAAAATATGAAGGTAATCATTATTCATAATATTTCAATAATAACTATAAACTAATTTTATTACGTTTAAAATCAATCCAGACAAAACGTACAGAGAAACTAACTCCGTATATTTCTTGTATCTTGATTCTAAGCCGTCGATATTTTAAGTTTAGCACTTATTTAGCACACGGCTAGGTCTGCTATTTTTGCCTAACCTAAATTGATGTAGACTTTTACAAACATACAGTTACAAACTGCTCAAACTCTTATTCGACTGAAAAATATAGCAAACTGAAATACTATATTTAGAACCTTGCTAGAATATTGCATTTTAGATAAGCTTGAAAATTTGATTGATAACTATGTAATCAATGTTTTCAAACTTATTGCAAGTTTGATGAAGCGGAAATAAATAAAGCTCTGCCTACACAAAGTTTATCACAGCAGTGGCCAAGACATTTTAATATTTAATGAAATTCTATAATATACAATTTGAATACGGTATATTTTAGCATAGGCATCTCAAAACAACGTGTATAGTTTTCTACATAACTAAGACAAAATCGAATAAGTAAGTTCTTCAACTAGTAGTTTTTTTTTAATATAATAACATTAAAAATAAATCTACAACACGGTAAAATTGAACAATTGAAGTTGTGATTGAAATCTTCAATATGTAGAAACATCTTTCTTTATTATAATAGGCAAGAGCAATATTTGAACAGCTCTAGAAAGTTCGAGCACATTTCAATAAGACACGTAACTCCATATAAAGGCGCCATTTATCAAATATTTCATATATTTGTATGACGGATTTGATGTTACATACGCAGCATAAATATGAGGGTATAACGGGAGACAATTTATTATGACTCTTCAGACGAGCATCATAGGTACCTATATGTTTGTTTGTTTGAAGGCGATAATCTCAGGAACTACGGGTTTGATTTGAAAAAATATTTCGGTATTAAATAGACCATTTTCGAGGAAATCTATAGGCTATATATTATTATCATCACGCTAAACCAACAGGAGCGGAGTACTGCAACTTATATTTCATAATGTAAGTTTTCTGTATTTAAAACTTTTTAACGGATTTAAAACTCGAGTCAACGTTTCGACGTTACAGCGAGCGTGGTCATGGGGAGATAATTAATTTGTATTTATATTATCAGTTAGGTTCCTTGGCTTCGATTGTAGTTAAACTACGGACTTAAATATATGCAATTTTTTAATATATCGGGAAAACTGCCCCAATTCTTACACAGCCTAAATAAAATCCATTTCCAAACACAAGACATTTGTTTCACAACCATATGTAAATCGGAACAAGATTGCGAACTACGCCACCCTATTCTTCACATCAAAAAGAGCCATTGTTCCTGATTTATTATAATTATAACCGATTCCCTCCAGGCACTCGTTTCCCGCACACAAATCTTATGAAAACTCCACAAAACGTAGCACTCTAAGAGCCATTCGCAGCATCTGGGTTCTTCCCGCGGTATTCAATTTCTAAATTTACTCACAGATACTATAAAGGCTTTGCCAGATAGAAAGCGTAGAGCGTGCGACATAGCGCTAACCTGGCGGCCCGCTGTGACGCCAAATTATGTTGTAGGTACTACGCGTTTTCAGTTAGAATGCGTATATAGTGCGCATCAGAGCGTTGGCTCTTTGTTTGACAGAAAATTACCACGTAAAACAGCACAGCTTGGCGTCAGGTTAGCGCTCTGAACAATGACTAAGGAATCCTATGGACAGGGCATATTGTTCTATACAAACAACTGATTATACAAATATCATGCATTTCGATACCGAAATAATAAAACTAATACTGTCTCTTTCTAACTAATGAATATTCTGATATGTGAAAAAATATGGCTATACGTCAGTCAGTGCTAATTCTATACCGCTTGACATTTGAAGTTAGCTCAAATACCTACTGTGGCCGGTCGCCATTTTATGTTCTCGTTATTACGATGTACATGCTCTGTCATTGCTCCGTAGTAAACATTGAAAAATATTGAATATTATTGTGATTGTGACAAACATTTGTGTCTAAAACATATAGAGTGGTCAAGGACAAATAGTGGCATAATGCCAAAGCGCAGTATTGTGGGATGTGGCTCCGGAAAGAATGAAAACCAGAAAAGTTTGTCTTTGCAACGGTATGTATACGTTTTGACTGAAATATTAGTTATTTCTTTGCTGATTTAGTTATTTTCATGTATATTGAATTGAGGAGTATTCACAGACTATGTTCAGTGCAAAATTGTTACCAAATATAGCTTTATTTTGTATATTTTCGTTCTAGTAAAATAATGAATTTGGGTGCTAGTGATGGCTTATAATATCGACATTAGCAAAATGTTCGATGAAGACGTGCGTCTCCCAAGGCTGTGTCATTAATCTTAAGAATAGTTGCTTTGGTGAATACACTTCCAAATTAACAAATTAATTTTGCCAAGAGCAGCAGAAG
The DNA here is from genome assembly GCF_905220415.1 of Colias croceus. Taxonomy (NCBI): domain Eukaryota; kingdom Metazoa; phylum Arthropoda; class Insecta; order Lepidoptera; family Pieridae; genus Colias; species Colias croceus. The sequence goes on along the minus strand of NC_059542.1, from coordinate 10,493,310 downwards.
GAAAAATAAAACACCTAATATGAATTTTAACTTAAGTAAGATTAAGATTAGTCGCTTTTATAGTACTTTAAAAATGTATTTATAAATAAGTCAGGTCAGGACTAAAATTATAATAACCTAAAAATTCATTTTTTATAGGTTACCAAGAAGTGAAAATAGAAAAGGAAAATGGTTAGAAGCAATTGAAACTGAAAATATCAAGCCAAATGTAAAGGATATATTATCATAGTATGTTCCCTACATTTCCCCGAAAGTGCTTTCAATAGAACAATGGATGTGATTAGTCTGCACGATGATGCTATACCAGTATGTTTGCCGCTGCATTCACACAGGGTGAGGTTTTTATCTGTAGACACGTGATGTCTTCCAATTTACTTTTGGTCTTTTTATTTAGATTTAGGGCTGTCATTTATATTCTAACGTTTCTCCTATTTTGAAGAGGGCCTGTGAACAAACTGAGATGGTTTTATATGATTTTTTGAGTACAAACTTGGGTGATATTTGGTTGTTGAAATGTTATTGACTGAGGGAAAGTGAAATTTACTTTAAATACATGGGGTGTTTTAATTTATTTTTCTATTCTTTATAAATTTATATTTATAAAGCATTTGAATGCCATAAAATAAAACCAAAAATATAAATTTAAATTCCGCTATTGCAAGCCCTAATGTTAATATTAATTTCAAACCGTCGTGTCAGCATTGCCCTTTTAATTAAAATGTATTGCATGTTAGTTAAAATGTAAAGTGAACAATGTTAGTTAATGTAAACTGTGACATTTCATTTCCAGGTACCGGTTGAGCCTCAAATCCCGAACTCAAAAATGAATAGAGTGAATCCGAGTGCATCACAGGCTGCACGAAATAGTTTAGTTCTATAATTTTCTCTGTTATTAAGTAATTATTGTTTTTTTTTTTCTATTACCTACTGTATATTGTGTTGTTCATCGTAATAAAAAACTATTATATACCTATATTAGTATTTATTTTGTATCATTATATTACATTCCTCAAAACTGAAATTAGTTCAGCTAAAAGGTAACAAACAGCACATTCAATGACTGGGTGGTACGAAGTTCACCGGGACCGCTAGTAATTTAATAAAACAATCGAATACTAAATTATTCTGTTTTTCCGGAGCATGCGCCATCCCGCATGGCTGTAATACCATAGCAGCAAAATGCATACAACAGATTTTATACCGCATTCCTGTACCACATTTGCTCTTTACTGGCATGCTTCCGTTAATACTACATTCCAATAATATCTGATTTCAAAAACACCAGCCAAACAAAACAAAATATCCAATAAACCAGTTGGTCAATTTAGCAGATAACTTAAATGCCAAATTGTAAGTCTACCGTAATCCTTATATCCAAGTCAAAATTGAACTGGATTTATTAAATTATACAGGGTTAGCTATCTTGTCCTGCGAGGTTGCTGGTGTTTTACAAGTAACCCTGTTTAGGTGTTACCGTCACGAGCACTCATCGTCATACTTCATTCTCATTATTTTTCTTCATCGCGCCAAAAGAAGTATAACTTCAAAAAATATGTATATATAAATACTAGCGGTCCGCCCCGGCTTCGCCCGTGGTACATTTTTACGTTTTCTCTCCATAAGAACCATCCTCGTACTTCAAGAAATGTAATAAAAAAAGAATTAACGAAATCGGTTCAGTTGTTCTCGAGTTATGCGCTTACCAACACAATTTGCGATTCATTTTTATATTATAGATTATTTTTATATCGATAAACATATTAATGTTTATCGATATATTCTCGGCACTAAACACCGCCATGTTTTGTTCCATTCAATATGGCGCCGGCCACACTTTTTTTGTAGGTATGTCACTTCCATGTGATTCCTTATTCATTGGCTCTGAAGAGTACAATGACGCCGACAGTGCTATTGGCACTGTTCAGATTGAAAGCGAACTTAGTGCGTGCGCGTCAGAGCGTCATCGCTCTGTTTGACAGTAGGTATGTTAGCGGCTAGTACAACAGAATTCGGCATCATAGCGCGACATCAAGTTAGCGCTCTACGCCTCTACCACGCGATAAGAACGCATTCTATTTGACAAAGCTATAAGTCGGCATAAGGCCGATCGTTCAATATGTATTACTATATTGTACTATCTGTATTCTGTTTTCGTAACAAAAGAATTTCTTTCAGTAACAATCATCTATATACAATGGAAGTTTGTTTTGTTCGAATGGTTTTGGGTGAAACTTTGACGTGATTTTCGATTTGTGCGAAACACTTTTGTTTGTTATAATGGCGGAATTTGATACTTTGTTATTAGTTTCATGTCCTTGAATTGAATAAATAGTTTGTACTTATTATTGTAAAATGCTACGACGACGTTTCTTGTGGAAAATATTGTGAAATCTAAGTGTGAAATAAAGAATCAATAGAGGTTATTGACAACGTAACTTTTAATAAAATCATAAGTATTGTGAATTTTAAGATGCCGATGTCTTATTATAAAGTGTACCCAATTGAAACATAGGGTAGGGTGTAAATACACTGACGTACCTAAATTTTAATTAATTAATCATTTTCCCTAGTAAGAAATCTTATAACTTTGCAAAACATCCTTATTTTCTTAAGTTACCAACATCTTAGTTGCAAACTATTGTTTTAATTACACAATAAACCAGAGATAATACTAATGAACCGCTATATCTGAGTCTATTATCTGGCTTGCGACCAAAAGCTATGAATTTAATGCTTCTACAGAGTTCTGTGTGACAGTTTCGTAACCTTAATCTTATTATAATGATGTGTATACTTAAAAATTTAACCACTTATAATAATTATCATTATCTTAGTTAGTATTGTAGTATACTATGTATCAAATACTACTTTAGAATATATTATAATTTATAAACGATTTAATAACGAAGCTGTTGGGCTGGTGGTAATATAGGTGAAATAATTTAAAAATAACATTGTTTGTTAATCATTAACAAAAAACTAACAATATTTTACCTTTATGATATTATTTTAAACACATTTTACATACATCTACTATGTATAAGTGTCGACATAACATAAATAGATTTATGACCGAATTTTAAATGTGAAAAGCTAAAATAATTAAAGTAAGTTATACTTAAAACTTATCTTAACCCGTCATGAAAAAATAATCAGCTATTGTGTGCAAAGTGTTACCTTTTGAAAAATCTATCCTAAACCTACATATTCTAATACAACCTTTTCACTTTATTCACATTCGTGAAAACAAATCGCAAAATCGGCCATCTTGAAAAGATTGAGGAATCGAGATGAGAAAGTAAAAAAGGATTCCCAATACTACCCGCGGAAAAAAGAAATATGAAGTCAAATGCTTTCTTTTAGGCTTTAGGCTGCTTTCAGAAATGAATTTAGGTTGAAAGGAGGATTCGACCGGTGAACCTTTGGTACCTTTGATACAGAAATATTTTATTACCTCCAAATAAAACAATTTGAAAAGAATACAAGCCAAAAAAAGTGCCAAAAATTTCATTTTAACACTGTTATCTAATACTATATAGTTTTAGTCTAAAAGCTTGTTTCAATTGTCTTCTAAGTTAAGAAATATGAGCAATCCAGTGTGAATTGTAATATACTCCTCTAACTGTAAACCTCAACTTTATTAGAGTACAGAATTCTAACTACGCCATGTAACTGCATTCAGTTCATCCGTTTATTTTATTTCCACGACCTCTCAAGTTAAACGCTTGACTCTTTAAGTGCCAGCACAAGGCGCCGAGCAGTAATTATGAAGAACAATTACTTTTGTAAAGGTATTCTGCCTTGTAGGACAAAATCTCTGCTTAGAGCTTTGAGTTCCGACTTTTTGGCGGTGCGGATGTTACGCTCGACTGTTTTGAGGTTAATTTAAGTGGAATAAAACATGTGGACGGAAAACATTCAAATAAAGAATGTTATAAAATCGCTATTGATAGTACTTATTAATAATTTCAAAGAAAGACTCAAAAACTTGTTACTTGTTTATGAACAATGCTCTTTTTAACCTCCCCTTGAATGATGCAGTTTTCGTAGCGTATTTTTGGTCATTAATTCATAGTATAATTATTTTCTTTGTTGTTTTGTTAACTGGCTTTAATTATAGGATAGGTAATTATGATTATCTTTAATGACCCGATAAATGTTCTATTCGGTTAGGCTTCTGTTTTAAAGTGTAATTATTTGGGAGCCTTCTTGTGTCAATGTGACTTTATAAAAATAAACACACCATCTATTAATGTATTTATGTCCTATCTATAAAAACCTAATACTATTATTTAATCCTGAGCTTCTATAAAAACCTACTACTATAAAAATTCTCGTACTTGTTCAAGCTATTCTTTCCCAGATAATCCCTTTGAGGGCAACACCTTCACAAAGTGTTGCGGACGTAAGAGCTACTTGTGAATAAACCGTTCGCTTGGTTGCCATCCTGTTCATGTATAAATATAGTTATAGGACTTTTGTTATAAGGTATAGCTACTTAATTTATGAAGCTATGCTAATTAATATGTAAATATTTGATTCGATACCGCGTTAATGTTAATTAATCAAAATGCGGCTGAGTTTTCATAAAATCAGCAAATTTTATTTACTTGTTAAACAATATTGATGTAACATTACTTTAATTCGGTTTTAAAACAGTATTTTCATTTTATAAACGATCTTTTCATAGTTTAAGAACAGTTTATTTATCACACAACGTCATAATATTATTATGATCGTAGTCCTAATAATTAGTATAGAAATAGATTAAAGGATATAATATTATTAGCACATAGGCTTTTTATCTATCACGCAAGTAAAGCCGCGGACTCTAACAAGTTTTGTGATAAAGGTATATCTTTTCTTTCAAAAATAAATAATCTGGTAAGAATGATAGACAACTCCATAGAATATATTAACATATTTAAGACCACGCTTTTGTCTTCACTTATTTATTCGAGTATTCAAATAAGAAGAGCGAACGAAGGTAAGACTGATAAGAAAGGTAAAATATAAACAACTAGCGGTCCGCCCCGGCTTCTCCCGTGGTACAGATTTCGCAATAAAAGGTAGCCTATGTTCTTTCTCAGGGTCTAAAGATTGTCTGTGCCAAATTTCATCAAAATCGGTCCAGTAGTTTATGCGTGAAAAGTTGAAAACCATATGTATACATATATACATACATAATTACAAACTTTTCCTCTTTATAATATTAGTATAGATAATAGAATAGGTACCTACATCTTTGAAAAGCTAAGGATATTAGGAGAGCTATTTACAAGGGAAGAATTCTTCAAGGTCCGGAATTACTACCCTTATTGATATAAATTATCTATGTACTACCTAAAAATAGGATAGGATCTATTTGAGATTATTGTAAATGATATCTTACACTGTATCTGTTATCGCAACTTTCTATCGAAAATATCTATAATGCACGGTATATATATTATGTACTAGCGGTCCGCCCCGGCTTCGCCCGTGGTACATATTAACGTTTTCTCTACATAAGAACCATCCTCGTACTTCAAGGAATATAATAAAAAAAAAGAATTAAAGAAATCGGTTCAGCTGTTCTAAAGTTATGCGCTTACCAACACATTTTGGTATTCATTTTTATATTATAAGATTATGAAATAATCAAATCAATTTTTAATTAACGTGTGATTGTTATTAGATATAATGCAATGCAATTAAATTTAAATCTATGAATAATCCCTAGTGTTTCATATCAAAATGTAGCTAGTTTATTATTAATAAGTGTTTGTATCATGTTCACGTAGTCCTCTTATGGAAATTAATAATTTATCTGAATTTATCATAGTTGTATAATATGTACTCCCATAATTATACGTTATTATGATGAAAATATAAATTAACTAGCTTACCGCCCGCGGCTTCGCCCGCTTTCTCTAAAACGATTTGAGATTTAAACTATCCTATCTCTCAAGTTGGATCGAACTCCACGTGGTGTGCGAATTTTATTATAATCGGTTAAGTGGTTTAGGAGTCCATTGAAGACAAACATTGTGACACGAGATTTATATATATTAAGATATCGTACCTATCTACTTTAACAGATTTAGAATTTTTCATAATCACTATGTAAAATAATTCTTCTCTGTTTTTAATATTTTTATACAGCATATTTAATTTTAGCTTTCTGAAAGAAAAATCTCAATTTTATAGTAAAAAAAATATTCAGCATTATCTAAAAATATAAACTATCATTTCATACATATTACGTCCTCTGCATGAATTGCAACACTCAAAGCTTTGCCCGAATACCAACTTTAACGCATTACTCGCAAATCGCGATAATAGGTATGTTCGAAATTCGACAAATTAACTCATACCTACGGTTACGTTCTCAATTTAAAATAATTTAAAAATATATTTTATCTGTAACACTCGTTATTGCAACCTTTTTGGCACTAGTAAGATACTGGCCGATGAGAAAGACAAGAAAAAAAAATATTTTAAAAATCGAATGTGTCAAATTCAGGCGCGCTTCGCGCGTTGATTTCCCGAGCGCGCGAGCGGTCTTCACGGATGTAGGGCGGGCACTGCCTTTGCGGCAGGAGCCTGCGTCATAGTAAATGGACCTCGGCGCCTTTTTGTGGTATCCTAATTAATGGCCAAGCGTGACGTGGACGCAGATGATGTCAAATATCACAAAAAAACGATTTATTTTAGTGAATTAATGAGCCTCTTGCTGAAAATTGCTGAGATAAATATTTTATCTTCAAGGCCTATTGGCGTTAAACACTGACGTAAGTTTATTATAATCTAACTTAGAAGTACTTCGTAGTTATAATTATTAATTGAATTAAATCAATTCAGTACCTCCTTGTAATATTGTGAAAAAAGATTGTTTAGATTAAATTTAGTAGTTTATAATACCATAGCGTACACGCTATATATACTATTTATATAAATATATTATATTTAGAATATACCTACTTACTATTTATATATACATATTAATAGTATATTCAAATACAAAAATAAATATAATTCACAACAATGCAAAATACGAGACAAAACGTAGGTCGTAGTCATTTGATTTATTGCGTACATGTAAACTACGTAGGTATATTGTTTTACAGCCAAAAAGAATGAACTACTTATATTACATATGATAACTATTTAGTATTAGGTTTCGGTGTTAGTGTTAAATCGTATCTATTAAAATAGGGGTGCAATACTCTAAGTTTATTATTATTATAACTTTTACTTTGCTCTAATTTTAATGTGTTTTAATTGAAGTAGTGCGAAGTTTACGTACCTAGTACTTAACTATTTAAATCACAGATCACAGAAACTCTATGATTTAAATATGTATTTAGGAATATGGGATACTACTAAGGCCCCTATTAATCGTTGGAACATTTTATAGGTTAGGTTTTGCAGGCTGGCAACACTTGCAGACGAGGATCGTGCCAATGAATCTGAAACTTGTTACATTTCACCGAGTTTATTGCACTGCCTGTAAGTTTTATAGTTTTACTTGACCCCGTAAGATTTTATGGTAAAATAGATCTTGTATAAATGGTATAACGTTTATTTTAGCGTTGTAATGGACATTTAACTTCGTAAAAAAGTGTTGGAAAGATTATGTTGTTATTAATAGCGTTTATTTTCAACTATCCATTCCTAACGTTTTCAGGATATATTTCTTCTGATTTCCAAGAGCTTGTGTATCATTTAATTAATTAATAAAAGCTCTATTTTAAACGGTGAATATTTTTAAGTTTCAGGGCCGATTTTTCAATCATTGGTTAAAACTTACCCGTCCAATAAAGTATTACACGATATTATTAAAATTTCACTTGTAAACTGTCAATTGCATGCAATAAGAATGCATTTTGAAATGGTAGTTTAATAGTTTAATACGTTATTCGACGAATAAGTTTTAACCGAGGATTGAAAAATCAGCCCTAAATATGATTTTTTTGAAATATATTCAAGCAATTAAACTATAATGTTATCTGATTTGTCTCTATAATTTAAATACGTGTTCTTTTTTGTCTAGGACACAAACATTCCAAGTAAGAAATCATGAGTAAGAAAAATAAACAAGGAAGATAGTATTTTTGTATGGAAGAGAGAAAAGCGGACGTGTCAGCTATCATAGATGTAAGGACTGTGAAATATTACTTTTGTCTTACGTTACAGTTTTCTTAGTGCATTTCTTTTATGCTGTTATTTTTATATACTTTGAACACAACCATAATATATACCATATTGTTGTTATTATAATGCTGTAGCGTGTATTATATCTAATGTTGTAGCGTTATATTCTATTCAATACCATACTAGCTGTGCTCCGCGGTTTTACCCGCAATGCTTCGCTCCTGTTGGTCTCAGCGAGATAATAATTATAGCCTAAAGACATCCTCGATAAATGGGCTATCTAACACTGAAAGAATTTTTCAAATCGGATCAGTTGTTCCCGAGATTAGCGCTTTCAAACAAACAAACTCTTCAGCTTTATAATATTAAAGTATAAATTAGTATAGATTATCCCACCAAAAACATTTTCATGTAAAATGTTGCCAAGACGAGCCCATATGACTCGCACTGTGAAAAAGTTATCAGATCTCATGTAGAGCCAAGCTTCTAACACTACACGCCCTAACTCTACAAGGCCTAACTTCACAAACTCTACACCTTAGTCAAAATATGTGGCTTGGCCATTTCGCTACATTCACATCGGCGTAAGGTGAAAAATTAATTCACTGTTCATTACTTTTGTGTTATACAATAGTTCTTGTAGTAACGAACGGCCAAGCCACATATTTTGACTAAGGTGTAGAGTTTGTGAAGTTAGGCCTTGTAGAGTTAGGGCGTGTAGTGTTAGAAGCTTGGCTCTACATGAGATCTGATAACTTTTTCACAGTGCGAGTCATATGGGCTCGTCTTGGCAACATTTTACATGAAAATGTTTTTGGTGGGATTTCATTTCTTTTTGTAAGTTGTTTGTAACAAAATTTTATATGTCGATTAAATTTTTATTTTTTTTTAACAAGGAGTACCTATACATATATATATCTAGGGAAACCAAGTTTTAGATTATTAGATTAGACCTCTAGCGTCATCAAAATTTAATTTAAAATTACAGGTCTCATACAAACTCCCATCCCCTAGTTTAAGGGGTTGGGGGATGAAAGTTACAAGTTTTATAATTTTTTTGTTGTTTGTGTGCTAATACTAGCTTACATACAAAATTTCAGCTTTCTAGGACAATAAGTAATACCTTAAGAATTTTGATGATCATCAGTGAGTCAGTGACGAAATTAGCGTTTTTTAGATATAAATAAAATCTGAAGTATAAAAGCTAATGAAATTAAAACTTAATATGTTCAATAAGTCCGCTATTGACAATATATCCCGAAAATTTTGTTGATCTAGCATAATCCAAACCCAAGTTATGAGCGTTCAAAAAAACGTCGAAGCGCTTCGAGAAAAGGTAGGTAGTGCCCGTGCGCTTCGCTTGTTCGCTTGGCTCGTCTTGGCGGGGGCACTACCGTGCCCCCAGATAGGTACTTATTTTTTTATATGCTTGGTATTTATATTATTATCTACACATCAGATTTTAACTTTTAAAATATTTTTAGTTAGTTATTAGTAAAACCACAGGTAATACATTATTTATTTGATACAGTCAAGTAACATGCCTTTTTAAACTAGGTACTCCGTACTACGTGTTAAGTGCATAATTAAATCAAGTACCAAAAACAACGATTAATATTATCTTATTAATAATCCATTTGTTAAATTATAATCCTGCAAGTGCAAGATCAATACTTCCCTCCGTCGAGAACAAACCCAAGACAGTTTGTTTACACCAAGTTGTAACACTTACACCAAACGCTTACAACACGAAATAAATGAAAACCCATTTGACTGCCACAATTCTGTGAAGTTAATTTCAGCACGTAGTTCCCTGTTGTTTTGTAACAGTCTTACAAACCCACCTTAATTATTGTTCTACTAGCTTTCCGCCCGCGGCTTCGCCCGCGTTTTCAAAGAAAAACCCGCATAGTTCCCGTTCCCGAGGGATTTCCGGGATAAAACCTATCCTATCTCTCAAATTGGATCGAACTGCACACGGTGTGCGAATTTTATTACAATCGGTTAAGTGGTTTAGGAGTCCATTGAAGACAAACATTGTGACACGAGATTTATATATATTAAGATTTAATTTACTAAATATACAGTTTACTGTATAGTAAGGATAAATATAAATGAGAAATATTTAAGAAAGAGAAAATAATCGATAAAGAGGCCGAATTCGAATCCGTGTCTTTCGCATTACCGGGGCGACAGCTACTCGTGATCACGCCAGAGCAATCGAATTTATTCTATCATTTCGTTTTATGTATCTATACCCCAAAAAATTCTCGTTATTAAAGCATTTGAATTTTATACGAAACGTGGTAAGCTAACCATCCGCGACTTCGGTCACTTTATCTGAAACCTAATAAATTATATACTAAAACCTTCCTCTGGAATTACTCTATCTATAAAAAAACTGCATTTAAATCCGCTGTGTTGTTTTAAAGATTTAAGCATACATAAAGAAAGAGAAAGCGACTTTCTATACTATGTAATGATATCAAGGATACACATAGTTAAGTATTCCTTTTACACACATTTTTAGTCAGTACTAAAACTACTGGGTAAAGAGTACTTATAGTTTGGGAAATTAATAGCTAATACGCTTACGTGTACAGATTTTTGACTAGTCTGAGAAACACTATCCGCTGAATTCCTCTAATAAAAATTAAATCTTGTACGATATAAAAAATACAACACTTACGTCATGTTTCTACTGGAAAAAAATAATTTTGACGTCCAAAATAAAATCTAAAAGAGCGTATAACAAAGTAGTTATCTAACTTCTCTACCTGCCTATTTGTTAATCGGACAGAAAAAATAAATAAATTGAGTGTCAAAAAGAATAAAACAATACACCTTATTAGCTCATATTTTAAAAATTGAAAAACACGTACATATTTTGTCTACTCAATAGATTTTTATGCTCAAAGAGATGTTTCGTTACATAATACAATAGCATAACCAACATCAATTTTCCGCCCGATTATACATAAGTTGGTCAATTTCGGAACCAATTCCACCAAATAACTTATCTATAATTTGTTAAACGTTATCTTGTGTATTTATCAGTTTTTTTTTTTTAATGTTCATAAGTCATAACCGTTTTCAAAAGCATGTAGTGTTAGCCTGTAAGTAATTGTTACACTTGATACGTTAAATTGTATTTTTCCTTTTATGCCATATATAGTGTAAACAATTGTTGGCTATCCTTGGTAAATAAATAAATAAATAAATAAATAATGGAAAATTGAAGGGCTTTTTGAACAAATATTAAACGTAGCAGTCTAGTTTTCTAAGAAAAAAATTCTTCCTCTCCTTTAGAATAAATCATAAGCAATAACAACATGTATTAAGAAATAAATTTCAAATTATGTAGACTTTATCAGCATATAGAATAAACTCATTTGGATTGTCATTTCCTATATACATTAACTTTTCAAAGTCAAGCTTGAAAGAGCTGATCGCTTACCAGGAAATATGAAAATTTTTCAACATCAACAAACAGATTAAAATGTCAATAGGTTAGACCACAATTTACGTTTTTACGACCATAAGTCATGATATAAAAACGACATCATATTTTAGGGTACGCCGAATAGGAAGTTACCAACTTGAGCATTAGAACACATGCTTATAGATTTTGCCAATTTTGTGGGCAATTACAAATAAATTTGTGTAAATAACATGCCCAAAATTTCAAAATAAAAATAGGCAAAATTTCAAATAATATAATTTCAAAATAATAATATTTTTACTTTGATGCCTATTTGTATTCAAAAAACTAGGACAAAACTGTCTGTTATTTTCTGAAATACTCTTGTGTTTAATAAAATAAAGCCAGATTAAATGTACCGAGGTAGTACTGTAAAAAAATATAGTTGAACTATAAAAAATAAAATACGCTGCGTATAAACCTATGGTTAATTTTAAACAGCTCAAGTAATGCAATAAACAATGTTTAAAAGAAAAGACAATCGCTGGAGAGGAATTAATTATGGACTACTAAACTAATGAAAACGAATGAACTAGATCCTTTGTACAAGGCGTGCGATTAATATATTTAACTTAGAGGTAATTTTCTTGTACTACGAGATAGAACTTTGTAAAAATAAAGTCTCAGTTGAGAAAGTTATAGTACTTCCACCTTCTTTATGAACTGCGGTTATAAAATAGCAAATAAAAAGAGAACATTTCGCTAAAAATGACATAAAACTTCTTTATATTATAACTAGCGGTATATATTCGCCCGTGGTACATATTTCGCGATAAAAGGTAGCCTATGTTCCTAAATATAAATTCTTATTCTATTCTTCTATTCTTCTTCTTCTTTCTCATGGTCTAAAGATTGTCTGTGCCAAATTTCATCAAAATCGGTTGAGAGGTTTAAGCGGGAAAGCGTAACAGACAGACAGACAGACAGAGTTACTTTCACATTTATAATATTAGTAGGGATTATTACTACTACTTACATAATACACAAAAAACATGATACTAAAAGTTTCGTAGAAATTAAACAGTTTTTTAAATGTTATTCTAATTTAATTTTACTCTAAAGTGTACGTAGTTTCTGCTTTGTCAGCGAAGTTATATAAGTACACGAAATTCTCTTTGCCAGCAAGTGCTTCAAAATTAATAAATATAAATGTGGCACTAATTTGCAGGAAAATTACTAGCAAAGTAAAATTAAGTAAACCATTTTTTAATTGGTTTATTAAGATTCACAAAAATATATGTTTTACTAAAATTTCTTAAAAATAATTGTTTTATCATTATTTGTACATTACGATTTTATAAGTAGAGTACGCTTAAAAATATATTAGAGAGCAAAGAGAGGAATCGTAAAGAGAGAATAATCAAAATATATACGTAAAAAAAGTCTTGAAAATTGAAACATTTTTGTTATGCAGATACGTACACGGAAATTTATCGTAAAACATAAGTTACTTTTTGTAAAAAAAATAAAACTGCAAGCATAGAATTCGAATGGAATTTTAATTTGTAGTATCTCGCTCAAACATTTATCTTTAAAAGATTGAAATTTCTATTTTCTACACTTCTAGCAAAAGAGAAATCTTTTACTAAAGATTGAAAACACCAATGAAGGACTTATCAATGTGACCTTTAACATTTTACGCACAAAAACTTGTCTAATGTTATTTATGGCAAATTGATGATATGGAAAAAGGGATAATGGAGGATATAACATTTTACATTGTGAAAAATTGGTGTGTGTTTATTATTGACTGTTGAGCTATTTAAAGGATTGAAACAATCTTCTGTATATCCATGTATTCACTGCATGATGTCGTATGTCCATTTACTTCAAAATAATCCTAAAATTATGATATATTTTCATTTAGAACTCTGTCCACACATACGCAAAAATAACAATGAACAAAACGTTGAAGTTGGTTGCCTGGAAGATATCACTTGTAAGTGATAAGGCCGCCTTCTGTGCTATTTTAGTATAAGTTTTATTGTACTTATTGTTTCTTATGCAGCACTATAGAGTTTGAAATAAAATAAATACCTGTACACCTAGGTACAGCTTTGAGTTTGTTATCTAGATATTATACTATAGTTTATAAATTAGCCTCTCGCCACAATATTGGATATATTTGGCAGCACTTAACAAGTTTGAAACTTGGCCATTTGGGAGCCAGCGGTTGGTTAGTTTACTGAAGTTAGAAGTGGGCTGACTTACCGTGGATCAAAGCTGCCAACCTGCTTCGTTACTTGGACTACTAATATGTGATCTATTGAATATTAATGTTGAGAATCTTTTGATTATTGTAAGGAAGAAATACATTTGTCCTCGGAAAACTATATGTTAAATATAAAATATTTATCTTGGTGTGTGACATGATGACTATTAAGTAAATAATGTTAACTGTCATGTAAGTTTTAAGAAGACGATGTAGATTATCAACTCGTATCGTCTATTATTTATTATTTACAATACTGGCTCTTATAATAGAGTTATTACTTGAATTGAATACTAATTGTTAAATTGCATGTTTTTAAATCCTATCAAATCAGATATCAAATCACTATAGACAATAATTAATAGTCATTTTAATAGAAAGTACAATTAATATTCTTCACAATATTATGTTATCGTGCTGTGATTTAATACTATTCTTAATGTGTATTCATTTCGACGAAGGATGGTTAGAAAAATCAAATAGTGAACTTATATTGTATCGTACTTTTAAGACGAAGTTACTCAAACGCAAAGTCAAACATTTACTTATTCAACTAGTAGACTTCTTTTAGAAACGCTTTTGCAATCGACATGTTACATACAAATAACTATATATCGGTTACAAACAATAACAATAGAACCTTATATAAACACTAGCTGTGCCTCGCGGTTTCACCCGCAGTGCTCCGCTCCTGTTGGCCTTCCTCGATAAATGGGCTAAATAACACCGAAATAATTTTTAATATCGGACCAGTAGCTCCTGAGATTAGCGCGTTCAAACAAACAAACTCTTCAGCTTTATAATATTAGTATAGATAGAAACAATACAAAAAATGCCAATGCATTCTAGGTTACATGTTACACGAAATTCAACTTTAAAAATTTCCAGTGTGCTCATAAATGGTGCATTTTGGATATCTGAATGGACCCACTTGCTAAAAATACGCTCATAAAAATGTATCGATCGTAATTATTAAAATTGCAGTCTTGTGTACAAAATCGTTGGAAATATATTTGAATGCCCAGAGCTATTCGTGTTCACTCTTATTAGGTGGATTTTATGTTGCTTATAGAATTTTAAGTGTTTCAATCTGTATAAGTGTGTATGCAACGTTGTTTTGTAGGAGCTTATTTATGTACCTAATACCTATGTATTTGTTTGTTATGTTTGGTTTCTGACATATAAAGGAGAATTCTGACAGATTTTTGTTGACTCTCCGCGTGTATGGCAAGCGAATTTTCGGATTTGAATGCAATGTGCATTTCGCTTTTTCAATTCACTTGCCTTTCCTTTAAAAAATAAGTAATGCATTTGTTTTTGTAGATAACGTTTTCTATGGTATTACGAACAATTTCCCTTCAGGTAACATTATTAAATTCCGCCCTGTTTTTCTTCTTTAGCAAGGAAGAATTCTCTTGCTCTAGCTCTGTTCTCGTTTGATGTAAATGCACCGTTTAATGTAATTAAACGAACAGTTTGTAGATGTCACATATCGTAAAATTTGCATGTAACAATACATTTATGTAGGTATATGAATTGAAAACATTTATTTGATTTTTCACTCGCCCAGTCTCAGACCCTCATGATTTGATTAAAGCGAAGGGTCACTGTTAAGAAACTATTCCATTTGCTAACGGTCTGTTGACTTTACATAAAGTGGAAAACGTAATATGAAAATTCAGTCAGTCGTAAGAAAGGCAAATAGTTTTTTTCATTACAAAGTACGAACATTAATCAAATATTTGTCTGGGAGACACATGTATCGATTTCATAGATCATATAAAAGTCACTATTTTTGCAAAAAAACATGTTAAGCTTTTGCAAAAATATGCACCTATGATTACACTTGAATTTTTGAACGTTAAACTTGTATACGTAGTATTGTTAGTCTGTGGTTAAACGATTACTAGCTAAATCCATACTAATATTATAAATGCGAAAGTAACTCTGTCTGTCTGTCTGTTACTCAATCACGCCACAACAACTAAACCAATTAGCATGTGGTATACAGATATTTTGATACCCGAGAAAGGACATATACCCGAGAAAGGACATAGGATAGGTTTTATCCCGGAAATCCCACGGGAACGGGAACTATGCGGATTTTATTTATTTTTTTCTTTGACTGCGCGGGCGATGCCGCGGCGAAAGCTAGTTCTATATAAAACTAAAGTTATATCAAAAGTCGTTAAAATTCCTTATGATCAATATAAAGAATAATTTTTGACATCGCTTTTTAATATCCCTTTTATAAAATAACGTTGCTCAGAAAAATACCTAACTAATCGAGATAAAATTTCTATTTTCTTTAGAACCTTTTCTAAAGGTTTTGTCAGAACGTATAATAAATCTTAAAATGTTAGCCTTGAACTGATAAATTAAAGATAATTTGGGATTGAGTTTCCACTTTGTGAAACTTACTTGAGAGAATTATCGTGTTACTGTCCAACAATTTTCTTATTATCAATTCAATACAAATATTGTGTTATCCTACTTTCTACTAGTCACTACATAGTATAAAACAAAGTCGCTTTCTCTGTCCCTATGTCCTTATGTCCCTTTGTATGCTTAAATCTTTAAAACTACGCAACGGATTCTGATGCGGTTTTTTTTTATAGATAGAGTGATTCAAGAGGAAGGTTTTAGTATATAATTTATTAGGTTTTAGACAAAGCGGGCGAAGCCGCGGGCGGTAAGCTAGTAATATTATAAATGCGAAAGTTTGTGAGGATGGATGTATGTGTATGTATGTTTGTTACTCTTTCACACAAATACTACTGAACCGATTACAATGAAATTTAGCACACATATAGAGAACTTGGATTAAGACAGGATTGGTTTTATCCCGGAAATCCCACGGGAACGGGAACTATGCGGGTTTTTCTTTGAAAACGCGGGCGAAGCCGCGGGCGGAAAGCTAGTATCATTATATACACAAATATGAAATGCATTGTTGCTATACATTGAATCGAATACTTATGTTCTTTTACTTTCGCTGTACTCACATACTTTCTTCAATATCAATCCCATTAAACATCCCTTTGAACATTACTTACCTTCCTTCCTCAATTATCAGAGTACATAATTAATGAAGCTGCTAAGATCTTTCTAGAAATAAACATAACACGGCAACATTAATACGCTTTCGTATAAAAGATTCGTGCGACTATCGCTACAAAAATATATGATGCCAATCCCGAAGAGACCCTTTCAATTTTGATGCTTAGGGTAGATGCACACTTGTCAGCTTATAAATTGAGCTAAAGAAATAAACCGATAGTTTGTCGATTCATCATTCACTGCTAATAACTGCTGCGCTTGATTCTACTAATAATATAAATGCGAAAGTTTGTATGTTTGTTACTCCTTCACTCAGAAACTGCTGTACCGATTTGGATGAAATTCAGCACAGAGCCAACTTGTTGCCTGAGAAAAAACAGGAAAAGTTTTATGCCGGAAATCCCACGGGAACAACAATGCGGGTTTTTCTTTTTTGCTACTTTATATAATCTACATTATGGACTTTAATGTCCCTTTTCCAAGTTTTATTATCAATTAAAATGTTAATAAGTTTCCTTGTTTCTAAATGGTTTCACGTTGAGTTTGTAACTACATTACTGTCCTAAACTTAACTGACAGTCCTCTGAACTGTTGCACAATTCAAGTTT
Source organism: Colias croceus (assembly GCF_905220415.1). Classification (NCBI taxonomy): domain Eukaryota; kingdom Metazoa; phylum Arthropoda; class Insecta; order Lepidoptera; family Pieridae; genus Colias; species Colias croceus. The sequence goes on along the minus strand of NC_059542.1, from coordinate 10,475,813 downwards.
GTTAAACTGAGGTTAATGCTTTTTCCAATTGAATTTATATACAAAATAGGTTTCCGACCGCGGCTTCGCCCGCGCAGTCAAAGAAAAACCCGCATAGTTCCCGTTCCCGTGGGATTTCCGGGATTGCGTCATTTTCCCGGGATAAAAAGTAGCCTGTGTTCTTTCTCGGGTATCAAAATTGGTTCAGTAGTTTAGGCGTGATTGACAGACAGACAGAGTTACTTTCGCATTTATAATATTAAATAATATAGTAAGTATGGATGACGTTCAGCTAGTTAAGTTTTACCTTTTCTTTTAAATAATTATTGCATTAACGTTAAAATAAAGGCATAAAACGAAATATAGATGGAAATATGTCTATATCTTCCATTTATAAGATTAACATTTACTCTAAGAGACAACGCTCATTGGGCGAAAAATTAGTTCACAACCCGTTGTGGTCACAGTAAAAGAGCAACAACACGAAATTTGCGATGTAGTTCTTATAAAAAAAAGGCTCACAACGCGTAGCAATGAAGAAATGCCGCGACGCGCGACGTATTGAGAGCTTTTTATTACTTCACCTGTATGTTTGTATGTATCTAACCGACTTCTTTAAACTCGATTTTGACCCACTTTTAACGGACTGATTTACCTAATTCAAACTTTGCACACTTATCAAGGATTTGTGATGATACAATAATTTCATGAATTTCAGCGTATTTTTTAAACTATAAAAAATGTGTGCGTGTACTAGTGTACACACGTAAGAAGTGAAACTTCTTTATGACCTTATTTTTCAAAAAATAATTTACTATATGCAACTTTACAGAAATACGTCGAATCACGCGTGGTAGGGATAAGAAAAAGATGGCGCGTAACGGAAAAATGTCACGCGTAACGAAAAAATGTTACACAAATTTTTTTTTAAACCCCGATAAAGAAGTTTCACTTCAATAATTCTATTATTTCACTCAATGAACGATTTAAGTCTTTGAACATAACTAACATACCAAGTCGACGCATACCCTTAGACGGATAGCACTGTTAACGTTTTCCTTTTCAATTCCTTTGAGGAGGACTAAAGCGAATATTTATTGGATATTTTTATTTAACGGGAAACAAACGAAATCCTGATGTATTGCGCTATACATTACGGTTGATGTGTTTAATGTGTTTGTTAGTGCTGTATGTGTGATAGGAATAGTTTTTGCTTTTTGGTTTTACAGTGATATATTTTCATAACGCTTCAATATTACCGGTCTATAATTTTGTTTCATGTGATCTGATTCTGAATAAAAAATATTCAAGATCTCAATATGTTTCTGAGTCCATTGGCGACAAACACCCTCTTAAATATTCAGTTATCTATGCCTTCAACTAAAAAACGAGTTTTAAAACCCAATTCGTGTGGCTGATAAATCGATACTAACAGAGCATAGTTAAATCGATTTACATATTTCACTATTCGAATCAAAATTTTATATTTTGCATTTTTGATTGATTAAATCATTGGTTAGGTTAGAGTTTGGAGCTATTCGTACGTGTTTACAAATGAAATGAGATGTTTCAGCGCAGTAAAAAGTAGATGATTTAACTTTCTAGCCTCCTTACAGTCTCCAGACACAAAAAATCATATAATAAATCCCTTTTTTATGGCGTGAAAGACAAACAAACACACTTTCGCATAGAGTACAACATTGTAAATTATTTATGATATTATATTTAATTATATCATAATAACTGTATAATTGACACATGCGCGATGCGCATGCATTTCACCTATATTTCATTAGTTATAACTTCCAACTCATAGTTAGCAACTCTATTGCTATAATCCGAATTCAATTTGAAACTTCGTGAACCTTCACAGAAATTCAATATACATACAAATAATCTAGAATTAAACATTAAAAAAAACAATTACAAACATATTTATCTGCAGGTAACTATGAAACCGAAACTGACTGAGGTAAACATCATCACGGCTCGTATCGGTAAAGTAAATCATCATGATAAATTGTCATGCCGTAAAACTTGCGTAAAACTGTTCGACGGGTTCGACGACATACATAATTGTGTCATCAACCAACCCGCACACGACATTTCACTGTAGGAATGAAGTAGTAGAAAAACCCGGCCTATTTTATATATCATTGAGAAACACAGAATAATAGCTCAAAATAGAAAGACATAAAAGGATAGAACACATTGTTACAACACAATACATTGAATATGTAGATGGTCTTTTATCTGAATTCAAACAAATATAATAAAGCAAGTAAACAAGTATAAAAAAATATACGAAACACTAAAGACTATTACCATCCCGTTCTCTTATTATGTCCAAGTTCTTATACCCGGAATACTCAAGGAAAATTAGAAGATTTTAAAATTCTCTTCGAGTAAAATAGGTAGAGTCACATGCACTCCGCATACAGCTGGGGATTTGCTTACGTCAGCGTTTTATAAAATCCTCTTGGATTCAATCCAAGTTTTTCTATGCAGCCCACCGCAGTAGGAACGTAACGTTATTTATCACTGTGATTGCTTCCCTGCGACTGTTATAAATAACTTTATCGAAAATGAAATCCAAAATGTGGTAAAATGTTATTGTCAAACGTATACGTACATAAATAAAGTCCAAAATAGTTATATGTAGCGATAATCAAGATCATTACGAAATATCGTATTCATATCATAAGAACTTTAACACTATAATTTGATGACATATTATTAATTATTTTTGGAAAATTTAAAAATATCGAAAACAAATAGAAAGTTGCACAACAATTAATAGTTTTTTTTTTTTTAATATTAAAGTTGATATTAATTATGGTAAGCGTATAATAAACTAGACATGACTGCATCAAAATATAACAGTTCGTTAATTAATAACAGTTATTTCACTGTTACTAAAAATAGCAGTGATTATTGCATACGTTATACACTCTCAACCGCAGTAGATTGGTCGAAGGCTTTCAACAACCATATGGGAATTAAGTCTTTGTTACGATGCACATAATATTATAAGTCTGTAATAAAACGTTCTTACAATGGATCTTTCAGCTTTTGTACCTGCTTTTTATTACAACGTCATACAAGGTAAGAAATGCAGTAGTTTGTTTATTTTATTATACAAAAGATAAAATGAATTCTATGAAACTTTATGTTAATATTTGTAAAGTGCAATGCACTCTTTATAATATACAGTTAGGACAATGTTTACTGCTTACTTTTCTAAAAATCCTTTGAATACGTGTTTTATTGATACAGGTAAATATTTGCTATTCGATAAATTACTATTTATCTCTTTTTAACGTACACGGTCTTCTAAGCTCCCTTTAGGTAATTATAATCAATTAGTGTTGCCCAAATTCAGTCTTGGTCTTGCAGTCTTGGTCTTGCGTCTTGCGTTTTTGCAAGACCAAGACCAAGAACAAGACCGCGTATTTTTAGCAAGACCAAGACCAAGACTGACCGTGCAAGACTTGAGCAAGAACAAGACATAGCCTGCAAGACTCTTGCGTCTTGCAGCTAGGACTTAGCGCTATTTCACTGAGTAGTTAGGTGTAACAGTTCGGTGTATAACTAGGTAGGTACGCTTAGGAATTCTATGAGACGCAAAAAACTGTATCAAAGAATATGAGAAACTGGACCTATGCGCATTACTAGTTATTTATTAATCTGCTTGATCTTTACTATGGCTATGTTAATTCAAGCTCACAATGTTCCAATTCTAATACGTTTTTCTAAGATTTAAAGTAAACTTTAATAAATAGTAATAGACTAATAGGTAATTGCAAGACTTGCAAGACTTGCAAGACTCTTGCTGCAAGACCAAGACCAAGACCAAGACTGGGAGCGCAAGACCAAGACCAAGACCAAGACCAGGTGTATTGGCGCAAGACCAAGACCAAGACCAAGACCAGATGTATTGGCGCAAGACCAAGACCAAGACTGGCTAAGTCTCGTCTTGTTCTTGCATTTGGGCAACACTATAATCAATGTATGTCATACTTTTAGGTGCCTCGTGGCTTTGAAACCATAATATTATCTTTAATCCAACTTCTATCAGGCGTTCTTCAGAAACATCTAGAATAAAACAATATTAGCGGAAAATTATATAAACGTATTGTTTGCAGTATACTGTTTATTTTTTGAAACTGAAATTACTTGATTTGCGTGAAAGGAAAATTTGCAAAACAAAAGAAATAACTACGCACAAGATAGATCACTCAGACGTCTCAACTTGTCATAATAATGTTTATTCAATTGTTTTTCTCAGTCCTTTTGTTATCGCCAATAACAACGACTCAACATAATTATGTATTTTCGATTATAGGAAATAAAGTTAAATATAATGTTTTGTCAGACTTATTTTTTTGGCATAAAGAATAGAATGAAAAGAATAGCACATCAAAAAATGGCCTACTTTTTCCAATTAAAAAAAAATACCTACAATCTAACGCTCTCCAATCTACAGGGTGGTTCTAAATTACGTTGACAAATTTGAAAATAATAAATTTCAAAAATGGGACATGCTGCGTTGCTTTTGTTTTTTAATAATTATTTTCACATGTTTTGGCGCCAACTTAAAGTTATTTGTGAAGAGAATAAATTAAAAATTAGTCATTTTTTACTATGTCTACTCAATGAGGTGCAATGATATCCTTATATGAGGCTGGTAAGCGGCAGTGCGAGATAGTGTGACTTCTCAGCTCAGTATCAGTCGGCAGTTAGTTTCTTCTGCTATTAAACGCTACGATGTGCTTGGCCATCTTGGTGACCGTCTGGGAAGAGGCAGAAAAAGAACTGTGAGGATGCCTAGGCTTCGACATATCGTCAAACAAAGATTGACCCGCAATTCATAAGCCATGGTAAGAAAAATGGCTCGAGATTTAGGTGTAAGTCATTCAACGTTACAACGAGTTGTTAAAAAATGAGCTCAAGTTAACAGCATACAAGCTGCGAAAAGCGCAGCGGTTGAACTATAAAGATAAAAAAATACGCCTTGAGAGACGTCGCTTACTGAAAGCACGCTCCGCTGGCGAAGCGTGGAAAAATATTTTTTTCAAAGATGAAAAAATTTTTCAGATTGAACAGTCTCATAACCGCCAAAACGATAGAGTTTATTCTTCTAGTCGCCCTGGAACCACAGCAATTATCCCCCATCGACAAAAACCGGATTCAGTCATGGTTTGGCCTGGCATTTGCTCAACAGGCAAAACTCCTCTCGTTTTCGTAAAAAAAGGTGTGAAAATGAATCAAGAAATATACCGACGCGATATTTTGGAGAGTGTCTAGTTCTTCCTTGGAGCCAGCAGCACTTCGGTGACCAACCGTGGACTTTTCAACAGGACTCTGCTCCATCTCACAGGGCCTCAAATGTGCAGTAGTGATGTATGGACCATTTTCCAGAGTTCATAAGTTCCAAGGAATGGCTTTCATTTTCACCAGACCTTAATCCAATGGATTTCAGCGTATGGTCAATTCTAGAGGCGAGGGCCTGTGCAACATCACACAGAAGTGTAGACGCGCTGAAGGCAACACTTACTCGTGAGTGGGACAAAATATCTGAAGAGGAGGTACGGAAAATCGTCGAAAACTTCAGAAAACGTTTAAGCCTTTGTATTAAAGCTAAAGGTAGTTATTTTGAAAATAAATAGATATTTACTTTAAAATAATACTGTATTTTTATTATTAAGTAGCCACCGATATACTGTGTAAAATAAAAATAAAATTAATCGTAAAGTAAGTTGTCAACGTATTTCAGAGCCACCCTGTATACATCTATACATATAACATATAATAAATCTGTAGAAGGGTTAATTCTGGACATTGAAAATATTGAAAAATAAATAGCAGGGGGTGTTACTGGATCGATACCAAACCCAAATATGTGATTTAAAAAAATTTTGTCTGTCTGTCTGTCTGTCTGTATGTGAAGGCATCACGTGAAAACTAACGGTTCGATTTCGATGAAACTTGGTATAATTATACCTTATTATCCTGGGCATAAAATAGGATAATTGTTATCCCGGAAAAATACGGAGAAAAAAAACTAAATCTTAATTTTTCCGCGCGGACGGAGTCGCGGGCGGATGCTAGTGTTTAATAAACTTTTCAGCCAGTTTAGATAGCGCTTCATAGAATTACCAAATTCTACGATGAAACGTAACGATAAAACATATGCAAAGTGATACGTAGATAAACAGTGATAGATATAAGTTTTCATACGACAAATTCAGAAAATTTTTTTTGACAGTATCTTCAAAATCATTTTATATATAAACTAGCTTTCCGCCCGCAGCTTCGCCCGCTTTGTCTAAAACCTATTAAATTATGTTCCTATATACTAAAACCTTCCTCGAGAACCACTCTATCTATAAAAAAACTGCATCAAAATCCGTTGCTTTGTTTTATACAATACAGACAAGTTTTTGACTCAATATCTCTCACGTAGCATTTACAGAAACACGTGTACTATAAATGTCTCATTCAATAAAACACCAAGTACTAGAAATGATTGTGCTCATTTTAATATAGTGCCAGCCCTTGGGACAATTGAGCTACAAAGCGACGCACAAGTTATAATTCGAGCACTAAAAGCTCTCAGTGAACGTGTCATGTTACTAATTAGAGTTTATTTTGTGATCCAAATGGATTGTTCTAAAAAGGGTACAAGAGCAGGTATCGTATTTTAAGTGTCGCCTTATCACTTATCAAGATTTACCTTGCGCATACCGTAAATCATCGAAATGTTTTATAGTTAATATTATTTCTGTCTTTGTTTATTGGTTTTTTGCCGAAACTACTGATCTGTATTAAAAGTACTTTTACTAATAGAAAATTCATTATTTCGAAAAAAATAAATTATACTTTTATGTCGAATTTACCTCGAATCGTATAATAAATATCATTTTATCAGAGTCATGACAAGAACATAAAAACTATAGAGGAACATGCTTGTAACTTCAAAGTATTTCAGAGTCTTAGGTAGTTCAAATACGCACTTTGGACAAATTATTATACTGTATAGAGCCCATTAACCTCGTGGCTTATGCTTTATTATGACGTCATACTCTTCTTTAATATGAGAACAACATATTTGCACTAAAAATAAAACTCAGATCTTAGCTATCAACTTTTATTAATTAAATCTTCATCACTCGCATGTGTTATTATTGTTGTCACGACTGGTTTGGATCCTGTAAAAAAATAGTTATTTTCAGTATTGTTATAAATTTATACATACATCCATACTAATATTACAGATGCGAAAGTAACTCTGTCTGTCTGTCTGTTACTCAATCACGCCTAAACTATTGAACCAATTTGCATGAAATTTGGTATGATATGGCTAACACACAATATTTTAGTGTATGTATTTTATCATACGTATATATTACACACAACACGTATTTAAATATTTTATTTCATATTTATATTCGTATTTAATTATAACACAAACATTCATTACACAAAAACACAAGAAATACAGACATGCATTACACTTATACAAAATAATTATAATATTTATTATTTCATGACATAGTCCGCGACTATGTCATGAAATAATAAATATTATAATTATTTTAATTTTTTTTATTTGCGTAGTATGCGTGCCGCGACTAAATTATCACGTCGGGGTCACCACTGTGGAGGAAGGAAGGTGGAATTCCTCCATCGAAAAAGGGAGGATCCTCGACCAGTCAACTCGACTGGCCGGCCGTGAAGGCCCCTAATGGATGATGTCGGAAAGTTGTAAGCTCTGTAGCGAAACATTTCGCTTGCGCGATTCAGAGCGAGGTATCGCTACAGATATTCTGATACCCGAGAAAGGACATAGGCTACTTTTTATTGCGAAATATGTACCACGGGCGAAGCCGGGGCCCGGGGCGGACCACTAGTATTTTATAAATCGAAATAGGTTCAGTTTCATGCCTTAATTCATTGAAATCACTATCAGTATACACTATACAGTTATTGTAAACTTCTTATTAAATGTCTATAATACTCGAGAATCTTAATACTTTTCAAACTGGCCTTCAACATTAATAACTTTGAGGTCCCTTAATCTCTAATTAAATATCGTCTAGATGATTCAGATCTGACTTGAAGTCTGAGTCAATATAACTTAGCAAGTACCTATAATTAACCGTCGTGTAAAATAATATGATAGATGTATAAACTATGGAAGAAACTTTGAAATTTATAAAAAAGTTTCAAGCTAACTTCATAAAGTTGAAGCTAGAATTTCATATGGAAGCAATAATTTCATTTCGAATAATATTAATTAGTTTTCAAATATGTTCTATTGACTTCCCAGTTTCCAGTAGTTGCGGAACCTGACTAAAGTCTGTTTCATACTCAATTAGTAAGTAAACTTAGCCCTTAGGTATTCTCAATATATTATATACTTTATTAATATTATAAATACGAAAATAACTCTGTCTGTCTGTCTGTTATTGAATCACGCCTTAACTACTGAACCAATTTGCATGGAATTTGGTATAGAGATATTTTGATTCCCGAGAAAGGACAAAGGCTACTTTTTAGCCCGGGACAAAGGATAGGTTTTATCGCGGAAATCCCACGGGAACGTCTAAGTCTAACTATGCGGGTTTATCTTTGACTGCGCGAGCGAAACCGCGGGTGGAAAGCTAGTGAAACATAAAAACAAGAGTTTAATCAGAGATTGAAGCACAAACCTTATTACTTACGAGCTATAAAATCAGTAAAAAGGTATATCTTTACGCGTAATAAAAATTTACTTTAATGTCTACGGGAAACAGTAGCAAGAGGCAATTTTTGAAATAGGAAACATTAAAATACTTATTCAATACATATTTTATATAAGAATCGTCTGATTACAAAAATATATAATGATAAAAAACACAGAAATATTGCCATAAGTATGCGTACTAAATAAAATGAATGAAAACAAATTTTACAAACCATCGTTCTTTACCACTCTCGTCTCTTCAACCCTTGTTCCGTTGGGGTAAATAGTGATTGTTGTATTCTTTTCCAAATTTACTTTCGGTATAAAGAAGAAAACTGTATTTCTGTCTTTCAGTAACCTTTCCACTAGGAACCTCTCGTCTGATTGAAACCAAAATGATGATTCCGTGTCATTATCAGGTAGTAGAGCAATGTTTGGAATATCTGAAAGATAAATTAATAATAATTTATTAACATTATCTTAGTACATATTTTATTTTCGCATTTTTTTCTTTACACTAAAAATTGTAAAATAATGTTATTTCATTTTCTAAGCAACTATACTTCAAAACTTACTATTTTGCAACATACTTCTAAATGAGCGAATATTATAAAATATTACAATACGAACCAATTTTTGTATCTTTATCACACTTCTTAGTTTCAATTGGAGTATCTATATTGTCTATTAATTTTAAATCTGTTGTTTCATCTTTTGTGTCATTTTCTAATGCTATTTCTATGGTATAAATATCATTCAATGGAATAATATCAGCTTCATAATTATTTTGTAAGTCTGGTATATCTATAGTTACGACGGCATTATTTTCTGCTTTAGATTCATTAAGTTCTTCAAGAATTGTTTCATTCAATGGAATAATTTCTGGTTTAATATCATCTTTCACATCTGGTTTCACTTCTATATTTTCCTCTGCATTATATTCAGCTTCAGATACATTAAGTTCATGAGGAATTGTATCATTTAATGGAATTATGTCTGGTTTTAAATTATTTTGTAAGTCTGGTATAATTTCAATTTTTTCTTCGGCATTTTCTGTTTTAGATTCATTCCTTTCTTGAGGAATTGAGATTTCCGTGGTTGTCTTCGTTATATCTGTAAATATGTCACTTTGTAATTCCAAGTTCGGTATCTTAATACTTTGTGGTTCACTTTCTGTTTTGTTACTTTTTACGTCACCTGTGTTATCGTTTTCTTTTGTACTGAAATTCGAATTCACTGTGTTCAGATCAAGTACAATGTTCGAGATATTTTTTTTATTTAATGGATTCCCACGGGCATTTGGATTAGCAGTGTTTGGAAGCAATAGATCAGTTATTATATCTGGCGACGATACAGGCTCAAAATCTTTGAGCGTGTTTGTATAAAGAATTTCACGTTCATTATCTTTCGGTAAAGCTGTTGGTACAGGTACATCAAACAGGGGTACTAATGTTGGATTAGCTATTGGATTCTTTGCATAAGCTTGTTGAGGTTTTATTGTTGCAGGATGTTGATTAATTGGCAACAAGTTTCTGTTGAATTCACTCGCTTTAACAATGGTATGAATTGGATACATCTTAATTATTTCTTCTAAATTATCAGCCTCTTCTGTTGTTCCATTTGGATGAATAATTGTGAAGGATTTCTTTTTTATTGGTTGACCAGTATTATGCAGGTAATTTTCTATGGGTATTTGAGGAACATTTCTATCTGTAATGCAACAATTAATCGAGATATTAAACTTCTAGTATATAAAATAAATACAGAAAATATTGACCATATATCAAGACATACTTTATATGTATAATGTTACAACGACTTACATAATGGAGGTGGATTGTTGTTGTTAGGGACAAGGTGGTTTATATTCCTATTAAATATTTGATTGGAAGGCGGTGCTTCTCTTAGCGTTGGTGATATTGGTTCTTGTATCGATGTGGGCATCAGTCTTTTATCAGCATTAAACGACTTTACCAAAATCGGCCTTGGATATTGTAATTTATCGTTTATCCCTGATCCCAAATAACTTCGGAAGTTTGTTTGGAAATTTTGCGGTGAATTTTGAACTCTAAGCCCTTGTAGTTGTTGTATCTTTGAATTTTCTTGTTGCACAGCTCGTGTTTGGAAATTATCTCGTAAATGGTGTTCATTTTGGTAATTTACTTGTGAAAGCGGCAGTAATGATGCGGATTTTGCTGGTGGAAGCGAAACTGCAAACAAGGTAGACATTCAATGAAAATTTTAAAACGTGATGTGGAATTTCTCGGTCCACGTTGGTTTGAACTTTGAAGTGACACAAAATCCTGATGAACTTACGAAAATGAAAATTCAAACTAATGAAAATACAGTCAAAAAAAACCAAGCAATTTTACAGCAGAAACTATAAATGAAATGAAAAATTGTAAGTAATCTCAAAATGTATATAGTTTTAACAAATATAAATTGGTGTTTGTTAAAAAAAGACTGAACATTAATTATCCTTTGTTAATTTAATATTATAGAAACAATTAAAGCTTAAAAAATGTCCATCTAAAAATCGCATCAAATAATAACTTACCCGCAAAACAAATATAGGACACAAAAAACACAACTTTTGTAAGCAACATTTTCGTCAACCGCGACGTCCGAACTAAATAAACTTATATTAAATTCGCGTAGTAGAATACAACCTGAATAAACAACCATTGTTGTATGTGTACATTTCGTCGACGTATGAAATATTAAACTAAATCTTTATTTGAAATGGCCCTCATTCATAAATTATAATTATTTTTTTAAAAACAACAACGTCATTGTTCCAAAACATATTTTCTTTGCAATAGAGTGGCGCGTCATTAAATAAATAAATACAATATTCGTTTGTTCCTTTACTGAAATCTGTTAGTTGAGAATATTATGAAATAATGTTTTTTCAAGTAGGTACCTAAGTAATCTTATGCTCATACAAATAATGTTTTACAAGAACAAAACCAGAGAACACAGCTAGTTGTAATAAATTTACATTTCTTAGTACCTACTGAATTGAGGCTGTGTCAATAATTTCGTAACTGACCATGTAATACAAAAACATATAGTTCTGTGACAAAAACTGTGCATACAAAAATAAGGAAATTTAAAAAAATATCTTGGGTTGTGTGGAAAAATTTTCATATGTTTTCATGGATTTGCATATTAGTACGAGGTACTTACCGGCTCTTTTTTATCTTAATTAGAAATGACTATCTACATAATTCTTTCTACTGATATTATTAATGCGAAAGCTTGTGAGGATGGATGTGTAGCTGTGTATGTTTGTTACACTTTCACGCAAATACCTAATACCGAAACGATTACAATGAAATTTAGCACACTTAACTTGGATTAACACATAGGATAGGTTTTATCCCGGAAATCCCACGGGAACGGGAACTATGCGGGTTTTTCTTTGAATACGCGGGCGAAGCCGCGGGCGGAAAGCTAGGCTACAATTGTGTTTTCGATGGCTACAATAATATTATGAAGAATTTATGAATTGTAATAAAATCTGAATTTCTGTGTTCTCACTTTTCACAGAGTCAACTATTAGTCATGATATACCTAAATCATAATATTGACTCATAGATAATAATAATATAGGCAGTAGGTACTTACATTTAAGTTATTTTTTTAAGAAAATTACCTGCTGCAGTATTTAGTAGGTAGGTAGTTAGTAGTAAGTAAGTACCTATAACGACTTTGGCCAAACCCTTGTAATAATGCGAAAATTATAATTATCATCTTATAATTTTAATTACTTACTATAAGCAGGTAATTAATAACTGAACGGATTTTTTTTGCGCTAACCTTAATATTATTATAATAATCTCAAAAGTAATATAAAACGTTGTCACTCTAATAATGTTTTTCAAAGCAAAATAAAATATTTTTATTATAACGACATCTGTTATCGAACGAGAAAAACAATTTATAAGTCCCAGTAACATTCAGGCTCACCATACTTTATTCTATTAGTACGTAGTTCATGACATATACACTAGATGGCGCTATAATAAATTTGAAATTTCGGGGAAAATTATTACGACTATTTTTCAAGAATCATCACATAGTTACTAACTGTACTAATAGACTTTACAGAATGTTTACACTTTACATTGAGATATTGCCTTGAGATGTCGTGTTTACAAACATTTATTATTTATTCAGTGATCCTTGGCTTGACTCTAGGTAAGAAGTTTATACTAACTATCTTTATTTTGAAACTATTGTTTAAAACTAATTAACGACTTTCTTAATTAGGAAACCATTAAAAAGATAATAATCGATGCATTTTAACTGAACTCATTTACCTAGATAATAATTTTTTCAATAGATACCTAATACTATACGTAGTATATTATTATTAGTCTGTGCTAATACCTATACTTATGTAGATTTTTACTTCTTCACTTCAAAATATTTTCAGGCGTCAGAACTACATTAAATTCGTTCGTGCCTGATAAAGAATAATGTATCTAAGTATAAACTTTATTTTTTATTATTACTGACCAATGAGTACTAAACTATTATTTAAATTATTTCTTTAGATAATACATTTCCCTATGTCAAGAAATATAATAATTAAACAACGTCTGTCGTCAACTTTTTCTACAGATCATATTTATTAAAAGTTTGATAAGTATGCCACCCTAAACTTATAGGTAATGGTGCGTGACTTCAATGAAATTAGATTACCTACGCAGATGAAAATGATATTGCATTTAAAAATAATAGGTAATATATATATAAATGTGCTAAGTACCTATATACATAATATATATTTACTGACAATAGCAAAATTTATCTATTGTAGTTTATCGCTCTTTCAATTTCCACCTTTTTAATAGGTTCTGTTTACAAATAAAATACCTTGGCAGCATCTTATTAATGACTATGAACATTATCCTATTTTTGAGGAAAAACCTATACGTGCACTTCTAATCGAATCTCAATATACCTACCTAATATATTATTATGAATTGGAATTTGGGATTTACCTCTATACAAATTGCTGATGTAATTATGACAAAGTTTGGATGACCGACACATTAGGTAGTTAATTGTAAGCAGGTTATTACTTATTGATCATTAATTAATTATTTATGGTATGGTTATCGTTATAGCAATAAAACTACCAAATTACTTTTAAATCTATACTAATATAATAAAGCTGAAGAGTTTGTTTATTTGTTTGAACGCGCTAATCTCGGGAACTACTGGTCCGATTTGAAAAAAAAATATTTCGGTGTTAGATAGCCCACTTATAATAACTTAATTATGATTTTGGTAGTTGTAACTCTACATTTTACGGAGAGATTCACATCGGTTACACATTTTGTTTTCTTTTCTGAACCCTATTATCATAAAATTTTATTATACAAACTATGTACCTAGTTACATTCAATTTAAAGAAAAAATCTATAAATTGTATGAAGACTTCCATAAGACACGATTTATGGCTAAGAAATAAGAATTGAGTCACTGCAATATTTTTCCACAGCTGTCCCAAAATGCGGTATCAACGAGGTACAAGACGACTGCCCAGCCAACTGTTCCTACGAGAATTGTCCCACAAAAAACCTCCAGGATAGCGTCCCATGCCCCAAGCCCCAGCAATGTCCCCCCGCGGGGTGCAAGTGTGGCTTCAACTATCGACGTGCAGAGAATGGGACATGCATACAGACTAGAGCGTGCCGTAAGTATTTAGAAAATAATAAAACTGTTTATCGCTTATAACTAGTAAATATACTAGATTTCTGCCCGTGGCTTCGCCCGTGTCTTCAAAGAAAAACCCACATTTTTCCCGCCTCCCACCTATGTCTGATTGTGGGTTTTTAGCTACATACATACAGCATACTAAATTAATTTATCTATTATTTTACGTGAAAGAAAAAAAAACATCCATCGGCCATCCTCATAAACTTTCGCATTTATAATATCATGTACTTAGTAGAATTATCAAAGCAAATACCATATTAAATTTGATATAGTTATAGGCATAATTCGGCATAATCTAGAGACCTGTACACCCTTTCTGATATCCAAGATACAGGCAACAGCCTAGTTTAGATCTCCAGTATTAATGTAAGTAATTTTTTTAGTAAATAAAGCCTTTTTTATTCCAGCACCATTTCCCTGCACGGGCCCCAACGAAATATACGACCCTTGTCCATCATACTGCCCGGGACAGGGCTGCGACTCCGCGACCCCACACGGGGAGTGTCCCTACTTCATGCTCATAGTAGTGGAGTGTACTCCGAGCTGTCGATGTGTGAAGAATTACTGGAGGAAGAACGGTGTGTGCGTGCCGTATGAGGAATGTCGTGAGTATTCGTTTTTCTCCATAGATACTGCTTTCCGAATCGGTGGTAAATGTTAAAAATATGTAATGACGATTCGAAAGTGCTTCTAAAAGAAGTCTATTTGAATAAATAAATGTCGAGTTTAAACATATTGATTATTGAGTTAAAAATATATAGATCTACCTAATTCCATAATCCATTTAAGTCTTAAGCTATTGACCTTTCACTACATTAAAATCGTGCCGTATATGAAATTTCAACTGAAATGTTTATTTAGGTACTCTACTATAGGTAACCATTGATATTAATATACTTAGTACCTATTAACTAGGTAGCCTAGCCTACTATTACTTTAATAATTATTATCGTGGAAAATATTTTAGAAATTTTATTTTTTGTTTCAGTCAAGTAAAATTCTTGGAGATTACCTACATCTATGAGGAGATTAAACAATAGCAAAGCATCATCCGCACAAATCATTACATTTAATTTTCGCAGTATTATGTAGTTAGCTAATAAATATATCAGCGTCCTTAGTCCTTTCCAATCCGGTTTCCGTCCTGGTCACAGTACTACGACAGCGTTGGTTAGGGTTACCGACGACATCAGATCAGGTATGGACAATAAGCAGCTAACCGTATTAACTCTTTTAGACTTTAGTAATGCTTTTAATAGTGTCAATCATAGAGTATTGTTAGGTCTGCTTCGTTCAATTAATATATCTCCAGAGGTGATTGATTGGTTTCAAAGTTACCTGCGTGGACGGCGACAGCGCATTATAGTTGATGATAAAATATCATCCTGGTCATCCATTACTGATGGTGTCCCGCAGGGTGGCGTGTTGTCTCCTCTTCTTTTTGCGATATTTATAAACTCTATCACAAGTAATTTAACTTCTCTCTACCACATTTACGCCGATGACTTGCAAATATACACTCAATCAAGCCTCGAAGATATATCACATGCTATAGCCTCAACTAATGCTGATTTAGCCAGGATTGTTGAATGGAGCACAAACTATGGCCTTACCATTAATCCATCTAAGAGTCAGGTCATCATCATTGGTAGCCCCCGTCTCATCTCAAGGCTTGACTGGGAGAACCTCACACCTATTTCTATTGATGGCATTGTTATACCTTTTAGCAAAACTGTTAAAAACCTTGGTGTGTACCTTGATACAACTTTATCTTGGCGTGATCACATAAAAGAGGTGAGTCGTAGGGTTTATGCTTCATCTTGCTCGCTAAGGCGTTTGCGTAACTTCTTGCCATTCTCCACGAAAATCATACTGGCACAATCCCTTCTTTTGCCTATTATCGATTACGCTGACGCTTGCTGTTCGGATCTTACGCAGGAGCTTTTAAATAAACTGGAGCGTCTGCAAAACTTTTGTATACGTTTCATTTTTGGGCTTCGGAAGTACGATCATGTTTCGTATTTTAGAAAAAAACTCAAGTGGCTGCCAATCCGATCTCGTCGTAATATACATTTTCTCCGTCTTTTGTATCAAGTACTTTTTGACCCTAAATCGCCTTCATACCTTAAGAATAACTTTGAATTCCTCCAGAATGAAACTTATACTCTACGGTCGAAAGAAAGACTCACACTGCGTGTGGCTACTCAAAAAACTGATTTCTTAAGTTATTCATTTGCTTCAACCGCTGTAAGATTGTGGAACTCTTTACCTGTGGATATAAGACGTGCACAATCTTTGACTTCTTTTAAACGTCTAATACATAAATATTATTTAGATCTGGAATATGGCTCTGAGTAGTGACCTTAATACTTTAAGTAATTAATAACTATTAACTATATTTTTATATGTGTATGTTTATCATTTAGTAGGTATATATTATTATGTAATTATTAAGTAATATGTATGTTTGTAAAATATTGTTTAGTTTTTAAAATAAGATTTTGATGCCTCCCTTTATACAGCAAACACTTGTCCTTTGCCTAAGGGGTCGCCTGGTAGAGATCACTCTGAAGTGATAAGGCCGCCCCGTTACACATATTAAGCTGTAACATTGTGACTTATTAGGTATATACTTTTATATTTTATAAAAACAATGTGTGTAATGAAGTGTCAAAATAAATAAATAAATAAATATATTCAAAAATTAAAACTCAACTGCGTAAATAGAAGACATTACAACAAAATAAATAGAAGACGCCATTTTAAATATTTTTGTGTGGCGCGAAAAGCCCGTGCAGCAGAAAAGAATTTCTTTTAATAATTTAGGAAGAAGAAGAAGATTATTTTAATAATTCAGAAAGATAAGAACTTTTAGTCTTAAGCAACAGCTATGTTTCTAAATATTGTGCACTTATTATAAGTGCACAATATTTAGAAACATTACTATATTATTTGTATCATGACTAATTCCCAAATTAAATAATATGTACAAGTAAATCTTGTTTTTCTTCTACCTACAAGTATGAAATTGCATACAATATCAAAATTATATGATAATATTCCTGAGATAAGTGCGTCTCAGCAGCAGGCTATATTTTTAATAGCTGCGCTCCGCGGTTTCACCCGCGTGGCTCCTGTTGGGTTTAGATCGATGAATGGTCTATCTAACACTGAAATATATTTTAAATCGGACCAGTAGTTCCTGAAATTAGCGCGTTCAGACAGACATACAAACAAAATCTTCAGCTTTATAATATTATTATAGATTTAGAAATACAGATTCAAATTTTATAAAAAAAACAACTAAAATTTTACTATGTAAAATTATAGACCTACTAGATTTCCGCCCACGGCTTCGCCCGCGTTTACAAAGGAAAACCCGCATGGTTCCCGTCCCCGTGGGATTTCCGGGATAAAACCTATCCCGTGTTAATCCAAGTTATCCTCTATATGAGTGCTAAATTTCATTGTAATTGGTTCATTAGTATTTGCGTGAAAGAGTAACAAACACACTCACACATCCACACAAACTCGCATTTATAATATTAGTAGGATAGAATTCCTACTAAGTATACAAATTTCCAGTAAGAACCCATAGGTACTATCCCGAACGAACCCACATGACTACATACATGAAAGAAAACCAACACCTAGCTGTTTTAATTACTCTAATGTTTTTAAAGATAAAGCAATCGGCACGTCTTTTCTCACTTTTATAAAATAATAATTTTAATGAGACACGACTCAGTAGTGTAGCGGACATCATGGAGGCTTGGCTATTATTTGTTTTCACTGTTTTTCTTCCATTATACAGTTGTTGTGCTTGTGGTAAGTTTTTTTTTATATTATATTGATTGTTATTTATTGATTCTTTTATTTTTATATTTATAACTCTTACTTTAAATGACACATTTCATGGTAAGGTCTTGAAGCAAGTGTCAAGTGGAAATTTTTTTATTAGTCTTTATTTCATACAAAACAACAGTATAACTAACGTGGTATCTAAGGTCTACTCGTGGGCACCTATAGGCAGTATTCATGAACCAACCTGTACAAATAAAAGTATTTTCTTTCTTTTTTTATAATAAAACAGATGACGACATAGTATGCGGTGACAACGAAGTAGCAAAGCAAAACCCAAACGATTGCATCCCCGACTGTTGCCCCGTAGGAGATGATGCCCCTTGCCCCGACCCCTGCCCCCAGGGGCCTTGTCAATGCAGCCTCATGAGTAGTCGGGCAGAAAACGGTACATGTATACCGACGAGGCAATGCCGTAAGTTTAACTAGGTAGTATCATAATGTGTTGTTGTTATCTATTTATAATAAAGGAATAATAAAAAACAACAATAAAAACATGTACTAACTACGTACCTACTACCTACTCACACGTGTAAAATTAATTTGTTTAAATGGACACAAAACAAAAGAAACATATTTTTATATTACTGACTTATCGCATTAGTTACGGCATGTGGATTAACATATGAGGCGTACTATACAAAATTAAAATAGGTACCTAGCTAATATAAAAATCCATTGAAAACACGAGCTTTGCATTTTTTAGAGGACGTATTTTTTTTGTGAACTAGGTACCTAATATTGCTTTAAGGTAACATGGTTATATCTAGGGACATTTTATATGGCAATTATATTTATTTTAATAGCACCGTATCCATGTGGAGAGAACGAGCAATACGACCCCTGCCCAGTTTGCTCAGAAGCATGTTCCAACGCTTCCCCTGACGGAGAGCGCTGCCGGTCGAGATTCAAAATCGGTATTACTGTTATATGCAAACCGAAATGTCGCTGTATCGATTTCTTCTGGCGGGATGGTAACAAAAACTGCGTACCGTATGAACAATGTTGTAAGTTCGATTTGATATTTTTGGTTTTATGGCATTCAAATCCATAGTTAATACTTAATATCTATTATAAATGCGAAAGTATATCTCTGTCTGTCTGTCTGTTACTCAATTACGACTAAACTACTGAACCAATTTTCATGAAATTTGGTATGGAGATATTTTGATACCATAGAAAGGACATAGGCTACTTTTATCCCGGGAAAATGACGCAATCCCGGAGATCCTACGGGAATGCGGTCTGCGCGGGTGAAGCCGCGGGTGGAAAGCTAGTACTTTATAAATATAGATTTATAAAGAATAGAAAAAATTCGATCACGAGGCGAGACTCCGACTCGACCCGCATCCTTTCACGCAATCGAATTTATTCTATTCTTTATAAATTTACAATGTTTTAAGTATTATATTTTTATCTCATGGGCGCTCTTCATACCATGGGCAGCATTGGGCGAGTAGTGGCAATCGCGATAGTGTGATTGATGATGTGATGTTTATTGAGCCATTACGATTATTCATTGGGCCAACGCGCTAAAAAAAGACATTTTGAAATAGTTTGTAGTAGATTTTCATAATAAGTGTATCTAAAAGGTTGGTTGGTTTTACGAACTCTAATTGAAAAGAGTTATATAGAACACTAGCTTACCGACCGCGGCTTCGCCCGCTTTCTAAAACCTAATAAATTAAATACTAAAACCTTCCTCTTGAATCACTCTATCTATTAAAAAAAAACCCCCATCAAAATCCGTTGCGTAGTTTTAAAGATTTAAGCATACAAGTGACATAGGGACAGAAAGCGACTTGGTAAATACTATGAAGTCATATTAAGTAATTTCCAATAGGTAGTCAAAATCTGGTAATGTTATTATATTTAACTTTTTTTGGTGTATTTTGTGAGCACAAATTTTCAGTTCATTTTCAGTGTATGTTACTCTCTCTACTTAATTAATTTACATAATAATTCAGTTTCAGCTTGACCTCGAGAAAGGATAAGCGCTTCAAGAAGAAAGAATAGAAACAAATGAACTCTCATTTGAAAATTGAAATATAATAAATATTTTATCAAATTTCATTTTGTTTCATTTTATTACAGCACCCTTAACAGCACCTAAATGTATGCTATTTGAATTTTGAACAGTTGTACCTATAACGTACGTATAGCTATGACTCTTCATCTTAATTAAATATTTATTTTAATTTATAAATTCATTTCCAAGTTCCATCTATACCCGTATTAAAGAGTATTGATTATAGAGTAGAGCAATTATATCGACAGCACAGAATATAATATAATAGTATGTACTACCAACACGACAATAAGAAACCGAAATACTAAATACTAACTTGTTTTGGTCATTTGGTCACCGTCAGTCTTGATCTAGGTACTTACCTATCTTGATAGATTTGTTTTAAAAAAAACATTCATATTCTTACTCACATCATCACCGCACCGCTAGAACGGTGAAGGAAAACATCGGTAGGAAACCGATATGTCGAAGTATCAAAAACAGTTTGACGACATCTGCCAACCCGCACTTGGCCAGCGTGGTGGATTATAGTTTTTACCCTCATTGCCCGTGCCCGTGATAATTCCAAATATCAATTTCGTCATCGCTTTAAAATCTAATGTGTTGAAAAGGGGAATTCCTCTGTAAGTGTGACTATAGAGTCATGTTGTATTTTCATAGGTTAGACTTTCCTATTATTAATAATTTAAATGACTGCTCAAATAAAACACAAACATACAAGTGATAACTGCGTCAAAAACAACCTACTTCAAACTTGCAGTTTGCAAAATTTACAAATACCTACAGACAAAAATGCTCATAAAATAAAAACTACTGGGCCTATCCGAATAAAATTTTTATGGGACCAATTCGACACCATCCCGCATCGAACAAAAAAAGAATCACGTAAATCGGTTCAGAAACCTCGGAGTAATCGGTGTACATACATAAAAAAAAAAAATATATACCGGCCGAATTGATAACCTCCTCCTTTTTTTTGAAGTCGGTTAAAAATTTAATCATTATCAATATAAACACTTTTGAACAAATTTGATGATTATTGGTCTAACATCGTCTTATTATTATTACGAGGTATTAATTATGAGACTTGGTAATTATGATTTATGACGACAATCTATACTAATATTATAAAGCTGAAGAGTTTGTTTGTTTGTTTGTTTGAACGCGCTAATCTCGGGAACTACTGGTCCGATTTGAAAAATTCTTTCGGCGTAAAGATAAAGCTCCTGTTGATCTATGCGTGATGATATAATTAACCGAAATAATTTTTCATATCGGGCGCGTAGTTCCTGAGATTAGTGCGTTCAAACAAACAAACTCTTCAGCTTTTTAATATTAGTATTATAATACGATTATTATTTATTAGTATAGCATCACCCTGAGACCAACTAAACAGGAGCGGAGCAATGCGGGTGAAACCGCGGGGCACAGCTAGTAATTTATGTCCCCGTACCAAAAAGGTGACGTAACACAAAGATGACCAATAAGATATATATTTATTACAATCTGCAAATCTGATCAGAACCAGTTTGACATTGGCAAGAATATGAAGTCCCTCGCTGTGTTTTGTTGTATTGTTTTCCTGTATGGTGTTAAATCTATGCATGCCGGTGAGTAAACGTTTTTATTATGACTCGAATATTTCAATTTTCAACTACCATGCATCCTGCTAAAGTCTGAGGATAGAATATAGGCGTATTTTAATTTTGTTAACCTGAAGGAGGAGGTTCGATTCGTAGGGCTATGCTTATTATTTAATTAAAAGATTTTAAGGTCATGGTACTTAATGGTCTAAGTTTTGACTTTGATTAGCCGCTGTTGTGACGCTGGTATATTAAGAAATCTTCATTTGAATTTGAAAATTTCGAGCGTAATCTTGTAATTCCAAACATAACAGATGTAAAAAATTATAGGTAGGTAGGTATACTCTGTTTGACCCAAGTTTGATATGTATTTGGCATTTGGCATATATCAAAATATGTATTTGGCATTGACCAATATACAGGACGTGTAACTTAAACAATAATAAACTGACCTTTTAAAATGGCTGGTACTTGGTATCTCTATTTACCCTGCCTTCAAGAGGTCGGAGGTGTGATGAACGATGTTTGCTCTGTGTCTGGGTGTTAATCTATAGATAGGTACTAATATTATAAAGAGGAAAGGTTTGTATGTATGTATGGTTTTCACGCATAGACTACTAGACCGATTTTGATGGAATTTGGCACAGATAATCTTTAGACCCTGAGAAAGAACACCTGCTACCTTTTATTGCGAAATATGTATCACGGGCGAAGCTGGGGCGGACCGCTAGTTATCTATAAGTATACCTATATTCTAAATGATATATAGAGGTATTTGGTTTCCTGTCACAAGCGAAAAGCTTAGTAGGTATGGGATCAGATCATGCCTGAAATGTGCGTGAAAATTTTCCTGAAATAGGTACTTAGTTATTAATTTATAATTTAAAAAAATATGATTACGCAGATCCAATGCTATGTAACCGGCAAAATGAAATCCTCGATTGTGTCCACTTATGTCCCCCGGAGCGCAACTGCAGAAACCGTAACATAGCTTTCAACTGCTTGGAGAGTGAAACTCCATGTAGACCGAAGTGTGTCTGCAAAGAGGGGTATTACAGGAATTCTGTAGGAGAGTGTACGAGTGAAGAAAATTGTGGTAAGGTTATTTAAAAAGTATTGAAATTAGTAATTAATAGATAGTTAGGTATATTGTACTTAGTTTTATTGAATATATCTAAGTACTTGTGTAGAGACGATAGGTATCTATTTGTTTTTTTCGTAAGATAAGATTTAAGAGTTTGGGAGTCAGAGACTTCAATACTATCTCAATATGTAAAATCTTTTGTCAATAAAGAATTTTTATTTATATTATTTAGAGTTGATGTTTGACATCTGTGAATTGAATCATAAGCTATAGGTAGGTACCTACTTGAATTACGTAGCTATCTGCTATTCAAGGCTCTATACTGATTAAATTGTAAAGTTTACTCTTGTAAGTCGTAATATTTTTCTAATAAAATCCTTTATCCTAGCAAAGAGCCATATGCATAATTTAACATATTGTTATCTGTATTAGAGATCAATTCATAAACACGAACAGATTGTAGGTATATTTCCAATAACAATGATAGGTACTTTTAGCAATATTCTGCGAATAGGATTCAAGCACAGATCACAGAAATGGATTCAAGGCATAATAGAGACCATGACGTAGGTACCTACTACTAGAGCGCGTTATTTAGCAATTAAGTACTTAATATTATTTATATTTAATAATTAATAAACGTTTAACTAGGTATGTAAATTCCAAATAGGTAATATAGAAATATATAACTTTTCGGCTAATATTACGTTTGAAGGGACTGTGGAAGTTACATTTAACACGTACCTACCTACCTATGTAATTTTATATGAAACATTAGGTATTTCATTTTCATTATTTTTTTATAACTAAATTGTTACTGACTTTATTTGTTGTACATACGTATTATATACTATTATAATTGGAGCTTGTAATAAACCACTTAAAATATATTTATATTTTTACAGATAAATGTTCCCGCCAAAACGAGTACTTCTCCTGTGGTCCAGAATGCGACAACGTGTGTTCCGATCTACACTTACAAAACCAAACTAATTGTCCCATTGTGAATATTGTGTGTAATAACAAATGTTATTGCGATCCGGATCACGCCAGAGACGAAAATGGCAACTGTATACCTATTGAAGAATGCCCAAAAGGTACCTAAGTAATTACAAAGTTAAAATTATCAAAAAAAAATTATGACATTGATTTTTTTTTTTTGTAAATGGTATTGGCTGATAATGTGGCGCACAGAACTACGATTGTTCTTCAAGGAAAGCAATACAAAATGATATTAAAAGTAGGTATTACAAATTATACTTACCTCAATTAATAAGTAGATAGTAAAGAAACGACACTGAATGTTCATAAATAAATTTTATTTTTACAGATGCTGATAGACAAAAACGTCATGCTTATCACCATCACCATATTGAAGAAGCTAAGCAAGGTATGTACTAACTACTAACTTAGTTTTCATATTCAAATTATTATTTAGATTGGTATTAACTATGTGCACCGTGAATGGTAAAATTAATAGTCTCAGGATAATAACAACAAAGTTTTTTTTAAGCTATTGCATAGCTGCTATCGCGGGCCTTGAGCGCGGGGACCTAATCGAGAAATTCCGTAACGAAAAAACCTCACGCTCCCCACTCCGACGGGCTCGGCAGTGTGGCTTGAAGGCATGCTATGCAATAGCTTTACCGTGGCAGTCCCCGAGTGCCACACGTCTTTTTTTATATTATTACTAGAGGTCCGCCCCGGCTTCGCCCGTGGTACATATTTCGCAATAAAAGGTAGCCTATGTCCTTTCTCGGGTATCAAAATATCTCCATACCAAATTTCATGCAAATTGGTTCAGTAGTTTAGGCGTGATTGAGTAACAGACAGAGTTACTTTCGCATTTATAATATTAAGTATGGATTTATTACCTACCTAGCTAAGTATCTGTTTCAGAAAGGTTTCAGAGTATGGTTTTCTTTAACATTTAAAATATTGTTACAGGCAAAAAATGCGGTCTAAATGAAGAATACACAGACTGCAAGAAGTCATGTCCACCAGAAACATGCATGTCTATTGTGGCCAGATACAAATGTGACGCTCAAGAGAAATGCAAGCCCGGTTGTGTCTGTAAATCCGATTATAAGAGGAAAAGTGAAGATGCACCGTGCACTCCGATCAAAGAATGTCCTCAGTTACAGGGGTCACACGATTTTAATTAAATCTAGTCGTTAATTGTTAGAAAGGTAAAACCGAATTTAGAAAGCACTACAACAAAAGACATGATAAAATATTTTATCTACAAAAATAAATTGCGTTTTTATTAATTGTCAGTTTTTATTTATTTAAAATATCAAGAAGGTGTTTAAAAACCCCGCTGCCAGCTAACCTAGAAGCCACATATCTATGAGCCACATTCTCGGCGCGGCGGGTTTTGATTTTTGAATACAGAACTAGCAGCTGACGTGATACCACGTCGAGTGACTAGATGG
Source organism: Colias croceus (assembly GCF_905220415.1). Classification (NCBI taxonomy): domain Eukaryota; kingdom Metazoa; phylum Arthropoda; class Insecta; order Lepidoptera; family Pieridae; genus Colias; species Colias croceus. Next base: position 10,450,381 of record NC_059542.1, on the reverse strand, counting down.
CGTTGTATTAAATTACATATAATTAAAAAAAAAATTATCAACCTTTTAAAGAAAGAAAGAAAGAAAGAAATCATTTATTTGACTCCACAATAATAACAAACACAATTGACACAGAATACAATAATTAAAATTAAAGCAACACAACATGAAACAAAACAATACAAGTACAATAAATGAAAGAGTAAAATAAAATAAAATGAAGCCGAAAAGTGGAGCCAAGTCAGGTAGCCACTCAGCATAAGTTGCAACATAGTTGCAACGCTGATTTTCAGTGGCCCCTCTCTGAAGCGATTGGAGATTTTTATAAAATTTTAATTTTTTACTGATTCCCAAATCCCAAGAAAGATAGAATTATGTTATAAATTTTTAGAGCTTTTTTTATATTAAAGATGTTTTAATTTATTATGGCATATTAAGGTCTGTTTTGTAATACATAATTATTATGTAATTAAAATAAAAAGTTGAATGTATTAAATCTCTTTTTTTATTTTTTTAATAACCAACTAAAAATAATTGCATAGGTACACAAACTTAGTAGGTAGTATTTTAGTATAAAATATTTAAAAAAAAGGTCATTTGTCATTCACACAGTATGTACAATTTATATGTCTTAGTAAAATCAATATTATTATTAAGGATTTTTTTTAAATTAATGATTTAAAAACTCACAATTTACATATTCGTAATACAAATATAAGACAAATCAGAAATAAAAAACCAAACTTAATAAAACATATTTATTTACATTATTCAACAATATTTATATGATAATAATTTTTGTCATCTTCACTTATTGTATTAGGCGCACCCGATAAGGGGTCTTTTCCCTCGTGGCTCTTTGGAAAAGCAATAACATCCCTAATTGATTCAGCATTACATCCTATAGACACTAATCTATCAATACCTAACGCTATACCTCCGTGGGGCGGACAACCACTCTTTAGCGCATCTAAAAAGTGTTGTAAAGAACTAGAATCAATGTTGAGTATCTTCAGTACTTTCTCTTGTAAACCAGCATTGTGTATTCTGATAGAGCCGCCACCAACTTCGTTGCCGTTTAGAACTAAATCATATGCTAGTGACCTGACTTTCAAAGACTCCGTCTCTAACAAATGTAAGTCATCTGGATGAGGAGCTGTGAATGGATGATGACAGGTTTCTAGACCATTTTCTCCCTTTTGAAATAGAGGAAAATCAACCACCCATAGAGGTTTCATTGTGTTGTCGACAACTAACAAATCTCTTGATTTTAATAATGTTGCTAGTAATTGACGAATTTCACCTAAACATAAGCAAGCATTTTCACTCTCACCTAGTGCTATTATGTATGTTACACTTGAATTTATTACATTTCTTATATTGTTGCTAACATCTGTCCCAAATTCCTTTTGCAAATTTTCTTCAAATAAAACTTTAACATTATATTTCTTTCTAATCTCTTTTATTTGATCCTTGTATTTAGTGGTTAATTTACCTAATTTACTAGAATAAGATATAGCATATGCTGATTCTGATATTTCACCAAACAAATCAGTAACATTCTTTAGTTTTAAATCATAAGTTAAATCTGGTTTATCACTTCCATAGTTTTCAATAGCATTTTTATAAGTCATTCTTGGAAATGGAGGTTTTGGTAAATCTTTTATGAATGTTTCATACATTAGGTTCTCAATCATAGACAAAATTCCATTTAAATTTGTGAATGACAATTCTATATCCAATTGAGTAAATTCTGGCTGCCGATCAGGTCGAGTGGCTTCATCTCTGTAACATCTAGCTATTTGGAAGTATCTATCAACTCCACCAGACATTAGCATTTGTTTAAACTGCTGTGGACTTTGTACTAGGGAATAGAACAGTCCAGAATGATGTGTAGGCACTACAAACTCTCTCGCACCTCCTGGAGTTCGACAAAATAATGTCGGCGTCTCAACCTCACAAAAATTGTGTTTCTCAATAAGAAACCTGCGCATATTGTGAAGCATTTGAGATCGTTGACGTAAATTATATTGCATTTCGGGAAATCTTAAATCTACAAATCGGTATTGAAGCCTCAGTTGTTCTTTAGGTTTCTGATAATTGCGTAAATTAAATGGTAATTTCTCAACATTATTCAATACCTCTAGACGCTCAATGACAACCTCTATCGCTCCAGTAGTCATTTCATGATTAATCATATCTTTTGGTCGAGTAATCACTGTTCCTTCAACTTTAATAATCGTTTCGAGTGGAATACTAGATATATCTATTAACGAATCATTAACTACACATTGTGTGAGGCCATACGAATCTCGCAAAAGTAAAAATTTGGAAAGTCGAGCAAATTGCACCCATCCACATAAGGTTACTTTTTCACCCTCATTAATCGGTCGAAGCTCACCACAAGTGTGTGTCCTATAAGTAAAAGAGCTACTTTCTTGTACTATTCCATTGTCAATTGGAATTTGTCTGGTTTGATGACTTTCTGTGGAAAATACTCTGGAACATGTTTGTGTGAACTTTTTATGGTTACATTTTCTTAGTACTACATTGTTTACGAAAGTTTTTCTGGACAATAATACTGGTTCAATGGCAAAGGTACTCTTTACGAGCGACGGAATTTTTCTCTTCCACATACTTGCAAATTTTCATAAGAAAAATTGAATTTTTATTTTACCACACTGTTCATTTTCAAAGTGTCAATTCACAATTATTTGTTGTCACTTGTCAAAATAAAAATGACATTACAACAGCCGTTCAAAAATTATTCACATCTAGAATCATAGTAAATGACTAAAATATTGTGAAACTTTATTATATACAGGGTGTAGTCGTTAAGTGTGCACAGGCTATTATTCCGTAACTATTGCAGATATTATAAAACTTTAAACTGATATTGAAAGCCCTTTACTTAATGATTAAAATTACAATAAAAACTTTTTAAAAATAAAACGGGAAATATCCAAAAAAATTTACATCAAACAGACCCATACATTTAGTAATTGACCCAACATGTAATATGAAAGATTTTGGTTATTTTTTTGGTTTTGTGCTTAAATCACTTTGCAAATTTTAATGAAAATTAATTTAGAAACTGTATGTAAATAGAGCTCGATGTGGAATACAATGGTATTCCAAAACGAGGATGTCACTCCGAACATTTGCTTTGAATACAAAATGTATGGGAAATTAAATGTATGGGCATTGGGCATGTTTGTTGTAAATTTTTGGATATTAACTAATAATTTAAATAATTTATTAAAAAAAAATATTATTGTCATTTTTAACCGACTTCAAAAAAAAAAAGGAGGAGGTTATCGATTCGGCCAATATGTTTTTTTTTAATGTATGTACACCGATTACTCCGAGGTTTCTGAACCGATTTACGTGATTGTTTTTTTGTTCGATGCGGGACGGTGTCGAATTGGTCCCATAAAATTTTATTCGGATAGACCCAGTAGTTTTTATTTTATGAGCATTTTTGTCTGTAAGTATTTGTAAATGTTGCAACTGCAAGTTTGAAGTCGGTTGTTTTTAACGCAGTTATGACTTGTACTCATTAGGTAAAGAGCTTTCGATATGTATCAGTTTAAATTTTTTTGAAATCTGCAATAGTTTCGGAATAATCGCCTGTGCACACTTAACGATTACACCCTGTATATTGGTATTGTGTATTACTGGATATTTGATCGTGTGGTCAAAATGATGTAGATTTTAATGTGATTTTTAATAGGTAAACCTTAAAAAAAAATGAAAAATGAAATGAAAAAATATTGTTAGCTCACCGGTTCTACTATTTTGATTTCTTTTTTTTTTATCAATTTAATATACCACACCAAGTAATATTTACAATTATACAAAGGTACATCAAAAGGTAGGTACATATAGGTAGGAAAGGATAAAATACATAATATTAAGTAGAAGGATATACTAAATTGGAGAGGTGCTTATATAAAAGTTTCTTCTTTTGAATCTTAAAACAATTTTGCACGCCTCATAAGCGAAGCGTTGAGGTGGGTACTACTGTCACTTCGCGCAAAACATCTGATTTTTCAAACTTAAAATGTCTTTATGTATCATACATTGCACTTATAAGATAATACATACACACACATATTAAGAAAAAACACTATTTTTAACATTCATGATATTTTTGATGTCATTTTTGTTATTTAAACTAGTTAAAAAACAGTTTAAAAAAGTTCTGTCTTGGACGTCCGTGTGTCTGTATGTGCGGAGGATTTTCTTGATAACACGATAGCGACCGAAATACTTTACTAATCGAGTCTTTTTTTTTTCTCTTACGCTTGAGTATGCTCAGGAATAGAACCCTTTCATTTTTCAGGGTCTGATTCGATGTGGTTTAATTGTTATTAAATAAACAAAAAAAAATATCGACTGTTCTCCATAATTTTAGTAAGTATATCTATATAATATATTCTTTATTTTATTTTATTTTTTTTATATTTATAGTGTACTCAAAATTCACCATTATAAACTCGATTCTTTATACTATAAGCCAAGGTTTAAAAAAATAAGTTGGTAGTCAGTCCCTTAAACCTGCGCAGTGCGCAGTTTCACATCTAGGTGGGGCCACAAGAAAAATAGCTCAATTATTACGGTTTTTATATTTATAGTGTACTCTTTATAAATAATCAATTTTATTGTAAAGGTTGAGATTATGAGGCGTGCACTTTTGGATTTTCTAAACTATTTTAAACTATAACCAGCGCAGCGCTGCGGCCCGCCCAGCCGTATACATAAGGTATACATAATTATACTAACTTTCCGACTCCACAACTTCACCCGCATACCTACCTACCTACCTAGTTTAAGAAAAACCTGGGGCCTTAGACAAAGTAACAATTACAAAACGATAACGAAGTTAGAAATCGCAAAAATGTATGGGATTGACATACGCCGCGTTAGATCACGTGGTCTATCTAATGTCAATCCCATACATTCTTGCGATTTCTAACTTCGTTATCGTTTTGTAATTTTTACTTTGCCTAAGGCCCCTGCATAGTTCCCGTTAGCCCGAACATACCTACATACAGACAAAAATTATTCTAAAAACTATAATATTTTTGGCTTTGCTATCTACTGTAGATCACCCTCCAACAGTTTTGAATTTCCTAGGTACTATATTTTTATTAAAATACTAGTATTTATTTTTTCAATATTTTCAATGTACCTACAGAATTGACCCTTCTACAGATTTATTATAATTTGTATAGATTTATATGTCGTGGCCATATCGTTGATTTGCTCATTTCATGAAATGATCTTTTCGTATAATATAAAATATCCGCAGTTTCCAATTTTCCATAGTACTCTTCGTCTTCGTCGTAAATTCTTTGCTATGACTTTTTTAATATTGTAATTAAACGAATTGTCAAGTTTTTAACTGCGAATAATAAAATTTTCGCCAGCGGCCGCCATCTTCATACATAAATACACTCAAACACACTACCAATAATTAATGTAACTATTTTACGATATGATCAAAAAAATTTTGATCATTTCATGAAAAAAACCGCGCGTTTAGTTGCCCATATCGAGAAACGATTTCATGATCTGCTCAAACCACATCACGATGTGGCCAATAGACATTCAACAATTTCTTGTAATGCAGCGATTTCGTGAAATGATCAATCATTTCATGAAATGAGCAAATCTACGATATGGCCACGACATAGGTAACTAATATAGAAATAGCACTTTTGATGTACATTTTTTGAAATCCATTCAAGAGTTCAGAAATTAACGTGGAGCGGATTCAAAAATGTCTGCGGTTTGCATTATTATAAGAATAGAAATAAAGTGAACCTAGCAACAGCCTATCATATGAAATTGCGTCAAAATCTGTCCAGTAATTTTTACGTGATGCATTGTTTGTTGGTACAAACACATGCATACTACTTAGCAACTACTCTATTTATTGTACAGCAAGAAGAAACGATCCAATTGCTATTTTATTATATATGTATGGAATTTGATGTCTTGGCAAAACGATTCACCTATTATGATAAGTACAAAATCTGAATTGGATGAATAGTAGGAATCATATAATAATATATAAAATAGCACTCTGAAATTAACGTTGAGGGGATTCAAAAATCTCTGCGGTTTGCATTATTACATGAATAGTTATAAAGTGAACCTAGTAACAGCCTATCATCATATATGAAATTGCGTCAAAATCTGTCCAGTAATTTTTACGTGATGCATTGTGGTACAAACACATGCATACTGCTTAACAACTACTGTATTAATTAGGGTCAACTCACACCAAAAGAGCGGCGAAGGCAGCGAAGCGGAGCGCAGTTTCCGTGTCATATGAATTTTTACTTCATATGACACGGAAACTGCTGTTTTATTATATGTACCTATAGAATAAGTACAAAATCTGAATTGGATAGTAGGAATCATATACTTATAATAGGTGATAAGTAGCATTATGTAGGTACAAGAAATTCAAACAACCACAATATGTTATCAAAAGTTTATTGTCAAAAAAGTTACAGTCACATACCGCTAGATTTAACAATGCGTTCTCTCTGAATATACAATTATAAACACAAGGAAGCATTGTGGACAGCTTTACTCAAGTAAATAACGCCTTATAAAATCTAAACAATTAAGTCAAAATACTATTCTAGTTCTAGTCAAGAAAGGATTTTTTAGTCAACAAAAAATTGTCACAAAAGAATCAACTAAATTGCTCAGTGTTGCCAGTAACAATATTACAATTTTCACAATTGTATCAAATTGAATAGCTTACACTTTAGCTTTTTAAACAAAATACAACCTTATTTCTTCAAGAATAAGATTATATTTCGGTTATAATTATTTCTTAAGGTAACTTAAAGGAAATTAATTTTTATTGGCTCAACAATAAAGATTAAATTTGTCTGCTTAAATCTACCACATAGGTGGGATGGAGACAGGTAGGGTTGGTGGAGGCCTAGCGACTAGATGGGGATTCATAATATAGTCGCAGGGTACACTGATGCAACTGGGCACTGTGGGGACTACAGCCTGGTACATCTGTGTAGAAACTTGTGTGGACCGCTGTATGAGGTTGGCTCGAAGCATCTGAAATAGAAATAATGATGTTTAATGTTTGATGATAAGATCATATTGAGTACTTTTAACAATATAATATTACAAAGAAAGATCTGTTTATAATATAACCAATTCCAATGGTCACTGACAACTCATGCATTTGTAGAAGGTTGTAGGTTCTTTATTACAACATTCAAAACTACCTTACTTAGCAAACAATAGATTCATTGTTCAGATAAAACAAAGTCCAATAATTTGGTATAGACATTGAGAAATAGAGTTCCTCGTTAAAATATCTGCGATAATAGTTAAAATTTAATTACCTTAAGTGAATGTAGCGCTATTTCAGCAGCCTCAACATGAGCTTGTTGTACCGAGAAGCACGGCCTGGTGATCAGTGGCCCCATCATCCGTGGTGGGTTCAGCAGCGGCTGGCCAACATGCGGCAACTCCACACTACCGACCCACAAGTCATCGCCAGTAGGATCTACATATTTATGGTATTTGTACAGTGGTGACACCCACGAGTACCTGGAATTTTACAAAAAATAGACATTAATTATTTATATGTAACGGTTTAGTAAAGGTTTTTTTCATTTTACACGAGACTGAATAGACAAAGACTGAAAAAGTGCAATATGTATGTATATTGGAGGGTAGACTAAAATGCAAATGTACCTACATGAAATTTAAACTTATTTGATAAGTACCTTTTACACATGGAATCAAGCTTAGCTGGAGCCATTGTGTAGCTATCGGTCTGACTAGCCGGCTTGTACTCAATGGGCGAGCAACATGGAGATTCCACAGCGCAAGCCGACCCGATGCCTTCGTCATTAGGGCTGCTAGCGTATTCCTTTTTCTGCAAGTGCTGTTTATAAAGCATCAAAGTTTGAGACAAGTCCAGATTATTATTAAACTTCGCATTGCCTCTCCCTAGCTTCTGTATACGGTACAAATCGCGATCGACCGGTTTGGCCCAACGTATCTCAATATTACTTCCGTCTATCTCCGCATTTTGCAATTTCGCCATAGCAAGCTCTGCGTGTTCGCGCTCATAGAAATGTACAAAGGCATAGTCGTATATTTTCTTTACCCTTTCGACTTTATTATTTATCGCAGTTTCGAATATAGCTTTTATTGTGTCTGGTAATGTCCGAATTTCAAAATTACGTACATACAAGACTTTCACCTGCAATAGATAAACTATATCAAACGTTGTTTATTCAAATTGTGATACGCATCGCATTACTATTTATATAACAATGATCTTGCAATATAAACTTCTATAAACAATAGATACCCCATAGGGATTATATTGTAATATTAATCCGAAAACTACTTAATTTGGAAGAAAAACAAAATCCACCCCCTTCAACCATTAAAAAAAAATTCGCAAGAAATGGCTTTGTTACATAGATAAAAGAGTACGTAAATAAGTTCGCTACAGGAAAAGAAAATCGCAAAGCAGAGTTCTACTTACAAGTCTCATCTGTTCGTCGTCAATATCTGGCTCTGGTTCAGCCCAGTCCACCTGCACCTCGCGGTCCCACAGCTTCACGCAGCCCGGCACCAGCGCGCGACGAGCCATTGCTGCCGCCCTATGCGACGTGAACTCCACAAAAGCGAATCCCCTATTTTGCCGCCGATCGAAACAATTCTTGTAAATAATCACGTCCACGATACCGGAGACCCGATTCGACAGCTCTTCAAACACTTCCTCCTTGGTTTTGTTCTTCGGAAGGTTCCCGATGAAAAGGCGGCAATTGTCCACGGACTTCACCACCCCTATGTGCTTCCGAGGCTTTATCTCGTAGTTGTTCAGCTCGTGAACTGCAGCGGTGGCATCTGCTTTCGTGGAGTATGTGACGAAGGCGTAGCCCCTGTTGGAGCCGGAGAAGTCCATCATCAGACGCAGCTCGTAGATCTTGCCAACTGATGAGAATATCGGGATGAGCTCGTCTTCGAAGATGTCCCTCGGAAGCTTGCCGACAAAGACTTCGCAGCCCTTTGGTGGTGGAGGACCAGTCCAGTCTGGAGGCGGACCGAACTTCCTCTGCCCGTTGTGTTGGACGATAGGATATCCAGTCTTCTGCATCACGCCCAATAATCTTCTAGAAATTTCGTTCTGATCAACCATTTTTACAATCAACGCGATCAACGTCTCAAATCGAAGTAACGGCGAAAGAGCGGCGCGACAAAGTGCCGCCTGCTTTTATATTTGCCGACAAACGGTTCGGCGGCTGTGACGTAGTAAGTTTGTTTTGGAAAATCATTTTGAGCGACTTTTTTTTTATTAATTTAGAAAATCGTATTAAAATTTAATGCTAATATTTTAAATTATTTGTTAATATTTTGTAAGGATAAAATATTTGAGAAATTGTTTATTTAAAAAGATTTATTTCATTTTATGAAATTATCGAATATGAAGTTACCGGAATTCTATGTACGTAGTTAATCATGCAAATATTCAGTTTTAGGTTTTAGTTCTTCATAAATTTATCAATATTTATAAATTTATGAATAATGCAAGGTGTAGAATTTAGAATATTTTTCAAATTGAGAAAAATATTTAAATTGAAAGAGTACCATTTAAGCTTTCAATTTTTTACAAAAGATGGCGTTGATATTGATTTGAAGTTTTTTTTTTTCATCCTAAAACTTTTTTGTGTTGAAAATGTTAGTACCTATAGTTGTGCTATTATATAAATTAAAGTTTTATATTGTTAGAAATAAAAATGAGTTTAATCAAGAATAAACAATACGTACAAGATGTGGAAAGATCAAAGATGGCGTGCAAACATATTTTTTTAATTATTTAATATTTTATACTTTATCGGTCAAGTATTTGTCAAATTCTAATAATTTCGACATGCAAAAGAGTAATTTTTTCAGGAATTTGAATAAAATAAAACAAAATTTAATTCATAAAAACTATATCATCACAGATACAATTGAATTATAGAAATATAACAACACAAAATACAAACTAATAGATATACATTACAATAGCTGCAAATACATGATTTCTATACATTTGCGAGGCTTATCAATATAAATTATACAGTATATTTCTTAAAAAATAATAAGATTACATGTAAAAATAAAAGATAATAGTTGGGTCAATTTATTTTTGAGCTTGATTTACAACTACAAATTAAAATTCTTTCCTTGTGCATATTTTTTAGGTTCAGCAGATATTAAATACTAGCTGTGCCCTGCGGTTTTACCCGCATTTCTTCGCTCCTGTTGGTCTTAGCCTTCCTCTTTAAATGGGCTATCTAACACCGAAAGAAACAATTTTTCAAATCGGACCAATAGTTCCTGAAATTAGCGCGTTAATACAAACAAACAAACTCTTCAGCTTTATAATATAAAGTATAGATTTGAATACAAAACAAATTTCCATGTATTTTCTCTATTTTCCTTTTCAATTCACCATGCTTTAAAAACACATAATTTGAAAAATCTACTTATCTCAATATTACCTACATATTTTAAAGAATTATCTACAGTGGTTATCCAAAAGTATATTTTTACATTAATAACATATTATGTATAGTAGAAGAAATTAATTATTATTAATTAATTTCTATTTATTATTAATTAATTTTCATTAATTAATTTCATCTGAAGTGAAACTTCTTTAGTCGCGTTGAGAGTAAAATTGCAAGGTCGCGTCATGGCAATACGGTAACGTCATGGAGTGGCGACGAATTTGGTATCTTTGAATCTTGCCAAAGAAGTTTCACTTCTGACACGTGTGCTCGGCACACATGCCCTTTCTTTTCCTATATAAAAGACACATCTCATATTGAATCAATGGAATACTTCTAAAACATAAATTCAGATCTCACAATAGACAATAATGAAAAATGTTTAAATTCTTAAAGATATAAAACAGGACATTTTAAACGTTAAAACCAACAAAACAATTTTATGTAGTATCCTTGTTAAAAATTATCAAAACTTATGTTTAATAATAATAATATAACTAACCTATTTAATTTTTAATTTATGTATATAAAAACAATGGTCTTTCTAAAATTGGTATAAATTTAAATCAAAGCGCCATAATAAAATTATGTAAACACTAGATTTCCGCCCGCGGCTTCGCCCGCGTTTGCAAAGGAAAACCCGCATAGTTCCCGTTCCCGTGGGATTTCCGGGATAATAACTATCCTATGTGTTAATCCAAGTTACCCTCTATATGTGTGCTAAATTTCATTGTAATCGGTTCAGTAGTTTTTACGTGAAAGAGTAACAAACATCCATACATCCTTACAAACTTTCGCCTTTATAATATATATTAGATTCTTGAAAAAACATCATAATTTCAATTCGTTTCAATTTACAATACTATTAAAATCAGAACATACATCGTTACTGGTTTTAACTTATTCAATAATTTGGACAAAAAATATAGTTAAAATTATACTGAAGAATATTACATTATTAATTATATTATTAATTATACTGAAGAATATTACAGAATCTTCGTATTTTTGTTAATTTCAACAAATTATACCTCTGCAAAAACATTTATTTCATACTTGCGACACTAGCGACACTGTGGTGGGTTTTAAGAACTATTATTTTCAACCATTGACATACAATAACCAATCCATAATCACATACAAAAATTGTCCGAATCAAAACTATGCTCTCTAGGATATTAGGTAGAGTTTTCAATGAACAATAGAAATAAGGTGTTAAATTCAATAATTCTTTTAATTAAAATGTTAAAAATGTCTGTTGCGTTACTACGCCAGTTACAGACATTTTTAACATTTTAATTTCGAGCCTTGCTATGGTACGTCAATTGACAAATTTAAAACATTTCTACTTTATTCCATACTGAGTGTACACCACACTTATATTTATTGAAGAGAAACTTCTTTATCGGGGTTGGAAAAAATTTAGTGTAACATTTTTCCGTTACGCGCCATCTTTTTCTTATCCCTACCACGCGTGATTCGACGTATTTCTGTAAAGTTGCATATAGTAAATTATTTTTTGAAAAAAAGGTCATAAAGAAGTTTCACTTCTTACGTGTGTACACTGTACACCACACTTATATTTATTTATTACATTTCAGAATGTGTATCCATAGCTTTATTATCATATCCTCTCGCTGTAGTTACGGAAGCTGCGTCTGTATCGAAACTGGCATCGTTATCAATTTCGAGGACCCACGGTTGTTTTTCCGCAGAACAAAATATGTAGTAAATAATTGCTCCGAGCAGATATACAGCACTCGATATGAAGAACACTATACGCCATTGTTCTGCTGACTGTAAATAGAAAGTATTATTGGTTAATGATTTTGTTTTTAATTTTACATCTATACTAATATTACTAGCTTACCGCCCGCGGCTTCGCCCGCTTTCTCTAAAACGATTTGAGATTTAAACTATCCTATCTCTCAAGTTGGATCGAACTGAACATGGTGTGCGAATTTTATTATAATCGGTTAAGTGGTTTAGGAGTCCATTGAGGACAAACATTGTGACACGAGATTTATATATATTAAGAAGATAAAGCTGAAGAGTTTGTTTGAACGCGCTAATCTCAGGTACTACTACTGGTCCGATTTGAAATTCTTTCGGTGTTAGATAGCCCATTTATCGAGGAAGGCTATACAAACATATCATCACGCTAAGACCAACAACCGCGGTAAAGCTATTGCATGCTATGCCTTCAAGCCACACCTCCGCCCGTCGGAGTGGGGAGCGTGAGGTTTTTTCGTTACGGAATTTCTCGATTCAGTCACAGCGCTCAAGGTTCGCGATAGAAGCTATGCAATAGCTTAGAAATAAATAAGGGAAAGAAGATGTTTGCCATTCTTTTGTTTATTTCTTAGGAAGTTCTATTACCAAGCAACAGTGAATGGTTAAATTTGAATATTATAAAGAGACAAAAACATACTAATATTACAAATAGGAAAGATACAGTGGTGGTCATATAATTAAGAACGCTGATATAAAGGGAAGATTTTTTCAGACTAAGATACTTACATAACTAATTTCATGTAATTATTTTTATTTTTCTCGATATAGAAATACTTTTCCAACAAATCACTGTATTCATTAACACACGTGATAAGCCTAAAAAATAATAGACAAACTTTTTAGACTACTTCTAAACATAGTATTCCTATTAACTGGCTGGTCACATAATTAAGAACGCTAAATAGTTTTTACTTTTATTCAAATTAGAATAGAGAATACGACTCGATTTGTGTAATTTTGGCGCCATTAAGTGTTGCGAAAGATTAAAAGTGGTTACTTCTTTTTAAAAAAATGGGAAAAAATAAAAGGTGTGATAAATCTACTAGGGAAGTTATAATAAAAATTCGCGGGAAGAATTGCTCTTATAAAAAGATAGCCGATAATCTGCAATGTTCAAAAACTATGGTTTTCCACGCCATAAGGCATTTTAATACGTATCAAACCACTTCGGCTGTCCCACGTATGCCAAGACAGAAAAAACAACTCCTCGAGATGACCGAAACATCGTCCGTATAGCGAAACAAAATCCATTTAAAGGGTCCAATGAGCTGAGAAAAGAATATTTCGGGGAAAATAACCCTTCAGCAATCTCAGCACGCGCTATTCGATGACGTTTGGTAGAAGAAAAATTGCATGGTCGGATAGCAAGAAAACTACCCATGTTGAAACTTTGCCACAGGCAAGCCCGGCTTAGATTTGCAAGAAAATATGAAAACTGGACTGTGCGACAGTGGAAAAATGTACTGTTCTCTGACGAAACGAAAATAAACAGAGTATGTTCCGATGGAAAACGTTATGTTCGACGTCCTCCGAATGCAGAATTCGACCCTAAGTACACGAAAGTTACATTAAAACACGGTGGTGGAAATGTGAAAATTTGGGGGTGCTTTTCTGGACATGGTGTTGGACCTGTAAAGTTGATAGAAGGTAACATGGATCAATTCCAATACAAAAATATACTGGAAGAAACAATGTTACCTTATGCTGAAGAAGTTCTACCAGTTATTTAGACATTCCAGCATGACAATGATCCAAAGCACACTGCACACACTGTAAAGGAATTTCTAACAGCGCAGTCAGTTTCTGTTTTGAACTGGCCAGCTAATAGCCCTGACCTAAACCCAATAGGGAATCTGTGGTTCGAAGTAAAGAAAAAGGTTTCAAATACACAGTGTCGAAATTTAAGGGAGCTGTACGACGTTTTCTCCGAAGAATGGAACTCTATTTCTCTAGCAAAATGTCAAAAATTAAAAGAGTCAATGCCTCGCCGGTATAAAGCAGTAATTAAAAGCCGTGGATATGCTATTAAATGTAATTTTAGTTAATAATGTATTTACTCGATTTACAAACTTTTCGCGCAACATATTATTGTAATTTTTTTAAATGAAAGTGTCATACAAAACAATTCCCGAAAATTAATCGTTCTTAATTATTTGTCCAGCTTCACTATTATTTGAATGTGTTGCTTTGGTAAAATAAATTATTTTTGAAAAAAAATTGTTGCTGATTTTATTATTTATTCTTAAAATAAGTTGCTCTATTAATGTGGCTATTTTATGACATAACTAGTTGCTTCTTAGAAGTTGCAGATCTCTGCGTATAACATAATTTAAATAAAAAATTCTAGTACTTCAAATCGTTCTTAATTATATGACCACAACTATATATTTTTCTGTATGTTTGTTACTGCATACACTTAATAATTTATTTATTAGTGGAAAGCTGATAATACATTTCTTAGTTACATTACTATTGTGTTCTTAAAAAAAATAAAAAGATGTATATCTCATGACCCAATACTGTTTACATTTTTATTTTTTATATTTAGAATATAATTATTTTAAATAATTTACCTTATCAGTAACAATAGATCCAGCAAGTGGTGGACTCACAATACCGGGTAAAGTCGCTATAGTATTAGACAATCCCATTAAAACGCTGGCATGAGGCGGGGCTATGTCTAGATGGTTTACACTGAAATAATGAAAGAAAAATATTAGCTTTAATACCAAAACACATCTTATTTATTAACCGACTTCAAAAAAAAGGAGGAGGTTATCAATTCGGCCGGTATGTTTTTTTTATGTATGTACACCGATTACTCCGAGGTTTCTAAACCAATTTACATGATTCTTTTTTTGTTCAATGCGGGATGGTGTCGAATTGGTCCCATAAAAATTTTATTCGGATAGGCCCAGTAGTTTTTATTTTATGAGCATTTTTGTCTGTATTTGTAAATGTTGCAAGTGCAAGTTTGAAGTCGGTTGTTTTTAACGCAGTTATCACTTGTTACTATACAACTGGCTGAATTTAGTGAAAAGATTAAATAGTTAATTTAATAATATGAAGCAGTTCGCTTGAACACGCTATTCTAAGAAACAAGATGACAGATAATATTGTTTTGTATTTATTTTCACAGATAACGTAAATGAAGCCATGGATAGATAACTAAACTGATTCTTTTCTTAGATTTAAATAGTTGCCTATATCATTTTCTAGCTTCATAAGGGTCACATGAAAAATATACAAACATCTTATACCCATGGGAAAATTCATTAAAATGTGCACTTTAATTATTCGGAAATTTATTAACTCTGATAGAGGGCGCTATTCTCAAAATGTGACATGATTTACAAGTGTTAATATTCATTGGCCACGTTAGCATTATGTTGCCTATGACTTCGCTAATATCCATACTAATATTATAAATGCGAAAGCAACTCTGTCTGTCTGTCTGTCTGTTACTTAATCACGCCTAAACTACTGAACCAATTTTCATGAAATTTGGTATGGAGATATTTTGATACCCGAGAAAGGACATAGGTTAGGTTTTATCCCGGAAATCCTACGGGAACGGGTTTTTCTTTGAAAACGCGGGCGAAGCCGCGGGCGGAAAGCTAGTATGTATATAAATTAAAAATAAAAATAATAGTAAGGATCTTCTCTTTACCTAAATCCAGACCAGGCGAAACCTCCCAGACCAACAGCTATTGTAAGACACACGATGCAACCGATCACACTGCCTGCATACGCCGCTGCTACCATGAATATCGTCTGAAAATTTATTTAAAAAGTTATTAGTTTCATTATAATTGACTAGCTGCTCCGCGCGGTTTCACCCCCGTGGCTCCACTCCTGTTGGTCGTAGCGTGATGATATATAGCCTACAACCTTCCTGGATAAGTGGGCTATCTAACACCGAAAGAATTTTTCAAATCGGACCAGTAGTTCCCGAGATTAGCGCGTTCAAACAAACAATCAATCAAACAAACAAACTCTTCAGCTTTATAATATTAGTATATTGAATAATAATAGATTAAATTGATTTTAATATGAGACTTGGGAAAATTACTTCTTTTATCGTAAATAACCGAAAGAAGAATAAACTGTATCGCTTATTAGAAAAGTCTGCCTAATACACGCGTAGGCAGAGTTTCAAATTAGAACAATTTCGTGAGTATATGTAGTTGTTTGCTGGCAGTACTGTGGAACACATTATTATATTACTCTAGCTGCGCCCCGCGGTTTTACCCGCATTCCTCCACCCCTATTAGTCCTATTGGGCCCATAACCTTCCTCTATGAATGGGCTATCTAACACCGAAAGAATTTTTCAAATCGGACCAGTAGTTTCCGAGATTACCGCGTTCAAACAAACAGCTTTATAATATTAGTATAACAAATCCTCACCTGGGATAAAAACGCGCCACAATTAAACAGTTTTCGTATATTGGTGCGCGATAATAAGCCGACTTTTAGCATCCAATCAGCCACGTGGCCAGCCACTTGTAGCACGATGGCCATAGCCACATATGGCACGGCAGATAGCCAGCCCGTTTGGGACGTTTTGAATTTAAATACGTCTGAAATTGTTAAGAATATCGTGTTAATGAAGTTTGTACAATGTCTTTTGTAAAATTGATAGCGGTATTGTGAAAAGTGATGTTATCCCTTAATTTAAAACTGAAACAAAAGGAACTTACATTTGTCGGTTTTCATCTATTTCTGTTTCGAAATTTCATACAAATAGGTTCTGTGGTTTGAGGGTAAAAAGTTCGCACTTATGATGTTCATGTTACATACAAGCTAGAAATAAATGTATACCCTACTACAGAATCTCCTGAGATTTTTTTTTTAATCTAACAATTTTTATTGTTTTTTTTTCTGTTCCAAGTGGAGGTAAATCTAATTATTTTTTATCACGCGTCTATAAATTCTTAAATTTAAATACCTTGCATAAAAGTAGGCAGAAACGTCAGCAAAGTGTAGAAACCCCAGTTTTCACTGAAATGTGCGGCCACGATAGCCCACACCGGGCCCGAAGTGAGCATCGCCCGCCACGGGTGTCGAACCTGCGACCCCGATACTGTCGTGCCGCGGGACTCCTGGAAGTTACAGGTTAAAGATTAAAGAGGAGTATATTGTAAGTAAAAGTTACTAAAAAATAAGGAAAAAAACTCCAATTGATAATTTACATTTTTTAAGTTTAAGTAATTCCTGGATATGAAAAAAGTGTGGATAAATTGTTGACATTTATTTAAACCTAAGTTTGAAACTGCACTTTGTAAAGATGTAAATTCGTCTCAAAGATGCACCATCTAATTGATAACATACAATTATTATGCTTCTAAGAACGATTTTCATACATAATCCTAACAAGCCCTTTATATGTTATTTTTATGGAGTTCATAAAAGTTATATTCGTTATCTTTTTATTAGAAGTGAAACTTCTTTATCGGGGTTGGAAAAAAATTTTGTGTAACATTTTTTCGTTACGCGTGACATTTTTCCGTTACGCGCCATATTTTTCTTATCCCTACCACGCGTGATTCGACGTATATGTAAAGTTGCATGTAGTAATTTTTTTTACCTGTATATATTTAAGTTCAGCGGCTGTTATATGCGGATCCTTCTCCGGTGACTCTTTGACTACAATCCACCAAATTGTCGTCCACACCAAACCCATTATTCCTGGAAAATAGAAATTAACAAATTAATTTTGACAATTCTTTATTTATTTGTAAGGAAAAAAAGTGTTTCTATTGACTATTTCTCTATTAGGAAATAGACTTCAAGAACTATTCTATGGGCATCTTATTTACTTTTTTGTTTATTTTTAACAAATAAAACTGTTTGTGGCAAAAAGAGAAAACAAAGTAAAGCTTTTCAGATTCTTGCAAACGAAAACGAACCTTAAACACATGAAATACTTACCAAAAACGTAAAAAATCCCCGGCCAACCAGTGCAATTTTAACATGCAATGAAAAATAACCCTTAAGGTGGATGTTCCGACCGTCCCTCCATACATTTTTGATTACCTCTAAACACTTAACACAGACACTATTTCTTTAAAACTAATCATTTTATCACTTCTCTATAATGAAATGTGTGCGCGTTCGACCTTTTTAATCAATAATTTACAATATTTACTTAGAAAAACAACAGTAAAATACCGGAAAAATTTGACACTTCTACAGTAGTGTGCGTGACTTTTGCCAAGCGAAACACGACATAAAGCACGACATCTAGCGCATAGACTATATACTTATTACAGATCTAGCGCGTCAATGTCTAAACGAAAGGCGATGTTTAGACATAAGACGCGCTAGATGTCGTGCATTCGCGTTCGTTATCTTATACATATAATGAGCATAATTCTAATAAATCAAAGTTCTGTGTAAAAATTGAGTAATTTCATTTCCAATCGTTCAAAGAAAATAACAATAAAATAAAATAAAACTAATGACCTTAGAAACTATGTTTTTTTTTGTAAACAATTTATTACTCATTATTGTTCGTCCGTCGTAGGTCTGTAAACTGTATTGTACACTGAAGGTAAATGGTACTGTAGGTACTTTAGTTCGGCGTCGTCGTCGGCTTGATATAAATTACATTCTTGATTTCATTGACACGCGCTATGATTTGCGCGCGGAATTTCTTGTGTTGTGAATTTATTTTTGTATGCTATGCATTTTAATTGATTCAAATTGCAATGTTTCTCTAGTATGCATTTGAGACTATATTGTAAATTGTAATAATTGATCGTGGGTATAGTAATTAATTATTCTAATAACGCAATTAGTAATATATGTATTTTCGGTGGGATTCAAAACAAAAAATTGGCCCGTGATTTTTATGAAATTTCACCACATTGCAAATCACATCAATCATAGTTCATACACATGTATGACGAAAGTGATTAGTATTGTGGCTAACATTGACTCATCAGTTCATCACTGAAACCAGTGATAAATCAGTACCTATATCATATTGTGTTTGAATATTTTTAAACAATGATATAAGTATACAATTATTATAAATCGGTAAACTATCAAAGTAATCACAAACTTGCAAACATTGGTAAAATGTCCAGTAGTTTATGAGCCTATTCATTACAATCAAACAAACAAACAAAGTTTTCCTCTTTATAATATTAGTGTAGACAAACACTATGAATACGATCACGAATGCAAATTCGGGGATTTTCTAATTATTGCTAAATAATAATTGAATTCGTTTTGAAATACTCTATAATTTTTAGTGTATAAATATTAAATAGACATTTATAATGTGGTGCTCATTTTTTTGTACTGCTAACGCTATTGTAGGTACCTATTTTCGTTGTTTTATTTCAAGTGAACACGGCCATACAATTTTGTCACGAGCCGCCTATGATTGTAGGTACTTTTGTTAGGCTCCTTCGTCGTCCGCGTCGCGTCGGCTCGAAAGTTCTTGATTTCATTGTCACGCGCTATGATTTGCGCGCGGATTTTCTTGTGTTGTGAATTTATTTTTGTATTATTATTATTTTTTATTTTTTTATTTATTTTATTGATTCAAATAAAATATTTCACTAGTATGCATTTGAGACTATATTGTATTATGTATAATTTATCGTAGGTATAGTTATTCTTATAACGCAGTTATATTTTCGGTGGGACAATTTGACCCGTGATTTTTCTGAAATATCACCACGTTGCAAATCACATCAATCATACACACGTATGACGAAAGTATAGTGGCTAACATTGACTCATCAGTTCATCACTGAAACCAGTGATAAATCAGTATATCATATTTTATTGTGTTTGAATATTTTTTAAACAACGATATATACAATATTATTATAAATCGGTAAACTACCAAAGTACTTCCGAATTTTCAGACAGACAAACAAGTAGTTTTAACACGCAGTTTTCTTATACTAGTAGCAAAAATCAAAACCATAATATTATGTTTACCTACTATATTTTACTAAAAGTCGAGTGCGTCGAAATCGTAAATAATAATATAATGTTTTTCACCTTCCTGGTTATTTTCCCATAGTAAATAGTGTTTTAGGTTTGTTGTTGTAGGTAGGAATAATAATAATTATTCTTACTTGTTGGTTATGAAATGTATATTGAAATAATTTACTTTTACAAATCATTAGTGATATTAGTTTTGAGTGAAAATGCTTGGATCAGCATAATATTATATGGTACTTCAAATACATGTTTTGATAAAAAAAACAATAGTGTAATAAAATAAAACTGCGTTTTATTGTAATCAATGTTGACAGTTTTAAATTCCAAAATTATTGATCAATAAAATAGTTTACACCAACAAATATAACTTTTATTTTTATAACCATCGTTCATAATATAAACCGTAGCAGGTGGCGTTTTGAAGTTCTGTCTACTCATACAGAAAAATGGAAAACTTGTTTTTTTTGTAAACAATTTATTACTCATTATTGTTGTTTGGCTGTGTGTTTGGCAACTCGAAGCGTGGTCGTCCGTCGTAGGTACTTTTGTTCGGCGTCGCGTCGTCGCTCGTCCGCGTCGGCTTGATATAAAACATTCTTGATTTCATTGACACGCGCTATGATTTGCGCGCGGAATTTCTTGTGTTGTGAATTTATTTTTGTATGCTATGCATTTTAATTGAATCAAATTGCAATATTTCTCTAGTATGCATTTGAGACTATATTGTAATAATTGATCGTGGGTAGGTATAGTAATTAATTATTCTAATAACGCAATTATATTTTCGGTGGGATTCAAAACAAAAAATTGGCCCGTGATTTTTATGAAATTTCACCACATTGCAAATTATATATTATACAATTACAATTACAATTATTATAAATCGGTAAACTATCAAAGTAATCACAAACTTGCAAAATATGCTTTTCCGAATTTTCAGACAGACACACAATTTTATTAGTTTGTTTTAGCAAAGTAGGTACCTATACCTATACGCTTACGTCGCGCGTCGCGTCGCGTCGTCGAAAACGGTGCGCCCAGAAACAAACATACCTACCTAATTCAGTTACAATCCTTTTTTTGTTCCGTAATATATTGTATTCTAATACGATTTTTTTTATTCGTCGGCCAGTTCTACTAGGTATAAAAAGATAAAATTGAAATATAATTATTGTAGCGACAGCCATATGTTACTATGTTTTCGTAAATATGTTTTTCACCTTCCTGGTTATTTTCACATAATTATAATATATAAAGCTACACTACCACTGACTGACTGACTGACATCGGGTTTCTCGGAAACTACGCGGAAAGTTGGGGGGATTTCGACGTGATCGTGTAGAGGTGCGCCGAGTGACCACCGGAAAAATATTGACATCTCCAACACCCTGGACAAGAGAGTGGACCCCTGGAGGTGCGCAGAAACGGTGCCACTTGGAGGGGGGGTGTCTGAACAAAAAATGCTCGGAACTGGTGGCGATTACCAGGGGTGGTGGAAAAATGGGGATTTTCGCGAAAACAAGATGGCCGCCGTACTTTGCCAAAATCGCCGTTTATGAATCCTTACGTCTCAAATTTGGCACACGTGCTCTGTTCGAGCCGGCGAATCGATCGGTGCCCCGTTCGAGTGGCTCCGGGCCCCCGTTTCCAACTTCCATACAACGTAAACTCCAACGGCCTGCGGAAACGGAGCGAGTTGGGTTGGGGGTCCCGGAACTAAAAATGATCACCACCCTGGGACGCTACCAGGGAGCCATAGTGGGACGCTCGATTTTGGAATTTTTCCATTTTTGGCGCAAACATAAAAACGTAAATTTAGACGAGGTGGTGCAATGGAGAAATACACCAATGACGCATTCGTACTCGCCCAGCTCCCAGGATATCCAGAAAAATCCGAAATCTTAAACTTTCCCTCATCTCTCGAAGACGGTCAACGGCCCGCGCAAACGGTAGCAGCTACATCTGGGGTGCTCGAACTAAACTTGGAGTAGACCTCGAGCAATTACCACAGATAGTGAAAAAAATTCAAAATGGCGGAAAAAATGGCCGCCGCCATACAAATTCTAAAACGGCCATCGCTGGGCCGATCACGCTGAAACTTGGCGCAGGGGCTTTAATCGAGCCTTACATTGAGTTGGCATACTCATAATCGAGTTTCCATCGCTGGTTTCCGAGTTTCATACAACGCAAAATTCGACGGCTCTCCGAAACGGCGCGAGATAGGTGGGGAGTGTAGAACTAAAAAATAATCAGGAAGATGGGGCGCTACCAGGGCAATCGATAAATTTCAAATTGGACGCCATTTTTTTTTCAAAAATGGCCGATTTTTCGAGGCAAGATGGTGGCGCCGGTTACTTGACGATCGGTTTGAAAATTGACTTCTGTGCTCTAATCGGCCAGATTTACAAAACTGCATACTCAGAATCTCACTCCGACCCCTGGTTTCCATTTTCCATACATCACGAAATTCAACGGTTCTCTGAATCGGTGACAGGTAGGTCGGGGTCACCGAAGTAAAAAATACTTCAAAACTTGGTCCGCTTCCAGGCATATAAATTTTTTTGTTAAAAAGCGAAATTTTTTTTTCGAAAATTTTGTATGGAAATTTCCATAGTAGGAAGGGTAATTGAATAGCAACGGCAAAAGACGGCCCCGCGGGCTGCTTGCTGCCCGCGCACCGCGCAACCTCGAAGGTCGACATCCTCCCGGAGTAGAAAATATTTATTAACTTTTGAACTACCGCACGAGCCAAGCGAGCGAAGCGAGCGAATCACGGCAGCGGCTGGCGTAAATATTCAAATAGGTGGCGAGGAGCGAAGCGACGAGCGTGTTGGGTTAACTTTTGAATTACCGTACGAGTCAAGCGAGCGAAGCGAGCGAGTCACGTCAGCGGCCGGCGTAAATATTCAAAGAAGTAGCGAGGAGCGAAGCGACGAGCGAGTTAGGTTAACTTTTGAACTACTGCACTAGCCAAGCGAGCGAAGCGAGCAAGTCACGTCAACGGCCGGCCTAAATATTCAAATGGGTAGCGAGGAGCGAAGCGACGAGCGTGTTAGGTTAACTTATGAACTACCTACCGCACGAGCCAAGCGAGCGAAGCGAGCGAGTTGCGGCAGCGGCCGGCCTAAATATTCAAATAGGTAGCGAGGAGCGAAGCGACGAGCGTGTTAGGTTAACTCTTGAACAGTTTATTATGAAAAGTCACTGCCCGCTATCGATAAGACGTTTAAAAAATTTACCAATATTTGAATAAGTAATTTATAAGCAGTTTAGGTAGCGAGGAGCGAAGCGACGAGCGTGTAAGGTTAACTTTTGAACTACCACACGAGCCATGCGAGCGAAGCGATCGAGTCACGGCAGCGGCCGGCCTAAATATTCAAATAGGTAGCGAGGAGCGAAGCGACGAGCGTGTTAGGTTATCTTTTGAACTACCTATCGCACGAGCCAAGCGAGCGAAGCGAGCGAATCGCGGCAGCGGTCGGTCTAAATATTCAAATAGGTAGAGAGGAGCGAAGCGACGAGCGTGTTAGGGTTGTTTCAAAAATTTAAAAATATTTGAATAAGTAATTTATAAGCAGTTTCGACTGACTGTAGAATCGCTGTTAGCAGATGTTACAATTGGAAAGGAAATTCGAATGCATTTTCAAATGACTGAAGATTTCTGCCCTGGGATGAGCCGCTTGCAGCTCGCGCACCACGCACCCTCGAAGGTGGACAGCCCCCCGGAATAGAAAATATTTTAATGGGGAATTTATAAGCACTTCCGATTTACTGTGGAATCGCTGTTAGCAGATAAAAAGCAAATTGACAGGGAATTTTAACGCATTTTCAAATGACTGAAGATTTTTGTCCCTGGGATGTACCGCGGGCTGCTTGCAGCCCGCGCACCACGCACCCTCGATGGTGGATAGCCACCCGGTATAGAAAATATTTGAATGGGGAATTTATAAGCAGTTTCGACTGACTGTAGAATCGCTGTTAGCAGATGTTACAAATGGAAAGGAAATTCGAATGCATTTTCAAATGACTGAAGATTTATGCCTTGGGATGAGCCGCGAGCTGCTTGCAGCTCGCGTACCACGCACCCTCGAAAGTGGATAGCCCCCCGGAATAGAAAATATTTGAATGGGGAATTTATAAGCATTTCCGACTGACTGTAAAATCGCTGTTTGCAGATAATAGCAAATTGACGGAGAATTTGGAAGATGGACAGCCTCCCGGAGTGGAAAATACTTGAATGGAGAATTTTTAAGCATTACCGACTGACTGTAGAATCGCTGTTAGCAGATGTAACAAATGGACAGAAAATTCGAATTTATTTTCAAATGACTGCCCTATTGCTTCAACCCAGGGGCAAAAGGGGCTCGCGGGCTGCTTGCAGCCCGCGCACAACGCACCTTCGAAGGTCGACAGCATTCCAGAATAGAAAATATTTGAATTGGGAATTTATAAGCACTTCCGATTGATTGTGGAATCGCTGTTAGCAGAAAATTACAAATGGACTGGGAATTCTAACACATTTTCTAATGACTGCCCTATTGCTTCAACCCAGGGGCAAAAGGGGCTCGCGGGCTGCTTGCAGCCCGCGCACAACGCACCAGCTAGTCTTATATATATATAAATGAATCGCAAAATGTGTTGGTAAGCGCATAACTCGAGAACGGCTGAACCGATATCGATAATTCTTTTTTTATTATATTCCTTGAAGTACGAGGATGGTTCTTATGTAGAGAAAACGTAAACATGTACCACGGGCGAAGCCGGAGCGGACCGCTAGTAAATAATAAAATAATAAATAGTGTATTAGATTTGTTATTGTATCTTGTATACCTACGAATAATTATTCTTACGTCTTGTTGGGAAATGTTCAAATACCTACCTATTGAAATAATTTACTGTTACAAATCATTAGTGTTATTAGGTAGTTTTGAGTGAATAGGCATGGATCAGAAATTCAGAATATAATATGCTACTAACTACTCAAATACATGTACACGCCAAACTTGTTTTACATTCACGCCATCTAGAGTTCAATCTTTATCATTTTTGTATACGTCTGTGTGTGTAAACGACCCTGTATGCAATGACAGATGTTAAAACGCATGGTTTTACCGAATTGGGTGGATTTTAAGGCAATGATATGACATATTTAAATAAAATATAATATTCAGTAATCGCCATGACTATTCCTACGACCTTAATCTTTTCCAATTACGCAAAAACTCAAATAAACTAGAAATGTAGAATTCAGCGCCATCTAGCGGGACATTGGCTGGGAACAGATCGTAGCAATCACCTTAAGGTCACAAATTACTTACCAAAAACGTAAAAAATCCCTGGCCAGCCCGTATAATGTGCCAACAGAGAGCACACAGGCATAGCAACTACTGTTCCTACGTAACTACCACTAAAGGCAAAAGTGGCTAGCCTTGCTCTTTCACCGCTCGGTGCCCAAGATGACCATACTGCGTGTATACATGGGTATGTCACACCCTGGAAATTTATAATGAACATTTTAATTAAACTTATAGTATAAAGGTGAAAAAAATTAGTTGATTGTTCCATTTTTAAGCTATTGCATAGCTTCTATCGCGGGCCTTGAGTGCGGTTGTGTGTGTGTGTGACCGATTCGAGAAATTCCGTAACGAAAAAACCTCACGCTCCCCACTCCGACGGGCGGAGGTGTGGCTTGAAGGCATAGCATGCAATAGCTTTACCGCGGCAGTCCCCGAGTGACACACGTCGTTTTTTTTTTTGTATAGTAAATTTGTCTGGGAAGGCTGTATAGCATCACGCAAATATGAAAAGCATCAATGAAGAAATAGGGAAAATATTTTTTTTCGGGAACAGTTTGTTGAAAATCTTCGCCGAAGTGGCTATGGCCACGCTAGGTTTAGCGCCAAGGAATTTCTTTGCATAACTGAATTAAATTTGAAACTATTAATAAATATTCAGACAGAAGGTATGAAGAACATATTAAAAGGGTTAGTTAGTTAGTTAGTTCCTTATCATAGATTATACAATATTAAACTAGTTTTCCGCCCGTGGCTTCACCCGCTTTGTCTAAAACCTAATAAATTATGTACTAAAACCTTCCTCTTGAATCACTCTATCTATGATAAAAAAAACCGCATCAAAATCCGTTGCGCAGTTTTAAAGATTTAAGCATAAGAAAGCGACTTTGTTTTATACTATGTACCTACTGATTTACTTACCTCAAATAATCCTTCTATAACTCTAACAGCAATAAGGAGACCGGTGCTGGTGTGTGCTAGCGGCGGGGTGAAGAGAGTCAGCAGTGACGTCATACCCACGCCGATCGCGAACATTCTAGAAAAAATTTTTTTTTTTTAGATTTTGTCGGATTTTTTTTGAATAATTAGTTTTTTGAGTTTAGTTTTTTAGTGATAAGAGTTGTTCAACTGTTATTCATAGTATTGAATTGTTATAAGGCATCTTTATCATTAGGTATTGATGAATTAATTTGTAAAAATGCTATCGTGAGTTTAAATAAAATCTACTTTTAATACAATTTTTTGAAAATGGCTACAAAAAGCCTATGAAACATTTTTTTAATAACATTATCACATATTTTGCTTTCAATTTTAATGTTATTTTGGCGAATATCATTTCATTTCATTCTGAACCATAACTTATCAGTTAATTTTTCCAATTTTTTGTGATTTTATCATTCTCTCACTCATTCATTCGTTTTACAATAAGGAACGAACCTGTTACCTCCTATTTTAGCCGCCAACCATCCACCAGGTAGCTGTGTAATGATGTAGCCATAGAAGAACGAGCTCAGCACTAGACCCTTTGTTTGGGAACTCCAGTCGAATTCTGGCACCTGAAATCATTTAAATTATTTTATTTAAAAGGGTGTTTATGTGGTGGAAAATAATGTAAGATACGATTACATTCACGAATTTTACACAATTGCATACCTAGTTGTTTACATACACAATTTGTTCAATTTGTCAACAAAGTGATTTTATTGAAGTGAAACTTCTTTATCGGGGTAGAAAAAAAATTTAGTGTAACATTTTTTCGTTACGCGCCATCTTGTTCTTATCCCTACCACGCGTGATTCGTCGTATTACTGTAAAGTTGCATATTGTAAATTATTTTTTGAAAAATAAGGTCATAAAGAAGTTTCACTTCTTACGTGTGTACCCTAGTACACGCACACATTTTTTTACGGTCCTTTGCCCAATGATAAGATATTAGTGCTCCGGGAGTAGCGCGTCGAATTGTGGCTAATTGGCCGCAATTTATCGTGTGTATTGTGCCATTTACTTTTACTAACCAACTTTGATGAAATCTCTATACTTCTCATTTAATTAAACATGACATATGACTAAAACTCCCAAAAAAAATGTGTGCTTGTACTAGTGTACACACGTAAGAAGTGAAACTTCTTTATGACCTTATTTTTTAAAAAATAATTTATTATATGCAACTTTACAGAAATACGTCGAATCACGCGTGGTAGGGATATGAAAAAGATGGCGCGTAACGGAAAAATGTCACGCGTAACGAAAATATGTTACACTAAATTTTTTCAAACCCCGATAAAGAAGTTTCACTTCAAAAATTACCATATATTTATTCCCTTGGTATTTCCAGCTTACACAAAACAACAAAGCATTCATCCTCCTAACTCATATTTACGACATAGGTATACCATAAAGTTCTAACAAGTGCCATAAGCATTATCATAGATAATTAAATAGTGCTCACATAAACTATAGTCCCGTTCTCGAGTTCCGTCTCCATCGGCTCCGTCATGGCCACCACAGCGACTGACAGGTTCACCCTCAGAGCGTACACGTTGAAAAAACCGAAGAATGCCAGTAGGGAGACCACCAACCGCCTCTTCCTCCAGAACCGCCATGATGTGCTTTGCTCAGTATGCTCTTTGATTCTGGGTTGATCTCTGGAAGGTAAGATAAGTACAATTTTAAAGTAAGAAACATTTATATTGGTTGTATTAAGTGCTAAAACGGTGAAGGAAATATCGCGAGGAAACCAACATGTGGCCAGCGTGGAGGATTATGGCCTCTACCCAGTACCCACATAGGAGGCCCGTGTCCGGTGTCCCTGCAGTGGAAACGTATGTAGACTGATAATGATGAACTAATATGTAATCTGTGGTATTATGTACAATACATGCGTATGTGAAGGCTACTCGAAAATAAGGTTGGCTATATTTTGTTAGCTCTTTGATTGGATACAAAAAAATGCAAAAAAATGAGACAAAAAAAAAACGACCTTATTATTTTTGAAAAGTAAATTTTTACCAACTTTACGTTACACTACAAAAATAACATGAATATGAATAAGTTCATACAGTTTTTGTCTTAAAGTTAAGTGTCTTTTCTCATTTTCCTGCTAAAATATGGTTTATGATAGATAATGTTTGGCTAATTAAAGCATAATGCATAGCCATAAGTTCCTTGAATTTTAATTTAAAATGAATGTAGGTGACATATAATCTTCCCAAGGGCGTCCCAGATTTACGGCCAAAAGTTTCTCATTACATTGGGGAAATATATCATAAGTCAACTCGTAAGACCATTAAAATTTTGTGACCGAAATTCCAAGATCTAAAAATAGTCTAGTGGTTTATATTAAAATTATAATAGTAACTTTTAAGCATTCAAATGCACTTGAAGTCTAAACCGATTGATCAAAAGTGTTTCTTTCTTTACACAAACCTCAAAACTGAAACATTTTTAAACTCGTAGACTAATGTTTTATACTAAAGAATTTTGATCTTCATTAATTAATATATTATAGGAATTAAGTACCCAAGTAGGTACTAAGGTATTTAAATAACGACAATCGATCGATTACATGAAATTGAGTTAAAATAGGTCAATGAAATGGAAAACATGTGCATGATTGAACATAACAATGCCGTAATTTCACGGTTATAAAAATTATAAATAATGTTACGATACACGCCGATACGGTTGTAAGGAATTTATATCGATATCATTTTGGCGGTTAAAAGCTAAGTTAGTGCGAAGGAAATTGTAAATCATGTACACATAGTTTTTAGAATTTTTGTCTGTTTATCTATATTACACAACAAATTACATCTGCATTTTCAACAGATTATTTAACAAGGATTAATTATTACGTGTGCATCTTCGTCTGTATCTCTAAGCAGGCGATCTGATTACAATGCATGTATTTTGTTCGAGGATCTTGTCTTGCGAGGTTCTTAGTTATGTTTGGAGGAAATAGAAGCACTCCGTAACTCAAGAATATATTCAACTTTCAGTAGAATTAGTACCAAGAGTTATGTCAATACCTAACTACTTTAGCTTAACCAGATTAACTTCAGAAGAACTTCCTTTGTCATAAGACTATTACTGCATTGTTTAGATCGTACGTGTCCATGTATAAATCAGTATACTCGATAAATATGTATGAAAATAATATGATTATACCTCGTTCTCACTACGTATATTATCTGAGCTTTTATCAGCAATATTTTAGTGGGCGTGCAAATTACGATTTAGGTTTACGATTTTATTTGTGAGCCGAATATTGAATATATGAATAATTTACCAAATTACCGACTCTTTATGTTCCCGGTCTAGATATTTAGAAGTTCTTAACTTCGAAGTTTGTTCATGATCGAACTTCAAAACACGTGACGCTACGCCTTTCTTATGTTAGTTCTGGCTGGATTCTATAAAGACTTCGAACAATATATTTAGGCGGTTTTATGTGAATTGATGAACAAAAAAAGGATTGTACGTGTACCTACAATGTACATGTACACGCTAAAGCCACTGAATCGATAATAATGAAATTTGGTACATAAATAGTCATAAAGGACGAAGCATAATATTGACGACATAATATGTATAAACATAGGTGTATGTAATATATTAAGTAAATATTACGTAGGTACAATGCACATATTAATAGAAAGGATCGCACAAAGGTCATTTTTGTTAAGATTGTAATAATTACCATCTGAGCGATAATTTTGTATGATAAATGAATGCAAACACACATTTCTTATATAGTAACTATTCTTCTTCAAAATATTGAGCTTAGAAATATTTAATTATTTATTATTAATACTAAGCTCAAAAGGTTTTATTTATTTTTATTTTGTTTTGTTGAAACCATACACAAATATATATCATAGATTAACTAGCAGACTCGACAAACATTTTTCTGTCAGAACACCCTTGTCACTAAGGCTATAATAATTTACGACCTAATATGAAACCTACACAAAAATTCATAAAAATCGGTCAAGACGTTTGAAGAGGAGGTCGTTGACACGTAAGTTATGTAAAAAGATAATATTTCATAACCATTCTTACTAAATTCATTCTAAATCACGTCTCTCAGTAAATCCAAAACCTAAAGAAATACGATAAGAAATTTCAATCAAACCCATGTAACGTGAGCGAAGGCGGCGAATGAATACTTTTTCTTATAGATCCCTCATGCCTACAACTTTACGAGCAAGCTCAATAATATGGACACAATATATTTAATGTAGGGCTATATGGGTACTAGGCTTCGCTTGTCGCTACCTAAATAAGTGTCCTAACTACAAACCAGCTGACATAAAACGTAAGTCGTAAAAATAAGGGTTCAGAGCATTAGCTTTATGTAGAGATTTATGTAAACAAGCTTTGAGTAATGAACAAAAAACATTTGATATTTTTTCTAGGAGTAAAGTTTGGTAATCAAACTCATAAATGCAGAAAAAGAAAAAGTAAAAGAAATCTTTGAGACGGAAAAATACAGTAATCTATACTAATATTATAAAGCTGAAGAGTTTGTTTGTTTGTATGTTTGTTTGTTTGTTTGTTTGAACGCGCTAATCTCGGGAACTACTGGTCCGATTTGAAAAATTATTTCGGTGTTAGATAGCTCATTTATCGAGGAAGGCTATAGGCTATATATCATCACGCTACGACTAACAGGAGTGGAGCCACGGGGGTGAAACCGCGCGGAGCAGCTAGTTTAGAATAAAGGTATACCTAATCGTATTTTATCACGTAAGATTAGATACACTACGAGTAATGTATCGTCTATCTAAAATGATACAACTAACTATACAGTTAAAAATATTCAATTTTACCAACCCAAAAAGAATCGACTAAAGTTATATAATCTGTGTTGCCAATAAGGACAGTTATGGCAGGTTAATGCACTGACTTGACCCCACGGAACCCATACACTTAGTGTTTTCGTAAGCAACTTATCGTAGAGGAATGTTTATTAGTTCATTGTCGAGTTATTCCAAGGTCCACTCCCTTTTACTATTCACTGTTACGATATGTTTTTCCATTGTTGTAAAGGCATTGTTACAGAGAGGTTCTACGCTCTGTGAATGCTGTGTACGAATGAAGTACGAATGTATGTCAAATCGAAATAAATTTGATTTGAGAGCAGGGAAATACTTAAAATAAATAAAAGAAAATATGATCAATTGTTACTGAATTATTAGCTTATTGTTTAAGACGATAGGTAATTAAATGAAAAACCAGTAGGTACATTACTTGTATTATTTAATAACCCATTTTTAACATCATATTTATACAAATAATTTACTTATACTTTTCTTGCAACGCAGATCTTACACAATTTCAAGAACATTAAATCTAATAAAATCCAATGCACGTTGTCTTTAACCTTTCACGTCTAACCTCCAAATTGAGAACTCTATTTGTCGGAATGTCCTTTTAATTTTAAAAGTAGACGTACCATCTATAACATATAAAGTTTAAAAATAAATTAGGGTAGATACCTAATACCTATATTGTAAAGGTTAAAAAGCAGGCTAATACAACAAAGCAGGATCCCAGGACATAAAACGTTCGTTCCAGGATACAAACGTTCAAAATTCAAATATGTGTATCAGTCCACTCTAATTGTTATAGCTTACTACAAATACAATTTCAATTAGTGTTGCCCAAATGCAAGAACAAGACGAGACTGAGCCAGTCTTGGTCTTGGTCTTGCGCCAATACACCTGGTCTTGGTCTTGGTCTTGGTCTTGCGCTCCCAGTCTTGGTCTTGGTCTTGGTCTTGCAGCAAGAGTCTTGCAAGTCTTGCAATTACCTATTAGTCTATTACTATTTATTAAAGTTTACTTTAAATCTTAGAAAAACGTATTAGAATTGGAACATTGTGAGCTTGAATTATCATAGCCATAGTAAAGATCAAGTAGATTAATAAATAACTAGTAATGCGCATAGGTCCAGTTTTTCATATTCTTTGATACAGTTTTTTGCGTCTCATAGAATTCCTAAGCGTACCTACCTAGTTATACACCGAACTGTTACACCTAACTACTCAGTGAAATAGCGCTAAGTCCTAGCTGCAAGACGCAAGAGTCTTGCAGGCTATGTCTTGTTCTTGCTCAAGTCTTGCACGGTCAGTCTTGGTCTTGGTCTTGCTAAAAATACGCGGTCTTGTTCTTGGTCTTGGTCTTGCAAAAACGCAAGACGCAAGACCAAGACTGCAAGACCAAGACTGAATTTGGGCAACACTAATTTCAATAAACGATATTCGATTGTCTTAGTAGGGACCTTTGGTTTGTTTACATTGAACAAGATAACAACTCACTGTGTAG
Source organism: Colias croceus (assembly GCF_905220415.1). NCBI lineage: Eukaryota > Metazoa > Arthropoda > Insecta > Lepidoptera > Pieridae > Colias > Colias croceus. The sequence continues at coordinate 10,417,454 of NC_059542.1, read as the reverse complement.
ACATCAGGGAGTTAGAATGATATGAATATATTCAGCTTAATGATCCATAAACGAACTAAGAGAATATAAAGGACGTATTTTCAGATTAATATGAATAACTGCAACTGTTATCTCGCCATACTATTTACAACAAAGTTCGGATGTATTGGGAGTTTCTTCGGAAGTTATGATATAAGTTTGTTCGAATGCCGCCGTTGAATGTTGTAGGTACAATGTACAGTCTTGGAGAATATTTGTATAGTAGATATATTATTTATTTTGGAGGTCGAATATGTTTCGATAATTAAGTCATATTAGGTGTTAGGTCACCTTCTATTCAAAAATACATAGACATTTTAATTTTATATTATTTATTTTGCATTAGGTAAATGCAAATTATAACTAAAGTCTTAAAGAAATAGGCAAAATTGTGATGGCCTTTTCAAAGGATTTTATTTTCAAATCGTGAACAATATAATTTAAATACGACATATAATAAACAACTCAAACCATTCAAAGAAACATATAACATAATATTACCTTGACAATTGACCTATGCATTTCTAGGAGGTAGCAACGTTGACAAGTGAGCATTTTAGTATAGTTGGTTCTTTGATATGCTGTTCCTCTTGCTATTTCGGTTACAGTCCGGGCTGTCTGGCTGGCCGCAGTGGTTGCGTTTATTAGTGCGCATCTTATCTGCACAGGAAAATATCCTTAATTTAAAGTCATTTTTTAACGCGTAATTTTTAATCTTTTGCCTTTAGATAGATCCATTAGACATACATTTTTTATTGCAAGACGTTTTTTTCGTTGTAAAATAGGTGCCATACGCAATTTTTATTTCAAAATAACTAAAATGTCATCGAAATAAGTGAAATTACATCAACATGAGTCCCAGTGAAGGATAAGTAATCACTTATCCTCAGGAAATAGCAAGAGAAACAGTATATCAAAAACCCAACTATACTAAAATGACTTTTTTTTAAACGTTGCTAGCTCCCGTACTAATACTCTATAGTTGTAGGAAATACAGGATTGTTGTTCTATCATATCTCTACTACTTCAATATTTCATTCCAATTTGTTCAGTTATTATAGCGTGATTGACATAAAAATATGCATAAAAACGTGTACCATAACTTTTAATTCGCCTATTATTTATCAGGTCTATTACCTTTACGTTACATTTATATACTAATTCGGTTCCGCTCTAATTCCATTGATCAATTACAAATTAAAACTCTACCTACTATATTATCCAATGGTGCAATTAAGTTTTTTACCACATTTACGTTTTTGATGCACCTATTATCAAGTAAGGTCGTTTTCGTTTGTTTTTCGCTTAGGTTTTTCGACTGTTTTTTACATTCAACATCGGATTACAGTACTCCAAAAATAATAATGCGCATAGAAAGGGCATTGAAACTTTCTGGCATATCAAACCCGCCGCCATTTTGATTTTTTTTCAAAATCGCGGCGCACGATTAAAGTGGTATGTATGGATAGAGGATACATAGACAAACAAAAAATGTCTAATAACATAGTACCCTAAAGCGTCACATTACCGAGATATATCATTATTATCGTGAAAATTTTATCGAATTAATCTGCACTTCTATATTACAAAGAGGCCAAGTCTCATTTTTGTAAGTTTATGGAGAGATCATTGGAATCTGATCATGAATACTTTTTTTTTTTGTTATAACTCTGTTTAACTCGGACACTTCGAATGAAAATTACATTAGAACAAGAATAATTCTAGCATTATAAAATTATTCATCCGAATATATTATATTACTTACTTCAAATGAAAAACTATCCGTTCCGCTTTCACAGCACAACTTTCTAACAAATTCGAAATTTGACCAAATAAACTACCTACCGGTTTTCAAAATCTGTTCAGTATTTTTTGCAAGATTGGTTGACAAATATACACACCCTTGTGTCTCTATAATTTTTTGCAATAATCTTCGCATGATCGGATCGACGTTTAACATGTTATTGATATAATAGTGCTAAGTATATAAAAGACTTTTCTGCTCGAGCTAAAATAAATAAAAGAAAATATTATGATCAGTTATTGCTGTTTCGGTTATTCTTTCGCCGTTTCAAGCAGTGGTGATGATATGCGCAGATAAATTGAAAAATCAACTTATTTAATGCACGCTCACCGGGCTTCGAACTTCCGACTTCGATTTCGAAGTCCTCACCACTCAGACACCATTGCTTTATAGACAGTAAAATATAGTGATATTATATGTTGATATTTTATTATTACATACTATGTTTTAAATATGTCTACCCAAAGAGCTAATTAAGAATCATCTACCAAGCCGAAGGTCGTTAGAAATGCCGAGCTGAATGTTAGCCTAGCTTGCCCTAATATTTGTTAAGGAAAAAATGATAAATCTTTTATTCAAGCTGTGTCTTCAGATTCTGCTTAATGAATAATTTAAGATAACCTTGTATTTATCTTTGTGACTGCTATTAACAACATCAAAAGTTCTTCGATTCATAAATGAGTATGATATAATGTTTATAATTTACTTTCTGATTTAATTTACTAGACAATTCTATTATCTAGATACTTATGTATTATGTAGGTATGTTATGTGTTGGTGAAGTCGTTAAAGTATATAGTGCAAATACATGTGCAATCAGTAGTACGTAACTAGGTAATTTTTTGAAGTGAAACTTCTTTATCGGGGTTGGAAAAAAATGTAGTGTAACATTTTTTCGTTACGCGTGACATTTTTCCGTTACGCGCCATCTTTTTCTTATCCCTACCACGCGTGATTCGACGTATTTCTGTAAAGTTGTATATAGTAAATTATTTTTTTGAAAAATAAGGTCATAAAGAAGTTTCACTTTTTACGTGTGTACACGCACACATTTTTTGTCATTTTTTTATGTACATATTTCAAAAGTACTCTATCTCTCTACTCTAATTGGCATAATTCGTGATTATTTTTGAGTATCACAGGTAATGGGTCCCTTTCTGTTTCTGTTATGTAAAATAATATCTAATAAGTGCTAGCAGGTAATTTAAATTCTCATACGTGGGTCACGTAATACAGAAGTCACGATACTTATAGCGTCTTCGAAAATCGTATTATGTAATCATTCAATTGACTTACGGAGCAACGATTGTATATAAAAATAAACCGGCCAATCGTGGATTGACTTCCCATAGTGATCACACTTCCTATATGAGATCCTCAGTTGTTTTAGTCAAATTATCTTTTATACTTTAGTTAATGATGGTCACCCTTTACGGTACTATTATCTTTATGGGATTTTGAAGTACCTACAAACGAACAAGCGTGAGAGAGATGAAACCTTTGCCCTTTGTAACAGGATTCCATTGTCACCATTGAAGTATGTGGGTATATGGAGCTTCTAGTTTTACTATTTTTCGATATCTTCTATCGCGGGCCTTGAGCGCGGGGACCGAATCGAGATATTCCGTAACGAAAAAACCTCACGCTCCCCACTCCGACGGGCGGAGGTGTGGCTTGAAGGCATAGCATGCAAAAGCTTTACCGCGACAGTCCCCGAGTGACACACGTTTTTTATTTCATGTTATTTCTGTACTATTTTTATAAGTACAATAGCTACTAATTTATAAAATTCTCGTGTCGCGGTGTTTCTTGTTAAACTCACAGAGAATCTACCTATTCAAAGGAACTAAGGAATCAAAATTGTCATCTGTAAATTGAACTAGTATTTTCTGTTGTTTCTAACAAAAATATAAAAGCCTATTGAGTTAGCGGCATGTAGAAATATGGGTATACTTTAATATAATTGACTTCATTCACGTTTCAGTAAACAAGGTTATTTCGAAATATAGCAAGCATTATGTTATGTATTTACCAAGTATTGTTACATAAGTCTGTCATGAATATTTTTACAAAAAATTTACGTAACATCAATGTGTATATCGGTGCGTATGTAAAATAATAAATTTCCTATACAGATATCAACAATTGTAATGCTATATCACACATTTGAAGTATTTTGGTCAATTACTCACATCTTATTCATTCACCAGAATTCCTTTGTATTATTATTTATTATTATCTGCAAGGTTTGTATTTTAATGAATGGAATTGTTTCAATATCGTTGTAACTTAAATTCTTTAGATGAATCCCAACATTTATAAGGTTATAAAAACTTCGTAAGGAAAATACAACTTCAGCTATTATTTACGTAGAATGCAAATGCAAAAGCAGTCGTAAATCGTAATAAACACCGCCTCCTCCACGCGTACAATGCTGAACGGCACTCAAGCGAAATTGCATTATCTCGCTTATAATACGTTGTTATGATTGAAGTATGATAACCAACTTTTTGCCCAATATAATCTGCAATCATAAAGCTCTGTGAGGGGAGATTTCGATTTAGCAACCGCAATCCTACATAGCTCGAACACGGCGGGGACTTGTAAATCGAGTGGTTTGCTCGTAACCAAGATGTCGTTAAGAAAAGCCCCCGTGGGACATTTATTGGGCCAAACATTCGTGCCGATGATGTCAACCGACCTAATTAGGTTGTGACCCAATTACTTATTTTAAGGATGTTGCATTTCTGATTTATTTGGACCAAAATTTAATAGAGGACTATCAATATTTAGTGGAATAAGTAACATAGATACATAAAAAAGCGTATCCCTAGAGATGCTGTTTTTGGGATAATAATAGGCAAATACCTAGTGGTAAAACAAAGAATTAACTATCGTACGTAAAAAAGCTTAGAGATGATTCCTATATGTATGAGTAAAGTCATTAAAATGTTATGAATTAAAATGCATATGAATATAAAACAACCAACAATAAGGAAGTCAAACCTTAGAATAATTTAATAAACACCAAACGAGGTATACATACGAGTTTTTAAGATTCATCAAGCCATAATTTTAATTGTGGTTGGTAAGATTAAATTAGCATAAATGCTTGAATTATGTAAAGAACAAAATTTAGTTAACGCCAAAAAGATCTACCTATATCTCTTGAAAAGTATATGGGAAGATCATAGATAATTTCATGATGGAATCGTGAATGTGTTTCAGTTTATAGCTGCAAGAGCAATTCCAGGGAATGGGATAATGTAATAGACAATCGGGTACTTATACCATATGGGTATACCTATGGTACATGTACCTTACGTTTTGCTTTATCTACATTCCTTAACTTGGTGAATTTTGGGTCACGTTCTTTAAATTGAAATCAAAAGTAGAAATAAGTTCTGTGAGGCCAAATTTTATTTCCGTCTTTAAAACTATCTTAGCGAAATAATGGCATAAAATATGGTTTTCAATGCGTCGGCCTTGTTATAAAATATAACTTATAATAACCAAATATCACATTCGAGCATTGAATTGCAAAATTATTCGTGCTTGATTTTTATTTGCTTTATTCAGTACTTCCTAGGAAGCTCTCATCTCTTCATCCCACTCAAGTAATGGCTTAACAAATAATAATAACAAATAGACTACAATTTGTATTTTGCTTCAATTATTCCGTTGACTACATCATTATTATAATATAGGTTTCGCGGGCGGAGCCGAAGCCCATTCAGCTAAATATGACACTGCCAGTGCCGTGAATTGTATATAGTGTAGTACTTAATAGTTTTAGTTATAAAATATTATATGTATGTTAGTCTGTAAGGTATTTATTCTATGGGTCTGTACAATTTATTGTCTGTTACCTGAAATAAATGTTATAAAAATAAAAATAAATATCAAATCCGCATAAGTACCTACACTAAAAAACAGTCCTATTCACGAACTAATGGTCAAAACTTTCACTACGCAGTTAATGATTTAAGCGTTCGTTAATTAACTCTTTGTTTGCCCCGGGTGAGCCTTAATAATTCTGGTCAGAAATAGTTCATTTCACAAAGCCTCCACTTATCCTTTATCCTGCAATCCCGCTATAACTCGTAGGTAAGCCTCATCTACAATGGAAACGGAATTAGGTCAAGAAATGACATTTGATGTGGCTTTCTTTATCACGGAGGGGTGCGAAATAACTATATCTAGAGCTAGAGAAAATCAGAGGATTGTGCGAAATAGCACCTTCAGATGGAGCAAATCAAAGCAGGATTGCTCCTTGATGCAATCTATTATTCTGCACCTTATACTTGTAATATAATATCTATCATAATAAAAAAAAAAACTTGTTACGTCTAGGAGTATGATATTATGTGACATTTATAAGATAAGCACATTTGAATACATAACATCTTGACTTGTTTAACATATTTGATAGTATATAGATATATGTACACATTTTCTTCTGTATACCTATTATGTAGAGTTTTCTTACGGAAACTTTTACTACGTTCCTTCGAATTTATACATACTTTCATGGATATTTATACATAGTTATACATAGTTTGAATATATTCTCACGTGAAACTCTTTCTAATATAATATTTATCCGGATGTACTTTTCTGCAAATGACATTTCGAAAAATCTCTAATAAAAGGAACGCTACTGATAGCGTTACCAGCTTATATTTACTACGATGATATTTATTTTGCTCTCATCTTGTCACTAACCACTGCCACCTGTTAGGTACTGGATTGAGTATATTTTGCTTCGACGATAACCTTAATCTCTATATATTGTAGATAATATCGAGTTCATTTAAGTAATTCTTATTAATTCTTAGTAATTCAAAACAAAGCTGATTGAAGGGAAGTAACCACTCCCTGACCAGTGACCTCCTGTCTGCCACTTTATCAAAAAGAAATAGTTATTTTTTTTTTAATCGCAACATTTTTATTCCTCTTCTCGCTTCTACTGATCTATAACGCTTTGTTAAAGAGCCCTCCTCGAATTACTATCCGATAATATTTGTTTTGTATTTTTCGATTCGAACTAGTTCTTCCTGAGATTATCGCCTTCAAACAGCCAAAAATGCTCTTTAGCTTTATAATATTAATTAAAACATGTATCTACATAGGTAGGTACCTACTTAGATACATGTTTAAAGAATCGTATTGAATCGACCAATCTTATCTTACAATCTATTGTCACGGTTAATGCTTATATCAATATGTAGATTAATGTTAAATAAGTGCTTTACATGAACAAACATTGTAAGGACATACGTACAAACCAATATACGTATGTGATGTATGTATGCAATATGTGTGTGATGTTGGATATAGTGATAACAATAATTCGACAAAAATGTGCTGTGATTTGCCGTGTATGTGTAAACACTAAACACACTCACATTTCACATTTTTAACATGAAACAAAAAACAGTAAAATTATTATTAACAGTAAATACAGGTATTTGACTAGACTAAAAAATTTATATAGAAAAAAAAATTACACTCTAAATACAAAAATCAAGTGCAAGTTAATCAGTCATTATGTTAATAATGAATGCTGTAATTGCAAGAAGTAATTATAGCAGAAGTCATTTAATCCTTAATCGCTGAACTTATGTGAAGTTATATGTTATTATCTAAGTAACAATAATTAACATCATACAATTTGAATTAAAATATTGAATCTCTTAAAAATATACAAGTAGATACAAATGTATGCAAATTCATATTTGATTACAAATATACTTCTTTTATTATATTTTTATGAGACTCATAAACTGCTTCGTATTCCTTGTAACATTTGACGTCAATAACTGCACGCTTTTGTACAATAAATTTTGCAAATTAAAATATCTTATAAAAATCAATCATTGAACTATATAACATTATGTAATGTCCATATAAATGACCTTATTACAAAATATAACCCTGTTCTGTGTTCAGCTTTATATGAATTGCTATTCAAGCTATTTCAGATTAGGATCAACAATAATATTACACATTATTCAATTCCTTGGAACATTTCTGCATAACATACACCATTTAATACAAGATGTAACAAGGCGATTAATCTTAAAACTGTTATTTTACGACCGTCATAAACCGAATTAAACCGCACATATTCTTGGATCTTCATTAGTCAGGTATTTACATAATGATAGCATAGTTCATTTAGTTTGTTCAGAAGCAATGTTAACTTTGACTCACTATCAAAGTTACTGTTTGAAGTTTATCGTATTGTTAATCATGCTTGTTTTGGTATTAAAGTAACGACTTCCTGGCTAATTATTAGTTTCTTTTCGGTTTTGGAAAGTCAATTTATCTAACGATACTCTAAACAAGATTATGAATTATTCAAGTACTCAATAATAATTCATTGTATTATTACGTTCCTTTCGGATTGCGAGAATGAATTGTCGCGGAAAAATAATGGCAAAATTGTCACCGTCGCAATATTTCAGACGCCCTAGTTCAGATACATCAATAAATGCTATGAAAAAGGATGTTATTAGAAAATAAGCTTAATGAAATCTTGGAACTAATATATTCAGATAGTCATCGACTCAACAGCGTGTATATATAATATGATATATTGTAAGTAAATAACCAATTTATCTAAATTAATGAATGTCTAAGTTATCTCGTATAGTTATCGTGAAATATGAACAGACAATGAAATCGATAGCATTGGTGTATTCTTGGTGTATGCACGTAGAAATAAACTACCTTTTGTTTGCCTTTTATTTGAAACAACACCTATTTCATTTTGTCACACTTCTTATAGGTATTATGTCAAAGACGATTTTATTCCGCGGCAACATATTATGTACATATATACTACTATTTTTCCGCCCGCGGCTTCGCCCGCGCAGTCAAAGAAAACCGCGCATAGTTCCCTTTCCCGTGAGTTTTCGTCATTTTCCCGGGATAAAAAGTAGCCTATGTCCTTTCTCGGGTATCAAAATATCTCTATACAAAATTTCATGAAAATTGGTTCAGTAGTTTAGGCGTGATTGATTAACAGACAGACAGACAGAGTTACTTTCGCATTTATAATATTAGTATGGATTTTCAATAGAAAACTAGCATTAGTACAGTGGTACGAAAATTTTCCTACAGGCTTTCTGTCAGTGAAATTTCCTCAGATTCATAAAAATCACTACGCACTAGGATAAAATGTGAAAGTAAGTAAATCTAAATTTGTTACTAAGTTAATCAGCAACAGGATAAATCCGACAAAGTGACGGATCCACGCTGCAACAATGACCCACTTGTTCTATAACGTGAAACGGAGTTTTATGCGATCTAAATACCGATCTGAATGACAACATTCATTGTAATTACAGAATCTATAATCTGTTCCAGACAGGTCTCGAAACAAGCAAAGTAAACAATTATGAAAGATAATAAAGCTTATCCAATATTTGTGTATACATATTATCTATAAGCAGTCATATTGATTAATTAAAACAATAACGCCATTTATAGACAACGAAAGAAAACCCATTTCTTCGGAGCGTTGTTGCTTTGATGTCATGTTACAATGAAGGTTATTTTTTTTTTGTTAATATTCAATGTATCAAAAGGAGTAAGCTTGACTATATATTTTATAGAGATCGTCGCATGACTTTGTTTATTATAATGTATTTAAATTAAACTGTAAACGGCCGGTATCTGAATTGAGTATTTTAAACTATGCCTATACTGTGCTTAAATATTTTCTTGTATGTGACATAAGCTTTCTCAAACCTTTTTCAAATCAATACCGGCTGTAAGTCATTGTCGTACTGGCTACGTTTTATATTTGACCGACCGGTTGGCTTGGTTGGTAGTGGCCCTGCCTTCCAAGCCAGAAGTCGTGGGTTCGACTCCCACCCGGAGCAAATATTTGTGTGATGAAAAGAGATGTTTGCTCTGTGTCTGGGTGCTAATTATCTATATAAGTATTTAATTGAAATTATATAATATGTATGTTTATCAGCCATCTGGTTTCCATAACACAAGCGAAAACTTAGTATGGGATCAAATCGTGCCGTGTGTGAAAATTGTTCTGAAAATATAAAAAAATATATATTTATACTTTTTATCTTATCCATTCATCTAGTGACCGTTTAACTCATATTCATCAGTCCGAATCCAATCACAACCCGTAAATCAAGTAAACCAATAAAAGTTCCCCCGTAATTTATATCGGACAAATGTTTTGCTTTTCGACTATTATCGGTAAGGTTATTAATTGAGGTTTTTATGACAAATGACTACAACCTGTACAATAATGTTTCTAAATAGTATTATCTCAGTGTGGAAAAATAAAGGTGGTATATAGTTTTTGTTATAGCGCCATCACTTCCCCACACTGGAAACAAAACGTAAGACATCATGGTAACCCCCAGGTTTAAGGTCAAACCTTTTAAAAATTTTATGACAACTTTGAGCTGGTTCTCTTAAAAATCTTGTAAATACATAATACATGGTGCTCTACATTATTTGCCAAACCCTTGCATCTGAATTTAAAATATTTGGATGCATTATTTATATTTCAGAAGCGAGTGGGTGAGATATTTGACGATAAACATCTATTCTTGTAGGTTCCAGACGGGACAATTTTTCCATCTTTCTCTCATACAAGAAATATATGAAGGGATCATAATATGAATCTTTGCGTGGGTATTCACAATAGTTTCATTAACTTGTAAGCTATGTGTGTGGGGAGTTCGCTAAGTCTTTTTATACAATTGCATTAATAAGAGCTTCGTAAAGACTAAAAGAGATAATATCTTATTTATTTAATATAATATCTTTCTTGGGGATCAAAGATAGCGTAGTTATTTTTTTTGCCTTGAAATGTAAAATTAGTTGATATAATACGACATAGAAAATATACTCCTATATAGAATTGTTATATTATGTATAATAATACCATTATTATTTCTAATGGCATTTGATGAGTAGTAGTAGGATACCTGACTTCAATTAAAATGAATACAAGTCCATTAACAATGTACAATTTTAAAAGTTAATTGACCGGATGTTCCCACGACATTCTGCAGCTTGTCTAGATAGGCTTTAGGAATAATTTAATTTCCGACTCTGAAATTAATGCTAATTATGAAAATGTTAATAAATAATATCCTATGTGAATAATGTGCATTATTCACATAGGATCAAATCGTGCATTATTACATTTTATATTAATAGAATTATTTTATGGCATTGTAAACTCCAAAACTACTGTTGAAGCAGAAGAAAGTAAGTATATTTTCAAAACAATTCTGAATATAATATCAAATTCTATCACATTTAGTCTTTACATTTTTTAATAGCAATAATATTGAGGCTTCTCTAGCCTTCCAATGTCTACTAAACTGCATATTCACTGCATACAAGATTAGGTCCTAAAATACATGTATTCCTCGTAACAAAACATTGGCAAACTTCTAAGAAATTGCACATTTATCACCATTTATAGTAAATGCTGGATAAATCCGAAACATTTCCAGAAGATTACTACGGTCACTAAAGCAATTAGTTGCTTGATGGAAAAGTAATTGTGTGCAATAATTGAGCACTTAATAATTGAGCATCCATGGCATCGTAACAAATTGCTTTGGGATTGTGAATATATAAGAATGTATACGGAAATGTGATTTAATTATAGACCAACATTTACTGGAACTCTATATTCTATTTAGAATTTATACATAAGAGCGTTTGAATAAATTAATGATAGAGATAAGGATGCAACATCATTGTCCTCAGTGCTGTGATAGACCTCCTTCATGGTTTAGGCAATAACTCTAAATATAAACTGTAACATACATATTAATAAGTAGAAAGTGTAACATACAAATGGAGAAATATTCAGTACGGATCCACGGTAAGAAGTATTTACCTATTCTATGCAATCTAGGCATAATTAACGTGAATTTGGAGACGAGTTGTGATTACGTATGTAATATGTGACTGTAATTACTTCAGTATTTAATCAGTCGAAGTAGTATTAAGTTTTAACTCAACTGACAGGTACTAGCATGTAAATTTAACGCAATATTGTATTGTATAGAGCTAACGCGCAAGAGCAACTTTTGTCTCCGCAACTATTTTGTCTATTCCATCAACTCTATGGGCTAGTAAGAAAGTGCGCGCAAGTAGCGACGCAACTCCCCATAGAGTTAATGGGAGAGACAAAATAGTTGCGGAGACAAAAGTTGCTCTTGCGCGCTAGCTCTTAAGGAAAGTTAGCTTCCACGTGCTCATGTGACTTGCACTAGATTTGAAAGTGACTCCTATCACCATATAATATGGTATCTTTGTGACATAATGTCATTTATTTTTGCATCACAGTGAAAAATAGGTTAAAAGAAACGAAAAGTTGTTATTGTAAACAGAAATATGCTAAATATAATTTATTTCCCTTATAGCTTGGCATGTTGTTGTATTTCTTTATTAATACTTTTTGTACCTACATGATTTTCTGTGGATTCAATTTATGCAAGTGCGTATAGCAAACTAAAGAAAGAATGTAAATTTTTTGCTCGTTTTTCCGCAGAATCCTCGCCAACCACAAAGTATAGATAACAATATGTAATTAATATTCATGTGTTCAGTTTTCAAGGTTCCACCGTTTAACCATGATGGGAAATTCATATCTACTTATTTTGTATTGGCTTCTAAGTAATTTATTAGTATTTAAAAAATTGTTTGAACTAGCCAGTTTCAGGAACTACTGGTTCGAATTGACAAATTGTTTACGTTGTATACACAGGTTGTATATTTCTATAGAGCTAGTCTATTTATATAGAGCAACTAGCAGTCCGCCCCGGCTTCGCCCGTGGTACATATTTACGTTTTCTCTACATAAGAACCATCCTCGTACTTCAAGGAATATAATAAAAAAAGAATTAACGAAATCGGTTCAGCCGTTCTCAAGTTATGCGCTTACCAACACATTTTGGGATTCATTTTTATATTATACTAGCGGTCCGCCCCGGCTTCGCCCGTGGTACATGTTTACGTTTTCTCTACATAAGAACCATCCTCATACTTCAAGGAATATAATAAAAAAAGAATTATCGAAATCGGTTCAGCCGTTCTCGAGTTATGGAATTACAACGAAAAGTGGCATTGATTTTTATATATTAGACTAGCGGTCCGCCCCGGCTTCGCCCGTGGTACATATTAACGTTTTCTCTACATAAGAACCATCCTCGTACTTCAAGGAATATAATAAAAAAAGAATTATCGAAATCGGTTCAGCCGTTCTCGAGTTATGGAATTACAACGAAAAGTGGCATTGATTTTTATATATTAGAGAAGATTAGAAGATAAGTAGGTATTCATAAAATGTAACAATGGGAAAAGTTTTTAAATATTCCTTTAAAGCGAAGACGAATTTAAAAGGTTCAGCTTGTATTATTCAAACGTGATTTTAAAAACTATATTCTACAACAATATTTAACCACTTACAGATATTCTATCGATCTAGAATTTAGTTTCTAGAATCTATTTCTGGATCGTCAAATATAATACCTCGACAAGACTACTCAACCGAGCGTTAGCTGCAGCGGAAACGATATTATGGAGGGTGCACCTAAGAGTCGAATAAACTTCGAGAGACGAATTATTAGTTGCAACAACTCTACATTTATCTTTATAAGATACTAGCTTTCCGCCTGCGGCTTCGCCCGCGTTTTCAAAGAAAAACCCGCATAGTTCCCGTTCCCGTGGGATTTCCTGGATAAAACCTAGCCTATATTACTCGTGGATAATGTAGCTTTCGAATGGTGAAAGAATTTTTAAAATAGGTCCTGTAGTTTATGAGCCTATTCATTACAATCAAACAAACAGAGTTTTCCTCTTTATAATATTAGTGCAGATAATATAGAGTAGTTTAGTAGAGTAGAGGTTATCATTTGAACTTTTATTCTATGCCATGTATGTTATTCATTGTTTTGTGAAATTTAGAAGACTTTGTTATTTTTAACAAGGTCCTATTATAGGTTGGTCAAGTTGTAAGAACAAATATAAGGATTATTCACGTAAACATATGACAATAATATTCATGGGACGATAATTTTACCGGTATCCCATCCCTACATAAAAATCGCTCTACCAATAATTATCGCAAAACAAACCGCGTTAATTAAGTTAAGTTAAGTTAATTCGTTCTTCTTAGTAGCTTATCTTTCAGATAAAGATTAAGTAACTGAATTAATAAAATCCAAACAAAGAAATAAAAAATATCTTAAAATGCATACACAACAGTTTCTGTGAAAGGTGACATCTTTACACTGAACTAAATCGTGATAATAAAACTACATATATAATAAAGATAAAAGTATGCATAAAGTAATAGAAAGAAGTAAAATATAATATACTAGTTGTGACCCGTGGTTTTACCCACATTGCTCCGCTCTTATTGGTCTTAACGTGATGATATACTATAATATATTAATATAGCATTCCTCGATAAATGGACTTGGCGCGTTCAAGCAAACAAACAAACTCTTCAACTTTATAATCCATACTAATATTATAAATGCGAAAGTAACTCTGTCTATCTGTCTATTACTCAATCACGAAATAACTACTGAATCAATTTGCATGAAATTTGGTATATAGATATTTTGAAAGGACATAGGCTACTTTTTACCCCGGGAAATAGGATAGATTTTATCCCGGAAATCCCACGGGAACGGGAACTATGCGGGTTTTTCTTTGACTGCGCGGGCGAAGCTGCGGGTGGAAAGCTATATAGTATTACTATATATAATATATTAAAGATGCGTGTGAATGTAGAGGCAATATAATCAAACGTGTTGGGTAGCTTTCTAAGATGAAAAGTCAAAGTGTACGATCATTTAGGTGATATTTCTCCGTAAGTTCAAGATAGATTGTAGAAAAACGAGTTTGCGACCTTGTGCCGAAGTTCCTTGTTTTTTTAATCGGGCACACGAGGAACAGTAATATTCTTCGCTATATAAGTACTAAGTAGGTATTATTTCTTCTAATTATGGGCAAAAAAATATTCTTATATGCGACGTTTCAAACCAATAATTGAAACTAATTACCGCGAAATCTTTAATGTGTGCATTAGTTCGTAAAACATAATTATAATTATTTGAATTGCGACTTTGTTATAAGTGTGTCATTTTTTAATTATTATAGTTAATAAGAGTATTTGTGATATTTAAACAAGAACTTAACCAACTCATTCATATTTTTTTGTAATTGCAGTTTATAAAAAACTGTAGCAATTGCACATAAACTTCAAACTGGCTTTCGCATTTTTCTGTCTCCAAAACATGTTGAGCACCGGGCGTCAACCTCAAGCGACTATAGATCGTATCAACACAAGCAATTTCTAAACGAAATGAAAACAAACCTTTCCGTGGAATTATAAAACATAGCCGCCTGTCGTTTCAAATCATCCGACACTGCGTTTTCTTCACTCATTGTTACACAAACACACACACTTATGTAGAAATTATTATTTTAATTGTTTTGTATCGAGGCCGGCAAGCCTTTCGACGCCCGCGCCTCTCGTCGACTGAATGTGCAGTCGGCCGACCCACCCCGCGTGTACGATACGTGACGTAGAATAGCAAGTTTACTTTCCAAATATTATAATGACCTCTCGTATCTAACAGGTGTTGAAGGAAATATAAATTAGACGTTGAACCTCTATGAAAACAGACTTATGCTCTTTCTTTGATACTTTTCCACGCGTTGCCCAGTGTTTATTTATTTTGAGGGAGTTTTTGGACAATTTTGTCAATTATTAAGGCCAGCGCCTCATAGTTAGGAATATATTTTGTTTTTATTAACTCTATGAAATTTATCCCATTCCAAACCTTAACAAACTTTAACAACAAGCACTCATAACTCTATCAGAATAAGCAGTCTCCACCCGAATCGAACCCGTTAAACTTTTCAATTAACGCCCAGATATAACCACTATACCAAAGACTAAAAATAATATGCCGCATATAAACGAAAAATTTATATTTTCTTCAACTCTAGTTGGTACCGACCGCGACAATCGCAAATCATGATTAAAACTTATTATTCTGGAAAACCAAAATATATTCGCATTCAAGACAACTTTTAATAAAAACATTACGAAATAACGGTTCAACATAATTTTCACAATTAACAGTAAACTCCCACTAGCAATTGAGAATATATTGGTTAAATATCGCCCACTCGAATTTTATGACGTCTGTATCGAAGGATCAATGATGTAGGCGCCAGGGGATAGGGTGACGTTATAGGCACAGTTATAGGTCTTGTAATGTTAATAATGCTAGATAATGAACTTAGAAAATTTCATAAAATGTATAAAAAATCAATTACTGTTCGTTAGTCACACTAAATCTCGAGATTCGTTGAGCCGATTTATCTGATTTTGTTTTTGAAATGTGTATCATAGTCCAGGGAAGGTATTAACGGTTTTTGAATGGCCGTTAAGACATATAACATCTTAATCTCCCCGTGACCATGCTCGCTGCAAAGTGTGTGAAACGTCAGGATAATAAAACAATAAATAAATCGCATTTAAAGTCCGTTAAAATCTTTAATTTCTAAATGTAATAAATAGTTTGATATTCTTATTCATAATCAAATGAAACATCAAATAAATTATATCTAAATCAATGGAGAAAATAACTTTTAAGTTTTTAATGAAGTATTTGACCATTGGTAAGAAGCACTGCAACAATTATAAAGAAATCTTTATAAAAAAAATTAATCATCAAATTTTTTTGCTAAATGTAAAACTTGAGAATGGCTTTATCAATTTGGCAATTGCAATATGGCACAAAGATAGTTCTTATGGAGCGAAAAAAACCTAATAAGGGCAATGGGACAGAATAATGTCTACCAGGGCAGCTAGTTAAAAAAAATAGGCCCATATTCAAACATAGCGCTGTAATTGTGAAAACTTTAGGCCCACAGCTTTGTCTGTATAGTAGTAGTACACACTACACATATATTTAAACACTAATAGGAAACAAAATAATCAGCTCTTTAGTAATAAAAAAAGAAGATGTGTGGTACTCGGGGACTGCCGCGGTAAAGCTATTGCATAGCATGCCTTCAAGCCACACCTCCACCCGTCGGAGTGGGGAGTGTGAGCGTTTTTCGTTACACAATTTCTGGATTCGGTCCCCGCGCTCAAGGCCCGCGATAGAAGCTATGCAATAGCTTAAAAAATGTACAATGTACACATGTATTTTTGAATTTCTTTAAAATCTAATTAAAATCTGATTGTGTAAGTAACTATTAAAGAGTAACAGAAGGTGTTACTTTTCAATAATAATATTATGGTTAAATTATTTGTATTTAAGCAATTATTAACTCTAATACACTCTAGTCTTAATTCCAATAAGAAGTAATTTTCATCAAAACTACAGGCATATAATTGTGTATTTTTTTCTTAGACTACTTTATCACTTTAGCAAGGAATACATATTTAATAATGTATGTCCTTTTAGAGTGATTGAATGCTTAATAATATAATGAATGCTATGATTATAATATTATATGAAATAAGTACTTCAATCATATACAAAACAAATGGAGATAAGAATAGTTACCTAATGAATCCAAAATAATATATTAAACTTAAATAAAGAAGATACATTTTATCAAATCCTTTTCTTTAATATGTACCTAGTTATGTACCAAAACATAATATTTAAATATGTATTATGTAAAACTAAATTAATAACTTACCCGGTTTCAGTATTGAGTTGAGTGTAGCTGTATTGATATTGTCGACCCTTTTTCATTTCACTTTTTTATGTTAAGATTAATAACACATTTTTTGGTATTACTAAATATAATACTTTGTTTACTTTACTTTGCAGAAAAAAAAACAAATACGAATTACGAAGAAACGGCGCGCTTTTACATTTTTGACATTGGCAAGTGACATAACAGCTTCTTTAAAGTAAAATCTGTGGAAATGATACAAGTCTATTTGGTTCTTCATCGAAAATTAGGATAATAATTAATTATAAGTAATATAAGATTTTACTCTGCTTTTTTCCATGGAAATTCAGAAACAAACTATATAAATATTTCATTTATATATACATATTATATGAAAAGATCATATTTAGGCATTTTATTATTACAATTTTATATTATCTGTGGGCTTAAATATACAGCTCCAGAATTTCGGGTAGGTACATATAGAAAGTGATCCATTGTAGAGAACATTATAAAATTAAGTAACTGCGATGTGATGTGATTTCAACCGAAATTTTAATTACTTTAAATTTAATTCTTTCAAAATAAGCTTTCAAGCTACACATAGTTTTTACAAAAGATTTTCTTTACTATAATTTCTTTATGTTCTTATCAGACTGCTTGTATAAAAAGTATTGATTATTAAAACGTTTAAAGATAAATCTAATTCGATTTTATTATCCTACTGTACTATAAAATATAATTAGGAGGATAAAACCAATTAAGTAGGTCGTGGGTAGTTCCATTCATCATTCCACCTCAAGTACATAATATTATTATATTGTGGAACATATTGAAATTCAAATTGCCTCGTATTTATATCTAATAATTTCAACCCTTACAAGACAAAGGCGTGTCGTATTAATTTGATGAGCATATACTTGGCTTATACCTACTTGAGTTAGGTACATTAAGTACCATTGCACATGTAAAACGAGAGTGTACATCAAAATTCAAAAGGATTGTGTATTGAAAAATAAAACGAATTTTCAATTTTCAGATTGAATAAATTAATTCATTTATGTTAATGGCATTTGTATTTTATTACCTACTCAGTCATGGGTGTAAAAATAGCGGTCATTTAAACCGTAACTAAGTATGTTAGGGTGGAGTTACATATTTTAAGATGTATTGAAAATATTTTATACGTAAAATCACATGACAATAATATAATGATATTATCATGTCAAGTAAATACGGTTTGAAACACTTTGATCTAAGTTTCGATATCCAATCATAAACTTAATCTCTGACCTGATAGCATCTTCACTAATAATCTAAAATGCACTTAGCCAACTTAGCTGCTTTCAGATATTTCATTACTCCTTGTCATTGAGATTCTAATAGAAATTAAGAGGTTCTTAATTCATAATTATATCCTAACTTCTTCTATTCACTCTTAAATCCTTCGTCGTATTGAATATTTTCTTTTTTTATACTGGTTGCCAGCGATTTATCAAGTTGTATAGTAGTAGCCTGTTTATACATAGGTACTAAAAATCTTATAAAATACTAGGTTTCTACCATAGAAATCTAAATGTGTCTTGTTATTTAGATTTCCATGGTTTCTACCCATGGTTTTGCTCTTACAGTTACATGCCACGTTTATAGCCTCACACCTCCTTAAATTACATACCTATTAATACAATTTAAGTATATTTTTATTACAGAACATTTAGCTGTAAGTACAGTAAGTTATAGATAGATAGATAATTCTTTATTGCACTGTTGTTATAATAATAGTATATATATACTGTGAATAGAATTGTAATAGATTGATGAAAATGATTTACGCGTGTTCCTTTATTTTAGACTGTGAAACGAATATGGAATATTATATTACATTCTAGAATTATATTTATAACGTATGGTAATAAAATCTCGTGTTGACAGTTGACACAGTGACATATATGAAGTCGAGTAATAATTTCGAAATACCGCCAAAATTGCGATCTCTGTAGGTAAATAAATTATGCTCGAAAGCAAATTTGAAAGTTTCTTATGAATTTGTGTGTATATGTGTATGTTTGGAATGTACTCAACCAAATGTCAAAAGCCAAAAGGATTATTACCTATTAATTTATCTTAATCATTAATGAAACAAAATCGGATTGTTCACAATTTTAATAATATTTTTACAAGTACATAATATAAGCAACCAGATAAATATATTAACGATTTACGAAATCGATACAATTTAATTTTATGAGTAATTTCTATGAAAGATTTACCTACAACCCATTGCAACCCTTTCAGGATCTTCCCAGAAATTACATTTAATAATAGGTATTTGAACCCTAAGCTTTTCAATTTATATAAAATCGAAGATATGGAGAGCATTTCAGTAATAAATGGATATGAAGACGAGTTTTCGTGTACATAGTGTATTTGCAAAGTTTTTTTACTCTGACTGAAACAATTGCTATTTTATTTCTATAGGCGCTTACAAAATTGCTTCGAAAATATCATTTATTGTACAATGTACATACTTTAATACTGTTGGGCATTTAAACATTTACAATTGAATTTAAAAGGCTCTAAGTAGCCTTTTCATAGTTTGACCCATGCTTATCTATGAAAAATCTTGCGAAAACAATAAAATATCCAAATTTCTATTCAAATCACAGAATATAATACTATTGAAATTTGAAACATACAAACACATTGTTGATACCAAACGATTTTTATGAAGACTTTATAACACATAGATACTTATTAATGCGTAGTCACGTATTTCATTTGAAGTCAATGATTATATAATTTCGCTATAAAAAGTTAGGTATATTATAGGTATCCTGTTTTTATTTGGCTTCACTCTTTTATTTTCAGCGTAGGTATTTATCATAATAAATTGTTTTCAGACATTCTCGGTAATATTTAGATAAACACAGGAATTTATTTTCATTTATCATCTAACATAGGTACCTAAATGTATAAAAAAAACACAAGCTGTTCACCCGCGGCTTTGCCCGCTTGGTGAAAGGAAATTACTATGGGAATGAGGTGAAACAGTAGCCTATATTATATTGCTCCTAGTCTCCCAACTATCTCCAGACAAACAAATCTTACCATAAAATACCTCCGTTGCGTCATGAAGAAACACAATAATTACACAAACAAACACATTTTCCCATTAATTTTAGCAATTATAGGTACCTATACCTTTTTTTATAGTGGGGAAATCTTCCAAAGATACCCACTGCCCCCGGGGAAGGAGCCGTGGGTTATGTCGGATTCTTACCGACTAAAACCCCACTGTGTTCCGTCGAACCGCTTTAATGATGGGGCCGCGGGTATTGGTTGGAATTTTTCCGCGACAAGTACCTATAGGTATACCTATTATAGTAGAGAATTTAATAGATAGAGTTTAATTTAATGTAGGTACGCAATTTCCATAGCTTCCTAGTGTGGGATTATACCAGGATTTAGGATGTTTACGTCAAGAGATATGCAATTTTATACATACCATGCAATATGCGAAGTCGAATCATATTCAGTTCTATATTAAGCTAAATCGGCTTATGGGATTCAGAATGGCAGAATGTTTCGAGCACATACAGTACAATAGTTATTTCCTTGTACACTGACTTGCAACGCTCAAATTGATATGACGCATGTAGGTTATATTTGAAATATTCCAGAGATTTCCTGTAAGTTATTGGATGGCCGGATCGAAGGGAATTTAACCCCTGAACTTTTGCTGCACGTCTCGAGGTATATTATTCGAGTAGATTTAGTTATTTTGCAGATACCTACCTTATGTAGTTCAAACGGAAAGATTTTAGCTTGTTGGATAGATGTATGGTTCTGAAATTTCACGGGGTACCTAGGTACAAGAAAAAGAAAGAATGCGGATTTCTGGCTCAAAAACGTCATATTTTAGACTTTCCATTATTTACTTGCTTTCCAATAGGTACTAAGTATTGAGAGGTCCTAAATGACATCTCTTCCTAGTCTTTAACTAAAATATATCTGAAGCATAAATCTCGGTTTAATTTGGCATTACATCATATCATAAATCTTAATGTTGGGTTAGCTGCAGCTGCCAAGAGCCGACGTGTTTGCTCCTTTGTCTGACCATATATAAATTAAATCTTTGTGGTGATGGGTTAAAAAAATCATAGTTTAATTAAAAACACGTAAGCTGTTACTAATATTATAAATGCGAAAGAGTGTTGGTCTGTTGTCTTTATTTTACGTCGCATCTTCACGTTGATTTTATGACATGATTTTTAATACCTATTTTATATTAAACAGTTTAAACACAAGTCACAACACGTTAAAACACAACCAAAAATGTTATTGCTCTATATTTTCTCTATTAAAGTACAAAGGGTAAGTCCCAAAGAAAAGTGTTTATCTTTTCCACGCAGCTTCACGCTTGGAATCCCTGACCCTGATTGGTTGATGGATATAACGTGACGTGTGGCTATTAAAGTTCATTTATCAATAGAAAATACGTTATAAATAATCACATAAATAATCGACCCTTTGTACATTATAGTAAGGGTATAATACGATTTTAATTTATAGTCATCAGCTTTATATTTTATTATTTACCGACTAAACGAAAAGCTTTTGAATGAGTCTTATAATAGTGACTAATAAACTCTGTAAGTTATTACCTGAAAGATAGACCAAGAAAAAGAAAAAAAAACATACTACCTATACACAATTTTAAAATTTTCAAGAAAATATACCCAACCTATAACTATACTTACCTATATCAAACATTATCCGCACCTATTCAACAGATCAGAGGTTTATATGTAAATGAAAAACTCGACTAACTGCAAGCAAAGGTCTACAAAACTTTCCTCCTCTGTTTTCCATTCGCACACGTCATAACTTCTCAAATATAAATAGATCAAATGAAGAAGGATCTACAAGGAAAACTAATCCAAACTCAAAAGAAGCCGCGACATAAATATCGCTTCAACAACGCTGCACTTACTCATACAAAGGAAGTACATAAGCTATGAGTTTTTACAGTCATGCCACGTACGGTTTTAAAACTAGAATGATACATAGAAAGGGTAGCTAGTAAAACATTTCATAACATCACGCTCGTATTCCCAAAGGGCTTTTTGAAGGGATTCCTGCGTGGGCTTCTAACAAATCTAGAGGAAAATTGTTCAGGAATCAGGATTATAATTCACTCCTACTAGTGATAAGAATGTTTCCCAGAAGCAACGTGGAATCTCTCAAGTATTCAGAATCATCTGTAACATTATAGAAGCTTTTCCAAAATGTCTTACTTTCAGTTAGAACAGCATATTACGGAGCACAATTTTAATTCTGGTCCAAATTATACCATGTCTGATATAAAATCTAGATTTAGTCACCTGTGATCACTTTTTCAATATCCTATAGTAA
The DNA here is from genome assembly GCF_905220415.1 of Colias croceus. NCBI lineage: Eukaryota > Metazoa > Arthropoda > Insecta > Lepidoptera > Pieridae > Colias > Colias croceus. Next base: position 10,394,494 of record NC_059542.1, on the reverse strand, counting down.
TGTTAATAATGTAGATAGATATAAATTTATTTAGAATAGAAAAATTCGATTACGAGGCGGGACTCGAACCCGCATTCAATCTGTTCGAGTGCTGCCTCGTGATCGAGTTTTTTCTATCCCATTTGAATGCCATAAAACCAAATATATAAAATTCAATGATAGATAGATGTAAGATCCGATAAGGAACCAAAACAAGATCCCAGGTTATTTTTATCCTGTTTAAAACAACGAGCATATATTATTATACTTTCTATCTATACATATAATAAATCTGTAGAACGGTCAATTCTGTACATTGAAAATATTGAAAAAATAAATAGCAGGGGGTGTTACTGGATCGATACCAAACCCAAATATGTGATTAAAAAAATTTTTGTCTGTCTGTCTGTCTGTCTGTATGTGAAGGCATCACGTGAAAACTAACGGTTCGATTTCGATGAAACTTGGTATAATTATACCTTATTATCCTGGGCGTAAAATAGGATACTTTTTATCCTGGAAAAATACGTAGAAAAAATTAATCTTAATTTTTCAGTTTTATCCATAGACGTTGTTCCGTAGAACCGCGAACACACGTTGCGTATTATTATAGGCCTAGCCGTATTTGGGAATTGGGTCCAATAGATATTTATAAGATGTTATTGACAGAGGTACTCAAAATGGAGAAATAACCATCCACGCGAAGACCGACATCCGCGCGGACGGAGTCGCGGGCGGAAGCTAGTAGATAATAAACTCTTTTCAAGCATTATATAAAAAGCTATTTCAAAGGTATATTTACTGAAACATGGTATGTTTTTACGACCAAAACATGCTGTCCTATACGTGTTATTGAAAGATTTTTCGAGCGCGTGTCGGTCGCCGATAACGGTTTTACTATTTGATAACATTCGCAAAGCTTTCACGTATTTTTAATACGTTTTTATATTATTACAAGCTCGTGTACTTACGCACTTATTTTTTACGGTAGATTTTATGTATCTACGCAAGTCTTTAGAATTGTTTTTCTATGGGAAAAGTTGAGATACTTACAGATAGATACTATATCAAAATGTAAAAAAAGGTTGCTGAAGTAAAGTAACCGCATAATTATTTATAGTATTATCTATTTGTGTGTGGGAGCCGGGTTTCATAATCGATTTCCTTCCTTTTTTCTAAACTTCGTAGCACATTTGCTGTAGATCCTTATGAGAGTGGTTTAGTTTGATACCAGATCGTTAAATTTAATTGGATAGTTTCGTTCATATACTTAGAGTATGAAATAACCTATCTTTCAACATATTATAGATGTAATCTACATAGAAAAACCGTATTCAACGATACGGGGCGAGTGCTACATGATTTTTTTTAACTCGGGATACGACTCTACTGTGGTTTTCAAATACAACATCAATATCGAACACTGAATGGAACATCAGGATATATAAAATTACATTTTATTTATTTATTTATTTATTGCACACACAAAAGAAAAAGAGACACATAAAGTACAGATAAGTGGAACAAAAAGTGTAGAAACAGTGGCCTTATCGTTAGGTAGCGATCTCTTCCAGGCCACCGTAAGTAATCTATACATATAATAAAATCGTAGGAAAGTCAAAACTGTACATTGAATATTTTTTTAAAAGAATACATAATATAATATAATTTTACACCTCTATGTGGTAAGTTAGGTTAGGTTAGGTTATGTAGTAGGTAGGTACATTCAGCTTGAAAACTAATGTCGAAGCACTGTACTGTACAATATTTAACACTGTTTTATACAATATATATTTCTGAGACAGCTTTTATTTAACACAGTGACGTATACAAATGTATCGTATTACTAGTACATTACTCTCGAGTGACATTTGATACAGCTGATGTGAGGAAAAGGTTATATGAAGATTTTGTGTATTCTTTTGAAGAACAAAAGTGCCGGTTCGTGTTATCTTATAATGTAATGCAAATACATATATACTTTAGGTAAGAATCGTTTTTGGTAAGACTCATTGAATGTCTGGTGAAAGGTATATAAGTTACACAAAGAAGCATGAAAATCACATTAAATTAGCCTAGAGGGCTGAAATAAAGTTGAAGTAAAAATAAATGCAATGAAAATAAATTTTGTGACAAAATGCCTCGTAATATTATTTTAATGATAAAGGAGATGTAGTCTTAATATACCTAATAATATCCTATAATTAAGGAATAGGTAAATAAAAAACTTATCGACGATTCCATCATTTTTATTTTTTATTTCCATTTTACAATTACTAACAAACTCTTACAAAATATTATAAACACATGAGCGAACAGACGCTATAACAGCAATCGTGCATTTTCGCTCGCAAAATTAAACGCTAAATAAACTTTATTAGCGAGTGCATTCCCCACTTACGGCCATAAAGCAGTAAGTTCTGTGTTCCGAGTGGAAACTATTGGAACTCCCTCGACATTTGTTCGACATGAGTTAGTGCGGATTGCGAAGCGCGTGGAAGAAGGAAAGAACAGATTTTGTTAGTTTTAGATATTGTTGCTTATTTTTTTCTTACTAAAATACATAATATTACGTAAGTATGATGAATTATTATGATGTGTGTTATAGTTCGGCATCAGCTGATGTACTATATAGGTATTATTTTAACGGTTATGAATCTCGCCATTGTTTTCTATTATTTTGTAGTTTTTAAAATGATCCAAGAACCTAATAAGTACGCTGATATTTTTGTTCAGCTTCAAATAAATAAATTAACATTATAAAAAATTACAAATCAACAAAAATATAGGTACATACCTATATTTTAAAAATATGTAGAGTAAGTAGTTACTTTACTGTAGGTTAGACAATATTACTTAAATTATTCTCTTTTGCAAAAAGTTAATACATTACAAGAAAACGACGGATATAATGTATTTGGATCTAAAAAAACCGGTCAAATATAATTATTTAGAATTAATGGGAGACTAGCGGTCCGCCCTGGCTTCGCTTGTGGTACGTATTTCGCAATAAAAGGTAGTTTCTCAGGGTCTAAAGATTGTCTGTGCCAAATTTTATCAAAATCGGTTGAGAGGTTTAAGTGGAAAAGCGTAACAGACAGACAGACAGAGTTACTTTCGCATTAATAATATTAGTAGGGATATATCGATCAGGCAGATATTAAATTTGATGCTTAGTGGATATCAATCGAAACAGATCTCAATGTATTTCTGTTTTATCTGTTCGTTGCCCTCTGAAACCTCTTTACTGTATTCATAATTGTCTCAAGAATTTCATCATTTATTATGAGTAAGTATACACAAATCATACTATGTTGTTGCTATTTTTTATTATTAGAGGGATTTCATTGTATAAAAATATAGGCACTTGCTTTGGATAAACTCAAAAACTATTAATAGAAAACTAAATTTTTGCAGAGTTACAAAAATTATAAGTAACTGTTTGTCTGTGCTTTTACATTATTATGTACGATTTTGTCACAATCATTTTCAATTTCTTGACCAGATTTATAAAATCTCTACAATTGATTCAAGACTTATACTCAGAAATTAACTAATAATAAAGATGTTTAGAACCGTATATTTCAATTACTTACCTGCATATAAAAAATTATTCGGTAAATCGGTGAAATCCATCTAATCGATATTACATTCTATGTAAAGAACCGTATAATATAATAACCTGCATATAAAAATATTCGGTAAATCTGGGAGATCCCTCTTATCAATATTACACTGTTTATAAAAAAAGAAAACGACAAAAATTCATGTAAATAAATGCTACAAATATCGTACTTTTAACTTCGTTAACTGTTTCTTTGTTTTCCTTTTGTAACTACATACTCTTTTGCAATATAATTTCTATGTAATAAACCTTAAGATAAATAATTCATTGTTTATTTGATCCTGTGAACTAATTTTGAAAGCAAACATTGCCAGATTTAATTGATAAGGTTTGAATAGTCACCTTTAATTTAAATTCATAACTATTACCATATATGAATACAAATAGTTTGTATTACTAGTTTCATGATGAATATCTAGATAATAAATTTAATTCAATATACAGCGTGTTTAATGTTTTTGTTTGTAAAGAGCTTTTATATTTTCCATAATATAATATTATATTTCTCAGGCCCCGGAACCACAGACACAATAGAAAATCTATTATGCGTCTGAGACCGATCGGGCCGCTTGGGGCTCAATGGGTTAAAAGAATAAATGATTTGAAAACAACAATGAAACCCACTAATGTATACTAGTAATGCGATGTTCACGCCTTTTTTACGCAAACACAATTTTTTCAAATTTCTATTATATTGGATATTAATGCAACCTATAATATGTATACACAATACTTTCTTACATTTAAGATTTATTAAATTCTAAACAATTAGTTCTGAAAAGGGAAAATTTGGAACACTATTCAACTGTATCATTGTATATAATACCTATTCTTAGTCCAACCAAGGACATTCCAACTAATCTACTAATACTAGGCTAGAATGTGTATTTCAATGTTCGCAGAATTAATTCTGATTGACTTCTGGATGCTGTGTGAAGATTGCTTCTGTAATTGTCGACCTAATTCCGGATATATCAGCCGCCTGAAACCAAGATATTTCTCAATCAGTGTGTTTTTGATATGTATTATAATTAATATTTAATACAATATACCTATTTGACTTATTTATAAGCTTCCCAGGAATCGCCCGTGTTGTCGGTAACTTAATAAATGTATATTAAAACTTTTCTAGAGATCAACTCTATCTTTAAAAATCGCATAAAATATCTTGCGTAATTTAAAGATTATAGCATAGACAGACAGCAGGAAGCGACTTTGTTTTTACAGCTACTATGCAGTGATAATAATATGTAATACAATAAAATATTGAATACTATTTATATTTTTATCTACTATATTACACACATTGGTAAAGAGCGAAGCTACGCACAATAAAAACAGTGTGTCACTAGTTCGGTGGATAATAATATTATCATGACTGATTGCAAGTGTGCCAATAAATATATTTTGTTTTCTTTTACTCTCTTTTATTACCTTACTACCTTAAGGTAGTACAGACTTAAGTCTGTCATGGTTTTCGCGTGAAATAGTAAATATTTATAACAGTAGTAAGTAGTAAGTGCATGTTAATTTATCTGCATATAAATATAAAATAGCTTCCAATCATCCATATGATTAATTATTTAAAATTAGTATAATTTAATAACTCAACTTTGTTTTATTAAGTGTGCAATACATTAAAATTTATTTGCATGATTCGTAAATTCTCAGACATATAATAACGTTTTATAAAAAAAGTGCAATTATCTTGATCCAGTTATGAGTTCATTACATTTTATGGCATACTTGCGAAGATAGTAAGTAATGAAAATTGTTGTATCCGTCCGCCCACGCTTGCTGTAAAATATATAAGGTACGGTTAAACAAAATAATTAATCGATGACTAAAGTTTGTTATAAAGTAAAGTTAATAATATTATAAATGCGAAAGTAACTCTGTCTGTCTGTTACGCTTTTCCGCTTAAACCTCTCAACCGATTTTGATGAAATTTGGCACAGACAATCTTTAGACCCTGAGAAATAACATAGGCTACCATTTATTGCGAAATATTTACCACGGGCGAAGTCGAAGCGGAAGGCTAGTAACATATAAAAGGGGTGATCACAATATATAGGTTGTTGAAATTGGCACATAGCAAAAGAGTGAGAGGAGCCACAACATAAAGTTAGTTAACTAAAATTAAAGGGTTATCTACCCACATGTTTATTCAATATTGGCTCTTAGTGCAATCCACAAGCAATTAGGAACCATTCATTAATGGTAATCAAGACGCTCTTACGTGTTTACGATATGGTTCATTGAATTATGCTTTAGTATCGTATAATAATTTATCGATTAGGTAATCTTTCTTGTATTCTATAAGGCTTTTTAGGTTTTAAATATTATTATTTAGTGTGTTCCCTCCATTTAGTTTAGGAAAATTAACTGTAAAGTTTAAAACTTAAAACCCTACCGCGTAATAGATAACGATTATTAGCGGATAAAGATTATTAAATTAAAACATTTATTAAACTTCACATCTTAAAATTCATCAGTTTCTATTAAGATCTTCAAACTTCAAGGTGAGGGTAAAAACGAATTTATCTCTGATTGTTTTATAGTTCCCAAACGCGTATAATCGAATACCAAGATTGTCCTTGTAAATTTTTAACATATTTCCTTCGATTTTGTAAAAGAATCTTGCGTAGTACGGACTGGTACAATAGTGTCCTTGGTAAAAAGGTCCTGTGTAAATAATACTGTGTAAGTAATATTGAAAATAAACCACAGATTACCAAAATGTGGTTTACAAGGAAATAGTTGGAAATCGGGACGAATTACCTTGAGATTTTGTTAATTATATCTTACACTCTGAGTGAATATTTTTACTACCTACTTACTTGAAAACAATAGATAGTGCTATCAGTTATACCTATATTTAAAATTAATTGGATGTATTTAAAAAGGGATTTATTTTATATATTATTAAAGTAAATAGAGCTGTTACTAGTATAATTTACCAGTATCAATTTTACCCGCTCTACTTTATCAAGCTCGACAACATTTTTTATAAATTTGATTATTTTAATACATTGTTTAAGCCTTGTCCAACTCGATACAGAATGTAAAATATAAATCAAACTGACTGTATTGTCCAAAATAATATATTTTTAGCATATTTGTTTGATTCAGATTTATTTTATACCGAGAAAACTAATGTAGAGCAATTATTCATTCTGAAAATAGATTTGTTTTAAATCGCATGCTATTTTCGTGATTTCACACGTTATTTATTTATATTTATCTTCTGTTTTGCGTATTGTAATTTTGTCTCAGTTTTTACTAGCTAATATTATAATATTAAATATATATTATATTTCATTAATCGAGAAATATAAATATTGGATGATTACATTACATTAAACAATTTAATTAAAATGGATTGACGATAAAATCGATTTCCTTAGATTATTTACGTTTTTAGAAATGTTTTTTAATTGTTTCATTCATATCGAATTTTCTATTAAAGTCGTAATGTTTTCGTAAATGTATCACGAGGTCATTCACTTATCGTATACGTCACAGCGTATCTATAACTAGGTGAATAATTAATTTCATGAGTTATCCTTGGATGAGTTTTATTAAAAATGCACTAATGACACATTAAAATAAATGTTATTTTTAATGCATATTTTAAACGAAGACGGAATTGTAGAATGTCGTTTTAAATTGAAATATTATGTGCATGTGTACATAAATAAGAGACTTTAAAAGAGAGCTCTATAAATTTTAAAATTTAATGTACTTTGACTTTTCAGTTTTTCTTAGTATCAATGAAATTCGATGACAATAAACCCGCATCTTTAATACAAATAAAAAACTGCCATTGACGATACTCGAAGTTCGGGAAATCTTTTTCCCAACTACACAAAACTTGCATCAAGTTTCCCGCAGTAAGGCAAAGAAGCTGAGCACGTACCCGAATAAAAAATCGCGGTCATCATTGTGGCTCCGAAGGGACGCATACGGATAGAAAACGCAAAAACTTTCCTATAATCCCCCTGAAAAGTTACAAAGTCCAACAGACTTCTAAATCAGAGAATTTATCGTTCTACAATATGTCAAACTGTCGAGAATAAATCCGCGTAGCTCGTAGATTTGTCAAGAAATTGTGTAAAACGAACCGATATTTTAAGAGATTTATTAAATTGGCAATGTTCAATCTGAGAGAATCTTCCTTAATTGACTGACACGAATCACGGTGTTGCAAAAACATCACGGGCTAACTCGGATAAACTGACGCGGGAACGTTCCTTGCTCTTTTCACTTTGAGACTAAACTCAGTTGCGTGCGCCCGCCAGCTGGCATCCGTACTTTCGCCCGTCGCGAATTAAAAAAATAACTTTAAAAAGTAACAGTGTCAATGATGTGACGTAATAATCGCGTGTTAACGATTCCAAATTTAAATTTATCAACGTGTCAACGATGTGATTGACAGTTTTATTTTTTAATTTAAAAGTTTTGGCGCGCAATGACAATGACTATTTCAGTTGAAAAGTAAATTGGAAGTTGCCGAATTTCGAGTCAAGGATTGCGAAACTCGTGAGTAATTATACATAATAGTATTTAAGTGTCAACTGGGTGTAATTTACCTAATTATAAAAGATAATTTGTGGGTTGAACTCCTTAGATTACTCCGGTCGAATATAAATAGGTTTAATGTAATAAAATATAATTTTAAAGCTCATAATAATAGGCTGACATTCGGATATGATTATATTTTTGCGTGAGCAAGCAATTATGTCGGAAGGGTTTGTGAATTACGTTATCATTGGTTAAGTCATTTATGCGTATGATTTAATTATTGATGTTAGCATATGCGATGTGTCTACAAATGTAGAGTTACAGAAATTACATACAATTTAATATTTAGTTCTGATTTCTGGATATTTGACGCAGTTATTTATTAAAATACTTCCTTCATTTTCCTTTCCTTTCCTTTAAATGATTTTTTCTAACAGATATAATTAGTATATCTTAGATTATGGATTGGTCTCCATAATCTAAGATATACCAATCCTTAATCTAAGTAGTATATGTAATTTAGGTATGTACAAATTAATTATTTGCTTTTTTAATATTTTACTAATAATATTAAAAAGTATGAGATAAATCATCGTTTCTCTTCAAAAGCATTGACTATCAATTATTAAATGACTGATATGGAAAATTAAAAAAGTTTTTTCATTTTGCAACAAACATTCATAGAATATTTATTAACATTTATACACTCTGTTGTTTCTTGTTTATCTCCAGAGAGCTGTAAATTCGTGAGAAGAATATAAAATTATAAATGAAATTGAAATTTTGATAAGATGTTATTAAAAGAAAACAATTTCTTAGTAACACTAAGCACGTATGAACTTTGACCTACTATAGAATTCTCGTATATGATCGTCGTAAAACAACATATTGTTCAGTTGTTCAGTCTTAAGCGACATAATATTTGAAATTTTTACTGTTATTTCATGGCTTTATTCTACCTAGGTTTTATATAAAATAATTCAATTGTATGATAAATAGCCTAATCTATACTTATAAAGCTGAAGAGTTTGTTTGTTTGAACGCGTTAATCTCAGGAACAACTGGTGATATTTGAAAAATTATTTCAGTGTTAGATAGCCTATTTATCGTGGAAGGCTATATTATTATATCATACCATCACGCTAAGGCCAAAAGCAGCGGAGCAATGCTTGTAAAACCGCGGGGCATACCTAGTATCTTATAATATCTTGACATTATGAGATATAAAATACAGAAGCAAAGCTCTACATAATAGCTAAATGGTGTAAATGTCTTCGAATCTATTTGTTTCATTTTAGAGAAACATATTATTTCAATAAAATCTTTATCTCTAGAATGTTACTCAATTTGCTGACGAAAAGTAAGATTGATATAAATACAATTTACATGTATATTGTATACTAGCTTCCGCCCACGACTTTGTACGTGCATCCCCGTTTCTCCCCGTTCCCGCAATAATTTCGGGAAATCCTTTCTTAGGGGACGCCTATGACATCTACCTGCATGCCAAATTTCAGCCCGATATGACCAGTGGTTTGGGCTGTGCGTTGATAACTTGATAGATCACTATATCAGTCACCTTTGAGTTTTATATATATTATATAGACTAGCTTTCGACCCACGGCTTCGCGCGCTTTGTCATTACATATATTATATTAATCTATAATAACTCTATCTATTAAAAAAACGCTTAAAAATCCGTTGTATAATTTATATAAATTATTTATGTAGACTTTTTAGTTATTTAAATGTCTATAATGATGTTATTTAAGATGTTCTTAGTGGTTAGGTGGCAATTAAGGAATCGTTAAGTGGATATGACTAAATACAGGAGTAGATGTTATGTTTTAGTAAAAATACGTTACATGAAAGAGAAGAATGATATGAGGTTGAAAATAAGAGAAAGAGAGCACTATATTTTTGGCAGTTTATCTTTTTTACATTAGCGAACTTTTTTATACCTAAGTGTTAAAATTGTGATTCTGATATTGTTTGTTTTATTTATATAATATTAATACATATCATAAACATTTCTTAAATGGAACAATAAAAACATTATCTTATTATTACTCATATAACACCTAAAGGTCAATTAAACGATGCACTAGGCCAGTGGAGTTTATACAAATATTTTTTTCCTGTTATTAATTTATGCGAATATTTATTGATTAATGTATTTGGATTTATAAGCAAAAAACTTAATGCAAAATTAAGCCAAAAGATTCAAATGTTTTTTTTAATGTGACTAAATTGTATCAACTAAATTCTAAGAACTAAATAGAAGATTATAAATTATGTAAATTATTTTTATAATTGTTTTTATTTTGTTTGTAATTATGTGTGTGAAAAAAAATTAATTACGTGTAGGTAGTTCATTTATTATTGTTTAATTTTTAAAGGAATGCTTTCCCGCTACTACCAAAAACGGCGGAAGGTATTTAATTCTTATTATGTATTTGTAATTTAATTCGATTTTTTTATAAAGTCTCTATTATAATATGTTAACTAGTTTCCACATTATGCATATATTGGAACATTGGGCATGGCTACATGCCCCGCGATTTTACCCTCATTGCACCTATTGGTCTCAGCGCGATGAGATATAGCCCAGCCTTCCTCGTTAAATGGATTATTATCTAACAGTGAAATAATCGGACCCGTGGTTCCTGTGTTCCGTTCAAGCAAGCAAACAAACTCTTCAGCAAAAACTAAAAAACTAAACACTTCATAATATTGGTATAGATTTCATGATAATCAGATCTAATTATTATTCGGGGCAGGACGTTGGGTTATTTGAATATCCTATTTGGCGATTAACTAAACCCAAACTATACCCGTACAAAATCGCGTTTAAATACAAAACTATAAACTGTGGTGAAATACTGATAAATTGCGAATAAAATTATGTGATATATAATATATTTAAATATTCATGAGCGCAGGTCGGTTGCTCTAGTTTTTAATTCTCGTTTGTTGATTTGAAGGCTATTTCCTTAAAATGTACGCTTACCCTTAAACTTCCGGTATCGTAAAGAAAATATTATGTACGTATATAAGTCTGTTTGTGTGTTTGATCACGCAAAAACTACTGAAACAGTTTGAATCGTTAACCTATTTTGTTTCCATTGTATCTCTACAGATCTCTCTCAGTTATATAAAGGTTTAGGACATAAATGTTGGTAAAGTTTTTTGATGGCTAAAATTGTTTTGATGTGCCGTTCTTCACGATTTTTTATACTCTAGTGGTGAATTCGATTGAGAACAATCCTAATATTCAATTATTAATTTGTAAGGATGAATGGATGTTTGCTTTCACGCAAAAAGCTAATCAGATGTGTATGAAATTTGTTACGCAGAGATACATAAAAGTTTGCATCAGCACATAATATGCTTCATTTATTCTTGCCACGCGAGTGAAACCGCAGGATCAGGCTAGTATGCAGATAAATTGAATTTTTCTATTAAAATTTATTGTATAAGGACTTAAAAGAGGACTGTTCAAGAACCCCCTAGCTTTTTGATTGAGGACGGAGGTATGAACTGCTGAGTCATTACCGTTCTTATATTTTTATAGCAGTGTATATTATAATATAGTTTATTTGTATTTACTACTTTATTTGTATACAGATGTGACTATATCTGTGAATTGAACAAAACTAAAGAAATAAATATACCTAATATAAGAAATAAATTTAAATAAAAAAATATAAATTACGATGATTAGGTACATCTTAGAGATAATTATTTATTGTTATGAAACAAAAGAAGTGAAAGGGAGAAAAGGTTGAAATAATATGATAATCTGTCTTTGTCCCTTTGTGGGATATAGGGCGGAATTTCAGTACTTACTAATTCATTGATCAATCTTATGTCGGGCTTGAATTTGCTCTACGTCTCGCTTTGTACTATGGCACATATTATAATACTTACTATACCGACTAGTAACTATACTATAGTAGCAATTTATATTATAATCTATAATATAATAACTGCGTTAAAAACAACCGACTTCAAACTTGCACTTGCAAAATTGCAAAAAAGGCGGGTCACTGAGTGGCTGAGTTGGTTAGGCATCCGCCCCGGAATGGCGCGAAGGATGCGGGTTCGAGTCCCGCCTCGTGATCGAATTTTTTCTATTCTTTATAAATTTATATTTATAAAGCATTTGAATGCCATAAAAACCAAAAAATATAGATTCAAGAAAAGGTCGTGTTCCATCGTTACAATATTGTATTCACTGAAAAGTGCTTCATATTGGTTGAGATGGTTGTTAAATCATCTCAATAGATGGCGCGCGGTGTGTCCCTTAAGACACATAAAACTGAAAGGATAGAATAAATTCGATTGCTCAGGCGGGTCACGAGTGGCTGAGTTGGTTAGGCATCCGCCCCGGAATGGCGCGAAGGATGCGGGTTCGAGTCCCGCCTCGTGATCGAATTTTTTCTATTCTTTATAAATTTATACTTGCAAAATTTACAAATACCTACAGACAAAAATGCTCATAAAATAAAAACTACTGGGCCTATCCGAATAAAATTTTTATGGGACCAATTCGACACCATCCCGCATCGAATAAAAAAGAATCACGTAAATCGGTTCAGAAACCTCGGAGTAATCGGTGTACATACATAAAAAAAAAATATATACCGGCCGAATTGATAACCTCCTCCTTTTTTTTGAAGTCGGTTAAAAATTAATCCCAAAATGTGTTGGTAAGCGAATAACTTGAGAACGGCTGAACCGATTTCGTTAATTCTTTTTTTATTATATTCCTTGAAGTACGAGGATGGTTTTTATGTAGAGAAAACGTAAATATGTACCATGGGCGACGCCGGGGCGGACTGCTAGTACATATATAAAAATGAAACCCGTTTTCCTTGGTCACGATATCACGCGTGAACGGGTGGACCGATTTTGATAATTCTTTTTTTATTATATTCCTTGAAGTACGAGGATGGTTCTTATGTAGTGAAAACGTAAATTTGTACCACGGGCGAAGCCGGGGCGGACTGCTAGTCTACAATAAAAATTTCAAATAATAATAATATGTACTACCTATCCCGCGACTGAAACGACGACGACAACTTATCACAGGGAAATTTCATTCAATATAATTAATCTTAAATTTTATAAAATACTAGCTTACCGCCCGCGGCTTCGCCCGCTTTCTCTAAAACGATTTGAGATTTAAACTATCCTATCTCTCAAGTTGGATCGAACTGCACATGGTGTGCGAATTTTATTATAATCGGTTAAAGTGGTTTAGGAGTCCATTGAGGACAAACATTGTGACACGAGATTTATATATATTAAGATTGCTTTACTGATAAAATAATATAAATATAAGTACTTATAGATAAACTAACATAATAAGTGTTATAATTTAAAATTGAATTATTTTACGACTCCATTGAAACCAGGGAAATTTTAATATACATTTAATTTTCAGGATATCAATAAATTAACATTCTCCACAATATCATGATTTTCAGTTATTCATTGATCAACAGAAACTACAGCTACATTTATTTGAATTTGCTGCGATATTTCAAATATAAATTTATTTTAGTTTCATCAATACATAAAACCGACATTGAATAATGTATCAAGTCAATTAGGATATCAATACACTTCTAATAAATATATAAAATGAATGTTTGTCTGTATGTCCATTATGGAACTATAAACTACGGATTTGATCATGTGTTGATTTTCAGCAAAGTAGTGTACATGAGCCCACGATGATTTCTGAGTTGCTACAACCAATTTTCGACAGTGTAACTCAGGCGAAGCCGGGATGCACTGAAAGTAATAAATATTATATTTTAACAATGTATAGTCACATTTCACACGAAGCCAGGTGACAACTTTAGTTTAAAATGAAATAAGAAGTCAAACATGATTTTTATTGAGTTCTATAGCAACTTTCGCAATACGACCGGTCTATTTCCTAAATTACGTAAAAGAATAACTGTTACTAACGAGTACAAGTAAAAATCCTATAAACACATATAATAATAACTCTAAATGGATGTGTCAGTTAGTTACTATTTCACGGCAAAACTGCTGAACTCGTTACGCTACAATTTATTATGCAAGTAGATTATGATCAGAATAATGGATTATTTTTATCAATTACCATGCGGGCAAGGTCGTAAGTTGAACTACTGGTAGGTACCTATACCTATATAGATTTTTATCACTTAGGTAGTCCCGTTGAACTAACTGTATCTATTCAAATACATATTTAAGTGTGTCATTAGTTCTTATTACGTACAAATAGATCTTTGTTCATGTTACAATTAACAGCTTCTTTAAAGTTCCGAAACAATATGTAGATTCAAGGAGGTAATTATGAATAAAAAGTTTTCCTCGTCCACTTCATACGGCTGAACATCGAAGAGAACAGACCAATTTGGCGGGAGAAATACGTTGTTAGCCGAAATCTTTTCAGCCAGAACACAACAAGGAAGTTGCGGGCGGAAGCTAGTGAAACAAAAAAAGCACACACACTCAAAATAACAATGCAAATGTAACACAAACGTCTATTAATATGTCATTTCTTTACGGTTTCCTACCACGCAATTCCACATCAAAGCGCGGATTGTTTTTAAAAACGGATCGAATTAAGCAATATTATTATTATGAAAGGAAACATAAATTTCAAACGAGATACGTATAAAGATTCCCGCAACATTGCCTGCTCGAATTTCCGTCGGGGAACAAACTCGCACTCGTAAATTGAACTTTATTCAATATAATCGAACGAAAAAATTGCCCCATTACGCTCTGCCGTGTGCGGTTTGATTTGTCGAGATGTGATTAATGTGTAATGGGGCCTCTACACAATGGGCAACATTGGCCCAATAAATAATTAATCGTCGATGTTTGCCGCCATTACGGCATGAATGAACAGCTACGCCTCTACCACAGATGAGATAACTACTGCCTCTACACTATCGTGATTGCCTCTACTCGCCCAACGCTGCCCATTGTGAAGAGGGCCCATTAAGATTTTTGTACGTGGGATTCGAGGATGATTTACCTTAATTTTTATTCATTGAAACATAAATCATCTTTTTACATTAAATCATTTACAATTGCATTTTGCACCTTAACGAATTACGAACAGTTTCGAAAAAAAAAATAATAATTGTGTGACAGTGCTTAATCATAGCCTAAACAAGGTAAGAAGGATAATATAATTATTAGGTATGTATTCTATAAAAGGAAGAATGAAAAAAAAAATGATCACGTTAAGCAACTTTAAAAAAGCTCTACAATTGTCCACGATATTCCATTCATTTCAATAATTGTTGACGATAATAATTATTTCATTCCAATTCGAATGTTTGCTTCCAAATTACCAAATTTACTTTATCTCAATTTCATTCACTCTTAAACCGTATTTAATTTGGCCTTACTTTCTTCAAAATCAAGGTTGGATCCTTGATTTTTAACGTGACTCGGGTTAAGAAGTTAAATTGAAAGTTAATCATTGTTCGAAACGTATTTAATTTAAGGGAGATGTCAGGAACACTTTGGACGTAATGAAAATTGTCTTAACTTGTTTTTACCTTAATCTATTGTATTGAAAGGAATAATTTTAGATTACCCTGTATATAGGTTCATTTATAAATTGACATGATAAGTTTTTATATAGGTAATTTTAATTTATATAATTCATACTAATATATAATATAATATTATAAATGCGAAAGTAACTCTGTCTGTCTGTTACTCAATCACGCCTTAACTACTGAACCAATTTGCATGGAATTTGGTATATAGATATTTTGATACCCAAGAAAGGACATAGGTTACTTTTTATATAAGTAAAAAAATGACAATATAAAATAACGAGTGATGAATGACTATGAAATGACATAATTTAAAAAAAATCTAAAAAGCCTACAGACAAGGAAAACAAACAAGGAACTGACTAAATATATAAATATTCTTTAGAATTTATCTAAAGCAAAGTATTCAATGAATTTAGCATCTCAATA
This sequence comes from Colias croceus, assembly GCF_905220415.1. NCBI lineage: Eukaryota > Metazoa > Arthropoda > Insecta > Lepidoptera > Pieridae > Colias > Colias croceus. The sequence goes on along the minus strand of NC_059542.1, from coordinate 10,378,357 downwards.
TTACATAGCACTTTCTAGAAGCGGTCACAGTAGAGATAAGAATTACCGAATAAAAGTTAAAACACACTTAGGGTACGTTCAGCTTGACACTCTGGTATGATGGATGGCAGTAATAATCTACAGGATTGGCTTTACAAACAAATCAATAAAACTTTTTGATATTCAATCAAGATTACGACAAGCTTCGAGAAGATTGGGAGTGGCTTGGAAACAATGTTTTGTGTGGAAATGGTTTAATTAAAGGATGAATTAGGTATTAGAATTTAAAGTACCCTTTTCCCTTTTCTAGTAGGCAACAACCGTAAGCTCAGTTGCCTATGGGCGGCGCACTTAGCTTACCACCAGGCAAGGCGTCAGCGTCGGCTCGTTTGTCTTCTTATATCATGAAAAAAAGCAATTAGTTAGCTGCTGTGGAGTGCAGTATCCCCCGCGCGGCAAAAAAAAAGTGTTTCTGTAGCTCAAGATAGTGTTAATATGGTACATAAGCTACATTACTGTTAAGTATTATCAAAATCCGTTCAGAGTTTTCGCGAAAAAGTGGAACATACATACATCCATTCATCCTCACAAAGATGAAGATTCCAAGAAGGTGTAAATACATAGAATATTATGTGATGCTAAATGTAAAGTTACCTTAATTGTTATATAAAATTGTAGAAATATAAAATAAGCGTGTATTATGTACATAAATAGAAAATTGTTGACTAAAATACAAGGCACAATTATAATAATCAAACAATAAAATAAATAAATACACAATGCCTGCAACTGAGTTATAATTAACGATTGTTTAAAACAGTCTGAACGTCTGAGTATTTCTTATATTTAGCAGAAGATATTTCAGTCCTGGTGGAGCTTCTGATGCTTAACTTAGTTATTCTAAAGGAAATTGTGTTCCATTTCCACAGTCACAGCAATTCAGGCAGTTGTCATAATTTACGAATAAGAAATTAGCATGTAGTTATGTAATAAAAATGTATCGCCAAATGTTTCTTTATTTCTGTAAAACTCAAGAACGACTAGACTTATTTTTTTACGTTTTTGTACGGTTCTTATAGAGAGAACATGAAAAAGGGGCAATAGGGCAGAACAATGTCTCTCGGGGCACGGCAGCTAGTAATTAATAAATAAAAAACTAATTAACTCCGCTTAACAATAAAATTATCACATAATTTGATTCCCACAGTTATATTATATAGAGCAAAATAATGAGAGACGTAGTTCTTTATTCAGTATTGCTTTCATAGTGTGAGAATTATGGAAATGATTTGACCAAGAACAAGTGATAATTCTGCGTTAAAAACAACCGACTTCAAACTTGCACTTGCAAAATTTACATATACCTACAGACAAAAATGCTCATAAAATAAAAACTACTGGGCCTATCCGAATAAAATTTTTATGGGACCAATTCGACACCATTCCGCATCGAACAAAAAAAGAATCACGTAAATCGGTTCAGAAACCTCGCAGTAATCGGTGTACATACATTTAAAAAAAATATATATATATACCGGCCGAATTGATAACCTCCTCCTTTTTTTTGAAGTCGGTTAAAAAATTGCAAATAAGCATACTTACTGTTTATTTACGAGGGTTGTTGTCTGCGGTAATTAAGCGCCATTGCAATAAAATAAAATGGACTGTTATTTTCAGAATAATACAATTAATATAATGTGCAGTGTTTTTTTTTATTAAATGTTCAATAATATTATAGTTTTAATTTTAGTTTCTTGATGTAGCTTTAACACGAAACTGATGAACGAAAGAAATTAAATATTATCCAACAATATTTCTGTTATATTTTATTAGCATTGAAATAACTAACGGACGTCAAACGCGACAGTATAATATTATTATTACAGACATCCTCTGGTCGTTAAAAAATCCTGAATGAAAATTTATTTCAATGCTTATCTACATAAATAACGTTGTATTCTTGTCGTTGTGTTTGTGTCTTGTTTGTGTGGATTTGAAAATGTTTATTTTTCACACAGTTTCATCTGTGTGCTCGATTTAGGGCCGATTTTTCAAACCTTGGTTAAAATTTATCCGTCCAATAAAGTATTACACGAAAATTTTACAATGTCACCTGTAAACTGTCAAATACGGACAATTAGAATACATTTTTGAAATAGTAGTTTAATACGTTATTCGATGAATAAGTTTTAACCAACGATTGAATCAGCCCTAAGTCGTCATAACACAGATACATAGATTACATATGCTTTTCGGCAAGTAATTACAAACACATTGTTATTATGAGAGTCCGTAAAACCACACAAGAGCTCAATTATGTCAAGAAATAAGTACCTATGAACTTATATGAATATCATTTTTATTATGCCCTCGTCGTATTGTACTGTAACGATCGACAAAAGCTGCCGATTGTTCTGTCAATTAAAATCTTTTAATTAACATTGATGTATTATTTTGACATACTTTTGTTTTTATGGATTGAATTTGGTTTTTATTTAATAGGGACTGCTGTCAGTTTTCAATGATATGTTGTGTTGTATTGTTTCATACTGCATAATAAACTTCAACTAAGAATATATTATTATTTAGGGCCGATTTTTCAGTCCTTGGTTAAAATTTATCCGTCCATTAAAGTATTACACGAACATTTTAAAATGTCACCTGTAAACTGTCAAATACGGACAATAAGAATACATTTTTGAAATGGTAGTTTAATACGTTATTCGATGAATATATTTTAACCAATGATAGAAAAATCAGCCCTTAGATATACAAAATTAACATAACATGTTTTGGATTATTTAAACAAACATCTTAATTTTACATTATATACTTATTGCCTACCCTTTTGCTCAAATATAAATTCGCATTATCTTTTCATATTAGTGTAGACCAAATTATATCTACTGAACAAGTATAACGATAATTTCCAAGATCTTAAGAACTAAATTGTATTTTCCGAAACATTTAAAAACTTAATTCAATGTTTGAATCTATACTAATATTATAAAGCTGAATTTGAAAAGTTTGTTTGTTTGTTAGAACGCGCTAAGCTCAGGAACTACTGCTCCGATTTAAAAATTATTTCGGTGTTAGATAGCTCTAATATCGAAATCTCTCCAATATCGAAATCCTGCAAAGATTTCAATCGAAAATGCTTAGACTAGTCACAAACGCTCCTTGGTATGTTACAAACCAACAGTTACACCACGATCTTAAAATTCGAACAGTGAAAGACGAAATCAAGCACTCTATGAGCTCCTACAGAAAAAGACTTGATGAACATCCGAATTCTTTGGCCATGGATTTAATGAAAAACGACACAAAATTCCAAAGACTAAAAGGAAAAGCTCCCATAGATTTATAAAAAAAAAAAAAAAAATAAAAATAAAAAAATAAAAAAAAACAAAAAAAAAATAATAATAATACGGCTGGCATCACTGGATCGCCTGCCCTACAAGTCTCAATCCATTCATAACCAAGTGCTGAATGTTCTTGAACAGATTGCATTTATACATACAAAAAAAAAAAAAAAAAAAAAAAAAAAAAGATAGCTCTAAGCTCATTTATCGAGGAAGGCTATATGTAGCTTTACGCTTAGACCAACAGGGGTGGAGCCATGCGGGTCAAACCGCGCGGCTAGTTCCTAATGAAATGACTTGTTGTAATAAGCACTCCACTTTATACAGATTATGAGAAAGTCTTAAGTCTATTTTATACAATGGCTCTTGTTTCTCTTAGTATCCAAAACACGTATTAAATGGATTCCATTACTTTAACTGTTCCTTGTTTCTTTATTTTTTGTTATTTCTAGACTGAAGTCACTCTTCGCTTATGACTTTAGAAATGAAATAAGTTTTTTTCAGTTTATTTATTTCGTAAAACTTTGGAAGTGCCTTGAATATAAATTAATGCGATCTAATCTTTCTTACAATATTATGAAAATATATGTGTATGAAGCTAAAACGGCTCATTCAATTTGATGAATTTTAGCCCTTATGTCCATATCTATTGTGTTTTATTTTTTAAGGTAGTCGCTACTCCTACCAGATAAATTAGATAGAATTGTTAAACATAAAATTATTATACCAATATTATAACAAAGATCTTTATAATATATTTCGATTTTCCAAAACTGTCTTACTCAATTTGGTAGTACGAAATACACATGTAGCTTCGAACCTGGCTTTCATCTTAGCATAGCGTGTTCGAACTTAGACGAGCTACATCTATAAATATCAACGGTGTTAAAAGTGATTAATTTTGTAGATTTCTTTATAACAATCGAAATGTGTCATATCAAATAGCCATGTACTTCTATACCCTATTAATCTTTAAATTTGTATACTTCATCACATTATTTATAGCCTACTTCTAACGCCATATTTCTTGCCAATCTGCTAGCCATAAAACGCAAACAAGCATTATTACTGAAATGTTATCACAAAAGCGTCTTAAGATTGCTTGTGCCAACAATTTAAAATCAGCTGGATACTGTTAACATATCACGGTGCATTTACATCAAACGAGCGAATGCTCTAACCCCACTATGACAAATTCTTTTAGTGTAAACAGGAATAGAACATTCTTTCGTTGTTCTTAGTGCGTTCCGAAATATTCTATACAATGTTCTAATACTGAATAACACTGAATACGATTTTTCGTATACACTAAAATATCACGAAAAAATGCTCTTGTTCTAGCTCTAGCTCTATGTTCGCTTGATGTAAATGCATCGTTACAGAGAGTTTTCTCAAACCCACTTCGTATAATATTACCGTTATAGGAACACTTGGGGTGCATATTATGTCCTTTTTTTGCCCTACATATTTTAGATAAAAAATGTAAAGATTAACGTTTTTAAAGCTGGCAATATGTAAACGTGTATGAAGCAGCATTTAGTTTATAGTCAAGATGAGGTATCAATACTTTTTAAACGCTTTTTCGTATTTGAACTTACTAAAAACTTTTGAAAGAGGAAATTGAGCGAAATTATGTAAAACAATATATTTAAATGCACTAACTTATTAAATGAAGTCATACTCTTTTTGATAATAACTTAATTATGAATATATAGTAGTAATTATTAATCACGATGGTAATTAATAATTATCTTTTGCTTTCAATTTCTACTGAAAACAATGCATTAGTACCCGTTTGCAAGAGAATACAATTACTACGCTGTGTTAAAACTTGTATTTTTCTTTTCAACTAATATTTATTTATTTGTGTAGTTTGTCATTTTTGTCAGCATATACAGTACCAATTTGAATTCACTTTGTTAACACACGCAGCTAGAAACAAAAAGGAATTTAAAAGTTTCCTTTGGGAAATATCGCGCTAAATATTTACACGAACAATTTTATGATGACGAGGAAAGATAAAATGATACAAAAGTTTATTGCTTATAATGTTGTCCAAAGTTAAATTGGGAGGTTTTATGAATAGTCTGTTGAAATCGAAAATATAGTTTATAATTATTAAAAAAAAACACTATCTATCATTTGGCACATATGATAAGAATAAACGTGCAAAGATAACATTTAAGTCCCTTTTATTAGGTAAAAAATATCAATGTAAAATGGCGATAGTATACACAGTGTCTCACTGTCGGTATTCTAAGCTCAATGGAGGTTTTAGTTTTGCATACGTACGTAAAAAATACTTATAAAATTTCAGATACATTTTTTTTTCAAATAGATGAATTCTAAAAACTCTTTGTGTACACCCATAACATGCAACCCGCCCGACTTTGCCACCCGCACGTGAGCTATCGTTTAAGATTATGTTTTCATAGACAAAATGCTCGAAGCGTTATATTCCGGCTGCGCCAAGATCAAAAAGAAAACAATATGAATTATAAGGAAAGTTTAGCAAAAAAAATTTGGCGTAATTTTGTTATTTAAGTATTTTTTACGTGATCAGTGTACATGCAAAAATACAAGTTCCTTCGCGCTTAGTATACCGATAGTGGGACACCCTGTATAATATTATTTGTCTAAGTAGTTATATGAATAAAGTCGTATCTAGTCCCAAAATTTTGCTGACCAGATTTTTTAAGGTCATTTATTTCTGTTTAATTTATTCAAATCAGCTTATTAAAAAGTTCAAGGACCGTTCATGCACAGATAAAAGAATATAATACACAATAAAATGACTGAAAGAACGATATTGTAAGCCCCAGGGAATAATGCTCCGTGAGGCGTATTTGTTTTTGCAGGAACTTTATTATTACTGAAGTTAAAGATCTGCTCCCGTACCATGTCAGAAAGCAGTATTAAATCCAATGTGGAAAAGAGGCAGCGCTATATACGTCGTCTAGCGCCATCACTTTCCAACACTGGATATAACACTGCTATAAGATATCATGGTATGGAGGGGCGGAGATAAAACGTATAACTTTTAATCAAGATTCATTCGATGGGAAATAAGGTTGTTTGTCACCGACTTTTTGTCGTTGATTGCAGCTTTAAAAGAGTAAGATCACATGCACTTAATTTTGTAATGAACCTGTATGTCTGTCCTGCCCCCCTATGTCTACAGCTTACGTCAATCTCATACATTCGTAGTCTATTCTATTGAACGCTACGCTAACAGAAAGCCACTTGGCTAGGGGGGCTGATGTCTTAGAATCTTAGATTAAGCGTAAAGCACTAAATACTGCGCATCACTGATGATGGTATGATGTCTCCTATAAATAATAGGAATGCTAAATTATATAAATTAAAGAAAGTTCTATTATTATTATTGTTCTTTTCTCATATCCTTTGATATTTAGCTCTTGAAACTATGTACATATAAGTATATTTAGTAGTGCTATCCGCGAGGGGGGCTAGTGATCTGTACTACAGGTCTTTCACAGACCTATTTTAGACAATAGTCCTTCACAACAAAAATGCTACACGCTTACATATTATTTGGTTCGTAATAGCTTTAAGTTGTGAAGGCAAATAAATGATCTATTTATTCATTTATTTATAGACGAATACGAGATTTTCGTTTTCGACATCATTAGGATGAAGAATAAGATTAATTTTACCTATATCTACTTTTCGCTTCCCATTACGCTTTTTCTCTTTACTAGCGTGTTCAAAATTGGTTTGGTCGCAATTTTCTACGTTCATGTCTATGTAATTTAGTCATAAAACTGTATGAAACAAAAATACGTGTTAACAACATTGTAATATTCATGTAATATTAGTATTCACATACAAGTGACACGTTTTTGCTTGCAATGAAGATGAGTTAATACTTATTCTATACTGCGAGAATATTTCAGAAAATATGTAATAAAAACAATATGTTCATCTACATTGTACCTGTCAGATAAGATCTACACTAATATTATAAAGACGATATATTATTTTTGTTTGTTTGTATATTATATGTATGTATAGGCTCCAAAAGTAATTGTCAGATTTTAAGGATTTTTTCGTTAATATAAAGCTAGATTTACAAGTTACGAAGTCTATATTTTATTTCCTCGTTATATGCTATATTTTATGTCCTAGTTCAGCCCGGGAAGAGCCAGGACGAGGGGTTAGTTACACAGTAAAGTAATTAGTAGTATGGTCAAGATTTAGACTTAATTATCTTGATTTATTGTTGCTCCAACGAAATTTATACGTAGATTTCCTTATTCCTTTAGACTATCTGCTGAAATGCATCAGACTTCTGATTTTGTAAATACACAGCACTTTAAAAAGTTAATTAGTAGTTAGTTTTTAAGATAAACAACAAGACTGTTTAGTCAAACAAGGCAAAGTATTTTAATCTTATTTATTTATAGAAGTTTTATTGTTTGTTTGATAACTCTAATGTTCATAGAGTACTAACGACTAGAATGCCTTATGCCAACTACCAATATCAGCTTTTAATATATACTTAGTTATAGTCGTCCACACAATAATTTTTAGAAAAATGATTGAATGATTAGAATTTTTATTGTTTAGATTTGAGAAATGAAATTTTAATAATTTCTTAGATTTTACCATCTGAACTATAGCAATCAAAATGCTTTACTCTGCTATTTTCTTCAAATAACACCAGTTGTTCTGTAGAAGAAAATATTCATTTGAAAACATTTCACTGTTTAGGCATTTTTATTTATTACTCTCTAAAAATTACATAAGATTTGAAAGAAGTTGGATAATCCTGCCGATTAAAATTTATAAGATGCTTGTTCTACCCACACACAAAACATGTGTTGTCGTGAATATATTCGTGAATTGAAATATATTTTTATACCTGAAAGTCATGTTCTTTAAATATTACAGGATGAAAAATGAATATATTCTAAGGAAAAAGTTCCGAACTGATCAACAAAGATATAAATAAACTTTATTACGTAGAAGCAATATTTAGGTATTTTCTCAATACTTGTTTTTGTTTCTCTACAATTAATTCGTCATTATCTAACATCGTATTACTATTAGATAGGGAGGCGAGGTAGCTAAATGGCGTAATTAAACGGCGCAATCGAGACTTATCAAAATCGATAGATAAAATAATTTCGAAAAGAAAAGCTTCTATGGTAAAAACCATTTTAGCGGTGGGTTTGGCGTGTACGGATTTTCAAAAATGTAAAAAAAAATAGTTACTTGGGCATTCTCGAGCGCGTCAGATATTCATACTACGTATGCCCGAAGTGCCTCTGATAACAACGGTATACTAATCTGCCGGTTTGCGTGGTGGGGCTAGGCATATTAATTCGTCAAAAATGCACAAAAAAAAATTTACTCGAGCGCGTCAGATTTTCGGAAGGGGTGTTAAGTAGGCCCCAAGGAAGCTCCCCTTAAAAAAACTGACGATTTCGGCGTGACGATAAGTTACGATGAATTTTTGAAAATGCAAAAAAAAATTCCTTTTGAAATACTCGAGCGCGTCAGATTTTCATAGGGGAGGTTTATCTCGGTCTCCTGGAAGCATATTTTCTTAATCTGACAAAAATGTTGGTGGGTTCTCTTAATCTGACCGAAAAAGGTTTGAGAGTTTCTTTTTTTTAATCATCGTTATTTCATATCAATTTTTCTTAACACCCTCAGTTTTCGAGATATACTCAAAAAACCGGGAGTTTGAGTTTTTATGATGCTTCAAGTCAAAAAGTTTTAACTTTGGACAAAAATGTAAAGAGACCTATTTTTTGTAAAATAAAATTACCTTTTTTGTTTATTCAAACTTTTTTTTTTGTAAAATGTATCGTTCGCGACTTATATACTGCAACGCGTTTTTCGGAAGACGAAATGGCTCCTCCAGACTTCCGGTCACGCGGAAACCGGCAGATTTTTTATTTTTAGTAAGTTTTAGATTATATTCTTCAAAATAAAAATAAAAACAATCGCGCTCGAGAATGCCGGATTAATGTTTCTTTTTTACAAGTTCGCGACCCTATAACTTGGCGGCGTCAAGGACTTATCGTCAGATTAGTTAGATTTAGTCTTAAAACACTAAAATCAACCCCCAATATCTTAATCTGACGCGCTCGAGTATTTCAGACTATCGATTTTTTTTTACTAATCTGATCGTCTATCCTGGGCGCGCGTCACTACTTAAAGAGCTAAATAGTTAACAAGGTTGTTCTATTAGGTCTAAGGTATCTCTCATATCTTAAACTGCCACGCTCGAGTATTGCAGAAAATTCCCCTCTTCGCCTCCCTATCTATATGAAAGAAGAAAAAATAACAGAGAAACTGCGTTCGCTAGACAAAGTTTATTGACTACGTAATATTAGATATTATTGGTATAGTATTATATTATCTGTGGTATTGTTGAATAATTTAGGTGAAGAATTTCAAAAATGCAATTAATAGATATGTTATACAGGGTGTCCCAAGAAGTAGTGATATACTGAAACCTCTAGGTTCTCTACCTCCCAGTATTCTCAAGACCAACAATCAGCACTTGTGAATATTTTTTTTGTCTTCTGCGTTGTTTATAGCCAATCATAATCATCAATATTTCTTGCTTCAGTAAAGTTATGAAAATGAAAAACAATAATTTTATGACAGCATAATATAACAAAGCATCGCGTTAAATCACACACAAGAAAAAAAATAATAATATTATACTTGAGTGCAAGCTACAAGCGTCGCAATGAAGAGCAAATACTTACAGCATAAGTCCAATCACTATGATTGCCTGAAATGTATCTCTTCAGATTTCTAGAGAGCATTTGAATGCTATAATGGTAATTATTTCTACGTAATAGACCTCAAAAATATTAAACTACACAAGTGTCTTCTATCTATCCTTATTGAAATAAAAGATAATAACTTTAAAATAAAATTACAAGTCAGCTTTGTGTATTATCTTCATTTTTGTTTTGGCATTTGCTGTTATTTAATTTAAAATTCAAAGAACATTAAAAATATTTCACGAGGCCTTTGAATAAAATATTTATTCGTCCTTTAAAGCGGTTATCTGTTTCGTACAAAAGTTCGCGATGTTTTAAAACGAAATACTATTATTTTCTTTAGTTATATCATTACATTCTATAAATAACTGTTTATCGAGTACAACTGTTTATTTTCAAGTGTTATCTGCATTATTTATGTACGATTAAGACATCGTACAGACAATATACATGTTCCTGGAATGCAATGCGTCGATGTTGCATATTTTATTATAATGTATTAATTATTTTACCACACAATAAGTTAGTTCGCAGTCGGATTCCGCACCGGGCGGAGCTCCATCCTAGATCATCTCATCTCATCCCATTATAGTGAATTAATAATAAATATCTCAAATCTCAATCTCATATCTTATAATTAACCCCAACCCCCACCAACATTGGTCCTTCGAGCAAACGGTGAATTGCGGGACCGGGACAAAAAGTGTGCATAAAGTTTGTGCTGTGTTTGTGTGCGTGGTTCTGGTTTCCGTGATCACATCGCGACCTCGGTGCGTTGGAAAGGCACCACACATATCTTCACATCTCTACCCTGGTGACTTGGGGGGACACCACACCTCAACCTCGGTGCTTTAGGAAGGCACCACACATCTTCATATCTCAGCCTTGGTGCCCTGGAAAGGCATCGCATCTCTACACATCGACGGAATAATTCACATCTCGGCGCGGCGTAAGCATAACTTGAAGCTAACCAAGTAAGGTTTCTTATTTTATCTCTTATTTTCAAACATGTCGATGGAGGATATTTTAGCTACCCAAGAGCAATTAATAGATGCATTGGAAAAGCTACACATAAACTTTAAAAAGGATGGAGCGGAGCGAAAGACTCCCGATTATATACGACGAATACTAGAAACGCTAGAACAATATTTTGTAGACTTCCACAACAACCATATGACTCTTCTATCTTTTAATGATCACTCTCATGAGTATTTTGCATTCAATAGATATGATCAAATTAAGAAAAAATACAATAACATAAAGACAGCTTTACAGAATTATAAATCTTTAGAAACCCCTGAATTACAACCTCCAACCTTTCAAACCCCGTCAACCTCTCATGAATATCAAGAAAAACCTCCCAACAATACCTCCAATATGAATAAAACGGAAGAGCTTATGAAAAAACAAACAACCAATTTTAAGGCTTTTCTGCGAACTGTTTCAAACATAAATCTTGACCTTATGTCGGAAAAGTGGGAATTTGAGGATATCCTAAAGTCCTTGCAAATCCGCTGGTCGGCAATTGATACCTTGCATTGGGAATTAGAAAATGAATTGAGCGGAACGAACGCTGAATATGAAGAACAATTTACTAATTATGAAAAACATTACTATAAGTTAAAAACAGATATTAATAAAAAGATGTATTCTCTATCTCATATAGAAAAATCAACCCCAAAAGTAGAGCTGCCTACATTCGAAGGAAATTACATGCAATGGGTTTCGTTTAAAGATTTATTTACGGAAACTATTCACAATAATCCATCCCTGTCTAATGCACAAAAGTTACAGTTTCTCAAGAGTAAAGTTAAGGGCGAGCCTTTTTTTTTTTTTTTTTTTTTTTTATAGTGGGGAAATCTTCCAAAGATACCCACGGCCCCCGGGGAAGGAGCCGTGGGTTATGTCGGATTCTTACCGACTAAAACCCCACTGTGTTCCGTCGAGCCGCTTTAATGAGGGGGCCGCGGGTATTTGTTAGAATTCTTCCGCAACCCCCTCGGCGGCAGCCCATCTCCAGGCCAGGCGCAAGCCAAGAACAGGAAAGGTGATTTGCCTGCTCTTCCCTCCCGTTGGCGGCATGAGCGGGACACGTCTCAAGTCGCCTCACCGCACCGGACGATGGATTACATTCCCCGTTCCACCGCCCGGCGCCCTTCGTCAAGGAGGCACGTTGCGACCGTGTAAAGCGGCCGCAACACGGCGACGACGCCCAATAAGACGTCTGCGCCGGATCGGGTCCGCGTGAGGATCCCTCTCGCGCACCCGCTCTGCCTCCTCTTTCTGCGAGATCACACTCTCCGAGAATGCGATCACCGCACGCCAGGATCTGTCGCCATCCACCATTGCGCGAACAACGGAGGGTAGAGAGAGATCCGGCCCGATTATCGCGACTAAGCGAGCACGGGGCTCGACCCACGCGGGGCACACGGCAAGGGTGTGATCAGCCGTGTCCTCCGGGCAGGCACACCAGTGGCAGACCATGCTGGGTTCCCTCCTCGCGACTTTACACAGGTACCGCCCGAAGCAGCCGTGCCCGGACAGTATCTGCGTAAGGCGGAAGGTTATGGCCCCGTGCCGCCTGTCGCACCACTCTTGGAGGACTGGACGTATGGCCGCAACCGTCCTCTCACCCGCGCTGGGCTCCTCGAGCCGGCGTTCCCACTCCCGGAACCGCCGCTCGACAGCCTCGGCCCTCCACTCCTCTACTTCCTCGTAGGAAGGATTCACCCCATGTGACCTAGACGCCGAGACGCGGCGATACACGTCCGCAAGCATCTCGGCGTCCAGATCCCATGGCGGCGTTCCGGCCATTACGCAGGCAGCCTCGAAAGACACCGTGCGGTATGCCCTAACTACCCTGAGCGCCATGACCCGCTGCGGCCTCCGCAAGAGGGGTCTGGTACGGGCGCTCAGGGTGTCTGCCCAGATGGGGGCCCCGTAGAGGGCCATGGAGCGGATTACGCCAGTGTATAGCCGGCGACACCCACCCCCAGCACCTCTAAGGTTTGGCAGCAAACTTCCCAGTGCTCCGGCCGCCCCTACAAGACGGGGGGCGAGGCGACGGAAGTGCTCCGTAAACCTCCATCGGCTATCCAACACGATGCCTAGGTATCTCATGGTGGTGGTGACCCTGATCGCTACCCCATCCACCCGGATCTCTGAGCCTGCGCTATGCAGCCTCCGGCGACCGGGAAAGAAGATGGCTTCGGATTTCTCCAGCGCCACCCGTAGTCCCAACCGCCGGATGCGGCACACCACCTGCTCAACTCCCGTGGTAGCTAATAAAGCTGCCTCCTCATATGTAGCCCCACGCGCAGTCACCAGAGTATCGTCGGCGTAACAAGTTACGCCAACACCTGGGAGGTTAGTGGCGCGCAGGACCCAGTCGTACCCGATGTTCCACAGAAGAGGCCCGAGGACCGACCCCTGTGGGACACCGCACGACATTTCCCTCTCACTCCATCCATCGCGGGTTGGATAGGCAACAGTCCTATCTGATAGGTATGACCGCAGCAGTCGCACCATGTAGCCCGGCACGCGATGATAGTGGAGAGCTTGCAGGATACTGCCCCACGGTAGGGTATTAAACGCGTTGGCGATGTCCAAAGACACCGCCAGGAGGACTTCTCCACTAGCGGCCGCATCTTCTGCGGTGGCTCTCACGCGAGATATCGCGTCGAGTGTTGACCGACCACGGCGAAAGCCGAACTGGTTCCCGCTGAGGTCTGGTCCCACTCCCTCCAAATGGTTGACGAGGCGAGCTGCGAAAACGCGCTCAAAAAGCTTGCTCACCTCGTCAAGCAATACAATAGGCCTGTACGCTGAGGGCGAATCGCGCGGGCGCCCCTCCTTTCTTAACAGGACCAAATTCCCTGTCTTCCACCTACGGGGAAATTGGCCCCGCTCAAGGCAAGCCGAAAACAACCGCTCCACACGGGGCCCGAGGGCTTCCAACGCTAGCACCCACGCTCGACCAGGTACCCCGTCAGGTCCAGGAGCAGTGTTTTTCCCTTTAAGCCGCGTAACTGCCGCCTCCAACTCCTCATGGGTAACGGCAGGGATTTCTTCTGCAAGCTCCTCCTGTGACGCAGGTGTCGCCGCCATCGGCGGAGGAGAGTATCTTCCTCGGTTCGGGAACAGAGACACCACAACCTGTTCTAGCAGACGGGGCTCGAGAGACTGAGACAGGGGCGGAGCCCACGGGCGGAGCTTCTGCCTCACCCGTTTATACGGCCGACCCCACGGCACCCGGTTCAGACCCTCGAGCATCTCTTCCCATGCTCTATCCTTGGCGCTGCTGATTGCCTCTTGCAGGGAGGTAACGCACTCCCTGTAGGAGGCATACAGTTGCGCTTCCTCCACTTCATCCCGTCCACTCCGGCGCCGGTGCCTGGTGTACGCCCGCCTCGCAGCCACGCAGGATGCGCGCAGCTGGGCAATTTCGGCGGACCACCAATACATCGGTCTTCTGCGCGGATTCGAGCGAACTCTACTCATGGCCGCATCACACACCTGCGCCATGGCATCAGCCATCCACGCTGCATCGTCCTCTACTGTTGTTGCGATCCGCGGTGCAGGGATCCATGCCTGAACTATGGCAGCCTCAATTAGGAGTTCCTTATCGAGACTACGAATCGACCAACGCGAACGTCCACCATTTAGGGAAGGCTCACTGCGAAACGCGGATGGCGCAGAGACGCTGAAGCGGATGTATCTGTGGTCCGACAGCGTTTCCACATCAGTAACAACCCTCCAGTCAGTAATTCGCCTTGCAAGGGGGGGGCTAGCGAAGGTGATGTCGACGATGGAGCCCCCTCTTTGCCGCACGCAGGTAAGCTCACTCCCGCGATTTACGACCGAGAGATCAGCCGCGACCGCCCACTCCTGCAGCACCGCACCCCGCGCATTTCTCACTGATGATCCCCATGCCATTGATTTGGCATTGAAATCTCCGGCCAGAAGCACGGGCTGCGAAGGAGCTAGGTCAATCAGTTCCCCCAGATCTGCCAAGAACCGCTCGAATTCATCCAGGCCACGGTTGGGAGAGAAGTAGACCCCGATCACTGTGTTACCCTTGATCGAGGCCGAGACACAACCCCGCCGCCGGACTACCCTTTCCATTACCGTGCCGCCCTGCGTTACGAGCGTCACCAGTCCATCCAAGTCAGCCGCCCAGTTGTCCCGGGACGGCACGAAATAGGGCTCAGCCACCACCGCCACATCTATCCGCCACTCCGCCAGACTCTGGAGCAAAAGATCCTGGGCTCCGGCGCAGTGGTTGATATTGCCTTGGAGGAAATGGAGTAGAGCCATTACTGCGTTTCCATTTCGCTAACCATCACATTCGCCTCGACGGGCGCGGGACAAGGACACGGCGCGGTACCTGGACCATCGCGTCCCCGATTTCCTCTTTTCCGCTTGGGAGCCTTGCAAGCTGGGCCCCCGAGCCGATGGCCTGCCGGTAGCTTGGCCTCGGAGCATAGAACGCAGCGAGCGGCGGAGGCAGAACATTCCCCGGCCTTGTGGCTTGTTTCTCCACATCGGAAACAGACGTTGCTCCTATCTACGAGCGAATTGCACTCGGCTCTTACGTGCCCCACCTCTAGGCAGCGGAAGCAACGCTGTGGCTTCACCTTGCCAAGCGTGACACTTGCAGAGATCCACCCTACTTGGATACGGCCTACCTGTGCCACCTTCTTTGCCGCGGCTATCGGGCAGCTCACCCAGGCTGAAGTCGAGCCGCGAGAGCCCACGCGCAGTCCACTACACTTAACGTGTTCTGTAGGGCATTCTCCTGCCCGAGAAATCGCAGCCACGACATCTTCAACAGCCGCCGAGTCGTCCAAGCCGATGATGTGCACTTCAGCGCATTTCACCGGCCTGGAAACCTTGACGGTGCCTTCGTCCCAAATCTCCCGCAGCTTTGCAGCGAGAGCATCTGCCTCCTTCGAGCTTGCGGCACCAGGGACTTCTAAGATCCTTGCCCCAGTCGCGGCACGCTTGAACCACAGCGCACCTACACCGATTTCCGCCAAATCAATCTTTTGGCGTGATCCAGCCATTATAGAGGCATAGGTGACGCCTTGCTCCACTGCGCCTGGCTGCAGAGCAATAACGACAGCCGAGGACGAAGGATTGCGCAACCTCTGCGCCCTCGAGCGCACTCGCGCCGGCCCCTTTTTCTTTTTCGCCTTGCCCTTCTTTCCGACGACCGTCCATTCCTGCTCCAGCCGTGGCTGGAACTGGGGAGCAGAAGAAGTGGTGGGCACAGCCTTGTCAGCTGGCTTGGTCTTTTCCGGCTGCCGTGCAGCCTTCCCCTTGCCCTTCCCCTTGGCTTTTGCAGCTGGACCCGGTTTTGCAGGCTGCGCAGCAGGCTGTTCCGGTTTTCTCGCCTTTGCTGGAGCAGCACCTTTCGCTGGTGCCCCCTTAGGGGGCTTTGGCGGCGGAAGAGGAGGAAAGTCCTCGGTTGGGGCTTGCCCAACCGCCATTCCCTCAACCCTGCCATCCCCCGCCAATGGGGGCCTTACACACCTTTTTGGAGGCAACTCCAACGCTTCTAACCGGGCGTCCACCATTCCCCCGACCTGCCGCAAAATCTCCGCGGTCAGATCAGAGTCCACTCGCGTTTGCATGGGCTGTGCGGTCCCTATGATAGCCCTAAGCTCTCCCATCTCTTTTCGGAGGCCCGCGATTTCCGCCTGTAACTGGGTGTTCGCAGCTTGCAGCTGCCGCGTCTCCTCTGATGCAGTACGCTGTGCAAGAAGCACCGCCGCTTCTTGAATGGTGTCCGAGGCTTCCTTGAGGGAACGTTTGAATGCCACCCTTAGGTTTGTCGATTTTGCACGCACCTGCTCGATGGCATCCAGGCTCTCCTCTATACGGCGTTGGAGGGCCGCGGCAGAATCGTCGGCAAGACGTCCGTCCCCAGTTTCTCCAGCGCGGGAGGTACCGGCTCGAGAGGCTCGGGTGACCTGCGTTTCCTCGCTAGCCTCGAGCTCCGATTCCCTCCGTACGCGCGACAAGGCCTTCCTAGCGGCTGTCATGTCCGCTAAGGTCTTTCTTGCAGAGGCTGTACCTGCACAGAACCCCGCTGCTGCAGCCCCTCGCCCTTTGCCCCTTTTCGGGGCTTTCTTGGCCTGCCGCGTTCGGCCTTCTTCCGTGGAGGAGCCTGAGCAGCTCGCTCCAGAGGACCGCTTTCGCTTGGCCCACAGTCTATCCTCCTCATATGACTGGACCGTCATGAGACTATCTACGGACGTTGCCGTGGACAGCCCACTGGGTCCAGTCTTCCTCCTTCTGGTTTCAACACGCCCCGTTTGGGTGCGCGCCTCCACCCCACGTTCCGTTTCGCTAAGCTTATCGGTCTCCGTTAGTCGTTTGCCAGTGGTCAGTTTCTCAGTAGCATTAGGGCCTGATGCATCACCCATATGGCGGCCAGTGCCCCCTCCAGAATACGATGGGGCTGACGGTACTGTCCCGTCGGGACAGTCCCGTGAGGGATTCTCCACACTCGAAGCGAGGTGGTACCCTCCTGGAGTAGTTTTAGTTTTATTGACCTCCATTTTTGCTTTTTTTTTGTTAACCAGGGGGCGCTCCCCTGAGACATCTCTATCTGCCGGATTCCCACCGACCATTCATCCTCTCGCCGAGTGTCACTGACTTAGGATTGGGGTAATTTTTTTTTTTTTTTTTTTTTTTTTAGGGGTTGTCTTCCCCGCAGTCCCGAAGAACTCCCGGCCCTGTCTGCCATCCTGCGAGCAAAAGCTCCGCTGGCCCCTTTGAGCCACAGACACGCGCCAAAGCGCCATGCATCTCCTATTTACTCTTCTAATAAGAGAGGTACAGAGAGCAACCAGCTCGGTCCATATTCGCTTCACTCAAGGTGCTGGCTTGCACCCCAAGCTACTGAGCCCCTCCGCCGCGACAAGGCTTGGACCACGGGGGGAAGAGTAAAGTTAAGGGCGAGCCTGAAAAAATGATCCAACATCTCCAAATCAGCTCCGACAATTATCTCATATCTTGGAATATCCTCAGTCATCGTTACGATAACAAGCGATTAATTTTTACATCTCATCTTATTAACCTCTTAAATATCCCTAACCTTCAATATCAGTCATATCAACATATTAAACGGATTCACGATGTTACATATGAGAGCATTAATGCAATTGAAAACCTTGGCATTAACGTATCATCTTGGGACCCTTTTCTTGTTTGTATATTATCTCAGAAGTTAGATCCAGAGACATACAATGATTATATGCGATCCTTAAAGTCGCCCAGAGAGATACCTGTATTGCAAGACTTTTTACAGTATTTAGAAACTAAGTTTATGACGCTAGAGACCTCACGAAAAAAGCATGAAAGCTACACAACAAAAGCATTTGATCAACCATCCAATCAGCATACACCTTTAAGAAACTTTAAGAATCAATCACCCTTTTCTAAAAGTTATAATTATAAATTTAAACAGAGTTTCAATGATCCATATTCTACAAATCATGCAATTTCGCAACGAACGTATTCCAGTAATGTTATAACAAATGTAAAACGCAAGCGGTGTCCGATGTGCAATTCTAGTGAACATCGCCTATATACATGTCCGACGTTATTACAAATGCATCCTTATGAGCGAAGAAAAACGGTTGAAAACATGAAACTTTGCCTCAACTGCCTACATTACCACGAAGGAATGAAATGCTTTTCACGGATATTGTGTAAGCAATGTAATAAAAATCATAATACCCTTTTACACGAATGTTTCACGTCACAAAATATGACACCAGAAGCGTCCCGTTCGAGGTTCCACGTGCCTCGTTCGAAACCTTTAAGCCCACAACAAGAAAATATGAACACATTAGTATCCACTCCAGGTGACCCCAGGGAAATACCTATTACTAGCTACTGCAATTATCAAGGTTCAAGCAGCAGATGGATCTCACCTTAACACGAGAGCGCTTCTAGATCAGGGTTCACAAATCTCAACTTTAAAAAATACCCCGTAAAAATGAATATATCAATGTAATCTTAATTTAAATAGCAACATCCAGTAGTTATGGGAAATGAAGGAAACCTTACTCTAAATCTTACTTTAAATCTATCTCAGGAAGACCTTTAAAGAAAATTTCGAAGAAAAATTAGGTGCGTCAAAATCTTAAATGTATCGCCTAATTTATGCAATTAGAAAACAAATTAATAAAACAACATCAATTAGCACGCGAGTATAAGCTATTCATATCGAAATACAAAGAACTCAGACACATGATACCCTGTGTGTCGGACGCCGACTTAAGGCCCAGTGGCCACCTACCGCGCACCTTACGCGCAGAGTCATCAACTACAGCCTTGCGAGTTGTGTTCAACGCTTCCTCGAAAACTTTAAATGGATTAACCCTTAATGATCTCATGTATAGAGCGCCGAATCTGCAACATGACCTTCAAATCCTAATTTTTAGATGGCGCCAATTTAAGTGCGGGTTCACGGCGGAATTGATCTCAAATCCTACAAAGCGACAATTTTTGTCCGAAATATCGAAAATCTTTGATCCCTTTACAAGAGATTACATAATAAAATAATGTGATGATTATGATTATCTTACTATGAAGCGATCTATTGTTAAGCTATCACTGTTACCTACAAATATAAATACTATTAATGAATCTACAATAAGGAAGAAATTAAAACATCGAAAACAAAGAATTCATATCTCAAAACAATAATTATGTCCCATGATAAGAGAACAACTAACACAATGCGACGCTATAATATTACAACTTGAGCACGAGTTCGGCGAATTTGAATTTTATAATAACATTTAATTTATGAGTGATTCATTTGATATGTGGTTTAATCGACAGAGTAGACTACGTTGCTAATAGTTTATTTGGACCAGAGGTTTGATGAAAAGAAATATGTATGAAATATTTAATCTCATTTCTATCCCACGTATATCAAACGGCAGCATGGTGAACGTGATACCAACCTCTAATTTAGCTGCTATCAACATACAAAAGGACTCTTGTATAACGATCTCGGAAAGCGATTTTAAATCATGTTTGAGCCAGAATCCTACTACGATGTTTTGTCTCATCAGAAATCCTATTCGACATTTAATAGACGATCATGATTTTATGTAAGAGAATTCCTAATACGAGAATTTGTCAAACAACATTATTACCTTGTACGAATCGTTGGAATTATCGACCTCTAATGTATATTATTATTTTTGTTGTAATGAATGCAGCATTAAATTTATCTGTACTGATAAAATAACCTCAACAAAGGTAACAAAAGTGGGTTTGTTAAGCGTTATGGAGGGTTGTATTATTAAAACTAAAGATTTTCAAGTATTTTCTCATAAAAAGCTGTCGAGCAACATAAATACCACTTCCGAGTTTGTGGCAATAGAAATTGCTCCAATAAATCATCTTATAAATATATCGATCTCCTAATTAACAGATCAGGATCTCAATACAAACAGTTCGGAAGACATTAAGCAATTTGAAGAAATAAAAAGAAAAATTGACCTCCTAAAACTGAGCGAACCATCGGGCACGAAGTTGTCGTATCACGACATTCATCATTACTTCATAATATATGTGTTAATTGGAATTCTGGTTGTTGTGGCAAAAATAACGTATTGGAGACAGCTGCGTCGTCGACGAACTTCAGCAGAGCCGGCGGGGGAGGCTGCGACCAGCGTCGCGGTCCCCGCCCGGCCACATCCAACCCCGGTGACAAGTGATTGTGTGATAAGTGTTAGTGAAATAGTGAGTGTGATGTGCGCGTAAATAAACAAGATCTTTCGAGTGTTTTCAAACTTAAGTGAATCTCTGTAACGCTATTTATATAAAACAAATGTAACTTAATCTTGTAACCCTATTGTAAAGAACAAATCATATACTTATTGTATCTTCATCTTTTACTCGTAGCTAACACAATCATTTAGTAAATAGACTATAAATTGTTTTATTACCTTGTTAGTTTTAAGTTCATCTTTCATCAAGTTACTAACCCTCATCTTTTCCTCCCCCGGGAACATGTACGATTAAGACATCGTACAGACAATATACATGTTCCTGGAATGCAATGCGTCGATGTTGCATATTTTATTATAATGTATTAATTATTTTACCACACAATAAGTTAGTTCGCAGTCGGATTCCGCACCGGGCGGAGCTCCATCCTAGATCATCTCATCTCATCCCATTATAGTGAATTAATAATAAATATCTCAAATCTCAATCTCATATCTTATAATTAACCCCAACCCCCACCAACAATTTATGTTTAATATATCTGACTTCAATATAAAAAAAAGCATTGTTACAAAAATATCTGCAAAGGGAATCTTTTGGGGACGGATAAAACAAGTTCCTGCTCCAACAGTCTTCTGAAACAAATAAATTCAATGGAGATTTTAATTTAGATATTGTTGTCATTGTTATAATTTTTATGACTGTTGTTTTGTTTAGAATGTGATGAAATTATGAGTCGTAAATTGACTGAGATGTAAAGATATGACAAATTATGATTTGTGAAATATTATTACAAAAGAGGTTGCTTCAGATAATATTACAAATGAGTCGATGCATCCAAATTTCCAGTTAGTAGATGACAAATTCTTGGGTTGGGTAACTGAAGGCATCGTCCCTTTTGACAGTAATTGAAACCACTAGTCTTTCTTATATAGCGTATATTTCCCAATGACTTGGTACAATTTTGCTATTTTTTTATGTGATATAGTTACAGAGCAATTGATTTTTAATCAATCCTCAAGAAGATGACTTGATTTTTACATCCTATCCTACTAATATTATAAATGCGAAAGTTTGTGATGATGTGTGTGTGTGCGTGTTTGTTACTCTTTCACGCAAATACTACTGAACCGATTACAATGAAATTAAGCACAAATATAGAGGGTAACTTGGAATACATAGGATAGGTTTTATCCCGGAAGTCCCACGGGAACGGGAACTATGCGGGTTTTTCTTTCAAAACCCGGGCGAAGCCGTTGGCGGAATGCTAGTATTAGATAATTAAAAAAGAACAGATTAGCGAAAACACTACATGCAACAAACTCTAAAACGAGAATATAGAACAGCTCTTTTATATTATATAGGTTTAATAAACTTTTCTAGTAATGTGTATGTGTCTGCAAATAAACTCTGGCTCAGAATGTAGTGGAACGGCAAGCTCCAATTCTTTGAAGATAGCATGTTTTAATTACATCTATAAGTAATAAAAAATTGTTAATTGCGACTCGTTATGATTTCTTTTAATTACGAAATGTGTTCTAAACTTACTTCGTAAAGGAGGTTCTCTTATTCGACTGTTTTGGTTTGGGTTTGCATTTCAGAACTTAGATACGAATAGGTGAAACGATTTTGATAATTTTTCGTAATTGAAAGCTGGTTCCTCCCTTGTGTTTCCATTTAAAAAAATATAGAATATATTATGTTATGTTTGTTTTCAAACAATTTGAAAGTGGTTTCGTTTTTTTAACCGACTTCAAAAAAAAGGAGGAGGTTATCAATTCGGCCGGTATATTTTTTAAACATAAAAATGGTCTTTTACTATAAGTACTTATGTATACAAAAATTCCTTCAAAGCCGCAGAAGATGTTCGTTATCAGACTTTCGCATTTAGTATGAATAAATATAATCATCAATCATTTTGATCTTGACATTGCTCGTCTACAGCAGGCTGAAAGAATTTCGAGAGGTCCACTTTTGAAGCGGATGTTTATAAATAGTTTAATGTTACACAAATAATCCGCGACCGGACAGCGTCGTAAAATATTATTTACTGTTAACATATTATTGTGGATGCTTGAGTTCCGTCGCATGATAGTGCATGTGGTGTAAACTTATGAAAATCGGTTGCAAAAATGTGGACCAAAGAATTTGGCTTTGGAGTTGTAGACCGTGAAGCTTTTAAACGTTTAAACGGTATTAAACGGATTAAACGGTAATATTATAAAAAATAAAACTTTAAAATGTTCACAAGTGCAAATAATATGCACACATATAATTATGTTAGAAACCATCTTGTAACATATCATCGACATAATATTATGTTGCTCTAATTAAAACTATTCTTTGTATACCTCGTCATTAGATTAAATAAACTTTTAAATTTGTATTTGCAAATGGAAAATTAATTAAAACACATATTGGATACTGATTAAAATTAAATTATTAATATAAACTTTTACATTGTAGGTTGTTTAGTTTTCATTTCATCTATTTATTATCATTTTGAAATATTGAAATAAAATAATTAGTTAAAGTAACTTTATAATTATTTCCAAATTTAAATTGATATTAAAATTAACACAACATAATATACTACGTATACTTGTATCAGATTTATTTTTCAATTACAAAAATAAAAACATCCACAAATTTTTACGAAGTAAATCGTATGTAAAAAGAAAATTTCTCGAAGATTCTTAACAATAAGGTTCAGTGGAAACATCAAATATTCGGGATGAGCTTTTTAAATGTATTTACTCGTATGGAAATATCAGCTGTTCTTGCAACTAGATATTATTGAGGTTTCTGTGTCCAACCGAGCCTGAATTATATCCTTTATTTTTATTAAAGGATGCTTAGAAACGTATTTGAAAGGAGAATATTATAAATCATACATTTCCTTTCCATCAGGTTGCCTGGTAGAGATTGCTGCTTAGCAATAAGGCCGCCTCTTGTACAAACTATGCCTTTCTTATGTATTAATGTTATTTTTATCATTTTATTTTAGTTTGTGCAGTAAAGAGTTATAAATAAATAAATAAAATAAAATTTATATTTTAAAGATGGAAATGTCTTTTTAAATTTTGGTAGAGCAAGATTTAAAAAACAATAATATATTTTTAAAATTTCTATTGCTTTATTCACAGAACTTTATTTATAAGGAAAACTTTATAAAAGTTTACTTGAACTTTTAAATTGTTCTGAATAAATGTTTTGCGTGAATCACTTAACTAGAACGATGTGTGAAAAATCTGTTATTAGAATACCTATATCATGAAATTAAGAGTTTCCTTGTGTTTTATTTCATGCAAGTATTATTTACATAATATAAAAAAAGTATATTCCGTTAGTAATTTTTTGCTTCAACCAATTTATATATTTTGTGTCATTTACCCTTTTTAAACAAGTACCTACAGACATAAAAGAAATACCATAAAAAATAAAACCGGGCGAACTTCATTTCGCCACCAGAGACACCTTTTCTTTGCTATAAACCTCACGGAGCCCGAGACCTTTCCAACGAATGCAAAACCGTGAAAATCGGTTCGTGCATTCTGGAGTTATAGCGTCAGGAAGGAAAACCCGACTTATTTTTATATAGTAGATAAAAAAATATATTGCTAAAGTGGAAAATACCAAGATTATTCAGTAGGTTTTGAAACTCAAATAACATAATAATTAAATCATCTTGCTTTTCCTGAAAATGATGTTATTTTATATAGAATAAATAATATAAGTATTTTAGAAGTGATTAACGTGACATATTCTGCGCACATATTGCAAACTAAACAATTTAATTTCAGTTATGAGAGCCATTGTTTATTAAATGTGTTCTACTGCTTGTATACTATCCTACTAATATTATAAATGCGAAAGTTTGTATGGATGTTTGTTACTCTTTCACGTAAAAACTACTGAACTATTTATATATGGAAATAGGTTTAGTTAAAACTAGTACATTTAAGTGGAATTAATTTATAACTAAACTTATATTCTATAGAGAAAATATAAAATAGTTTATTTTCGTTTATTTGTTAAGATTTAATTTAAAAAAACTACTGCTTTTTGTCGTTAAGTAGTCCCTTACTGAAAATCTTAAGCTATATTTTTATGCAAGGTTAACCCGAGTAAAACCAGGGGATGGGCTTGGCTGTAACTTGTACTGTAAAATAAAAAAAAAACTAAGAAAATTTAAAATTACTTATAAGACTAACCAACGACTTTACCCAGATTAAATGCGACATTTTTTCAGGCAACTCAATTTATTTTTCTAAAAAAGAAAAACCCTATGTTGGCGGCAGGCCCTCTCAAGTGGACTGTAGTGGCGGGGGGGTTTGTAAATAATACAAACAATTATTTCTTCATACGCAGAGGGCCAGGGTGCCAAGCCGGAGCGGAGTTATTTCCTTAGTTTCTTCTTGTAGCGCGGGAGCAACTGGAATGCCATGACGCAACCAGTTTTGCGTCGATATTTATACTCTACGTGTTATCCCCTCCATTCCGGCTGGCCACGCCCCTTTCCTCACCCTTTATTTTCATTCTCTTTATTTTTACACAATTTTACATTTTCTACGTTTTCATTACATTCATTATTACATTACTAATTAATTCTACATCCATAACATATCCCGCCAACGCCCCGTTTAGACTGCGCGCACGATTTTCCCGAAATTTACTTTTATACTACCCCGTCCCCCGCTTCAGGTGTATAAATATACTGCGGGGAACGGTTTGTGCGCGCAGTCGCGGACGTGATGCTGTCGGGAAAAGAAACATTAAATTTACATATCCTAATCATTACATAATCATTAAATATTAACATCTACAATAGTAAATTCAAAGAAAGACAAAACATTATCGTATACTTAAGGCAACACACAAACAAAGACATTTTCAATATTCAATAAACAAACATAAACATTTACTATCATTAAACAAGACATAAATATTTTAAATTCCAAGTAAATAAGTCTTCAGTCATAATCTTTCATGAATTTTCCTATCTAATTATGACTACGTAATAACAACTTAACAAACATCTTTACATATAAATTCGCTATTCTATTCTTAGTTATAAAATAATCCTTCAGGCATAAGCCTTCAGGAGCTTACTCTACGTTAATACTAGACAGATTAAATACTTTACTTTCCAAACATATAAAACTTTACATTTAAGAACTCAAATAAGACATACATTTATTCATACTAAAAATAAGCCTTCAGGCGTAAGCCTTCAGGAGTTTATACGTTATCTTATTCTATACTAATTAAATGAGTTGTGTACTTTACATTTACGTTTCGTCGTGCACATTTCTCCCGCCGTCGCACTCTGCGATTCGAACTGGTAGCACGACGATCTTCTTGGTGGGCCGCCGGAGGATTCTGCCGCCGCTGGTCTCCACGTCGACCACTCGTACCTCGCCGTCCTTGCCGGGATACGTGGCGATGACTCGTCCTCGGGGCCACGTGTTCCTCGGATGATTGGAGTCGCACACGATGACCAGGTCGCCGATCTTGGGGGCCGCGCCGCTTGCGTGGGGCTCCCGCCGCTGTTGGAGTACGGGCAGGTACTCTCGCACCCAGCGTCGCCAGAAGGTGTCGGCGAGCTGTTGCGCGCGCTTCCAGTGTGTGCGCGCTGTTGTTTGGTCTTCTTCGATGGTGCAGGGTGGCGGCACGTAACAGTTGGAGCCCAGCAGGATCATATTCGGTGTGATGGCGGGCGGCACGTCGGGGGTCACGGCCACATGAGTGAGTGGGCGTGAGTTTACGGTGGCTTCTACTTCGGCGAGGAGTGTGACGAGCGTCTCGTCACTGGGGTGCTGCTCGTGAAGCGTGTGGCGTAGGGCTTCTTTCACGGTGCGTACCATGCGCTCCCACGCGCCGGCCATGAATGGGGCGGCCGCCGGAAGGAAGCGCCAGCTGATGCGGCGGGCTGCTGCTTCTTCTTCAAGTGCGGCCCACGCGTCCGTGAGCTCTCGGTTGGCCGCGCGGAAGCACGTCGCGTTGTCACTCCATATTTCGGCCGGGCAGCCGCGCCGCGCTATGAAGCGGCGCAGCGCGTTGATCGCTGAGTCGGTGCTGAGCGAGGCGACGACTTCTAGATGTACTGCGCGCGATGTTAAGCACGTGAAGAGGGCCACGTAGCGCTTCTCTCGATGGCGGCCGACGGTTACTTCTTGCGGGCCGAAGTAGTCGAGTCCGGTGAATGTAAAGTTTCTTATCGCGTTTTCTTTGTTCGACGCCCACCCACGTAGCTCGAAGCCGGCGTATCGATGTATGCGATCGACGTGCGCCGTTATCTCCTTTGCTTCATCTTCGGTCGCGTAGCTATGTATATAGTCGTCCATATAATGGTTCTCTTGAATCGCGCGTGCGGCTGCCGGACTCTCGTTCGCGTGTTCTTGCGCGTTTCTATTCTTGATGTAGAGCGCGGTGCACGGTGATGAAGAGGCGCCGAAGATGAGCGATGTCATACGATATTCATCGGGCGGCCCGTCGTCGCGTCGGTCGCCACGCCAGAGGAAGCGCAGCGCGTCGCGGTCTTCTTCTATAATTTTTATCTGCATGAACATTTCCTTGATGTCGGCGGACACGGCGATTGGATGTTGACGGAACTTCATGATGACGGCGGGCAGAGATTGCAGTAGGTCGGGCCCGGGCAGCAGCATGTCGTTGAGAGAGCGGCCGTGTGACTTAGCGGCCGCGTCGTGCACCAGACGAATCTTCGCTTTGTCCGGGTTGATCACTGGAAAGTGTGGGAGGTACCACACTCTCCCGCCGGTGGGCGGAGTCTGCGCCTTCTCTGCATAGCCGGACGAGAGTAGATTTTCGATTCTTTCCTCATATTGTCTCTTCAGCTCTCCGTCTTTGTCCAATTTCTTTTCCAATGTCTTCAGTCTTTTCAGTGTGTCGCCGTAGTTGTTCGGTGTATCTGCGGACTCGTCTCTCCATAGGAGTCCGGTTTCATATCGGCCGGACGGCAGGCGTTGACTTTTCTTTTCCAGTATGTTGAGTGCCTGCTGCTCCGGGTCGCTGCGCTGTCGCTTAGGTTCGATGCCGATGGATTCTAATTCGAAGTATTTCTTCATCATATTTTCGAGTGTGTCGGGTGACTTCTCCGCTTCCGAGAGATGAGAACAGAACAAAACTGGGTGCTTGTTCGATGAACGGCAGCCGTGCAGTACCCATCCTAACAGTGTCTTCGATGCGACGGGCTGACTCCTCTTGCCGTGCCGTAGTTTACGTGTTATAATGAGCTCCCAGTTGTCTTGTCCGATCAGCAGCTTCGGTGTTGCATTCTCGTACAGCAGGTCGTCTTGCAGGTCGTGCAGATGGTTGCAGCGGGCGATGTCACTTTCGCGGATGGACTGCGTGAACGCGTGGAGTTGGTGCACGGTGCGGGCGTTGTCTAATACGTAATCTTTTTCTTCATGCCGTCCTCGTACTCGTGCCTTCACTCTCTTGCTGTACTCGTGCTCGTTCTCGTGTCCATTCACACCTTGAATTGTGATGGACTCGCGTGGCCCGTCGAGACCCAGCTGTTCTGCAAGCGCCGTTTCTATGATGGTCACCGTGCTTCCCTCGTCGAGCAGCGCGTACGTGTCGCATTTTCCTTTCGGCCCAGTGATGGTGATGGGGGCGATCTTCAGATACGCGCGGCGGCGCGTAGGTTGCTCCGACGTAGCGCTGTTGATGTTTATCGCCGACACGAGGACTTTTTCGTCGTTCTTCGTTTCGGCTTGCGGTTGAGTCGTTTCTTCATTTTTCTTTTCCGCTGTCTTTGTATGATGGAGCATCTTGTGGTGCTTCATGGTGCACCCGTTGAGGCCGCATGGACGAGCGCGGCATGTTGCTCGTTGATGTTTGCTTCGCAGACAGCGGAAGCACACTCGATGTTTCTTCGCTATTTCCCATCGTGTATTTACGTCGCTGTTCGTAAATTGTCGGCACTCGATAAGCTTGTGTTCTCGCTCGCACACCGGGCATCTTGTTTCTCGCTCGCTCGCGTTGCTTGCTGCGTAGGCGCGCTCCGTCCTTTTCCTTGTTATCCTCTCCGTCTCTGTGTCTAACGGAGCGTAACTGGAGCACTTGTCTGCTTCTTTATTCAGGAACTCTGCGAGCTTTTTCAGTAGCGGTGTCTTGTCTCGTTCGTCGGCGGCGAAGTCGTACCACTTATTCTTCATGATCGGTGTGAGCTTCTCGAGCACCTGCCGCAGCATTTCCGGGCTGTGCAGGTATTCTGGTTTTCCTAGTATTTCGACGGTGGCGACGATATTCGCTATTTTGTTTGCGAATATGCAAACATCCCGGGGGTTGTCCGACACTCGTGGTAGCGATTTAATTTTTTCCATTTCACCCAAAACGAGCGCGTCTGGGCGGCCGAACCTTCTCTGCAGGGCTTCGATGATCTTCTCGGGTCCGGTGTGTGATATGAGTAGGGCGGTGACGGCTTCTAGGGCTGCTCCTTTCAGCGCCTTCCTCAATCGTGCGACGTTTTCCCCGTCGGTGAATCCCTCTTCAGTTTCTTCATACGATGCCTTGAACGATAGCCACTCGTTGCTGGAGCCGGTGAACGTCGGTAGTTCACCGCCGTATCTTATTACTTTCCTTTGGCTTCTTGCGACTTCGTTGAAGGCGGTTACAATTGCCGCAACTTCTGGTGACCGCGTGGGCGGGTCTTTCTTCGGTTCCCGTTGCCCGTCGTCCTGTTCCTGGCGGGCCCCCCATCCTCGGTCTTCCTTGTTGTCGGTGTTCTTCGCTATGTAGCGTGGCGGTGAGAGCTCGCGAGTCGGGTTGGCGGCGGGTGGCAGTGGCTGGCTTGAATGCTGTTTCAACCACGACTCGACCCGTCGTTCCGGTTCGTAGTCCTCTTCTTCCTCTTCCGTTGTTGATTCTTCTTCAGCGCGGATTCTTTCTAACCGCGCCTTTTCTAGTTATGCTGCGGCCTTCGCTTGTTCCAGCTTTAGTTCGGCTAGGCGTTCCTTCGCCTCCAACTCCGCGAGGAGTCTCTTGCGGGAGGCTACGGAGCGCCGCGACCGCACCTCTGATGCCTGGCGGAGCGTCTTCGAGCGGCGTGCTGGCGACCCGACGGCGACGTTCGATGGCGCCGCGAGAGCGGCGTTTGTATTTAAGTTGACGTTGCTTATTGGCGCCGCGAAAGCGGCGGTCGTCGGCGCGTCGGCGTTGTCGGCTGGCGCCGCGAAAGCGGCGTTTGTGTATCCTACGACGGGTGACGGCGCTGGCTGCAACTTGTCGGCGGGCATGGTGCTCGGCGTAGGTGGCGTCGAGCTGCTCTTTTCTTCTGTCCTCGTCGTTCTCGTCGCGGTCGTGCAGGTCTCCGATGTCTCCGTCGTGCCGCTCGTTTCTTCCGATGTGTTCGTTGATGACGTTCCTGTGGCGGTGGCGGTCGTCTCGGATACCGATGGCGTGGCTCCTCTTCCGCTCCGGCTTCTCGTGTTCATTTTTCTTCTGATCCGGTTCGAAGCTGACCAATGTTGGCGGCAGGCCCTCTCAAGTGGACTGTAGTGGCGGGGGGGTTTGTAAATAATACAAACAATTATTTCTTCATACGCAGAGGACCAGGGTGCCAAGCCGGAGCGGAGTTATTTCCTTAGTTTCTTCTTGTAGCGCGGGAGCAACTGGAATGCCATGACGCAACGTCGAGTGGTCTTCACACACGCGGCCTCCGTTAGGAGGCTGCGTGGGGAATGCTGGTCGGGGCGGGAAGCCCCCTGCAGCAGGTAGATAGCGCCGCCCGCTAATACGGGCGGGTTACTGTGGGGGCGAACCGCCCTGTTTAGGTATTTGTATTTGGGACACAGTATAGGAGACTGTGTCCGACTCAGAAGATTTAAACCTTTTCGCATTTTGCGAAGACTCGACCGACCTGTGTTTGGTTTTACGAGCCCGGCCAGAACTTTTTAGGCCGGGGACGGACAAGGAACCCGGGAGCGACACAAAACCGATTGGTGAGGTAGGAAGCGCCAATTGCGCGTGGGGATAGGCGTGGGAGTGGCTGGGTACGTTGTGTACCGATTGTGTAGGAGTTATGCAGGGTGAGGCGACAGACGGCGCGGTAGAGTGCGCCGTCGCAGGCGGGGCTTGCGTGGGAGGGGGTATTATAAGGGATTGCGCTATTTGCGCGTGGGAGTGGATTTGGTAGGAGGGAGTAGTGAGGGTCGCACAGAGTGCGTGGGCGGTAGGTGGCGCTGGAAGCGCTAGATTGGATACCGACGCTGTTTCCAACGTCGGCTGGTGGGAGGGCGCTGTGGACGCCTTAGGAGAGGGGGGTGGCAGTAGGTCGCGCGGATTTGGACGACGCGACCCGGGAATGGCGCGGTGCGGAGCAATCTCTCGGAGATGGTGATGAGAGGAAGCGTCCGCCCGCGAGAACATGTTTTGGGAGAGACGAAGGATAAATTCATCCAGCGTTTCTACACCGAGATCGCTACGTATTAGCTCGTTTCTCACATACCTCGGCGCGCCGGCGATAGCGCGTAATGCGAGTGATTGCCGCGCGCGCATTCTGCGGCGCAGGCTTTCACACACATACACATACCAGGCGGGCGCAGCGTACGTGAGGAGCGGCCGTAGGTAGGTTTTATAAACGCTTACCTTTATACGCAGCGGGAGTTCAGAGTATAACACCGGACGAAGTATGGCGTGGGCGGCTTTGCACTTGTTGATTACCTGCTTCACGTGGCTGTTAAAGCGAAGCCTGCAATCAATAGTTACACCTAGGTAAAGGACAGTATCGGACCATGGGATCTGCTCACCAGCCAAAGTGAGTTGGTGGGAGGGGGTCAAACCACCGAACCGAATCACCTGTGTCTTTCGCGCGTTGACAGATATCCGCCAACGCTCGAAATACGCAGGCAACTCATCAAGCCAGCGTTGCGCCTTAACCATCGCATGCGTTGTATTCAACGATGCGGCGATCAAAGCTACATCGTCGGCATATAGCGCGAGGATTTGATTAGAGTTTGGCGCGGGGGAAGGGAAGTCATCTGTGTAGGCGGAGTAAAGCGCGGGCGATGAACAGCTGCCCTGCGGGACACCCGCCTGCACAGAGTGGTTTCGGGAAATGGCGGGGGACACGGAAACGTGAAAGGAGCGGTCCGTGAGGAAGGAGTGCAATATCCTCACAAGCCGCGCGGGACACTGGGTAGTGGTAAGGATCTTATATATAAGACCCTCGTGCCAGACGCGGTCGAAAGCCTTTTCGATATCTAGAAATATTGCGACCGCTCTCTCATTCCTGTTCAAGGCGGAGCTAACATGGTGCAATACTCTAGATATCTGAAGGGTGGTACTGTGTGCCGAGCGAAAGCCGAATTGCTCAGCGCGCGGCGACACGTACGGACGCAGCATAGGCAGCAGTAGTGACTCGAACACCTTGGAGACTGTGCTCAACAAGGTGATGGGTCGATAACTGCCCGCTAAGGAGGCATTCTTGCCGGGTTTCGGGATCATTATTACGCGACCGGTTTTCCACACTGAAGGGAAATGGCCGGTGCGTAATATACCGTTAAACAGCCGCGACAAAGCCGCGACTGTTTTACGGGGGAGGTGGCGGAGGGATTCGTTCGTCACGCCGTCCTCACCGGGCGCTTTGCGCAACTTTGTACGCGAAATCGCACGGCGGACGGCGGACGGGGAGGTGAAGAATACTTCCTCAGCGGGCGGTATCGGTGATGCTAGAAAACCTGACAGGTGTTCGTTCACCACTGCTGCGTGGGCGGCGCTCGACGGCGTCAGGGGGTTCGGCTGAAAAACTTGTGCCAGATGTTCGGCGAACAAGTCAGCGCGACCCTGAGGGGCGTATATATAATTACCCGCGGAATCGGTGAGTGGGCGCGCGGGGGCAGTTGAAGATTTAAGCCTGCGACAGAGGTTGTGGAGCGAGGGCCAGTCCTCGGCGGCCGAGTCGATCGCACGGTGCCAGCCCTCGATCCTGTTCTCCTCAAGCGCATCGCTAACTTGCTCTCTCAAGCGAGCAAGTTGCCGCTTGAGGGTGGGACAGCGCGAATGCTGCCACTGCCGTCGCAGAGCTCGCTTCTTCTGGATGAGGGCTTTGATGTGAGCGGGAATGGGGGGGAGTATGGAAGTGGACGGTTTAAGTGTCGTGGCTTGGGAAAGAGCGGACTTGAGTGCTTCATGCAAGCCATTTGCGAATATCTCCACGTCCTCGGCGCTTGAAACCGCGCGTGAGGGCGTAGAGCGCTCAAGCGTATTCGCAAATAACTCCCAATTAACACAACGGCGGGAGTAGGATGGGGCAAGCGCGGAACTGTTTGCAGTGATCTCGACCAATACCGGCAGGTGGTCTGAGCCGAGATCGTCCACAATAACAGTTTGCGACATCGACTGGCGGATCACATTGTGAATCGTAAAGTCGATGATGTCCGCTTGGTGGGAGTCTGTACGAGGATAGTGAGTGGGTTCGGAAGGGCCCTCTATAACAATGTCGTTATAATCGATAATGTTATAAAGGGCTTTGCCGTTGCAACAATCGAGGCGGGATAACCAGTGCGAATGTTTACTGTTCCAGTCGCCCGCGGCGATCGTCGGCACGCTCGAGGCGAAAAGTCGTTTCACCTCGTTCGTGTCAACTCTCCCCCCGGGCGGCCTGTATACAGCATACATACGCAGCCTGCCCACCGGAAACTCCGCCTCGATGCCGAGCGCGGAAAAGGATTGGGATGTGAAAGCGGGGAGTGGGGTGTGAGGGATGGACTTGCGGATAAGGATCGCAAGTCCGCGGTACTTACGCCCATGCGGGGAGCATTCGTCCTGTCTGTACGAGACGTAGCCAGACGCGCTGAGTTTGTCAGCCGCGCCCAAGTGCGTCTCGTTTAGGAGGACGACGTCTACTCGTTGTTCACGCATGAGGTGGCGCAGTAATGTCGCTCTCTCCTTGCTGAGCCCGCTCGCGTTCCAGTAAATGAAGCGGCTACTCACTGTTGAGCGAGAGTCAGCAGGCCCTGCATGATGATGGGGATCGGGTCGGCGCCTTCCTCCAGCGCGGCCAGCATGCTCTGGAGCACCTGGCACGCCACTCGCATCGCAGTCCGCTTGGCTGGGTCGAGCTGTGCCGATGCTGGGCCGAGCTGTGTCGAGGTTTGTACTCGGGCGGGTTCGGGTAAGTTCGGCTGCGATCGTTGCGCCGAAGTTACCCGAGCGGAGGTCGGCGGCTGCGCTCGTGTGCGCTCGGGCTGGCGCTGCTGCGCATGCGCCGGCGCCTGCGGAATGTGCGCGGGCGGGCCGGCAGGGAGCACGGAGGCGGTAGCGGTCCGAGGGGGCTGCGTGCGGGAACGTTTCTTACCGCTGCGCCCCCTTCGGTTTCTTCTTGCGGATGTGGTTGCGGGGGCGTTGTTCGCCGCCGCCATAAGACCGGTGGAGGGGGCCTCTCCACGAGGCACCGGCTCTACGGGCGCGGGTGGCGCCGCCGGCGCGCTAGGCCGCACATTCGGTGCGGCGCGCGGCTGCTGCGGCTGCTGCTGTGTGGTCGTGGTGCGCGCTATCGGGCCCGCCTTTTTATTGCGGGCCTCGCGCCGCAGCACCGGGCAAGAGGAGTGGTTGGCGGGGTGTGGTCCCGCGCAATTTGCGCAGATGGCGGGGGCGTCTCTTGGCCGCGGGCAGTCCGCGGTCGCGTGGCTCTCTCCGCAACGCACACAGGCAAGCGGCCTGTGGCAATTGTGCGACGAGTGCCGGAAGCCCTGGCACCTGTGGCATTGCGCGGGGCCCCGCTTGGAGCGCCACGCTTCTATGGTGACGCCGGGCATGTACAGCAGCTCTTTGACTGCATATATGCCCGGCGTGAGGTTCTCGGTCTTTCTTAGTATGACCAAGAATATGCATCCGGGGCGCCCTTTCCGGGCGCGGATGGGCCGCGCGAACTCGGGGTCATATCCCCGGTCGCGCAGCGCGGTCATGAGCTCCTCGGGCGTGGTGTTGACGGGAAGGCCACGGACGGCGACCTTCACACTGCGCTCCGATTCAGGGGAGTAGGAGAACCAGGATATCTCAACTCCCTCCTCCTGAATGCGGCGCAGGTACCTGTCCACCGCCCGGTATTCCACCTCGTCCTGAGGCGAGAAGCGCACGCCGGTCCCGTAGGCGCGCGCGCTTACCTGTCGCCCCAGCGAGGCGGTGATGTTACGTAGGTGAGTCGCCCAATTTGGGAGCGACTCAACCACGATAGGCGGGTAGCGGGGTGTTTTCGGCGCGCCGCTAGGTGGCGCCGTTGTAGCAGCGGTGGATGCGGGGGCGGCAGCGCTAGGTGGCGCTGCTGTCGCCCTCGGTGTGGGGGCGGTCGGCTGCGCAGGCGCACTGGCGCGCTGCATGCCGGACGGGCCCGGTTGCGGCTCCTCGGCGGCCTCCACGTTGATACGGCGGGGGCGGCGTGGATCGCGTGGGTGGAGTGGTGGCACGACGGCGCCTGCACTTACCGCCGCATAGGTGGGCGGAGCGGGTGTGGCTGCGGTCGTGTCCATGCTCTCGAAGTCCGTGGTGGTGGTGGTGGTGGTAGCGGGAAGGAGGGCGGGAGTCTGGCAAGGCCGCTTGGCCTGTGCCGCCTCGACCTGCTCCTCCTCCTCGTCGCTGCTGAGGAGGCGACGGCGCCTCGCCCGTGGCTTGCCCGGAGGGATCGGGAGGGTGGCAAGTTTTGCCAACAAAACCTGTTCATCCTCCGGCGATGGCTCCTCCAAGCAGCCCGGCGGTATGCGCGCCAGGTCGCCTCGTCTCATTTCAATGTAAGAGGCCAACCAGCCGCGCAGCTTGCGCGACAGGAGGCCCGACGACACGAACCGGTCGATCAGCACGGCATCCGACAGGAATGCGGTGCGTGGTGATACTTCCTGGTCCGGGTCAGGCACGTCCTCTGCGGCGGCGGCCTCAGGTAATCCCCATTGACGGGGTTGCGTCCAGAAGGGGCGGGAGGGGCGCCCGGGAGCAGAGCTCGACCGGGCTACTCCATCGCGGCCAGTGCGCGTAACTATGCGCGGGCGCGAACTGCGCGCGGGAGTCACATTTGTGTGGCCCTGAGAAGGGCCTTTGGGTCCGGCATGCTCCATCGGGGAGCACGTGGGCGTTTGCCTGCGCTGCTAAAAACGTGTTAAACACACATCACCGCCCTCTCCACTTAACGGCTTTCGCCGAAAAACGGCAGGCGGTGCTGCGGGTTATAACCGGGTATAACAGGCAAAGGCGAACTCCACGTGGGGCGACTAGCAACCGAACTTTATACACAAAGTGGCGTAGTACGCTCTGAATTGCGTATTAGCGAAAGAGATAGCACGAGCGCGGAGCACGTGGTCGGGAGCAGCAAGTGAACACGACCAGCGTACACGGCAAACGCGCCATGACGCAACCAGTTTTGCGTCGATATTTATACTCTACGTGTTATCCCCTCCATTCCGGCTGGCCACGCCCCTTTCCTCACCCTTTATTTTCATTCTCTTTATTTTTACACAATTTTACATTTTCTACGTTTTCATTACATTCATTATTACATTACTAATTAATTCTACATCCATAACATATCCCGCCAACGCCCCGTTTAGACTGCGCGCACGATTTTCCCGAAATTTACTTTTATACTACCCCGTCCCCCGCTTCAGGTGTATAAATATACTGCGGGGAACGGTTTGTGCGCGCAGTCGCGGACGTGATGCTGTCGGGAAAAGAAACATTAAATTTACATATCCTAATCATTACATAATCATTAAATATTAACATCTACAATAGTAAATTCAAAGAAAGACAAAACATTATCGTATACTTAAGGCAACACATAAACAAAGACATTTTCAATATTCAATAAACAAACATAAACATTTACTATCATTAAACAAGACATAAATATTTTAAATTCCAAGTAAATAAGTCTTCAGTCATAATCTTTCATGAATTTTCCTATCTAATTATGACTACGTAATAACAACTTAACAAACATCTTTACATATAAATTCGCTATTCTATTCTTAGTTATAAAATAATCCTTCAGGCATAAGCCTTCAGGAGCTTACTCTACGTTAATACTAGACAGATTAAATACTTTACTTTCCAAACATATAAAACTTTACATTTAAGAACTCAAATAAGACATACATTTATTCATACTAAAAATAAGCCTTCAGGCGTAAGCCTTCAGGAGTTTATACGTTATCTTATTCTATACTAATTAAATGAGTTGTGTACTTTACATTTACGTTTCGTCGTGCACACCCTAAGTTAGCCTTTATTACAGCTATCTACCAGACAAAGCCGCCTAGAAATTTCGAAGTTATCCGCCGCAATTGACACAATACAATGAAAACAATACAATTTATTTAACAAGAACAACGATGTAAATAAACAAGTGATAACTGCGTTAAAAACAACCGACTTCAAACTTGCATTTGCAAAAATGCCCATAAAATAAAAACTACTGGGCCTATCCGAATAAAATTTTTATGGGACCAATTCGACACCATTCCGCATCGAACAAAAAAAGAATCACGTAAATCGGTTCAGAAACCTCGGAGTAATCGGTGTACATACATAAAAAAAAACATACCGGCCGAATTGATAACCTCCTCCTTTTTTTGAAGTCGGTTAAAAAAAAAAACAAGTATTTTTTTTTCTTGTGTTGTTATGTTAATGTTTATTTATTAAATTATTCTTATTTTGATATTCAAATAGGATTCTACTGATTACATTTGCGAAATTTCAAACGAATAGCTGTGTATTATCTTGAGATGATATGAATATAAGTAATTTTTATTTTTTTTCATAAAGGCAAAATGTAAAAACGAAGCTTTTAAAAATTATATTAAAATAATCCATTTCCAATATCAAACATTAGATATTCATGTAAATAATCCCGGTTATATAAATTTTATGTAAATGAAGGAAAAGGTACAAACTGCCATGTGATATAGGAAAGGCATTACTTTTTATAAGATCGCCTGTAAAAAGCATTCGTCTGTCTCAACCCGAATTGCCCCATGGCCCAAATATAACGGGACATTGGTCAGAAATGGGACATTATCGGGGCCGTTAAAGTGGGACATTATTTTTATTTATGTGCTGAATAAAGTGATTATTGAAATTAGGTGCGGAGTAAATCAGAGGGTTTTGAGGTGTAAGGTTTCTGGATATCTTTATGTTAAGCACTTTCAACGGATTTGTTTTATCTAGACGTAACCGTACTTATATTATATCGATTTTGTAGTGTGGGATAGTTTATAAGAATAAATATTATTAAAAAAGTAGAGATTGTTTTAAATCCAGTTTTCTGCATATCCTCTAATAAACGAATATAATAAGTATTTCTGAACATTTATTTCGATTGATTTTGATGAGTGATAGTTATCAGATCAGTTAATATAATCACAATTTTTCCAAGAATGTTGACCTATTAAGTAATATAATACCTATTATATAAAATTGAATGCTTCCTTATATTTTATGATACGTGAATATTGAAACACTCTTATTTATAAATGTTTCACATGTAAATCCTCTTTATAATATAATCAATATTTGGTAACAGTTTCAAGTACTTCTGGCAAATAATAATAAAGATTGTTACGCATGTTTCCTGGAAATTTCGTTGCTATCTCTACTATCTGATAGCACTAAAACACAGCAGAAGCTTATCTGATTTAGCTTTTACATGTGTTTGCTTTTGGACTCAGTGTCGATGAGTATCAGCTGATGACCTCTGACGGGTGTCGAAGTGAAGTACTGTCCCTGACAATGATTTGGGATTGTTGAAATTAGATTGGCGTGTATTGGGTTTAATTACTCTTCCTTCTGTCTACATCAATTACCTAGTTTTTACCCATATTACAGGGGTTGCTATGAATGTTTTCGAGTAATATCAGAGTAAAAACTTGTCGATGTATGTATTTATGAATATGAAATGAATAGATGTATATTAACTCAGGCAGTTAAAATATGGTTGTGTTGTTTATGTTCATTGTCTCTATATACTGATTTGAGTCGTAAGATGTTTATTTTCTGATTGACTTCGATTAATTTTAGTCATCAAATTGTATTTCAATTACATTATTGTTATTGTACAGATTTTAAATCATTGTAAAGGTCTTCTACCTATAATAAATCTCTTAGTATTAATCAAATTGATTAATTTGCACCGCTTTCTAAATGAGACACAAAAATGCCTTTAGCGGGAAACTCCATTAAACCTAAAGACATTAACGAAACAAAAATACCAGAGAAAATATCCTGCCCATGGCTAGAAGGGCTCTTAAGAATGGCTCGGCTAAAAGCTGTTGTAGCAATAGTTTCCTGTTATTCCTATGCTTATCTTTACGTTATACCTGAGTTCTATATTCTTGTGTGAATTTGTTGTCCATTTTTCGATAGTTTAAGACGATGAATGTTGTGGTATAATATATACTAATATTATAAAGCTGATGAGCTTGTTTGTTTGAACGCGCTCTCGGAAACAATTTGAAAAATTATTTCGGTGTTAGATA
The DNA here is from genome assembly GCF_905220415.1 of Colias croceus. Classification (NCBI taxonomy): domain Eukaryota; kingdom Metazoa; phylum Arthropoda; class Insecta; order Lepidoptera; family Pieridae; genus Colias; species Colias croceus. The sequence continues at coordinate 10,338,997 of NC_059542.1, read as the reverse complement.
GCCCATTTATCGAGGAAGGCTATAGGCTAATATCATCACGCTAAGACCAACAGGACCGGAGCCACAGGGGTGAAACCGCGCGGAGCAGCTAATCCATAGATAGATGGGTAGATCTCTACATACCAAAATTTTATTAATTTTCTATACAAATATTATAAAGAGGAAAGGTTTGATTTTTTGTTTGTTTGTTTGTATGAATTGAATAGGCTCCGAAACTACTTGGCAGATTTGAAAAATTCTTTCACCATTCGAAAGCTACATTATCCACGAGTAACATAGGCTAGGTTTTATCCCTGAAATCCCACGGGAACGGGAACTATGCGGGTTTTTCTTTGAAAACGCGGGCGAAGCCGCGGGCGGATAGCTAGTATTATATAAAATTGAATGCTTCCTTATATTTAATGATACGTGAATATTGTGAAATATTGAGAAGGCAAATTATATTTAATACCAATAATGCCAGTGTTGTCAAAAATATTAGAGAAAATTTTACACACGAGATTAGAAAAATATTTAGACCCATTTAATTTTATTTCAGAGCGTCAATACGGTTTTAAGCCAAAAAGTAACACTCTGTCAGCGACTATAGACCTGACTACTAAAATAAAACAGAACATTGACGCAAAAAATTTAGTTTTGGGAGTATTTATTGACCTACAAAAGGCCTTCGATACCGTTTCTCACGAACTTTTAATAAAGAAATTAGCATCCATTAACATTACTGGTAAAGCACTAGACATGCTGAAATCATATTTAAAAAATCGATCACAAATCGTTAAAATAGATAACTATAATAGCATTCCCTTACCAATTACGTGTGGCATACCACAAGGTTCGATTTTAGGCCCATTGCTTTTTTTAATTTATATTAATAATTTACAAGATTTAAAACTAAATGGTCATCTAACACTTTATGCGGATGACACCTGTCTGTTTTATTTTGGTCCCTCTATACATGACATGATAAAGCAAGCACAAAATGATTTAAATAAATTAAATAAATGGTTTCAATACAATCTACTAACAATAAATATATCTAAAACGTGTTATATTAAATTCAAAGCTCAGAACAAAATTATTCCACCACACGCTCCACTTAAAATTAACGGTGTTGTATTAGAACATAAAACCCACGAGAAATACCTAGGTTTGCGAATCGACAGCTCTCTCAAATGGAATTATCACATCGACCACCTAAAAAATAAATTATCAGCACTTCTTAGATCTCTGCGTAATATCACTTCTTGCATTCCTCATAAATTACGCCACACCATCTACAACACGTTAGTCAAACCTCACCTAATGTATTTAATAGAAGTATGGGGTAGCGCTTACAAAAATAAATTAGCGCCACTACAAATTTTACAAAATAAAATTATTAAAACCATTTTTAAATATCCTTTTTTAACTTCTACAAATAAAATCTACGACGATACTAAAATAATGAATTTAAAACAATTATACTTTTATAATACGTGTATGTTCATCCACAAAGCGCTACATAAAAACATAAATACAGATATAATATTCTCAACATCAAATCGCCACTATCCTAATAGACGAGCTAGCTATCTTGCCCTCCCGAAGATCCGAACGAATTATGGAAGGCGAACGGCAACATACGAGGGAGCACGTTTCTATAACGGATTGCCAAGCAAATTAAAAAGTGTAAACTCATTCATTGTATTCAAAAAACAATTAGCGAAACACATCCTGGAAGACCACACGCTCAAACTTTGAATGCAATGAATGAGTACCTACCTAACCTAAACTTATGTTTATAGTATGTAACTTACTCTAAATTTTTAACTAACGAATGATATTTTTTATAAATACCTATGTTTAAAATTTAAGTTTCTCATGTAAGTGACTTAATGTCTTAATGGGAATAAATGTCTTTAAACCTTAAACCTTAATATGTTTTCGTAGCATCAAAACTCTCTAGGTAAAAATATAATATGAAAATTAATCACCAATATTATTCGTTACTATATTTGGCTTCGATATATGTTAAGATAAAGTGCAAGTGCGGAAAACAAGTGATTCAATAAATCCCAGAAATATGTAACAATTTCTAATTCTGAAAGTTAACAGATAAAAGTGTTTACCATTAACAATTAGTGTTGAATCCAACTTGGCCGTAACACATACCATCTAAACACATTTGAGCCAAAACATTTGTTTGTATTAGTTGCGAAAAGCTTAACAAAAAGAAATACGAACTACGCTGTACTTTTCACGTACTCCGAATAAAAATATAAAGCGCATTCAACATTTTATGAGTCATTTAACCCAAAGAACAAGTTCTCACCTTTATTTTACTGGAACGAACTCTCTGCATCTATTTCTGAAATTTCCAGACTATGAATGGTAAGTACTTTAAAATTCACGCGATTTTCGACCTTATGTATATCAAAAGAGGTGATTATGGTGCAGTAAATTGGCTAACGCCTAATAACTTATGTGTTCTGGATAGTTTTATGTAGCGCGTTATCGTAAAGTTTTAAAGCAAACGTAAAATTAGTTTATTGGGTTAGTGTTTGAACGTTGTTTGTAATGAATTAATTTCAGAGGTTCTTTACAAACTGTATGAATCAAACTCTAATTGGAAAGTATTGTAACAGCGTGATCTAAAACCGAGATATGAATGAAAGGAAATAATACTGTTTCAGTAGTACTTGCAATGAAAGCTCAGCTTAGCAAAATAACTTGAAATATCTTTGAATTAAGTAAATAAAAATGATACTTAAAATTATGGTGAAGGTAATGACGATTCACATAAAAGGCGTTAACAATTGTCATAAAGAAAATAATTTACACAGAACATAAGTACTAAACATTAGAATATATTCAACAAATAATGTTTCCCACCTAGTTTATTTATACAATCACTATCGTATATTAAAGCACAGCGAAAACAGGCAGACGTCATAACAACCAGATATATTAGCTTCATGATAAATAGCCTCCATTCTCAATATCGTTACACAAAAAATGATAGCAGGCCACGTGCTTGCAATACTTGTTTCGCATTTCGCAGATTTAACGACCTTTTTCTTACAATTCGAGATGCCGAGACTCTTTTTATGTTACTTAATAAAACCTGTTGTAAAATCGAGAACATTCCCACTTTTATGGGGAGGAGTAATAGATATTTTATAGACATTAAAACGAATTGTATGAATATTTATTATCTGTAATGCCAACCTGTGCCTTAAGTGTGCATTATGACAAGTTTTTAAATTTAATTTTGTTTATTCTTATCCAAGCATCACTGTTATACTTTTAGGTGCTAAAATCCATGTAATTTTAAAATAATTCGTAGGCGATAAAATTTTAGATTCGCTGAAAACATAATTGCATTTGCAATCAAAGCATAGGTATTTATGGCAGATTCGATTTTCAACGACCGTCAAACTGAGCTAAAAAAATATTTGAAAAACTTGATTAAAAATACTTCTATAGCGTATTAAAATAAGATAATCACTCAAAAATCTCAAATAAAATCTTTGATGTTTAAACATTGCTATAAATAACTATTGCGTAGAAATTCTTTGTATGCAATAAATTAAAGCAGGAATTTTTCATACAAATAAGATTTTTTTACTAGTTTTAAAGCGAATTTTTCCTCAATCTATTCAAAGGCTGTCCATGTGTTTTTCTATTACTAGCGGACAGTATTCGCGTTGCTTCGGGAAAAAACAGTCTTCGTCAAATAAAGATTTAACTAGTCATATTTTTCTTTTGTTTATTTTTTATTACAAAAAGTATATTTCAAACAAGAACATATTCAGATATAAACCTACATATTATTCTGTGTGAATTTTCAAGTGATATAATATCTAAATATTATCTATATTAAAGTTTATCTTCCTTATATTTCAATACATCTATTGAGAGCTACAATGGAATGAAATTATTCTATAATGGAATAAACGGACTCGGATTATTGCTTTAAAATTACGTATTTGATTCTTTTTGAGATGCTCTAAAAGATCGTTTCATAGAATTACATTGATTGCTTTAAAGTTAAAATCCGTCTCAAGAAACTTCATTTATATCCAGCCAAAATTTACAAGAATGCTATTCTTTTTTAAACAATAAAGGTAGATTCTCGAAACTCGTTTTGTACAACAGATGGAATAAGTAACAATTCGAGCACAAAACGTGGCTAGATTTTTTCACTCAAAACGTGGAGCAAATACAAGAAATATATTACAAGAATTCAAAGGGACGATCATGGAATTTATTAAGTCCTCTTTCGGTTATATTTTTGTCTTTGGCATTTATTGGCTGAAATAATTGGGTTTGTTTATCGTTTCGTAAAGATGTGAATTACTTGCGGCAATATTCTTGAAGACAGGATTCTCCAGATGTGTGAAGTTTTTTGTAATTGAATGTATTTAGGATTTCTTTTTTTTTCGACTGAACCTGGGTTATGTGTATGGGTTATGTTTAAAATGCGTTCTTTTTCTCTATATTGTTTGAGCAATAAAGTAAATTATCTAAATTTTACACAAGTTTTTCCCCATGTTTTCCCTGTGTTGATAAAAATGTTATTCAAATTAAATGAAGAAGGACGCAGACGGCAGGACATATTCTTTAAAGGCTTCTCGAATATATTCGTTATGAATTTTTAAAATCTCAGTATAATTTTCCTATTACTATGTTTGGAATAATTTACCTATGTGACTCGAGGTAAAAACCAGAAAAAAAAAACACTTTTGGCTTTTATTTATTTCGTTTTATTCGCTACATTAAATAACTACAGAATTGTTTTAGCCCATTATCTATTAAATGAGATCCAATATAACTTAATAGTTTTTCAGTGCCCTCAAGATGTCCAGGACGTAATAATTTTCATTCAGAAATAAAAACGTTCTTACTATGATAATATATTTACGATATGACTAACAACCGTGAAGACTTACAACACAAAAATTATTTATAATTTTATGATCTCATAAAATTGTGTATGTGAAATATTGGTCGCGTATTTTTAATTATGTTAAACAATTGCTCTGAAAGTGGGTTATGAGGAAATTTTTGACGAGGTTTATTAAATACGTAAGATTGCGGGCTTTGTTGATTTTATTATGAAAATATATTATCTTCTGGAATATTGTCTGGAATGCGTTTCCTTGTTGTGATATTGTGATACGCGTAGAAACAAAAAATTGTTGAAAGGTTTGGAGAAAGTACTGCAATTAGGTCATTGTTTATTTTTTAAACTATACTTAATATATAAAGCTGAAGAGTTTGTTTGTTTGAACGCGCTAATCTCAGGAACTACTGGTCCGATTTGAAAAATTATTTCGGTGTTAGATAGCCCGTTTATGCAAGAAGGCTATAAGCTATATATGTATAATCACGCTAAGATCAACAAGAGGGAAGCACCGCGGGGCACAGCTAGTTAACTATAAGCTTGGTGATTGTATAGGCTAAATATAACTTTATTTTATCAATATTAACAAATTCAGTTAAAAGCTCTCATTGTTCAATCAGGTAAAAATTACTTATGAAAGCTTCATTCATTTTCCGGAAGCTATAAACGAGTCATGTTCGCAGTAAAGCAGATTGAAGGAAACTCGATTGATTGCTCAAAGCGTAATTTAGAATGGGTAAATATAATTTGTGTACCTTAACCGCGGTTACGGTTACGTTTGTACCACGGTTACGGGTTACGTGTCTGTAACGAGGTAACCGCTGTGTAAATTGAATTGATTTACATCTTTGCTGAATATGTGTGTTTACTACCGACATGGTACATCATGCAAATGGTTTATGTTTGTAGAAAGAACAATGGTAAGTAACTTCATTAATGTTTCTTTTGTCTTGTTAGTACTTTTTAGATGTTTGGAGTATTAAGACTTGTGTACGGTAATTAAAACGGGAGTAGGTGATTTGAGATACTCTCGACTTACTTACCTACTCTTTATAACAAAATATAATAGATATATTAGTATAGATAATCCTTGAAACTCATTCAGCTAACCGGGTGATATATGTATGCAAAAGTACGAGCACAGAATACTAATTAATAGTAGCTAATGCAAGTAGCTAGTATAATATTAGATAAAAGTTATAAATTTCTTCTTATTATTTATTTTTTACGAATTTAATTTCTATCGTTTAATTTAAAATTTATATGTAGATGAAAGAAAGGTGGCAGAAATCGCTACGTTTAAATATTTAGAAATTAAAGACTTTTTAACGGATTTTAAACGCGATTTATTCATTATATTATTTTCCCGTCGTTTCGAACACTTTACAGAGAGCGTGGTCACGGCGAGTCTCCCCGTCTCTAAATGTATAATACTCGCGTAAAATCAAATACTAGAATATACGTTTTTATATAAGTACATTTTTTGGGCTTCTCATCAAGTGTGGGAGGCATATAATATGTATATTACAATATAGTAGGTATACATACCTACACATATTTGAGAATCATTGTAAATAATCTTTTCAAATTACCTAAATGAATAAAATTAAAAAATATTGCTTTTGAATTTCTGTATGTGAAGTTATTTATTTGATTTTATTGTGATTTTAAACGATATGAAACCTACTTACGTTTGTAAAAAAAAATAAACACTTCCTTTATTATGAAAGTGTAAAAGCAAGGCAAAAACTATCTAGTGCTTAATAATGACAATATACATTGTGTTTTAATCTAAAAGCAATATAGTGCAGAATGTTATTAGTATTGAGTTATATTATATTGTGTAAATTATGCTTATGGGGTAATTAAAACTTATAACTATATTGGTTTTAATGTTTGCGTAGGTTTAATGGGACTAATAACATTGTATTTTATATTGATAGGTCTTAAAGTATGAGTAATGCTGTGATAAAGTTTAATCAACATAATTAATCTATATATATAAAAGAAAGTCGTGTTAGTTACTCCACTTATAACTCAAGAACGGCTGAACCGATTTAGCTGAAAATTGGCAGGGAGGTAGTTTAGAGCCAGGAGAAGGATATAAGATACTAAATACGTACCACGGGCGAAGCCGGGGCGGACCACTAGTTTATAATAAAAATAAAAAAAAAATAAAAAAAAGTCATAAAGTCATAAAATCTTCTTTAAAATGGGCATAAAATGCTTTTTTGTCAGGGCAAATTGTTTGAATACTCAAGATAGTATTGCCACTAAAAATATAACGTATTATTCTTCAACAAACATATACGTTTTTGAATAGTAACACCAAGTTGTTAATAATTTAATTTGGTTAGTTACATTGAGTGTTTGGAAAACTTTGACCCTTATTTCAAAGAGACCCTAAAGTAGTCTGTAACTAATGTTGTGTTTGACAAACCTCTAGTCTGGTAACTAGACTGTGTTTAAGAATTAAAATAATGTATCAAGTTGTCGATAAACTTTAAACTGTATTGTGATGTTGGTTTTGTTATAGTAATGGCTGAAATTAGGTATTTTCTTTAACTTTTTTGCAGTTAATCAAACCATAGTAAAAAATTTTATATTTTCTAGAACAAACTTTCTGTGAAAACGCATTTTCTTTACAATGTTAATTGTGATAATGTGGAGTATTTTTTTACTATAATAATATATATATATACTTAATTCTTTATTAAAATACTTACCTAAGTATTTATATATTTTCATTATATTTGGAACTAGCAACACAAACTAATGTGTCTTTTATTAAGTGCAAAATAACAATAGCCTTCTTTATTATAAAAATTCTGGGAAACTCAATTTTGTAAACCATCTCAATTTACAAAATAATTACACTTAGATCCGTGACCTTTGTGAAAAATAATAGAGTTTCAAATTTCAAGCTAATTATAGTACACGAGTAATTACTGACCAACAAATTAATTACAAAGTGTATACATCGGTTGAAAGTAATCAAAATTTTATAATGAGATGCTGTTGTATGGAAAATCATACCATTTGATGTGGAATTTCGGGTTATTGTTAATGAACTTTGTAAGATCTAAAGAGGGTTAATTAAACCGTTTTCATATTATTAATTTCTATACTGGGTTAAAAAGTTCGTCGTAAACCGATTAAAAACTGGATCGAAAACAATCGAAAAAAAGTTTGTTTGTTTGTTTGAACACGCACTCAGGAACTACTGGTCCGATTTGAAAAAATCTTTCAAACTCAAACTCAAACTCAAACATCTGGGGGCACGGTAGTGCCCCCGCCAAGACGAGCCAAGCGAACAAGCGAAGCGCACGGGCACTACCTACCTTTTCTTGAAGCGCTTCGTCGTTTTTTTGAACCCTCATAACTTGGGTTTGGATTATGCTAGATCAACAAAATTTTCGGGATATATTGTCAATAGCGGACTTATTGAATATATTAAGTTTTAATTACATTAGCTTTTATACTTCAGATTTTATTTATATCTAAAAAACGCTAATTTCGTCACTGACTCACTGATGATCATCAAAATTCTTAAGGTATTTCCTAAAGTCCTAGAAAGCTGAAATTTTGTATGTAAGCTAGTATTAGCACACAAACAACAAAAAAATTATAAAACTTGTAACTTTCATCCCCCAACCCCTTAAACTAGGGGATGGGTGTTTGTATGAGACCTGTAATTTTAAATTAAATTTTGATGACGCTAGAGGTCTAATCTAATAATCTAAAACTTGGTTCCCCTAGATATATATATGTATAGGTACTCCTTGTTAAAAAAAAAATTAATCGACATATAAAATTTTGTTACAAACAACTTACAAAAAGAAATGAAATCCCACCAAAACATTTTCATGTAAAATGTTGCCAAGACGAGCCTATATGACTCGCACTGTCAAAAAGTTATCAGATCTCATGTAGAGCCAAGCTTCTAACACTACACGCCCTAACTCTACAAGGCCTAACTTCACAAACTCTACACCTTAGTCAAAATATGTGGCTTGGCCGTTCGTTACTACAAGAACTATTGTATAACACAAAAGTAATGAACAGTGAATTAATTTTTCACCTTACGTCGATGTGAATGTAGCGAAATGGCCAAGCCACATATTTTGACTAAGGTGTAGAGTTTGTGAAGTTAGGCCTTGTAGAGTTAGGGCGTGTAGTGTTAGAAGCTTGGCTCTACATGAGATCTGATAACTTTTTGACAGTGCGAGTCATATAGGCTCGTCTTGGCAACATTTTACATGAAAATGTTTTGGTGGGATTTATTTATTCAATTAGACTTCTTTTAGAAGCACTTTTGAAACGTCATTACATATTTTAACATTTACCACCGATTCGGAAAGCAGTATCTACGGAGAAGAATCGGCAAGAAACTCCATAGTTGCTCTTTTTAATCATGTCAGTTTTACAATTTAATTTTACAAAATACATTATATTATGTGTTATATGTACATTATAATCATAATATGCCAAAGAACTGTCCTGTGGTTTTTACGCGACAACCCTCCATGGGTTTTTATCGTCCATATATTCCTTAATACTGTAATAGGCTCTCTGAATAAGTACATTTTTTATATAAGTTTTAAATTTAGAACTACTGAACTCTTTAATATTATGAGGAATTCTGTTGTAAAAGCGTATACCTTGACCCATAAATGAATTTTTAACTTTAGCTAGCCGGAAAAATGGAATTTCAATTTTATTTCTGTTTCTTGTGTCATAACAATGTCTATCTCCTACTTTTGTGTGTAAATAAGCGTTATTGTGTACATATAAAATATTATTAAATATATACTGCGACGGTACAGTAAGGATACCAGTATTCTTAAAGAGATCTCTTAGTGAGTCTCGAGCACGCAAATTATATATAGAGCGTATGGCTCTTTTCTGTAGTATAAATATAGTTTCTATATCTGCACCCCTGCCCCATAGTAGAATTCCATAGGACATAATGCTATGAAAGTAGCTAAAGTAAACCAATCTAGCCGTCTCTTCATCGGTGAGATGCCTTATTCTTCTCACTGCATATGCAGCTGAGCTGAGCTTAGCAGCGGTGGTGGTAATATGGGCCCCCCATTGTAGCTTCTCATCTAGTGTCAAACCAAGAAAAACAGTAGATTCCACAGGGTATAATACCTCCCCGTTTAAAATAATATTCCTTTTCACCTTTTTTACATTTGGGAGGATAAATTCTACACAATTTGTTTTTTTTGCATTTAGTAGTAAATTATTAGCATTAAACCAATCGGATATGCGTGAAAGAGCAGAGTTTACTTCGTCAACATTTGTGTCATGTCTATCCACATTAAATATTAAAGAGGTGTCATCTGCAAACAGTACTATTTCACACATATCCTGCAAATAATAAGGTAGGTCATTAATATACACTAAGAACAAAAACGGTCCTAAGATAGATCCCTGCGGAACACCTATGTTAATCGGCGCACCGCAAGATTTCTCTTCATTAACGACAACGGTTTGTACTCTGTTCTGAAGATATGAAGCTATGAGATCCTGAGCTAAACCTTTTATACCATAAAAATTTAGTTTCCGTAATAGAGTGGAATGTTCTACACAGTCGAAAGCCTTAGAAAGGTCGCAGAATATCCCCAAAGCATTCTTTGAATTTTCCCATGCTTTGTATATATGTGACAAAAGAGCGTTTCAGTGTTAGATAGCCCATTTATCGATGAAGGCTATAGGATATATATCATCACGCTAAGACCAACAGGAGCGGAGCAATGCAGATAAATATATCCCATGTTCTTTCTCGGGTATCAAAATATGTCTATACCAAATTTCATGCAAATTGGTTCAGTAGTTAAGGCGTGATTGGGTAACAGACAGACAGACAGAGTTACTTTCGCATTTATAATATTAGTATGGAATATGGATTACTCCTTACGCTAAAACTAAATAACAGAATGACGTCAGTAGGGAAACCCTGGTAATTCTTCAATTAAATATAGTGACCTTTTCCAATTTCGCGAAATCTATTTTTGGTGTCGAACTAAGCACAGCGTGATGGGAATATATTGCGTAGGTGAGATGGGAAAAACAATCTGTAATTTGCCGAGGAGATAAGGTAGCCTTAGGTAGGACCTTACCAAAGGTTATTTATTAATATTAGTGGGAAAATAATATATTAGAGGGAATATTTTTACCCTGATGGCAAATTTTACTCTATGTTCTTTAAGTTAAAGCAGTTAAAAACTGCTTTAGTTATTGCTAAGTATTTCTAAAATAAAGAAAAAGATAATTTTTGTGCCCGTTAACTATTATTATTAGAATTAGAAAAATTAATTATGCGTTATTTACAGTATAACTATTATTTTCAACTTGCAAATTTTTTTAATTGTATATCGTGCGAAAGAGCTAAGATTAAAGACTTAAGAATATCTCAGCAGTTCGAAGGATTTTCGATAAATCACGATAAAAATTTGTTGGGTTTTTATAATAACTCACATTGTATACAAATGTTTTATACGACTAATGAATGTTTAAAAACGTATAAAACAGAAGTTTACTGGCGCCTTTAAGATACATGTTGATGAATAATGCTTGTTCATGCTAATAAATGATGTTGGAATTTTGTGCTGTCGTTTTAACGTGTATTCTTTAATGATTGTATTATTGAGATTAAAAGTGTATTTTTTATTTGGTTCATAGAAGAATTAGGTAATCTATATCATAATGAAGAATGTAAATTTCATACAACTAGAATTTTAATTTTCATAAGACGCTAACTTTTTCCAATGAAAATGTGAGCTAGTGAATGAGAAAACCTGCTTAGTGTTTGTGATAAAATTTTGATATATTAAAATGTACGAAGTTAAAATCCGGTACCAGGAATCGGCTACTAATTAAGAGAATACAACTGTGTATGGAAAAGCATTTTCTCACTATAAATTACACGAACAAAGCCACGTGTGAAACTAGTGTTAGATATATTTTCATCGATGCCTCATTGATAAACAGCAATACAATTCAATGTTAATTACTTCTGATATTGTCCAATGAATCTATAAATTTTATAATGACGCTATAAAAGCTATAAAAGAGATTATGGCTTAATGAATTCTTAATAAGGGTAGGTGCTTCGGGCTCTTAGCAAATTGTTTTTATTTTATGGGCTTATGAATTATGCGTTATTTACATTGAACATTTCGTCGCGTTATTGTTCGCGAATATCGTTTGGAAGCTTTATATGAGCGCCTTTCAACGTTTATAAGGTTTTTAAAAATGTGTTTTAGATTCGGTGGAATTATTTTATAAATTGTTATGATCTAGATAAACAGTTATTTGTGGAAATATTTGGAGCTACTGAATTGTTTTAAATACCAATTTAGTTTTCACCGCGTGCAACAATAAATCATTTTGCACCTTAAACTAATAATTAATAAGTGATACATAATAGAGACAATAAGCTGATTATCCTAGTATAAATTTACATTATATTGTATTAAAGAATTATAGCTGATCAAAACCATAATCTTCAACCATGTGGTTTACCTACATTACGATTTTAATGTCTTTTAAATTCTCTATCCTGTCTATTATGTGTTGAGCTACTTGCCCTGACTCCACTCGTGATGCCTGGCTCCACTTGTATACTTGTAAAGAAATAATTTCTTCTAGGCCGATTTTTTATATTCTCTCTCAGAGCTGTTTTTTACGTGTTGGAGCATGTACAAAAAATCCTTCTTTTTATTATATTATTCTAGATAAAAGTCCTTATCATAACCCGCCTGGAAATTGAACTGTCTACAAAATATAGTGAAGTTACTCCAATCTCATGTTAAGGTTGATCTCACAAATTGTTTGCTTCATTTGAATGACAAATTTAATACCTTGTTTTTGGATTTAGAAACCTATTTGCTTCAGACTTACAGATCTTAAGTAATGTTATCGTAATAAAATGTTAATGTTATACATTCATTCAATCACGAATCACATTTTTTTATATATAGAATAGCCAGGCATTTGACTGCACTACTACCTGATGGTAAATAGTGATGCAGTCTATGAAAGGAAAGATTTAAATTATATTTCTCGGGGAAGACGGAAGCGGGATTAATTAGTAAAAAGTCACCTAAGACCTGACAAATTTTAGATTAGATTATAAAAACAACGTAATGTTATGAGCTCTAGTCTCAAATCTCTGCAACGTAGTGTATTCTATCAATTATTCTTGACCCTACTGTTCCAATATTTTAAGTTTGAAACTATTATTAAAAAACTTCGCTTTACTTCGTCTCTGCTAAACCAAGAAGTTTTCTTGTTTATATTCCTAGTATTTTTCTAAAAATCCGTAATGATCCCTTACAACTTAAGTATTCGTTGTATGGTGTTATCCCGGAGAAAGTAGATAATGAAAATATTATCAACTTTTCCATCTTCCATTGAATATTGAAAATTATTGAATTGAACACAACAATTTTAGACGACGCGATTGACATCTTTACCCCGCTTAGAACAGTTGGTTCAATGCTCTAAGTTGCCCCGTCTGTCTGTACCACAAATAAATGATCCTGACTGATGAATAGTAACCACTAAGTAGGTACTTACTAAGTAACTGAAAACTTCCATTAGCGATTAAAAAATCGATCCATCACATCACAACGCTCCATATTTGATATTCAAAGGCGATTAGCGTCAGCAGTCTCAAGCAGTTTATTAAAAGGTTTTACGAGTTAACAGCGGGACGGTTCCAAATTGATCACTTACTGTAACGAGGTGTCAGGGTCAGAGTATAAACCGTACTTACATGGACTCATGAAGGCCCTTAATGTTTCTTTTATTATCCCTTTCGCTGGCTAACTGTTTTTTGTTTGATTTGACTTTATTGGGAGTGGATTTTGACGGCTAAGGGGAATTTATTTTGAGCTTTGTGAGTGTTAGATATGATACTACCAAGCAACCCATTTTTCTTAAAGAAAAGTAAACTTATAAAAATACTGAAAAGATAAAATACTTATGAGTTATGAGAGTAATGTAATAGACATTTTTTTTTTAATCTTACTATAGATTAAAATTTTACACGGTTATCGGCATTTCAATTAAATAATGGACTACTTTTTATACCTATTTAATCTTGACCCTTGTTTGACTGGCCGGTTGGCTTGGTTGGTAGTGGCCCTGCCTTCCAAGCCGGAAATCGTGGGTTCGATCCCCACCCGGGGCAAATATTTGTGTGATGAACATAGATGTTTGCTCTGTGTCTGGGTGTTAATTAGATATCTATATAAGTATTTATTTAAAATTATATAATATGTATGTTTATCAGCCATCTGGTTTCCATAATACAAGCGTAAGCTTAGTATGGGATCAGATCGTGCCGTGTGTGTAAATTGTCCCGAAATATTTTAATTTTTGGGTTCGTCCTGTGATGAATTAAATAATCAGCTGTTATTTCTTTTTTGAGAGTACAATTGTTGATATTATAACATTTATCTTAAACTATAACTTTCACATACTAGTCAATACTACTCATATATAAACTAAATAAATGTAAAATAAATACAAATAATACAACTAAACTCTATAAATACGTGCAAGTAATACATACTCTTTATTTATCTCAAAGGTTATCTTTCCTGTAAGTATGCATTCATCGAAAAGACCGACATAAAATAAAGTTAATATAACAACATTTCATTTCAATTGGGAACATTAAATCTATTATTTAATCGTTTTACCTCATAAATAACGCACTTATTGCAACCCACTTTACGCATAAAACACATTTAAAAACATAAATTTTTCGAGTCATACGTCTTGCAAAAATATGCGTACCAATTCCGTTTATATTGATCATATCAATGCAATACATTGTGCCCATAGGATTTGTTTCGAGAACATTCTTGAACGTTGTGTCCTATTTCCCTTGTGTTTTTAGATTGAAGATTGCTTCTTTTTTACGCAGTCACAAAGACATGAACGTTTATTGATTAAATGTTTGAATAACAAATTCTTTAGTAATATATAATATAAAATTCTTAACGTAATATTTTGTGACAGTTTGTGACAGTATGTTTGCTAATCCATACCTACTTATTTTATATTTTTATATCTCTGTCTGTTTGTTACTCAATCAAGCCTTAACTACTTAACCAATTTGCATGAAATTTGGTATAGAGATATTTTGATACCCGAGAAAGGACATAGGATAAGTTTTATCCCGGAAATCTAACGGGAACGGGAACTATGCGGGTTTTTATTTGACTGCACGGGCGATGCCGCGAGTGGAAAGCTAGTATGAGATTATAAATTATAATTAAATCTGAGTAGTGTTTTTCTTCACAACTGTACACTTATATGCTTATTTGTCTTGTTGTTGATAATAAATAATTAAAAATAATACTACATAATATAAATTACAAAAGAAATACATTGAATGCAGATTTACAACCTTGCCTTTACTACAAACTTGATTGGATTGCCTCTTTGACCAGAAGAAGCGGTCACCTCCGGACTTGATGGAATGACCTGCAGGTGTACTTCGAAGACTGCTACTGGAACTATTATACGAGTAGAGCTAGGTGTGCCGAGTTTGGGCTCGTTTTGTTAGTTACGTTGAGACCTTACCTCCGGACTTGACGGAGTGACCTGCAGGTTTACTTCGAAGACTGCTACTGGAACTAATAGACGAGTAGTACGAGTAGTAGAAGTACACCTGCAGGTCACTCCATTAAGTCAGGAGGTAAGGTCTCAACGTAACTAACAAAACAAGCCCAAACTCAGCACACCTAGCTCTACTCATCTATTAGTTCCAGTAGCAGTCTTCGAAGTTCACCTGCAGGTCACTCCATCAAGTCCGGAGGTAAGGTCTCAACATAACTAACAAAACGAGCCCAAACTCGGCACACCTAGCTCTACTCGTATAATAGTTCCAGTAGCAGTCTTCGAAGTACACCTGCAGGTCATTCCATCAAGTCCGGAGGTAAGGTCTCGACATTACTAACAAAACGAGCCCAAACTCGGCACACCTAGCTCTACTCGTCTATTAGTTCCAGTAGCAGTCTTCGAAGTACACCTGCAGGTCACTCCATCAAGTCTGGAGGTAAGGTCTCAACATAACTAACAAAACGAGCCCAAACTCGGCACACCTAGCTCTACTCGTATAATAGTTCCAGTAGCAGTCTTCGAAGTACACCTGCAGGTCACTCCATCAAGTCTGGAGGTAAGGTCTTGATATAACTAACAAAACGAGACCAAACTCGGCATTCCTAGCTCTACTCGTCTATTAGATCCAGTAGCAGTCTTCGAAGTACACCTGCAGATCACTCCGTCAAATCAGAAACTAACGCAATCCCGGAAATCCCACGGGAACGGGAACTATGCGGTTTTTCTTTGACTGCGCGGGCGAAGCTGCGGGCGGAAACCTAATTGTTATTAAAACACAATTGCCATCTTCAAAAATATTTTGGGGCACGTATTCTCGCGCGGTTGCAGTTTACAAACAATACCCCGAATTAATTAATAAAACATAAAACTCTTAAATATAAAAAAGTTTTAAAAGTTTTATGAACCTTTTTAAATGATTTTCTGGTATAATTTCACCAACGTCCTTAACTTTTTATGAGTTTTGACTGGGCACGTCGGTTAAAACCTATATTGACTAGATGTCTCAACTTAAAATCAGTTAATAAGGATATTGACCGATGCCCTTAGTCAATAACGTTATTAACTGGTTAAATCAGATAAAATCAGTTAATAAGGATATTAACCGACGCCCTTAGTCAATATCCTTATTAACTGATTTTACCGGTCAATAACGTTATTGACTGGTTCAGGGTTTTGACTGTAACATATACATATAATAAATCTGTAGAAGGGTCAATTCTGTACATTGAAAATATTGAAAAAATAAATACCAGGGGGTGTTACTGGATCGATACCAAACCCAAATATGTGATTAAAAAAATTTTTGTCTGTCCGTCTGTCTGTCTGTCTATCTGTCTGTCTGTCTGTATGTGAAGGCATCACGTGAAAACTAGCGGTTCGATTTCGATGAAACTTGGTATAATTATACCTTATTATCCTGGGCGTAAAATAGGATACTTTTTATCCTGAAAAAATACGTAGAAAAAAATTAATCTTAATTTTTCAGTTTTATCCATAGACGTTGTTCCGTAGAACCGCGAACACACGTTGCGTATTATTATAGGCCTAACCGTATTTGGGAATTGGGTCCAATAGATATTTATAAGATGTTATTGTCAGAGGTCTCAAAATGGAGAAATAAACCATCCACGCGAAGACCGACATCCGCGCGGACGGAGTCGCGGGCGGAAGCTAGTATATAATACAATTCATTTAGATTGGAAAATAATTACAATACAATACAAAGCCATATAAAGGTCGGAAAAGCCGAATAAGCAAACGACCCAATTATTTCTGTTGTAAATTGGTAATATTGCCTACTGAAATTTTATAATTGGGTATTTAATTATCTGTTGTGCTTTTATATGAAGTTAATTTATGAAAGAGTTGTTCTTTAATAAATGCCTTTGTTTAAAACATTTATTAATTGTAATTTCAATGAAATAATGTAAAGAATATTAAGAACAACTAAACGTGTTTTCAATGATGATTAGAGTAATTATCTGGATGATGAAGTAAACTATTAAGTTTTCGTTTATTTCTGTTATCTGATGACATTAAGCTCTGTATTGAGTCTTCAAAAATATATCATTACTAGCTTTCCGCCCGCGGCTTTGCCCGCGTTTTGAAAGAAAAACCCGCTTAGTTTCCGTTCCCGTGGGATTTCCGGGAGGAAACCCACGGGAACGGGACTATGTGTTAATCCAAGTTATCCTCTATATGTGTGTAAAAATTTAATTGTAATCAGTTCAGTAGTATTTGCGTGAAAGAGTAACAAACACACACACACACACATCCTCACAAAGTTTCGCATTTGTAATATTAATTAGTAGGATAGGATGGGAACAAGCCTATTACTGATAAGACTAAAACTTCTTATTTAAATTTAGTGCTTATTTAAAGGACAGCACACACACACACACACACACACAGCTTTCTCTGTCCATATGTCCCTATGTATGCTTAAATCTTTAAAACTACGCAACGGATTTTGATGCGATTTTTTTAATAAATAGAATGGTTCTCCAGGAAGGTTTTAGTATATAATTTATTAGGTTTTAGACAAAGCGGGCAAAGCCGCGGGTGGAAAGCTAGTATTTAATTTGTGAAAAATATAAATGTTTTCTTTTATGTCATACTGGTAAGACATTTGGTCTCAATTCTTGCCAAATTGGCATTGGTTACTAGGGCCCCATGTATTACCTATATGACATTCTTTAGTTTATGTTACAGATTTTATTATAATTTTCAAGGATTATAAGATACTGAGATCTACCAACACCTGGATGAGTCAAATATTGACCTATATGATAGACCTATGGAGTTTCTTGCCGGTTCTTCTCCATAGATACTGCTTTCCGAATCGTTGGTAAATGTTAATACTGTTATGACGATTTAAAAGTGCTTTTAGAAGAAGTCTAATTGAATAAATAAATGTTTGAGATGAAGATAATCCCCCAAATGATACCGATGAAGCCGCCCAAATACCAGAAAATGATTCTTCTTCCATTCGTCCACTGAGTATGAGTCATGTCAGACAGAATCGTTACTATGTATGTCGTCTTCAGTTGTTGGCAGACCATCTTGGGGACGCACATGACGAGGAGCAAGCATTAGAGGAGGCTGACCGAGAGGATGGATAAGAAATAAGACCTAGGGGTGGACGTGACAATATAAATACACCGCCGCGCCGGTGCAAAATACTTGAACTGGTCGTTTCTTACCCTTAAAAATACCTATCTTTGAACCAAGGTACAAAAAAAGGACACAGAACAATGGATAGAATAATAAATATTTAGATTCAAGTTTAAAAATATATAATAACTAAAAACACATGTAGTTTTTCTTCATTTTCATAAACTCATTACACTTGGAACTGGGACCCCTTGTAATATATATATGAAATGAAATGAAATGAAATGAAAATGAAATCATTTATTGGGTACACCACATTGACACATAAAACATAAGTAACAAAATTAAAAAAAAAGAAAGAACAGAACGCAAAACAGAGAAAATAATAATAAATTTGTGTGGCGACCTAAATGGTGAGGCCCTCAGCATATGTCATGCCGACATGGTCGGCATAACGCTGGTTTTCAGTGCCCCCCACAAGACAACAGGGCAGAAGCCCAAAGTGTCCCCTAACCGTGACTATTACTAATAATACCTATACAGGAAAGATGAATGACATAAAGAAAATCCAAGTTTTCCACGAAAGATTTTTTTTACCATTTTTTTGAATATCTATAATTGCATTAGAACAGATACAGCTAATTTTTATTAAAAAAGAAAGAAAAAAAACTCCTGGGTCTCAGGAGGTTAAAATACAGACGAAGTGTGTTTGTGAATTTGTTTTAGTAATAACTTTCTTAGTAAAATCACCTATATTTAGAAAATCTTATAGGTAAAATTAGCTAAGAATAAGATAGTCCTATGGAAGTAGACACAAATAGACGGTGATATATTATATGCTTTGCAAGACGCTGAATAGATAAATGATTACGAAATAAGGAAAATAGCAATTCTTCATATTAATGGTCCCCAGTAATCGTTGATATGATCGATCGTGAGAAACACCACCTGTGACTGTAAACAATGTTTATGTTTGATATGACTCTATTTTATGTTATTGTAGCATCTAGTATTTGGCTTTTTATAGTTCTTATTGACTTACACTTCTGTTTGTGAATGACCTATCCTGTATTTTATGAGTGGCCAATGTTGCTGGCTTCAAGTTCGATATGTGATATGTCTAGTATGGTTGGAAGAAGTGCTACGTATATCTCTATTAGACAAAACAGCATCCTGAATGGGTCTATAGTCCTCTGAATAACATTTTATAGTATGTTATAATATTATAATTAATAATGTGATACTGTTAAAAACTGATTGTGAATAATGCTACTTACTGCGACTACGTTGTGACTACGTCGTAGTCAAAGAAGTTGATTAGGTATCTACCTAATCTTGAATTTAAACGATCGTCGATCGATGAGATAGTTTAATTTAGCAAATTTATTTATAGCTCAAAAACAACTGCATCAATTAATGAAGTCTGACGGAGTACAGAACGAATAACATAAAATAAACAATGTATAGAACATTATGTACGTTACAGCCGTTAA
Organism: Colias croceus; assembly: GCF_905220415.1. Lineage (NCBI taxonomy): Eukaryota > Metazoa > Arthropoda > Insecta > Lepidoptera > Pieridae > Colias > Colias croceus. Next base: position 10,318,861 of record NC_059542.1, on the reverse strand, counting down.
ATAAAATATGGAAGTCTCAAAGCAATAAGACCCCAAATTCACTTGATGATGTAATGAAGCCACTAGTTCGTTGAATTGTTTGCTCCATACATCAAATCAAAGGCAGTGTTTGCTATCACTCCTAATGCCCTTCCAATGGTATTGCGTAACTATCGGTTACAGGATATTGGTATATATTGGGCCAAATATACTTTCTATATAAGAGTATTATTTACATTGTTACCCTACTAATAGTATCAAATATGCCAGTTTATGAGGATGTATGTATGTATTTTTGTTACTCTTTCACGGGAAAACAACTGAACTAGATTTTGATGATACTTGGTTTCATCTATGTATGTAGTTTGTTAATGTGACGTACCTTATGTACCAAAACAACAAATTAAATATAGAAATACTTGCTTTTATCATTTGCGGGTTCGTCGGTAGGTGAAACCGCGTGCATGGCTATTATATGATAATCTTCTTTAGTTGTCTATGTAGACATAACAAGCAGCATCATTCACGCAGTCATTGTTATATATTTTTAATCACATTATTAATATTTTGTTCATACATATGAATGAAAAAAAAAAGGTTTAAGTGGATTTTCGATTATTACTTATAAATTTAAATCCTTGTTCTTCACTTTACTAGTTTTCTCATTAATCAAACAAAGAATTATTTGTTTTCAACAATATGGTACCCTGTACTTTGTCCTTGAAATCTAATAAAAACTGATATTTATAAAAAAACTTTGAAAAACCCGTCCGAATCAAAACAGTGCTAAAAAGGCAATTCATAAGTTTACTTACAATGCGACTAAATTGATGTTTATTAAAAAAAGGATTTCTCTGAACAGCGGATTGTGAGAGTCAATTATTTTTTTCCATTGTATGATAAAAATGAATTTATTAAAGGCGAAAGGTACGGCTGATAAGGGAGTGAGGGATAATCAAAAATCAATTCATAATAAGCAATCACGGTCTATTATAATATTGATTGACAGGGATCGGTTTCAGTCAAATTGTTAATAATGTAAACTTAATCCCACCAAAAACATTTTCATGTAAAATGTTGCCAAGACGAGCCCATATGACTCGCACTGTCAAAAAGTTATCAGATCTCATGTAGAGCCAAGCTTCTAACACTACACGCCCTAACTCTACAAGGCCTAACTTCACAAACTCTACACCTTAGTCAAAATATGTGGCTTGCCCATTTCGCTACATTCACATCGGCGTAAGGTGAAAAATTAATTCACTGTTCATAACTTTTGTGTTATACAATAGTTCTTGTAGTAACGAACGGCCAAGCCACATATTTTGACTAAGGTGTAGAGTTTGTGAAGTTAGGCCTTGTAGAGTTAGGGCGTGTAGTGTTAGAAGCTTGGCTCTACATGAGATCTGATAACTTTTTGACAGTGCGAGTCATATGGGCTCGTCTTGGCAACATTTTACATGAAAATGTTTTTGGTGGGATTTCATTTCTTTTTGTAAGTTGTTTGTAACAAAATTTTATATGTCGATTAAACTTCTAATTTTTTTTAACAAACATATATATATCTAGGGGAACCAAGTTTTAGATTATTAGATTAGACCTCTAGGGTCATCAAAATTTAATTTAAAATTACAGGTCTTATACAAACTCCCATCCCCTAGTTTAAGGGGATGGGGGATGAAAGTTACAAGTTTTATAATTTTTTTGTTGTTTGTGTGCTAATACTAGCTTACATACAAAATTTCAGCTTTCTAGGACATTAGGAAATACCATAAGAATTTTGATGATCATCAGTGAGTCAGTGACGAAATTAGCGTTTTTTAGATATAAATAAAATCTGAAGTATAAAAGCTAATGTCATTAAAACTTAATATATTCAATAAATCCGCTATTGACAATATATCCCGAAAATTTTGTTGATCTAGCATAATCCAAACCCAAGTTATGAGGGTTCAAAAAAACGTCGAAGCGCTTCGAGAAAAGGTAGGTAGTGCCCGTCGCTTGATCGCTTGGCTCGTCTTGGCGGGGGCACTACCGTGCCCCCAGATTTCACCCGTTGCTTTGCTTTATCGCTAGAAGTAAATATATAACTACATACATAACTACTACTACGTACAGAAACATGTTTTTTTTTTATCACAATAATCTTTATTGAGATACATATGAAGGAAAATCGATTTCATCATTTGTTTCCAATACGCATGGTTTTGATTGTAAGTAACTATCATGTTAATCACAATAGTTTTTTGAGAAAAATTGCAAAAGGTGCTTCTAATATGATAGTTCAGTCTCATACACAGAAGCACTGGAATAGATTTGAATAAAATTCTGCTTTATAAACGCAGGCACAGACAGCGTTTCGACTATGATATAGAGCCATAACCATGTAATGAAAAGTATCATTAAAGTACAATTAAGTATCATTAAAGTACAAAATCAAGCAAACAAGCATTTTCACAGATTTAACAAAAGTATTAAAAAACTTCGTCCAATTTTACGACTAACGTAATATTCTAAGCTTGGTAATAGGTATGAAATTTACATACCAACGTAAATAATGTTATAAGTTTTATGAAGTGTATTTACATGAAACTAAGATATGAAAGCTCGAATTTAATTCGCGTGTTCTAAGAGGAGTAATATTCTGAATTTTGAGTAAATGTGATGACGGGGAAGGATTAAATTAGCTGCTCATCCCGGCTTTGTCTGGCTTGATCCGGGATTATACCCTATGTGTTAATACCTACTGGTTGTAAAATATATGTAGCAAATTTCATCTTCATCATAGATTGAATTAGATTTTAAGTAATTGTAAGGCTTATTGACTACTTTTTTCAATTTTTGGCGGAGTTATTAGAATATAGAGATGAATGTAATTTATATTTAAAGCTTATTTTATTCGTTAAATATTTAAAAATTAGCAAATGGGGTAACTACATAAATTACTATTCCACTTCTCATTTCGTGAAGAATGTCAAATACTGAAATTACAGAACCATTTTAAGCTATTGCATAGCTTCTGTCGCGGGCCTTGAGCGCGGGGACCGAATCCAGAAATTCCGTAACGAAAAAACCTCACGCTCCCCACACCGACGGGAACGGAGGTGTGGCTTGAAGGCATGCTATGCAATAGCTTTACCGCGGCAGTCCCCGAGTGCCACAAGTCTTTTTTTTAAATAAAACTCCTTTATCCAATCATAATATTTTCAGCACGTTCCCGCAAAAATAGTGTAAATAATCTCAAGCTGGGTTACAAAAACTCGCACAAAGATATTTCTCGGTACTCAAGCGTCTCAATCAGGATTTGTTCAAGTTCATTACGAAGGTTATAAAGTAAATAAATCCCGGCCTTGTCAGAGTTTCGTATTATCTGACCGAACCATTAGGCGACTGCACAGAGCGAGCATCCTCGCGAAGCAAATGCAGCTCGATGTGTTGACACTTTAATTCTAGCTCACTGTGTATGAATTGGAAGAATACACTCATGAGGTATAAAGCCGCTATTTTTACATCTCTTTTATAAGTAACTATCTCACCCAATCACCCATGTAACAAACTATATTTTAATGTATGTACTATAACCGATAACGTGATGTTCAATAAATAAAAGGTGTAAGAATTTACTACGAGTGGTTTTATTATACATATGCGTTGCATACGCGCAACAGGACAAACTGTCAAAGTGATAACAGATAATATATAAAAATATGTAATCTAAGTGTAATCTACTTCACATGTACAATGAAGAGTATTCATTTTATTTCTTTAGCCTAGCCACGTCCACACTGACAGAGCTTCACACTGCTTCGCGAGGATGCTCGCTCTGTGTAAACCCGTCTATTGAATAATTTTGGGAAGTTATTACGTGGACTTAGCGGATATCTCATCGCTCTATAGTCTATGTTTGCTGTCGTAATTCAGAGATATTCAATTGTTATTTGTATTGGAAACTACAGAGTAGAAACTGTATCTCAGAACTGTATCAACTGTATGGTGTTTATTTTACGATAACGAATGTTCTCAAGTGGAATACGCAAATTGAAGTTTCATTTTGCATCTTATATTTTCTGATTTTTCGTAGATTATTATTTATTTTGGAAGAGAAAGGCTGAGTTTAAATAGGTTTGGTTATAACATAGCATAATATTATTTACATACTATTTAGGGAGAATTAATGTCTTTAGATATTAGTGAATAATGTTCTGCAGCAATGCAAAAATCCCACTTTTGTATTTAATTACCACAGAAAAATTAGCAATGATTCACGTGTAAATTTTTAAGTAGTATTTGCACTTTTGTAGAGATTTTGAAAGAGTTAATTCACGACGCAAAGTGGATCTTTTATACTCTCAACTGCACTGTTAACAGGAAAATTAACTCTGGTGCAAAAAGCTCTTCAGAGTTAATGTATTCTACGAGTTACACGCCCGGTGAGTCAATTAAAGCAAAGAAGGGTTTTAGGAAACAATAACTTTGGCAATTACCTTGCCAACCTTTTTTAATAAAATGACGAAATCCATTACCTTTTATGTAAATAAAGTTGAACGTTTTGTAATGAAATGCGGCCTTGATCATCCACTTAGAGGTTCAGTGGAGTGATTTGTTACATAAATTATGGGGTTTTCGTTTTGTAAAAAATGTGATTTCAAAAGGGAAGTTAAAAATTAAAATATCTTGCTTGAGAAAGATTTAAATCCTAGAGTATAGGGATGACTATGTAGTGTGATTGTATGTACCTATTTTGATTGTAAAAATAACTATGTTTTGAAGCAATCAATATATTAAGGTATAAAATTATCAAGTCTACGTATGTTTTTTATGTACATTTTTTATAAAGTACCTTTTTCGAAATATGTACAAGTTATGGTAACAACATTACTTGTACATATTTCGAAATTATTAGTTAATGGATGTATTAAAAATTTAACGGGGCATGTTCAAAATATTACAGCAAACGAAACAGCGTATACAATATACAAAGCATACATTCAAAATCTGATTGAATGTAGAAATCTAGATAGGTACATGAAACTCAATATTCCATCCAACAAACAATGGAGGTCCCCAAGTAAAGAGAATGTATTCGGTAACGAAGCGCAGAGATTCAATAAATCTGTCATTGATGGGTCCTTATTGCTTTGTTTAATTTGTCTAAATAAAGGCCTATGGATCTATGAACTTTTATCTAAGTTAAGGAGGAATAACTCATTTATTGTTTGTCATAATACTCTACAGCGACCTTTTAATGGAAAGGCTTTGAATGAATTAGGGAAAGTTCATTGGAAGTTATTTGCCTTATTTATTAATTAACATAATATTGTTTATTTATTTCATTCATTATTACACTACTGATACGTACTTATTAACTTGTAAAATACTAAATTCAGTTTTATACAAACTGAATTAATAAATGGCCGATATATTTTCTAGTATGTTATAGATAGATGTTTAAGATAATCAATACCTAATTGAAACACTTGTAAAATATTTATAACCCGCAGCTTCCCAAAGGATTTGTAATTCGCATTTCGATCATCTTTTGATATAATGCACACGTTCGTTTATGCAGCTGCATTCCATCATCCTACTAATTTTATAAATGCGAAAGTTTGTATGTATGTACGGATGTTGTTGTACTCTTTCACGCATCTACTACTTAACCGATGAGAATGAAATTTGGCACACACATAAAGATTAAATTGGATTAACGCAAAGGATAGGTTTTATCCCGGAAATCGCACAGAACCGGGAACTATGCGGGTTTTTCTTTGAAAACTCGGGCGAAACCGCGGGCTGAAAGATCTGAAGTTCATGTATAAAAAAATTATGTACATATATATTCAACAGAAACCAAGAAATAAATAACTGTACAATATTCCATATTATACACGTGTGAATGAATTATTTTCATAAAGCCATACAAAGCACAAGGCTTCCTAAGAATTTTTTTATCATGTATATTTTTTATCAACGACTGCTTTTCTTTACATTTTGCCCAGAAATTATTCTTCCAAATAAAATGTACATAATATTATATTTATGTACATTAGAATAAGTATTTCAAGAAAAGTATTTTACAAATTTCGCAAGTATCGATATCGATATATTTACGTCGAAACTTTTGTATTTTATCGTATTAGTTGAAGAAGCAAGTATTGAATGAAAGGATATCGCTACGAGGCTTCCAAATCTACATGATTACAGTATTGTATCTATAGATTATAGAACATGTGTAGCTGTTATTATACAGTATTGTATGATACAATCCGTACTATAATATTATTATTGCGAAAGTAACTCTGTCTGTCTGTCTGTTACTCAATCACGCCTTAACTACTGAACCAATTTTCATGAAATAAGGTATGGAGATATTTTGATACCCGAGAAAGGACATAGGGACTAGGGTACTTTTTACCCTGGGACTTAGGATAGATTTTATTCCGGAAATCCCACGGGAACGGGAACTATGCGGCTTTTTCTTTGACTGCGCGGGCAAAGATAATAAATAGATCTGTGGTTGGATGAAGGTTCTTGTATTGAATGACATTGATCCTTGTTAAAATAATTTATTAGCAAAAGAAAGTAAACAAGGCTAGTTCAATGTGAGTAATGAAAGCACTCTAGTTGGTTTATTGTTGAGTAATGTATAGTGCGAATTACTTTATCAAGTAGGTACTTTAAGTAGGGATACCTTGCGAATACATTTTTTTTTTAAATAAATAAGGTAAATTGTAATATTCCGTGGGTCTTCATCTTACAAGTGGCTAACGATTTAATTCAAGTAAATTCTAATACGAACTTTTCCTACAAAGATATCTTATTTATTTTTTTAAAAGGTTCATCAGGGATTAAAATATCATATAAATAAAATAAAATCTAATTATATGGACATCATATAAAAATATTATTCTAATAATCATATATTTTATATGAAAAATTTGCTGCTACATTATACGAAAAGACCCTTGTAATTTTGTATGTCGCTAACATAAATTTTAGAGGAACTAAGGATTGTTTTTTGCCGGCCTTCGCATAAAAAGAAAATGCGTGGTCCATTGTCCATTGTTACTTAATGATAGTGGATTATCTGGATAGTTTTAGCTTTTTTTGGTCTCATTAAGAGTAATACCACTATTATACGCAGGTTTGACTTTGATAAATTAACAAATAAGAAGGTCTTAAGGGAGAAAGAACTTACTTTATGTCTTTGGCCCTTTTTATAATAAAATTTCATGTAACTTTAACGAGTATCGTATGATAATATCTATATCGTATCGTCGATTGAGCGAACAATATTTGAATCTTCTATTCTATCTTCTATTTTATCTAATCTTCTATTCTATTGTTTAAATGAATATTTCTATATGAATATTACACACATACTCTCTTTATCTAGAATGAAAAATAGACAAATAATATGAATACTATACTTATCACGTTTTTTAATATTAAAATGTCATGTTTATAAAAAAGCACAGACAATATTTTCACATAAAAATAAATCCTATCATTTTCAGTTGATTAAAACAAGATTAAAACCATCCTAAAACGCAATAACCAGTGTCATGTACACGCGTCCCATCGGCACTTATTAAAATATCATTGTTGTTTAATTGAATCAAATGTTGATTTTTAATATAACATTGTTCAAATCTAATATCATAATCTAAATTAATAACAAATTCGTTTACCATTTAAAACAATCGTGATATCTACAAGAATATTGAACTCAAATATTAACTCAAAGAAGTTATGATTTAAGTTCCTCCACGAGCATTACCGTATTTCAAAAAGGACATTAACATTTTTCATAAGAAATTATTGTCACTGACATATAAATAGGGAACTACTTTTCAACTCAAAGTTTTCCAATTATTCTTGGAAGTATTTTAGTTCGCAAATAGTATGAAAAACTGGGATGGAATTCAGTTTAATTTTATACTTCATGTTTGGCTGAGCAACAGATTTAAAGTTTGGAATCGTTAACTAAATAGTAGGTACTGAAAAAATATTGCCAGATGTTTGAAACTTTCAAGCATAAATATTCAGATTTTTACCAGAGAACTGGTTTTCGGGCATTTAAAACTTTGTCTACCTATACTTTTCTAGTGAATCGGAATTTATAGTAGAGCCATTTTAATAGGCAACATTTGACAGTTCAACAAAATTCAACAACGTAACCTAGTAACGACGACATAGAATAACATGATATTTCGTTTTGTTAGAACTGCACATTTGCTTAACTTTTTTCAATTACAATTACATATTTATAATAATAATGACCGATACAAGTAATTTTAAGATTTCATTTTACTGATAAACCATCCTAAACATAATAAACAATTTCTGAATTGAAGAACTGACGTCGCTACAATTTTGTGTCAATAAACCTTTTTTCTTTTTAAATACTGGAGACGTTACTCTAAAAATCGAAATCTGACATCTAGAATCGAATGCATTGATTACTTGTGAATAAAAATCATCATAAATTAATAAATTCGATTGACAAATGTTTCAAATCCGTATCGATTAATACACTTCAATCGATGTTTTTAAGCAGGTTACCTCTCTTCGAAGATAAAATTGATAGACGTCAAATGTTGCCTATTAAATTGGCTCGACTATAACAGAAAATTTGTACCGAAAAATCGAGCACTTTTTAGCTCATGTCAATCTATAACTAAAAACAAAAAAAAAAAATGCCATAGACATATATTTTTATATTTAAAATCAGAATACTACAATTTAGTTCCAAGTTTAATATTATTATTTTATGTAGGTACCTATTCTTCAAATTATTATTGTAGCTACCAAGGTAGCACACCTAGAGTATGTATAGCTACAACTTTATTGATCACTAGCTTTCCGCCCGCGGCTTTGCCCGCGTTTTCAAAGAAAAACCCGCATAGTTCCCGTTCCCGTGGGATTTCCGGGATAAAACCTATCCTATGTGTTAATCCAAGTTACCCTCTATATGTGTGCTAAATTTCATTCAAATCTATTCAGTAGTTTTTACGTGAAAGAGTAACAAACATCTATACTTACAAACTTTCGCCTTTATAATAGTAGTAGGATAAACCGTATTTCTTTGTATGGTCTATATTCAGTGTTCTTGTGTTTTTTATCACGTATAATTATTGTAATGTGTGTATAATATTTTTTTGTACTGGTGGCATTGTGGTGCTTTGGCATGTCTGTAAGCCACATGTTCTATAATTAAATAAATAAATAAAATAAATAAATAAGATACTAAATAGTAAGCCAATTGATATTCATAGCTTCAGGAAGTCCCACAAAAATTATAATTATCGATAAAATCTAATACTTACTTTACGGATTGCGTATTTTACGACGTGTTTTCGAGATGTTTCAACCAACGTATCTCTTGCAACATAAACAATGAAACGATTTCAATCTTAATCAAAGTATATTTTACGATATTTTCGGGAAACAATAAAAATTACGTTTGTGGGGGAATTTTTATGGCATCTATTACGAAAAAGTTGTGATAAAACATTTTTTAAGATTTTCTGTGACTCTCAATCAAAAATATATTTTTAAGTGTGCATAATATATTATGTTTAGGGTTGAAAATCATAATTCTCTAAGGTTGCCTGGAATAGATCCCTGTTTTAGAGAGGCTTTCTGTAGACTTTAAAAAAGGACACACTCTTGTATAGTTTGTTTTATTTTTGCCCAAATGTAGTGTTTTCATTGATTCATCCATTCTATTCTCTGATTACAAGGTTAACGTTAATTTATTAGAACACTGAAAACATTAACGTCTAAATATAAAGTAACGTATAGTCCGAAACCGTAGACCAAGGGATTTAAAATTTGGGGCACATATTTCCTCAAGCGTGAACTAAGTCTGGATTTATTGGAATTCTTCCCTTATTAGTTGCTGAAATTCGCCGCGGGCTGGACGTTTACCGTTGAATATTGCTTTTAATATAATAAAAGATCCAATAACTATCGATAGATTACTTTTTAATATATTAAAATATTTATTCATGTTATCTACTTACATAATAATATGAAACATTTGATAAAGTTGATTGAACGTTCTAAGCCAGATTCCAAAAATTTACTCACCCATATTCAGGAAGTTATACTTTGTAGATTTTTTTTTTTTTTTTATGTCAGAGCAAGCAAAGGAGCAGGTGGGCCACCTGATGTTAAGTGGTCACCACCGCCCATAAACACTTGTAACACAAGGAGTGTTACAGGTGCTTTGCCGGCCTTTAATGGACAAGATAAAATTATTTGTTTAATATTTATAGTAATTTTTATATCACGTACCTATTCTATAGTTTATAATATCTATTCATAAACCTGGGTTGCGCGCTAAAAAAAGCGCGGCCAAAAATAGCGCGCTTCTTATAAAAAAATAACGTTAATAAAAAATAAAATTATATTTATATATCTCATTTACAATTAAATGTAATTATTAAATTAGTATCTACATATTTAGAAATTTGAAAATTGCATTAAATTATATTTTTAATAGGCAATAAACAATTGACGCAGCCATAGACTGTAGACACAACTCGCAAAAAAAATTGTTGTTACCTAATCTGTGGTCAAATGGAATTGGCGCGTTGTTGAATTTTTATTTGAACCTAAAAAGTAAAAATATGATCACATTTTATGCTATGATATTATAGTTATTAAATATGCAAAATTAATTGATGATTATTATTTATATTTTTTCATATTATTATAGTGTTAATTTATTTGGGTAACGACGCGCAGATATACTGAATACTGGCAAGCAAAAAAAAAAGTTACGCGTTCTTAATTTTTGAATTTAGATCAAATGAAAAAAAAACAAAACAACAATTTCTACACATTAACTTTTAATAATCGTAATAAATGTAAATAATTAGCTGATATTCATGATATTTCGTTTTTTTTACGTGAAATATTAAGTAGGTGTGGCGTATATTGTTCAATAGAAGTTATCTAACAATTTAATGGTAAATAATTAAATTGTGTTTGTAATAACTATCAATACCAATTTGTGCATATTATATTTTCGTGAAGTCTTACAATTACATGTATGTATACAAACAAATAGTGTTTTTTTTTTAGTTGCTATCAATACTAATACATGTTTGTTTTTCACAGGTAATGGAGCCAGACCTCTTCGAAGAGATGCCGGGGTCGACGCCCCGGTCCCTGGTCACAACTATCTATCCAGGCAATAGCAGTAACACTTCAAATGATCTCAATGTGTACTATTTTTATGACGTAAGTACTTTTAATCATGTTTTTATTAGGTCGTGCTAAGTAAATCTAGCTTTTCATACTTCACTTCATATTGTTATATGGTGTCTCGTATCATTTAATCTTAATCGTTAAAAAGATTTCTACCATATATATATTAATTCGATTAAATAATTAATGCAACCATTTATTTCAATCAAGAAAGTATATATTTTACTTTCAACTGCCTCGTAAAGAGATTGCATAATTTAAGAAGCAATCGAAGTTCGTACATCTTTCGTAGTTTAACAAGAAAGTCAGCAACAAATAGCTTAAACATTTGTTAAACATCTTAGTTAAGCGCTATGATATATAAAAGAGCTAGATACGTTACCCGCTCTCTATTTTGGCAAGAAAAAACTCAGGTAAGTGCCCGAGTTTCACTTAGTCACGCACCATTCAGCGTCGTGGCTGGACGTTCTTTTTGTATTTTAATCGGCAGTTGTTATTACGAAGTACATGAGTGAGACATGTATTATGTCTCGTGCGTGAGAGTGAAAGAGAGAACAACTGTATTGGTGATAATGCGTTAGTAAGTAGTTATGTATTAATTACGCTGTTTTTTAGTGCAATGATGTTTGCGTATGCCGCGTCTACTAGTATAATAGGTCATTGGTTAAGCGGCAGTAGTTTATACAAGAAAGTCAGCATCTTGAGTCCATAGTTTGATTTAACAAACGAAGCCTAGTCGGGGGCCTAAAGCGTCGCCTCGCGGAGCCGCCTTTGACCGACTGGAAATATGGCCTTGTTTTTCTTTTATAAAGTGCATATTATGTACAAGCATGTAGTAACATACTATAATGAAAGTGATCACTAAATAGTATAAAACAAAGTCACTCTCAAGTTTGACACTCTACATTCGACATTTGTGTGTGCTTACCTATCCTTAAAACTACGCAACATTATGATGCGGTTGTTTTAATAGATAGAGTGATTCTCGAAGGCTTCAGTATATAATTTATTAGGTTTTAGGTAGAGCGGGCGCAGCTATAGTACAAAATAAACGTCATTCATACCAAATTCGTGTTCATACATCATACATAGGAAATGCCCAGGAATATTACTTATTAAAATTTATAATCAATGTTCCAAATCAATACATAATATAATAAAATTCTAGAAAAGTGGTGTCTGTACAATGAAAATATGTAAAAAGAAATTAGCAGGGGTTATTACTAAATCGATCCCAAACCCAAAACTGTCGTTAAAATTTTTTTTGTCTGTTTGTCTGTTTGTCCGTTTGTCTGTTTGTCTGTATGTTTGAACACGCTAATCTCAGAAACGGCTTATCCGATTTAAATGCGGTTTTCATTAATATATTGTGGTAATCTTCATTTAACATTTAGTGTTTATTTCATGTCAATCGGTTTATAAATAAAAAAGTTATGACCATTTAAGTATTCACGGCGAACATTTGCTAAGGCATTCTATGGTACGCTATTATAATAACAGTGTACGTTAAAACGTAAGTTATTTCTATAAAATGTCCATGTGATCATATCGAAAGTCCCCAAGGGTGGGGTGGGGGTGGGGGGGTAAGCTGAGGTAGTAGGGGGGGAGGGGTCAAATTAAAATTATGATTATTTTTAGGTAAATTTTATACATAAAATGTCCTTTAAATTATGTGTTATTATAATATTTTTATCCCCCGACGTAAAAAGATGGGTGATAAGTGTTTGACCGCTATGTGTGTCTGTGTGTGTATCTGTTTGTGCCACCGTAGCTCGCTAGCAGGTAATTAGATGCGGTTTTTTTGTTAGGCAGCATATTTTCCGACGCTGGTTCTTGGATAAACTATATCAAAATAGGTTAATCCATTTATTATACCTAGGTATACATATAGAGGTAAAAGTAGGAATGAAAATAACTAAAGTTATCGAATATACTTTAGTGATATATTAAATGAAAGCGAACGACCTATCAGTAACAATAAATCAAATTTTATCAAAATCGGTTCATCCATTTATTTGATATACGATATAAAAGTTTTAGGTAATAAAAAAATGAATTTTGACTCATGTGACATATGAAATGAAAGTGCGTGTAAAGTATAATTGGACATATTTAATCAAAATCGGTTCATCCATTTACTATACCTATATATTGGTAAAAGTTGGAATGAAAGAAACGATTGTTGTCAAGTATACCTAAGTGACATATCAAATGAAAGTGCATAACGGGTGAAGTACAGTTATAGTTCTATTTTTATCCAAATCGGTTTTTCCATTTATTAGATTACAGCACAGATTACAGCGGTAAAAGTGGGAATGAACAATAATCGAATGTGGTCAAATAATATCTCAAGCGGCATATCAAAATATGAAAGAGCAACGTGTGAATTACAATTAGTAATGTTTTATCGAAATCGGTTCATCCGTTTATTACACTTTAGGGGTGACAGTGGTTAGGTAAATAAACCAAATGGAGCATCAAACGACAGGATATGTCGTGTACATATAGGTACAATTAGATAATATGGTTTACATCAAAATCGGTTCTGCCATTTACTACACTAGGGATGGAAAGGTTGAAAGTCTGTGAAAGAAGAAGGGGGTATGGAAGCGAGATTATAGTCACACCCTGGAAATTTTGAATTCTACTCAAAGCCACATAGGCCTGGCGCGGCGCTTGGCATTTTTTTCTTAAATATACCACTTCTTTTGCCACTGTGGTCCATTACAATTTGTGCACGGTTACGGCACAACTTAAAAGGTGTCAAGGAGCAACAAACTTATAGATATCAATATGATGTAGGAATGTATTATGGAGGTAAAGGTAGGTCTCGCTCACTTGAAAATATTACATGAAAATAAGAAACCGAAGATTAAAAATTAAAAAAAAAAACCCAACGCAATGAAGGAAAAGGAATAAATAATTTTACAAACTTCCCGACGATCTTTAAAAATTATGATAATATGATAATGATGGTATGGCAGCCCCGACGACTTTGTTTTTTTTTATTTTTATAAATATTTAAAATGGTATTTATTTTTAAAGATCTTCGGGAAGTTTGTGAAATTATTTATTTCTTTTTCTATGCACTTTTCTTCGTTGCGTTGGGTTTTTTTTTAATTTAATTTTTATTGCACAGTCTAAACGGTTTAGTTACTACAGGCGCGAGACAGGAAAGATGAGCGCTGAGACCAACGTCAAAACGCAAAGGAATAGAAGGAATCCGCTACGATAATAAGAGCTAGCGCGCACGAGCAACTTTGTCTCCGCAACTATTTTGTCTCCGCAACTATTTTGTCTCTCCAGCCATGGGCTAGTATAAAAGTGCGCGTACGTAGCGACGCAACTCCCGGGAGACTTTTTTGTCCGCGGGTTCGGAGACAAGCCCGCGACGCAACTGTCGCCCTATCTATTGGTTTCAATGCAAGTGCGCGCACGGCGACAAAAATGTTGCCTGTCGGCGGCCGCCGGCCAGTTGCCGCGTAACCGGCGTAGCGATAATACGTATTTATGTCAACGTATTTATTCTCGTACACAGTAGTTTTAACCGACTTCAAAAAAAAGGAGGAGGTTATCAATTCGGCCGGTATATTTTTTTTATGTATGTACACCGATTACTCCGAGGTTTCTGAACCGATTTACGTGACTCTTTTTTTGTTTGATGCAGAATGGTGTGGGATTAGTCCCATAAAATTTATTCGGATAAGCCAGTCTTTACTCAGGTGAGACAGCAAATCTCATATTTGTATCTTGATGAGCGATTACAGGTCGTAAAATTCTGCACAGTTCATCAAAACTTTCTATACTCATTCTGAAGTAGCGAAAAAATTTTTTTGGAAATGTTCTCAATTTTAAAAACATTGTATGGAATTTCCCCAATGTCAGTCTCTCACTCCATAATGGGTGCACCCAATATTGCCTTTTTCGCTGCCGTCTTCGGTTTCTAAGGACAAGAGCACAGACCACAACCGTCTCTTCGAAATCCATGTTGATAAATGCAGAAAATTTTAAAGAAAAAGTTGCGTTGCTGTCGCTTTCGTGTGCGCATCGTTCAAAACTTTGCGAGGAGACAGCGACAGAGACAAAATAGTTGCCGGGCAACTAAGTTGCTCGTGCGCGCCCGCTCTAATTGTCATAAGCGTATGATGTGTTTTGCACAATTTTATTAAATTGCGACTGGATGAAAATTTTGTTCGTGATCGTCGTCGTCGTTGGTAAGGTGAACAAATCTTTAGTAAAACATCATCAGTACGCTTATGTCAATTAGTATCGATAGCGGATTCTATTCCTTTGCGTTTTGATGTTTGTCTCGGCACTCATTTGCTGTACAATATATTGTCAAAAACATCCATACAAGGAAGGAAGGAAAATAAATTTGCTCCTTTCCCTCCTGGTGCCTAAAAATAATATGACATAATTTAAAATAAATTTTACGTAGAAAATTAATTAGTTAGGCATTTATCTTTTTAGCTCAGTTTAGTAATAAATTTTACTAAAAGTTTTTTTAATTATTTGTGGTAGTACGTGTTTATTCAATAAAAGTTAAGTAGTAACTACTATGCAGTCACTATTCCACGCGGACGAAGTCGCGGGCACAGCTAGTATCTAATCGGTAAATATTTTTAACATTTACCGAATTAATAAATCAGCGCTTTCTGCTGCTCCCTTTCGTGTATCGCCCGGAGCCCGCCCGCTCCTTTGCTACGGCATGGAGAATAGTAACTACTGTTTATCTCAATACAAAGTATTACACTAGAGGCAAATACTTGCAATATCGTAATGTAAATCGCGCCCACGCATTCAGGTGGATTATCAACAGGCTGAAAGGTTTTAATCGTGTAATGGACGCCTGTTACCGTTCTGTCGTCACGGCAGATAAGTGTTTTTAATAGATTCACTGTGTACGATAACGTTGTTTATTAGTTAATTGGATGGACGCGCTTTGTTTTAATAATATGGTAATAGGGTTGGCTGTTTCATGTTAGTTTGAATAAAAAGATTCGAATTTTTTTCTTAATGCGTAGTTAGCGGGATCGCTAAGTTATATAAAATTACAAGGAAGTCTTTATATTATGGTTAAATTAATAAAATAAAAAAATTGGTATATTACCTATTAATTATTTCTGCTTAATAATTATTATCGTTGAGAGTACCATATGGGTAATTTTAAATTACGTTAAATAAATAAAATTTATTCCCATTTCGTGAGGGCTCTATCATGCTTGTTTGATGCATCGTTTCCCTATACATGGGCGTAGCCACGGTGGGGCAGGGTGGGGCGCTTGCCCCACCCAGGCTTTGACCTGGAAGGTACCTAACCAAATCTAAAAATTGAATTATCCAGGTACTAACTACTAAGCTTAATATCCGTAAGAAAACTCTCACACTCGATTCTCGAAAGTCGACAGTCGACACAGAAAATGAGACCAAAACATTAGTATTATTTACCTCTACAATGACTGATTAACAAAATAATAATTGTCATACGCCCAGCGACCAAACGGCTGAAGATAGGGACACATTTTGGATCTATTTCGTGATGTGGTAGGTGAACAATAAGGTGTTTTGAATAAGAATAATTCGAATAACGAATTACACACAAAAAAAGAAAATAGCTGAGGCTTCTATGTTACATAAACTGTAAGAAAATTTTTATTTTTATTTTTATTTGATTAAAAATGAGTGTAGTACAGTTAGTTACCCCACTATTTTATCCAATTTCAATTTTGTTTTAAGTTTCACGTTCTAAAGAACGTGTCACGTGAGTTACAACTCAAAAAAATATGGGCCTTAGAAAAAAAAACTTTCAGAAAATATTGCACAGAATAAAGTGAGTGTTATAAAAAAGTTTTCAAGGTAAAGAAGATGCCATCGCAAATGCCATCGCAAATGCCATCGCAAATGCCATCGCAAATGCCATCGCAAATGCCATCGCAAATGCCATCGCAAATGCCATCGCAAATGCCATCGCAAATGCCATCGCAAATGCGTTCGCAAGCGCGTTCGCAGGCGCGCTCGCAGGCGCGCTCGCAGGCGCGCTCGCAGGCGCGCTCGCAGGCGCGCTCGCAGGCGCGCTCGCAGGCGCGCTCGCAGGCGCGCTCGCAGGCGCGCTCGCAGGCGCGCTCGCAGGCGCGCTCGCAGGCGCGCTCGCAGGCGCGCTCGCAGGCGCGTTCGCAGGCGCGCTCGCAGGCGCGTTCGCAGGCGCGCTCGCAGGCGCGCTCGCAGGCGCGTTCTCAGGCGCGCTCGCAGGCGCGCTCGCAGGCGCGCTCGCAGGCGCGCTCGCAGGCGCGTTCGCAGGCGCGTTCGCAGGCGCGTTCGCGTTCGTAGGCGCGCTCGCAGGCGCGCTCGCAGGCGCGTTCGCAGGCGCGTTCGCAGGCGCGTTCGCAGGCGCGTTCGCGTTCGCAGGCGCGCTCGCAGGCGCGCTCGCAGGCGCGCTCGCAGGCGCGCTCGCAGGCGCGTTCGCAGGCGCGTTCGCAGGCGCGTTCGCGTTCGCAGGCGCGCTCGCAGGCGCGCTCGCAGGCGCGTTCGCAGGCGCGTTCGCAGGCGCGTTCGCAGGCGCGTTCGCAGGCGCGTTCGCGTTCGCAGGCGCGCTCGCAGGCGCGCTCGCAGGCGCGCTCGCAGGCGCGCTCGCAGGCGCGTTCGCAGGCGCGTTCGCAGGCGCGTTCGCGTTCGCAGGCGCGCTCGCAGGCGCGTTCGCAGGCGCGTTCGCGTTCGCAGGCGCGCTCGCAGGCGCGCTCGCAGGCGCGCTCGCAGGCGCGTTCGCACGCGCGTTCGCAGGCGCGTTCGCAGGCGCGTTCGCAGGCGCGTTCGCAGGCGCGCTCGCAGGCGCGCTCGCAGGCGCGTTCGCAGGCGCGTTCGCAGGCGCGTTCGCAGGCGCGTTCGCGTTCGCAGGCGCGCTCGCAGGCGCGCTCGCAGGCGCGCTCGCAGGCGCGCTCGCAGGCGCGTTCGCAGGCGCGCTCGCAGGCGCGCTCGCAGGCGCGTTCGCAGGCGCGTTCGCAGGCGCGCTCGCAGGCGCGTTCGCAGGCGCGTTCGCGTTCGCAGGCGCGTTCGCGTTCGCAGGCGCGTTCGCGTTCGCAGGCGCGTTCGCGTTCGCAGGCGCGCTCGCAGGCGCGTTCGCAGGCGCGCTCGCAGGCGCGCTCGCAGGCGCGTTCGCAGGCGCGTTCGCGTTCGCAGGCGCGTTCGCGTTCGCAGGCGCGTTCGCGTTCGCAGGCGCGTTCGCGTTCGCAGGCGCGTTCGCAGGCGCGTTCGCGTTCGCAGGCGCGCTCGCAGGCGCGCTCGCAGGCGCGCTCGCAGGCGCGCTCGCAGGCGTGCTCGCAGGCGCGCTCGCAGGCGCGTTCGCAGGCGCGCTCGCAGGCGCGTTCGCAAGCGCGTTCGCAAGCGAGTTCGCAAGCGCGTTCGCAAGCGAGTTCGCAAATGCGTTCGCAAATGCCTTCGCAAATGCCTTCGCAAATGCCTTCGTAAATGCCTTCGCAAATGCCTTCGCAAATGCCGGCGGCTGTGCCGCGCCACCGGCATTTGAGGTTCGAAGACCTGGATATGACTTTGGGTACATACAGTTGCTAGTTACATATTATTTTTTTATTGTTGCCCCACCTTGAGCCCATGGCTAGCTACGCCCATGTCCCTATATAATAGTACAACAGTTCTCAAATAATTTACGAGAATACAAATACAATGTCGCAAACAAGTGGTTTACAA
This sequence comes from Colias croceus, assembly GCF_905220415.1. NCBI lineage: Eukaryota > Metazoa > Arthropoda > Insecta > Lepidoptera > Pieridae > Colias > Colias croceus. The sequence continues at coordinate 10,299,964 of NC_059542.1, read as the reverse complement.
TGGCTATAACAATAAGCGGTTCGCGGCTTTTGGCACGTTTACAGTTCTTCATGCGTTTGTAGCTGTCAATACGCTGAAATTTATCGTTGACCGCGCGCCGTTGAGCCGCTTTATACGATACGATACGATATTTTATTTGTTTTGAATTTATGGAGTGAAACTTGTTCGATGATTCAATAATGACAATTGTATTGGGTGTTACATTTTGTATGCGTCATGTTTATGCACATTATGGTTATGCAAAAAAAAATGTATGAAGTAATGAAAAAGGGAATGATTTACTTCTTACGCGTTTTTCTGTAAGCACGCTTTATTTATATTTATGCATTTGAGTAGATATAAGTTGCAGTTGATATAATAAAATAATGATTTTTAATATTACTCCTATCCTTGATTGATTTAAATCAATAATAGGGTGACATAATTAGAATTATGGACATTATAATGCGGATATAACCCTAATATCCGCAAATGTAATATTTTTATACTTTCAAGATCTTTTCAGGAGTATTTCGTTATATTTTCAGAATCTAAATATAAGGAACATTTTGGTAATTTGCGCTTATAATCCCTTAAAAAATATGATCAAATATTATTCTAATAAAGATATTATTTATCGTGTATTATAAACGTCAAATGAGTTGTACACACAGAATTAAATATATCTGAAAATCGGGTATGCCTGCTATTTTTAAAATGGCATTCAATAAAGGTTATTGACTTCACGGTGTGTTACTCTATTTAATATATTTCCCGCGATAAATAGCATTTGCTATTTTATTGACGTTGATATTTGGAAATAAATATTTTATAGCGTATTTGAATTTAAATGGCATGTTTATTATACACATTTGGCTTGCGGTTTTCAATAATTTACTGAAACATTAATGCTTTTTAGCGCTTAAACAAAATTCCCTTAATGATGTTGATTTTTTCATATTGTTATGCACGTGACCTCGCTCGCTATAAAGTGTTCGAATTGTCGGGTCGAATATATAACAATCATCACGTTAAATCAAACAAAAGACAACCGTAAATTATGACAATGTATAGGAGTAACAGTGCGTTCAGTTAAATGTCACACAATAAATCTAACTATATTCATTTATTACGCACACATACAATCGCGTAATATGTAGGAACACGCTTGTATGTGTGCGTTATATGTGCATGAACGTACAACTGTACCTTGTTAGTATTATATCTATGTGTGAGTGTAATAGATTCAAATGCTTTAGAAATAGACATAGTCGCAGTAATTTATGAAGGCATCACAAAGACATCTATCAGCAAACTGTCTGCGATTAAGCTAGAAGTGGCTGTAAATTTTATTAATGTCAAATTATAATAAATCAGCCGCTTTAAATTTGTTATAAAGTGGTTTATTATTAGTTCTACGTGACATTTGACTGCATTATTTAAGCATGGGCTTATGTTTTCGAGGAAGTGATTTTATAACATCGTGACTTTTAATTGTATTGTTATTCAAAAATAGGTTTATTAGTCTTTGAAAATAGCATTATTTAACACACAATTTAACATGAATTAATGTTTAACTTATTAATACACGAAAAATTAAGACTTTATTGAGGTACTCGATATAGGAATGTAGTCTTTATGTAAATATTAATGCGATTTTGGGTAAATAATGTGATATAATTTATTCATAAACTTTATAGAGCACGTTAAAACGCCAAAAACTACTTGAATTTAATGTCGTTTGCCAACATGAACTAAATAACAATTAAATACCAAAAACTACCTCAATTCAATGTGCTTTTCTAACATGATCTAAATAATACCAAGAACCACTGTCAAAAGCAGCAGTAAGCAAAAAGGGTCCTAATTAATGAATCTAAACGGACTGTGAGTTGTCAAAACCACACTTCCATGGTCCACTATACCTTTCACTGAGATCCTTACTCAATGGCCTAATTGTTTTAATTACTAAAGTATGACAATAGTGCTTGGTTAAATGTTATGAACGATACGTAAACTGCAAGGTAAACAATGCTTATAAAACCGAGTTTAAATTATTCAAAGCTTTCTCAAAAGTGTGATTAATCGTTCAAATTTCAAAGGTAAAAATGAAACTTTTTTACTAATTGCTTTCATGACTTTTTAGTTGCTACCTCTTATCGTCATAATTTGAATATGAGGTAATTTAGTTCCGCAAAACTAATTTTAAACAACAATTATTCGTATAATTAGGTTCCTTATGCCAATCAATATCTAAAGTTGGAGTTGAGTGTGCTTCATCTAATTAGATTAGGCTCATTAAGCTGAGGGTACCATAATAGTTTCATCTCGAAGCTTCGGTCGCGAATTAAACATTAAACTAGTAACCTATATTATTCGATTGTCTCTATGTATGTGTTCAAGATTAATGTACCTATCTATAAAGTCTTTTTTTATTTTTACAAAGATTACTTAACTATTATGATTTACAATTATACGTATCTACAACTAGACACTACTGATAGGTCTGTTCAATTTCTTTCTAGGCTGGTCAATTTCTTGTACAAATATTTCATATTTTTCATTTAAGTAAATTGTAAATCCAGTGATTCATCAGCTTTTTCGAAAGATTTGTCGATTCTCACACCCTGACATACAAACATTATCAATGAGGCAATCACAATATAATTATAAGCGAACAACGTTACTATAAAAAAATTCACGGGCTAAAAGTTTCCTTTAGATTACACCATCAACAACAACAATTATTTATTGTGCACCACAGGACAGTAAAAATAAGAATACACAAAACGGTACTTATTTAAAACTACGTCATTTTTTCCAGCTGCTGACTATAATAATATAATCTATATAATATATAAAACTCAAAGGTGACTGAAGTGGTGATCTATCAACGCACAGCCCAAACCACTGGACGTATCGGGCTGAAACTTGGCGTGCAGGTAGACGTCATAACGTAGGCGTCCCCTAAGAAAGGATTTTCCGAAATTCTTGCGGGAACGGGGAAAAACGGGGATGCACGTACAAAGTCGTGGGCAGAAGCTAGTATTATAATATAATTCATTATTCTACTAAACTATATAAATTTATTTCATTTCATTTCATTATTTTCCAGTCGATCCAGTTTCCTGTAATGTGGGTGCTGTTTTTCCTGATCGTGCTTCTAAATGCATCGGTCATAGCAGCTCTACTCTGCACCAATGCTAGGAAGAGCAGAATGAACTTCTTCATAATGCAGCTTGCTATTGCAGGTACGTAAATAAATAATAAAATAATAAATAAAATCTATATTTTGCCAAAAAATTAACGTGGTAATGTTAGAGCAAAAATCTCAAAATACCATACATTTAGTACATTTACTAAATGTATGGTATTTTGAGATTTTTGCTTTTAGTGGGAGAAATCCCATGTGATAATTACGTATTGATTGTTGTGCAATTTTAGCAAGTTCTTTAAGGTATTTTTATTTATTTAACTCATAACTATACATACTGTTCTTGTCGTTTTATAACGCACGAACTTAATTCTAACGATTTATAAATTATTTCTTGAAGAAATGAACAAAATTGTTAAGACTTACGGTAACCTTTCCTTTATTTTGTGAGTATTCCATTAAGCTGTGAATAAATTCTCATATTATTAATTATAATATTCACAAGAATCCATTAACAGAATATAGTGAAACAAGCAAGCGTGAAATATTATGGCACAGTCATATCACATCCAATAAATATGCAAATATAAGTTTTAAGTGAGCCTCCAATTTCATAACCCCTAAAACGTAAAACGACAAAAGGTAATTCTGCCCTTTCACCTTAATTAACGGCACAGACAACTTTCCAAATTAAGAGACCTTTAATAAAATTACACCCATTTTGTTAGACCACCTAGATATTAAAAGCATGTAATTATAGCATTCATAAAAATTATAATTGGTTAAAAAAAACTACCTATATAGGTTTTCGGAGAATTCTTCGCTGCTTTTATGACTCAATAGTCTTAAGTTATTAGATATGTTTTTAAATCATATTTATGAATATTAAATAATTTTGATTATCATCTGTATTGTCAACTGTTAGCGCAACGACAAAGGCACGAATTTTGAGACAAAGAAACAGTAAGACTAGTAAAGTAGGTAGACACCTACCATAGCAAAAATTGGCAAATAGATCTCAAAATATCTTTTTATAGCAATAAAATTCACATTACAATGAGAATATGCAGCTTGTGTATATCAACATTTTCAGACAGTTTTGCACGGTCATAATAATAGGACTGGAATAAATAAATTTATTACTTTTATACGCCTGAGTTGCAATCATAAAAGTGTGAACGCGAATTCTTCACAGATTTATAGTTCCCAAAAGACGGATGATATATTTTACAGTCTGGTTATAGTCGTCTGCATCAAATTAAGTGAAATAAATGTTCTGCAGTTTGAAAATAAAATTTATGGAGTAAGGTTGCTCGCAAAGTTGGTTATTTTGCTATTATTAACATGATTAAGATGTGTTATTAGGTGTAGGCTATGAATCGGTTACATTGATTTGACTACACATAAATAGGGCTAGATGGTAATGGATTGTTATCCTTTTCAAAATACGTAATTATTTTCTTTAAACTTTACTAAAACACGTCTTATCGTATTAATTAATAGATCGCTAGGAAAAAGAAACGATACAACATCTCAAGAATAATTTTAACAAACTGTTTTTCTTACATACTAAATTTTAATACAAACTAGATTTAAATTAGGACCACTTTCACAGTTCCCATTCATATCCATTAATAAAAACTTCCAGAATAATTTTAGAACGATTTTCTTTTGTTCCTCCATCGTCAATTTTTTGCAAAATTATGTACAACAAATAATAATGGAGATACAAACCGCGGCTGTCTAATTTAATCACAATAAATTAATTATAAACGGGATGCGGAAACGCATTTATCATCGGGCAATAATTTATATTAATTGGGGGAAACAACAATTTGCGTTCCATTTCACGTTCCCTACAAAACATAGGTTTATTTAAATTGTTTGCGTTTGCCAATTTACTATCCCGAAATATAATTTTAAGGATTTATTTTATAAAATACTGGCATAAGTAAATTATGACCTAGAATAATAATATTTAAAATTATATCACATGGGCAAAGGTGTGCATGCTCCCTATGTAGACATCGCATTCAAACCGTTTATTTTTTCATTTTGCCGTACTAACTTTTCATAGTTTAGATTTCTATTTAAAATTGTTAAGTTCATTAGAAGATCAATAAATATTAAATAAATTATTTGCCCAGTCCACCAAGTACTTTCAGATTAGATTATGAAATATTGCCAGAAATGTATGTGTAACTAACGTTTAATACTGCGTAATCATGGACCATATAACATTACCTACTTTAGCGGTAAAACACGATAATAATTATAGCAATCTTATGCAAAATAATTGGATAGATTAACTATTATTGCATAAATCGATAATCACTATCGATCGAGTCGATTCTGATTAAAACAAGCACATGGCAGCTGGATATAATATCCAACAATGTGACTGAAATTGAGCGTTCAATGCCTTCGCCATACACAACGTATGATCGCTTTTGATCGCTCATTCGATTAATAGCGTTTAATCTCGATTAACGGATACAATTCCATCATGCGTTTAATATTTTCACTGCTTACTGACATTTCATGAACTTTTGGCGTAGGTGGTGTGGTTCAGGAAACTGGATGTCATCTATAGGTACTAATTGTAATGAACTTGAAATTCCGTGTTTATCTTCAGTTTGACAGCGACATCTTACGTACGAGGAAAACAATCGTGCGGAGAAATATTTACACGTCATAAACTACAAGCTAACTATCGTGGCTACTTAAAACGTGATAAAAAACGCTTTCATGTTTTCAAAGCATATAAAAATCTGAAAAACATTTCTGCCACACGGAAGTATGGTTTTAAACAGCGCGTAAACATTGTAGCATTCTCTTTGACGTGCTTTCATCGCTTCATTAATATCCAGTCACTATAAAACCCTTGTCCAAACTAGCTTATTTGTAAAATTCAAACAAGATTACGCTTTATTACAATGTATTAAAGATTATCAGATGACTAGTTCGAAGATTCACTCAGCATGTAAACAGAAGCAGTTTATTTTGAGCAGCGTAGGTACGTTGTAAAATTTTTTAAGCCTACCGCAAACTTCATCGACACTGTATTGTTACATTTGTCTCGAAAATAAAACGATAATTTTGTTAACTGTTTCATATAATTTAGTTTCTTTAAATTATTTTGACTTTGGTTGATTCCTTCTTATGTAGTTTAGTACAAGCAGGAAAAAAACTTCGATAAACCAAACGAATTACTGAATAATAAAATATACAAAACGCAAAATACTGAAATATTTGGACATCTATTTGGATTAATTGAATTCGATTTCCTTCTATCATTTCCAACATCTTTTATTCTTGTAAAAAAAAAATACGTGAATATTAATATCATTCTTTTGACCGTAAGCAAAATTGCTTTATTGTATTTGAATATTTAGTTCTTTTTCTTAGTTATCTTCAAATTTTGTGTGATTTCTCAAGAAAATATAAAAAATTATTCTTATTTTTGTATCCAAGCGAAATTATAGAGTAAACACCCTGAACTTACGGATTAAAACCGGCTTAAGCTTATATTTTTTTATTATTTTTGACTGATTTATTATTACTATGTACTGTTGGAATGTATCACATGAGATTTGAAGATAACTAATTAAATTTAAGGACTCTACATCCCTATACTTAGGACTTTCACTATTAAAAACTGACATGATAATCATTTTTAAATTATAATTTTGTATGTAATATTATGAAGCTAGCCAAAGATAAAACGTATACTTACGATTATGTGTAAACTAGCCATAATAAATATGATGATGTAAACGGTAGAATATTTTTGTGCGAACCGATAAAAATACTGTGATGCGTAATTTTCAATGTTAGTCGATGTTTCTTTTATACTGTGGTTATTTTAATAAATAATTCTTGTACTTACGTTTAATATGTTTGCAAAAATAATTTGACGTGTCTACTATCCAATCTTCCTGATTTTTATAATTCTTAGTAACCTTAGTAACCCATAAAATTAAAAAGTCGTAAAATTTGATACTACATTCAGTAGATCCTATTTATTTTAAATTTTACCTTGTATTAAACGCACCGTTAATTTAATATTCAATAAAATATACAGAATATATTATAATAGCTCTAATAGTTTTACTTCTTTCGCAGATCTCATGGTTGGTCTCTTATACGTGTTCGTGGACATCGTACAGAAGATCACGATAGCCTGGCTGGCTGGAGAATTCATGTGTAAAGTTGTCAAATTCTTACAGGTAATATAATTTGTAATATTATTCATTTATTTAGGTTTATTTCTATTTAATGTAATATTAATAAATTTCTGAGATAGTATGAAAAAAAAATGAAAAGTATAGGTATTTTTTGACCGAATCCGTAATAATGTTTTACTTTCGTAAGAAAAGTTTTTAAGATGAAATTGTTATGGACATAGAGACGTTAGAGTACACTTTGAAATCAACATAATTTAGACAAGAAGACGAAATATCTACTTTATGTAAATTGTTTTCTAAGTAAATCAGTTTCTCTTAAAAATACGTATCCCCTAGGTAAATACCCTTGAAATTTACTTTTGTTGTTTATATTATAGGTATATTATTTAACTTTGCAGTTTGTCAAACAGACTAAATTCTAGTTCAGGATACATCGCCCATTTTTGCAAGTGACTACTATCAAGCTAATTTTCCGTTTGTAGCTTTATTTTGATGAGACGCCCAATAATTTCGTGTACAAAAGTCTCGATTGTGGTAGCTAACAGAGATAACAAGGTTAAAAATTTTTGATTTGATGGTTCTCAAATATTTATTACTAACTGAATATTTTTTTTTTGTTCAATCGCAAGATAATTACCTAAATTATTCGAAAAAATATTTGTCCTACAAAATCTATGGTTTGTTCAAAGAGTCCCCCTTTCCAAAGTGTATCGATAACGAGGTCATCATAAATGATTACTAACAAGCTGATTTTTTTGTTTTCACTTAGTTAATGTTTATATAATTCAACAGACATATTGTCCTACAAATTGCGTAATAAATATTTGAGAACCATCAAATCAAAAAATTTTATCCTTGTTATCTCTGTTAGCTACCACAATCGAAGTTTCGTACACGAAATTATTCGGTGTCTCATCAAAATAAAGCTACAAACGGAAAATCAGCTTGATAGTAGTCACTTGCAAAAATGGGCGATGTATCCTGAACTATTCATTATATTATGCTTTATCTGACTTGAATATAAACCATTAAATATTTATAACACTAAATATATACACCAAAAATATTATAACAGCCTTAGATTAAGGATTGGTCTCCACGCGCGCGTTCAATCTTAACCTCTTGATCAATTCTCTTGAGCAATCATTACTAAAATTTTACTTGTCTTCGGTTTGTTAAAAGACATTTCTCTTTGTCTTCAATGAATGATGGATATAATTTCCATACTTATATTGATAGCTAATTTAAATAAGTTGATAATAACTCAGTTTAATCTTTAGTATCCAGAAAATCTCTTTATTGTGAATATTCAAATTAGTAAACCTGGCTTGTTATTAATTTTAAACTTAAATATGGATAAGGGATAGGTTTTGTTATCGAGATTTTGAACTTTTGCTTGATGTTTAAGATTATTTTATTTTTGGCTTGATACCTAATAAAGAGAAAGATGAAGTTTTCGTTGACAAATCAAAATATTCTCATAATTATAGTAGCTTACCTCCCGCGGCTTCGCCCGCTTTCTCTAAAACGATTTGAGATTTAAACTATCCTATATCTCTCAAGTTAGATCGAACTGCACATGGTGTGCGAATTTTATTATAATCGGTTAAGTGGTTTAGGAGTCCATTGAGGACAAACATTGTGACACGAGATCTATATATATATATTAGAATTAGAATAAATTGAAATAAAATAATAACACGCACTTTCACACTTTTAAGCATTTAAAAAAATGTCAGTTTTTGGTGAAAAGCTATTCAAAAGGTATTGTAATGAAAATAATAACGGACGGACGGAAAACAGAGAAAATTTAAATATTGATAAGAATGTTAAACTGTAAATTTAAATTAGAAATCAGAGTTTTTGATTACTTTAAGTTTTTGAATTGGACTTCAAAGCTACCGTCTTTATCACTTTTTAAGTGCAATGGCATTTCAAACTGAAAAGGTTTTGATGATCTTCAATTTTACGACATTTATATTTGTTATTCCGGAACGAGTGCCTATTATTTTCTCGTTATTCAATGTGACCTTCTATTTAAAATCTTTGATAACATTTTTACTGGTTTTGAAAGAATTCTCTTAAAAATACATTTATTTTTTAACACTGAAATGAAATGAAAGTTACCATTTAAATAAAGTCACTAGAAATCCGAAACGAACATCGGTAAGCTAAATTCAAAATATTGGGCGTGTTTGGCAAAAGATGCGGAACGCAGATATATCACCCCATTTACATTATACGCAAAAGAAAAGACATATCTCTCTCTTTTTATTTCACCATTTTCACCTCTGGTTGAAAGTCTATTTCGTAGTTTTTGATTGACATACAATAATTGATTCAAACTGATAGATGAGCTAAACACTGTGAAGCTGCCCTTAAATTGCTTTTAGTTTTCGTATACAAAATATATAAAAAATATACTTATGCAAAAGTGAGTTTGTTTCTCTTTCGTGTGGCAACTAAGTAATTTATTACACAGTATAGTTAGTGATACATGAAGGATACTTTTTAATGCAGTTAAACATCTCTTTCCCATACGAATTTCCCTTTAACATTTAGGTGAAACCGACGGTTGTTGATAGTTTTTTATACAACATTAAATGCAATTAACATATTTTTTAATAAATTCTGCTAAGTATTGATTTAATTTAATACTAAATCCCTTTTCCAGGCGGTAGTAATGTATGCGTCCACATACGTTCTAGTGGCGCTCAGTATAGACCGCTGCGACGCGATCACAAATCCCATGAACTTCTCCGGCAGTTGTGAGTATTTACTTTGATTTCAGTATGATAATGGTTCTAAACCTTGTCTATTTGGGAAGCTTGATTTAGTTTCTACTATGATGTCTAAAAACAGTATTATTTCCAATATTATTTCCATTATGGAAATATGAGCTTGTCGAAAAATAATACTGCTATAAGACGTCCGCGTCGTGATAATGAATCATCGCACTTTAATTTGTGTTTTACTATTGCACATTATGAAGTGCATAATGACTGTGTGTGTTGATGTTGGTATAATTTGGGATTTAAACATGACTGCTTTTGTATTCGCTAAATAAAAGAGTAACCTCTCATAAAGAGATTTTATTACAGTGTAAATAAGAATGCTTTTTTTTAATTTATGTGCATACTTAATGCTCCTGTTGTTTCTTTTCTTTATGTCAAAAAGGTGAGTGGCCAAAATACTGAACACTTTGAAAAATCGTTTAATTTTATATGCATTTTATAACATGCCCAAAAAGAAGCATGTTTCATCGCGGTTCTTAATAAAAGTAATTTGTATTGAATAATTCCATGCGTTTAATAAAATGCAGCACTTTGCATATTGTAATTTGCTTTGAGGTGAAGTCTAGATTAAAATAAATTCCTAGCAGATGTAGTTACTGAATCAGAGCTAATTTATAACACGAAACCATATGTTCAGGACACTCACAACATACACAGTTTATTTTGAACTCTAGTATATTCGTTTTTCGTGTTTAATTACACATATTAATAACATTTCAGTCGACTTTGCTCTCTACACTGTGGGCTTAAAGGTCATTTTAATGCGAATATTAATTATCCATTTAAAGTTCATTCATCTTACCTGCTGTAGAGTTCTTGTAAATTGAACAATAAATTTGTTTCGAAATGTATCTAACGTTGTTAACATCATACATTACACATTTGGGTGATTTCTCGAAGTTTCTTCTAATAAATTTATAATGGTTGTTCTCAAGGGTAATTTATATTTCATAATATGCAATGGAATGGTAAATTTTTAGTCGGTTTATTACGCATTATTGAAAGTTGAAGGTAAATGTAATGTTTCTCCTATAGACTGTAATTAGGATGAAATTAAATGCTTTATTACTTTCGTTATATAAACGAACCTACCTTCTTACTTAAGTATTAGGTATATCTTTTCTCATTATAATTGTATTTCTTTACTGAGATATACATTACTTTTTCTCGGACGGGCATTCGTTTAATTACCTAGGTGGTGTGGATAATGTGCATAAAAATATATTTCATTTGTTCATACTTGTATCAATACTCATGTGAAGTCCTCAACCACTGAAACATAAAAATATCTACATATTATTATAATATTATATAGTAAGTAAGAGCAATGGTGGCTCAGTGGTGAGACCTCGGACTTCGAATCGATAAGTCCGTGGTTCGAGACCAGGCGAGCGCGCAGGAAATAAATTGATTTTTCAATTTGTCTGCGCATGTTGTAACATCACCACTGCTCGAACGGTGAAGGAAAACATCGTGAGGAAACCGACATGTCGAAGAATTAAAAAGTTCGACGACATGTGTCATCCGCCAACCCGCACTTGGCCAGCGCGGTGGATTATGGCCTGTACCCTCATAGGAGGCCCGTGTCCCAGCAGTGGGAACGTATATGGGCTGATGATGATGATAATGATGATATAGTAAGTAGTAATGTAACCTTTGCTTTTTGTGATACCATTAAATTAATAGTTAGGTACAATATAAAAATATTAATTTTAGAAAATTTAGGAGGTATTTAACAATATTTCAGGGAACAGAGCACGGGCACTGGTCGCTTCCGCGTGGATGATCAGCATTGTGTTCTCTATACCACTCCTTATTCTATACGAAGTTAAGGAAGTACAAGGTGGGTGATAATTTTGTTTACCTATTAATTCTTTTAACAAAAATATTAATTCGATTGATTGCTTGATATAATGTGTAAATATTTAGGGATATTATTAAATATCTCATATTGTTAATAGACATTTCCAACTATGTATTTATATAGAGCTGCTCAAAACACTCACAACATTTCTCACAGTAACTATACAGAGTTGTTAATACCTACAAAAAAATTCTAGCAACGTATCTACATAGAGCTGCAAAACAAAACTAAATTCTATGCATGCAATATTAAAAGAAAGACATTTAACTTTGTAAAAAAAAAATTGTTATCTGTATGGCAAGTATGAATGTTTGTTTCAGACTTTCAATTTAAATTAATTTTGTAAGATTAAAGCTAAAATTTCCATACCCAGGTCAGCTCCAATGCTGGATAGACCTCGGCACCACAAAGCGCTGGCAAGTGTGGGTCACTCTAGTCGCAGTCATGATATTCGTGCTCCCCGCACTTGCTATAGCGGCGTGTTACGCGATAATAGTACTGACAATATGGACCAAAAGCAAAGCTGTCGTTATGAGCCCACCGGTCAATTCTAGACGATTCAAGAATTGGAGGAATGGTGAGTTTTGTTGTATTTGTGAGTTTGTTGCTATAGCAGTATTACGCGTAAGAGTATCTGGACCAAAATAATAGGTAGGATTCTAAACTTATCAATCAATTTATAGTCGTCAATCAAACATGTTTAGTATCATTAAGTTTATTACAATCTGAAGAACATTCCTTTATAGAGTAGGTTTCATCAAGCTAAACTAATTACTCTCGACTAAATCTTCATATATTTGCTACTGCGTATAGGTATTTACCTCAGAATTTAATAATATAAATGTATTAATTCATAGAGATATATAATTAACATTCGGTACTAATTAGTAGGGAAGATGGCGCCTTACAAATATTTAACTCATAAGATTTCCATGTCAAACACTGAGATGTAGATAAGTATTTTGATTAAAATTTGTTTTATGTGGCATGGGTATGTAAGTCAGACGTTTGAAGTTTTTAATACTTGGAAAATTATTGCTAAAACCTTGATTAAAGTAATCTTACAATATCGAAAAGCACAAAAACCAGCTCTACATGTTCCAATCAATAAATATCAAATGATACATCTTGATTGTTTAAATATTTGCCAAATGTGAATTTTATTACTTATTTATTTATTATTTATTAAATTTGTCGATAGTTTCGGCCTTCTATTAGTGTTGATGTAATTTTAAATCTCTTAAAGTCCAAAATACAAAAACAACAGTGCGTATTTCACATTCACTTTAATTACACAAACAAAAAGATAAACATAAATATTCCCACATTATTATGTTCAAAAGTGCATTTTTAAAACTCCATCAGTCTAGATTATAAGATTAAGAAGGCACAAGAAACTCGCGGATGTGAACGAAACAAAAGTGTGACGGAATGCACTAAAGACTAAAATACTGGGTTAGAAAGTATGCGATACGATCGTGTCCTTTTCATTTCCATTATTAAAAAGCTTTATTCACATCTTCTGGCTATGTTCTATTTACTTTATTTGTCAGTAAAAATGACGATATAACGTTTGAAAATATCCTAAAGTCTTAAATTAGGAACCTTATTAGCTAATGCTTAAACTGGCACGGATATATTTTTGCATTTAAAGCGTAGAGTTAGTATTTTATATTACCTACTCCCATTGCATTGCAAGTAGTCTTTGGTTTACCTACCGTCCGTACGTCTTCAATAAGCAGTACATTATTCGATAGTTCATAAGTATAAAATATTCAAACATAATATTGTACTCTATTACATATGATTATAATAATACACTGCTCTAACAGAAAAGTCAATAGAGGTCTATCTTAGTGTTTAAAAAGGTCCAATTTCTCTAAGTGCACAACCCAGCTAAGTAATCAAGACCTCTTGCATTCAATTTAGATACGCTGAAATTCCCCAGGTATTCTTATGACGACTTTGAATTCTAAAACAATGATTTATATTTATATCTCCTAGAAATATTAATTAATAGTAATACGTAGAAAACCAATTACGGTACGGTCGTACGAAAAGTTTCATTTGCACAAACAATGCAAAATGGTTGAATAATAATATTGTTCAACCATATTGCATTGTTTGTGCAAATGAAAATTATGATTAATACACAAAATTAAATAATTGTATGTGTATTTCTAACGTATCCAAGACCACCGTATTAATTTTCGAAGTCCGAAAGTAGGCAGAGTTTGGGATCCGACAATTTTTAAGTTTGATCGAGTGTCTAGTTGTTTATAGCACGTCAATGGACTGGCCAGATTGTTGAAGATTATTTATTTTCCTTCGTGTTACTCAAGTTTTACATTTGGTCTCTGAATACGTTAGCAATTATGTTCTAATTTCCAGTCCACTAGATTATAAACTATTTATTGTAAGTATACTTGGGCTAATTATTGACTTGGTACAATGTTACTAGATTATAAACTAAACTAAACTATTGTAACTATATTTGGGATAGTTAATAAGTAGATCTAATGCAATTCCAGGGCAAGCGGAGAGCGAGCCGGAGTCCCGTCGCGCCAGCTCGCGCGGTCTCATTCCAAGAGCGAAGATTAAAAGCGTCAAAATGACGTTTGTCATTGTTTTTGGTGAGTATTAATTGTGTGTGTGTTCTTGTTTTGAATTTCTTTGATCGAATCTGAGGATCAATTGGACGTTTATTATCTTTGTAAATAGTGATAAAGGTACATTACGACTCGCAGTAGATGTCACGATTTAGTTTTGCAATTATTCGTCTGCCAACGCTTATCCACTTTCAACAACTAAATATGTTGACGTCCGTTCAATCTTATGGACAACAATACAAAGTAAAAATATGTACAAAGTATAAATCATAAATATAATCTTCATAGATAAGTACGAAGCCATAGAATAAAACACGAGATTTCATATATTTTCATATAATTAAAGTACCACATATAAAACCTGACGATCATCAAACTTTATTACCAAGGTACGGGACAGTTATTACATAAGGTAGTTGACAGTTAAGATTGATCACTTCCAAGAGCTTTTCAACACGTCGGTTTAGTAATTAGTGGAGTGAGTGGCTGAAATCTATAGAATAAGACATCTTATAGAGAGATTAATCATAATTTGGTATAAGATGTCCATACTTGCGTGTGTTTGGTCATTTTTGAGTTTCTGTGTAAAGCTTAAAAAGACGTTTTTAATTGAGCATTATTATAACGTTTGTCTGAACTAATCTGGTGATTTGATGGATGTATGTTTTTAGTTTATTATTATATAGTTAATATTATTAGCTAAACTAGCATAATAAACTTGTTTGTTGTTTTAGTATCTGAAATTTGTACTAAACCTTCGTTGTAGAATGTACAATATAAGTTATTTAGTTCATGAATTAATGCCTAATATTATACTAATAGTTATCGTGGTCGATTTTTTCTATTCTCTAAAAAAATATCAAAACCATCTCAAAGAGATCCTATTCCTATGAAATTGTAAAATTTGGGGCGAAAATGTTTCCTCAATGTTTTTTCCTAAAGAAAAAAGATAATTTTTATTGCAAAATTGTTTTAAAGCGATTTAAAATAAAAATATTTCTTAAGAATAAGGGAACTGGGTCATATGTCCGTATTTCCTTTCATACTCGTAAATGTAACTTGAATCCCGTCCCGTTAAAAGAAAGTTATTAGTGTTCCTTATTAAAATATTAAATGGAAGGTGACACCAATTAGTTTGCAGTAAATGAAGTGACTAATGGATGACTGTAATTTGTTTTTATTTTTATCTTACAAATGAAATAAACTGCATTTAAGTAGGTATTTATTTTAAACTAGCGGTCCGCCCCGGCTTCGCCCGTGGTACATGTTTACGTTTTCTCTACATAAGATCCATCCTCGTTCTTCAAGAAATATAATAAAAAAAGAATTATCGAAATCGGTTCAGCCGTTCTCGAGTTATGCGCTTACCAACACATTTTGCGATTCATTTTTATATACATATAAGATAATTACTGAACATTGGAAGCACCTACTTGTAAAGCTTAAAGATTCAAGTAGGTATGTACATTGAACATTCTTAAAATTATGATTACATACAATCCTACCACTTGTAGTAGGTATTAAACTCAAATAAATCCAAAATTCAATATTTGAATGAGTGGATATCGATCAAAAAGCATTACGTTTTTAAATATAAAATTCATAACCTCCAAAAGCTCTTAGTTACATAATAAAAATTCTATTACCAGATAATCTTCAAAACAATAATACATATAACTCATACCGGAAGCGGGAAGGCAATTATCTAAAGACGCTATACGAACACGAGATCATTTATAAGTCAGAGCAAGATGTATCGTTTATTTTATACACCTCGAAACGGTTCAAGATCACAATATATTTAGACTGTGGTTCAACTTCCGAAATAGCGCTGTGTATTCATTTTACATGGTATTTTTTTATCGCGCAGTTCTTGTATAAAAATTGGTTGTTTGTTTTTATTTCACTCAAGATCTGAATAGTAAGCTTATTTGAAGGCCACGCTTTAAACGTTTGCCTAATACATTAGTTTTCACTGTTTCAGTCACTTCAAAGGAGATTCAAATATTTTTCACAATTTATGACATTATTTAAGTCTTTAGTACATACCATCATTATTATATACCTATTAGTTTTTATGCCTGGTGAAGTAAGGGAAAGCTTTCAATCTTTGTAAAGTTGATGAGTAACGCTTGCTTGTAAAGCTTTTTCATTGTTATTTTGATACAATTTTTTACAATTTATTAAACGGGCTCTCTATACAATGGGCAGCGATTGCCCAACAAATGATCGTCAATGTTTGCCGCCAGTACGGCGATTAGGAAAAACCATCTTCAACGACGGCTGGTTATAGATGTTTAGGCCATCTACACTATCGTGATTGCCTCTACTCGTCCAACACAGCAAATTGTTCAAAGGATCTATAAAAATGTGTTTTCAGATATTGTATTAAACGAATCCGACAATAGTTCTCTTCTTTGTATTTACTTCGAACACAGTAGAGTGTTTTGATAGCATATTTTATGGTTTTCTTTGGCCAATGTATTCCGGAACACGTGACGAGTGACGTCCGTAACGTTTGATGTTCATATTGTTTTTCGACTCTAGTTCATTTATTTTTAAATATTTCTGAGAACATATCAATTAGTAAGTTCTTGACATGGATTAAGAGTTTGGAAAGTAACTGGTGCTTGTTTGTTTTGTATTGTTGACAGTAACAATAGAAAATTGTCTGCAGTTAATAATAGGTCCTATAAATAAACCCATTAGGCATTAGGTATCTGTTTCAGTTGCCATTGTTTTAATTTTAGGAAACTTTTTATTTTTTAACTTCTATTTTCCTGGTGAATCGATATTATACAGTTATAGGTTGGCACTACATTGTTATCTATAATTTTATATATTATTAAATTAACACTTAAATCTCTACTAATAACTAATATTTTCATTATAGTATCACATTTATTGAAACTATCTACATTTATTTTCCTCTTTACTTCGTTCCATCATTAATTTAAGTTGCAGATTCCTTAAATTTTTAGCAACAAATTATTTACTAATAACGTTTTAGCAAAAATGTTCTATCATAATTTCAAACTTCGTTCTTCAATAACAAGATAATATTTACTATTTTTTTGCCACCATATAACCAATTATTTCCCGAATTTCAGTGTTCATCCTCTGCTGGTCGCCCTACATCCTCTTCGATCTCCTCCAAGTGTATGACCACATCCCGCCAACGCAGGCCAACCTGGCCATAGCCACGTTCATCCAGTCGCTCGCACCACTCAACTCAGCAGCCAATCCCTTGATCTGCTGTATGTTCTCGCCACATATTTATAGCAGCTTGAGGTGAGGATAGGAACTGTTTTGTTTTATGACTGGTTGGAGGTATTAATAATTGACTAAAAATAAAGAAAAAAAATGAGTTGTAATTGATATATTTTTTTTTTATAAATTGAGGGTAATTTTATTTTAGGTAATAATAGCTATGTGTTATTATTCAAATTCACTCTTTTGCATAAGGCTCCATTTCAATTAGATCTTAGAGATGGGATCGGTTTCAGTTAAATCACTCTATTTTTCAATGTATGCGATAAATTACACTAAATATAAGGTAAGAAGAAATAGTCTCCGGTGCGAGCTAGCTCTACTTGTGTTGAAATGTGGGTAATGTGTATGTAATGTTGGTGATTCCTAAAGCATGATTCATGCTACACCTCGCTGGAGTCGGGTAACAAATGAAACATTACCCGTGGAAATTTCAACGCCGCGGCCGTGCCCCGTTCGAACCCTGGTTGTCAGTCAGGCATGAATTACTTCAAAAAGTATATACTTAATCATTTTTGATCGTGTCCTGGCCGGGGTTAATTTAATAAATTGATGATTAATTTATGCTAAAGCTGAAGAGTTTGTTTGTTTGAACGCGCTTATCTCGGGAACTACTGGTTCGATCTGAAAAATTATTTCAGTGTTAGATAGCTCATTTATTGAGGAAGGTAATAGGCTATATATCATCACGCTACGACCAGTAGGAGTGGAGCCATGGGGGTGAAACCGCGCGGAGCGAAAGTGAAGTCCCATATCTCCGTAGTGGGGTAGATGCATTACGCAAACATCTGTTTCACTGAACGATTTTTCTTTAGGGAGAAATAGGTGATCAGCTGTGTCCTACCAGACCGAGACATTTATTTTTTCTTCGTCTCCACCGGGAATCGAACTTAGGACCCCTCGGTTATACGCTCACGCGTCAACCACTGGAGGCGGTCTAACCGCGCGGAGCAGCTAGTCATGAATAACTATGTTGTTTGACTCGTTTTCTCTCATCGCAGACGCGTCCCGCCGTACCGCTGGGTGTGGTGCGGGCGGGCGCGCGGCGCGCGGCTGCGCTCGCGCTCCGACTCCACCGCGCACTCCGACCTGCTCAGCTCCACACACGCGAGGCGCTCGCATGCTGCTGTCAGTGGGAATTTTATTCTATATTTTATTAGTATTACTATATTTAGTATCTAGAGTATATTAGACGCAGTACGCAGCGTACTACACGCTCTATTCGTATTTAGAGAATATTCTATACGCTAATATTCTCTAGATAGCTCCATACATTGCGTACTGCTTATAACTACGTATATCTTCTTAATATATATAAATCTCGTGTCACAATGTTTGTCCTCAATGGACTCCTAAACCACTTAACCGATTGTAATAAAATTCGCACACCGTGTGCAGTTCGATCCAACTTGAGAGATAGGATAGTTTAAATTTCAAATCGTTTTAGAGCAAGCGGGCGAAGCCGCGGGCGAAGCCGCGGGCGGTAAGCTAGTTATATTATAAATTAAAAGTAGTAAATTAAGTAAATTTTGTATTGTTAGCATGTTGCTATGTATAATTGAGGAAGAGGGAACTTTCCTATAATATTAGATACAGGTTTATTTAACTTAACAAGGAAGTCCAGATCTTTGTAACCACACCGCTATAGTTTAAAGTTTAAATTGAACATTTAAAATTTAAATTATCCTACGCTTATACACACAATATAAAATATGAAGTGTTGTTTCCTATATAATATGTATACCATATCATTGCTGCCACTTACATTTTTACGTTAGGTATATAAATAATAAATAAAACTTAGCTGAAAAGTTATTAATTGGATTTTCTGATGGTTTTTGATTTTAAAAACTTACATTATATATTTTTATGATTTGCACATTCTATATTTTATCAACTTGGTCTGAACATGTCTGTATTTATACAAACCTATGTACAGTTCAATGTTTTACGATTCATACTTAATGGCAGAAATTAATAATAATAATAATCATTTATTTGCAGACACATGAAGTCCATAGTGAAATTAGGTGCAGGTGTCAGTGTGGGTGCGCACAGGTGGCTTAACGTTCCGCTAATTCCTAAAATTGTTTTTTCCGAGCCGCCATTAAGTTTGAATCGTACTATATAAATCATTCATACTAATAACATAATTGGTCATAACTTACAGGCGCTAAACGCGAGTCAGTCGGGCAGCGCGTCCCGCGCGCCGCGCCGCGCCACGCTGCTCGTCGCGCTGCACAAGTGACGTCGGCACACACACACACACGCACACCACCATACACATAGCTATGTGTGCACATACTCACATACACACACGCACTCACACTCGCACTGCGCGCAGGATGTCATGTTGTAATTATACAAGTGACGGCACACGCAAATACACAACATGTACGTGTACACGTGTACATAGTTATGTGTGCACATACTCACATACACACACGCACTCACACTCGCACTGCGCGCAGGATGTCATGTTGTAATTATACAAGTGACGGCACACGCAAATACACAACATGTACGTGTACACGTGTACATAGTTATGTGTGCACATACTCACATACACACACGCACTCACACTCGCACTGCGCGCAGGATGTCATGTTGTAATTATACAAGTGACGGCACACGCAAATACACAACATGTACGTGTACACGTGTACATAGTTATGTGTGCACATACTCACATACACACTCGCACTCACACTCGCACTGCGCGCAGGATGTCATGTTGTAATTAAATTAAGTTATTATTGCTAATTGGCTACCTTAAGTTATAATTTGTCCTTTGCCTGAAGGTTGCCTGGCAGAGATGGCTTTGATAAGGCCGCCATTTGTACATCTTAAATAGTTCTGTTTTATGTACTTTTATTCTAATATGTTGTACAATAAAGAGTAAATAAATAAATAAATAAATAATTATACAAGTGACGGCACACGCAATACACATACATATACGTGTACACGTGTACATAATTATGTGTGTACACACTCGCATATACATTCGCACACTTATTCACATTGCGCACATTGTCATGTTGTAAATAACAAAGAGCAGCTACACACTTATGACACACACGCATAGTTATGTGTATTCACATAGACATACAGGAGCAGTGGTGTCTCAGGGGTGACACCTCGGACTTCGAATCGATAAGTCCGAGGTTCGAGCTCCATCCGCCAACACTTGGCCAGCGTAGTGGATTATGGCCTGTACCCTCACAGGAGGCCCGTGTCCCAGCAGTGGGAACGTATATGGGCTGATGATAATTATGATGACATAAACACGCGCATCATAGTCAGTCAGTAATCATACGTGTGTGTACCACATAGGTACATTAAGCTACGATGTATCATTCTGTATGTGCGTAGTATGAATGCGAATGATGCGCGTGTGTATGTTAATATACAAAGTGAAGTCCCATGTCCCCTAGTGGGGGAAGGGGCAGATGCATTATACATCTGTTTCACTGATCGATTTTCTTTAAGGACAAGTAGGTGATCAGCCTTCTGTGTCCTGCCAGACCGAGACATTTTTTTTTTCTTCGTCTCCACCGGGAATCGAACCCAGGACCCCTCGGTTCTACGCTCACGCGTTAACCACTGCACCAAGGAGGCGGTCTAAAATATTAATATACATAACTGATATGTAAACACATACGTATTTATACTCCTTGCAAGACGTTGTTGAAAATATCCTGATTCATGATAATCACACTCCGCATACATTTTTATGCTGTACTAGCTGCTCCGCGCGATTCCACCCCATTACCCCATAACTCCATTCCTGTTGGATGGGCTATCTAACACCAAAAGAATTTTTTAAATCGGACTAGTAGTTCCCGAGATTAGCGCCTTCAAACAAACAAACTTTTCAACTTTATAATATTATTATAGATATACAACATACGCACACACATAAATCTCATTATTTTGCAAAGAAAAATAACGGCACGTGCTACATACTATACTTATACGCAAATTTACAATAGTTGAATTTTGATATCTTATTTTCACATCTAATCGTGTGCGTTAGTGTGCCGTTTTTGAAGATCAAGTATTGGTGCCTACATCTTTTTAATTATCATTGCCGTTTATAATATTCACACACCACACAAAATATGTTACATATTAGTATATAAGAGAAATATTGATAAATGCAATGTAAAATTCATTAACATGCCATAATAGTCATTTAAAAAAAGCGTCTCTACTCTCAACCATTTTTGAAGGACATAATAACAAACAGGCAATCAAAACTTAAATTATTATTGCATTTCAAAACAGGCAACGAAATGTCTCTTGCATTTCCCTCCAAAATAACATACTGTGAAGACATAAAATTAATAACGTACATATTAAATAACTATTATATATAAGTAAAATCTCTATGTTGTACTATTTTGTAGAGTGAACCAGATGCAGTAACGGATTATAAATAAGTATCATAAAAAACTCGACATGAAGTGTAAAATTATTCACTTCGGTGAATGTGGGACTGAATTACACCACCTTATACCACCTTCTCCTTTCCAATACAGGACGTTGCGACGAAATACTGGTTTCCACCCCTTCGTGGTCGAGATACCCCATGTGCGCACCAAGCGCTTCGAAAACAGTTTTGTAATAAAAACCGCGAAGATGTGGAACTCCCTACCGCCATCCGTATTTCCCGATAGATATAATTTGGATCTATAAATTTATAAAGAATAGAAAAAATTCGATCACGAGGCGGGACTTGAACCCGCATCCTTCGCGCCATTCCGGGGTGGATGCCTAACCAACTCAGCCACTCGTGACCCGCCTGAGCAATCGAATTTATTCTATCCTTTCAGTTTTTTATGTGTCTTAAGGGACACACCGTTGGACACACGCATTTGAATGCCATAAAAAAAAACCAAAAAATATAAATTCAATTTGGATCTATTCAAGGCCAAAGTGAATAGGCTTTACCTTACTGATCAGGCATGCTAACCTGAAAGACCGCATCTTCACTTACCATCAGGTGAGATGGCGGTCAAATGCCTGAGCAGTGTGTAAAAAAAAAAAATAATTATTATTTTTTTCTCTACAACCCTAGTAAATTTAAACTGAGCTAAAAACAAGGAAGAAAGTGATGATAATGTGAAAATATAACAAAAACAATTTATGCTGAAAGGTTTTTTTACAAGGCCAAAATAAAAGAGAAAAAATTAAGTCTTTATTTATTTATTTATTTATAACACTTCATTGTACAAAACAGTAAAGGAAATGTGGTACAAATTAATGAAGTACAAAAATTTTGCACAATAGGCGGCCTTATTGCTACACAGCAATCTCTGCCAGGCAACCTGGTAGAAAAGGAAATGTGAGAAGAATAAGGATAAGGATAAGCCTTCAAAGTAAACAAGAAACTTTCATTAAAACTTTTGAGGGAACGCACTAGATGGCGCGGTTAAATACAAGACAAATAGAGTCAATTTATGTACTTCCCTTATCCATATTTTATTAAATTTAGAGCCATTTATTTTTAATAATAATTATCATCGTGCATAGCATTCACGGCAAATCTATGAATTGTGTTTCCCTTTTATAAAATTGATATAAATTCAAGCATACTTAAAATATAAAAACAAAACAATCAAAGTATTCCGAATTTTTAAAGCCTTCTTTAATCAATGTAATATTGTGATTGCATTTTAAGTTATTCAACAATGAACTAAATTAAAATTATTTAATTGTTAAAAAAATAGTTTAGTCTGTCTTCAGTCATTTGCTTTCTACTCCGTCCGCTTCTTTCTGCAGCTGAAATAACGACGCAAAATTATAATATAAATATTATTTTATATAATTTATATTGTGTATTTTAATAAAATTTATTAATCAAATTCATGTTTCACCAATTCAATTTTAGTTGATTTCGAATTTTACAATATTTAGGTCTTTGGTAAAACGTCTGTATTATGTTCTAATATGGTAGTTCTTAGTATATTACATTTTTATATTAATCGAGTATTTCATTATTATTAATAAGTCATTTACTATAATTAAATGTGACTGATTGTAAATATAGTCCATATTAGTGTGTGTTATGTTTTGTAGTTTAAATGTATTTAAAATTATAGTCAAATATTCAGTATTTCTATGTATATTGTATGTATTTGTTGTTTAGACTGAGTAATTTTGAAGTGGTTGTGTTAAGAGCAATGTAACATATTTCCTGAAATTAAACCATCTTGACTGCTTATTTAATTTTTTATTACGAATGACAACTTTTTGAATGTTATTTGGAACTGGTTTAATGCTCTTATTTTTTGAACATATTTTTTTTTCAAGAAACAATCAAATAAAAAAATTAAATTACATTTATTTAGTTCTACCGAAAGAAAATATTTTTTGTTGAATTACTTTGTTATTTATATTAATATTTTATTTCTTTTATAATATTGGGTCTGCTTTTTTATTGTACCTACTGTTCGTATTAAATAAGTTATTTCAAAATTAGCAAGAGCAACGAATCACTATATTATAAAATATTTAATACTTGAAGTAGGTAAGTGAATTTATTAAGTCATCCTTATTCATAATCAAATATGAGGCTATTTTACGTGTGTAGAAATTATTGTAAGAATTAACCTATTTAGTGCCAAAGAGACATAATATTTATTTGTCTTGTTTGATATTTTGTTCAAGGCATACATTTATAGAGACATAGATGTTATTTATAATTAATTGGATATATACTGTTCTAGTAATATTTAAAATTTGATAAGGAAATGAAAGGGAAACCTCAATCTTTAAAATTTAATAAAAATGCAAATAGAGTAAAAAAAGCAGAAAATTCGTCTATTTATTGAACAAAGTATAGTTAACGGCTAGTCCATTTTTAATGTAATTTAGTGTTGTATTGCTATATAAATTAATATTCATCTAGGTTATTATTATTTTATACTGGCATTTTCGATAGACATATTTTGTATATCAAAAATAATAGTATTATTTACTAGTTAATAATATGTGTTTAAATAGAAAATAATATGTAAAAAACGTAAATATAATCGTGTGTGAGTAGATTTTTAATATTGTCTAAGAAATGTTTACAATTATTTTTGTATAATATACCTATTGAAATATAATAAAAAGATTATTCAAGTGTACATAAACCTGATTGTTTTATTTTTCCTTACTCCTATTTATTGCCCTATAGGTTGTAGGGAATCGATTTTCCAGATGCTAATTGCTCTTAATATATATAAATCTCGTGTCACAATGTTTGTCCTCAATGGACTCCTAAACCACTTAACCGATTATAATAAAATTCGCACACCATGTGCAGTTCGATCCAACTTGAGAGATAGGATAGTTTAAACATGTAGGTACCACGGGCGAAGCCGGGGCGGACCGCTAGTTGGATTATAAATACCCATTTCATTGGGCACTATCTTCGGGTATTTCACAAATTTACAATTAAAAATATTATTATCTCTTTATACATGAAATATTTAAGTACTATTCCCACGTAAAATATTATAAGAATTTGCAGTCTTAGTAGGTATAGCATCATGTGATTTTATTCATCAACTCTACTCATAAATAGCGTAAAATTTTTTCGTAGAACTACAAATTGTAAGATGTCACAGTTAATAAACGTCTTGTTCAGATTATATTATACTGTGTATTATACAAATGCTTGCAGTTTTGTTTTTCTAAACGTCTGTCAAGTGCAGTGGTACGGAGCCTTTATTGGCGGGGCATCTTTTTCTGTTTAGTTTTAAAAATAACGGATCTAACTTAACCGAAACTATTCTGATTCAAATTCTCTGCATATGTACCTAGCATACCAAGGTTTATTTAAAAACTGCGAGCGTTTGTAAATAGTGAAAAAATACGATTTAATCGTGTCTGTGCTCGTAAGCTCGATATATAGAAACAAAACAGACAAAAAGATAGAGCATAGCTTTACATTGCCTTATTTCATGTGATAGGCAATTTATTCAACATTTTCACATATTCTAATTGAATATCATCATCTCATCATTTACATTGTACTTACAAATCTTTACATTAGCATTGTATCATCACTTAGTTCATAATATTTGTTTTGTTTTTCTAAATTGACTGGTAAATTGTAGATATAGGTATAATCAGTAATTATTGTAATAATTGCTACGTACTTTGCGACGTATTTGAGCCTGTTAATTTGTGCTATTTGAACATGAAACGTGTCTTAAACAAACTAAAGGTTTCAAAGGCAAAACCTTGCGGTTGATGTACAATTAGTATTTTAATTAAAATGTTATTTAGGTTCTACCTGCTCTAATTGCTTGTACGTACCTACGTTTCTTTTTTAAGATGGATAACTGCAACCAACGGTATCATAAACTAGAGATGGGTTACTTTCATAATAATTTGTCTGTCGGAAGTTCGTGTAGAGATTTTTAATTTTCTACTAAATGTTTGTACATAATATATTATATAAATGATTCTTTAACTTTTAACAATTATACAAATCTAAATAAGCTTTATAAGTATTTTAATAAGCTTTACAAGGATTATATCCCAGAAAAAAGAAAAATTAAATTATTACTTTTGAATTGAAAATTGAATTGAAATTGTTAATTATACTTCTTCTTAAGCAAATAAGTTTCCAATGATGACAATAAGTTCCCAATAAGGTGAATAAAATTTTACTTATTTAACCAAATTTGATTTATGAAATCAAACCATAACAATCTTTACTTGATTTGATCGGGGTTTGCTCAAACTTTCTTTAGGCTTGTTTGCGGCCGCCGAAATTGTCGCCCGAAGCCATATTGGTTGCGGAATCAAAGTAAGTAATATTAGAAAAAGTTTTCTATATCGTCACGTTTTGAACTATGAAAATAGCCTGGGGTGGAGTAATACTGGCTGTCAGCACGGTTTTCTTCAATTGGCATTGCTATTTCCGGAATAGTCTCTTTGATTTAAAACATCTATGTGGAAAATCTAGGGCAAATACGGAAAACAAATTTTCATTTTAATATATCGATCAAGGTAAATTAAACCAGTACCTATTGTCTATCATAATCTTAAATAAAGATTATGAAAAAGAATAAAAATACAGTAAATACATTTAATACTATAATAAAAGCAAAGCTCTAAATTTTTCGGGTGTGGCATTATCCCCCAAACATTTTTGGTTTCAAATTTTGTCTCATTTTAACCAGGTACTTGTGGTGCCACTATAGAAACAGGAATATTCACATTCATGGAATTTTCAGTAGTATTCATCATCATCATCATCATCATCATCAGCCCATATACGTTCCCACTGCTGGGACACGGGCCTCCTATGAGGGTCAGTAGTATTAATCCTCAGAAGTTTACATATTTTTCTTACATTTTATTTCCTTTAAACTTTAAATAAAGTACTTGTTTCATTGTTTTATGAAGAAGATTTCAAAATGGCCGCATTTAATATTAAATACTTAGTTTAGAATCTTTATTATTAAGTCTCCAAATAACTTTAACGTAGTTCAAGGAATCACAAACTATTATAGCAATTAATAGAACTTGCGAGAATTTTCCAGAAAGGACTAAATAGATAAGTCACTGAGACAGACTTTACCACAAAATTGTAAGAACTTAATAACTTTTTGAATAACGAAACAATAGTCAGTAAATTAATTATTTATAGTTTATTGTGTAACGATTCAAATGCATTTTTAATTATCATTAGAATTGTTGAATTATAGTTTCATCCGATTTTGAGATCCATCATAATATTATTATACACGAGACAATTTTTCACTACAATGATGTACCACATTCTTAGAACTATTGTACAACATAATATACATTTAAAAGATTTTTGAGGCATCCATTATATGTTCTGTTACCAAGAACTCAAAAGCTCCTGATTTCTTAAGAACACAAATGTGACTGTCAGCATGCTGTCAGCATTATAACGTAGACTTCTAAAAAACCATTTACATAAAACAAAATCAAACCACCAAGTAAAATTCATTAATTAATTTTGTAATTCAAAAGACAGAACACCATAACAATCACAGCCTCGTCATTGTCATTGTACAATGTTAAACGAACCGATACTATGCCATCATAAATTTTAACGGGGAATCTCATTAATTTGCCACAATTTTAATGGTCCTTGAACCTGAAACAAACAAGGGTGAATGACATTGTATTATTCATTATTCAGTTGGTAGAATTTGTCTTATTAGCAATCATCACGTTACAATGTTGTAAGACGAAAAAATCAATGGTTTTAGAAAAATATTATTACAGAGTATTTACAATTTTTCATAGAACGTTTATGTACCTATATTTCTTACGCCTACAATCAAAATGTGCACTTTTACACAGACTCTACAATGAATGATTTTACATGATGTTATAATATACAAACTCAATAAATTCCAACCTTTATAATATTATTCAATAAAACTTCTTCCAGTAGCACTTTTGAATCGTTATAACACAGTTTTACCATTTACCACCGATTTGGTAAGCCGTTTTTACAGAGAACAACCGGCAAGAAACTTCATAGTTGCTCTTTAAAATTTAACCTAGTGTTTTAATATATTTGATATACTGTATTTTTTATTATACTGTAAACAAAATAAACACACACACTCACACAATAACCTTTTACTTTAAATAACAATTAATTGAAAAACTTTATGGTATAAATGCACGTCATTCTAACGCCACGTTGAAGGAGGTCCCGAGGAATTTCAATTAACTTTCGTCTACCTTTTAATGTGTATTTTATTTTGTTATAAGTCCTTTGCCTAAGGGAAACTAGAAGAGAATGCAGTGTATTTTCAAAACAATTCGTAATTTATA
This sequence comes from Colias croceus, assembly GCF_905220415.1. Classification (NCBI taxonomy): domain Eukaryota; kingdom Metazoa; phylum Arthropoda; class Insecta; order Lepidoptera; family Pieridae; genus Colias; species Colias croceus. Next base: position 10,271,276 of record NC_059542.1, on the reverse strand, counting down.
ATCTAAAATTAAATTTATTATTAGTTGTCTATGAATGTTGTTGAATAAACTTTATATATAAAATTAACAAAAGAGATTATGCCAAACAAGATGAAATTTAATTTTTATAGAGGGGGACAAAAAATAATTGCTTCAGTTTTTATTTCGATAACAACCAAATTTATCCCAAATATTTGTTTTTCTCATAATTTTCGTCAATAGCAAGCAGTCGTAGCATGTGAAAAATATAACAAGCCTCTATAAAACTTTACTATATCCATATTAAAATATTGCGTTATAAAAATGTAAATAAAGTATATTAAAGGTATCGGTGTCAAAGGAATATAGGCTTCCAGTCGATAGCGTATCTTACCTATTGATGAATAAATATAATGAATAATTCAATGATTCCCGTACGCCTACAATTCATTTTCAACATGTTCAGTGAAGCGGTTTTTAATATTTTGCTAATGTATTCAATTACGTGTTGGTTTTTATTGGTTATTTCAACGTTTTTCTTTATAAATTTGATGGTCTATATTTATGTTTTAAGTAGAAAATTGTAACAATGGAACTCTATAATTTTGGTATGCTCTCCTCGAGCGAGCGAATAATACTTAAATTGTAATATTAGTGACCCGACCACATAATAGTTTATACACGTATTTCAATGACACTATAAACTTTTGTAGCTATTATAAAAATATTTTTATATTCTTTAGCGAGAAAAGAAGCTCTATAGGATATTATAAAAGTTATACATAGTTAGATTCACTCACCTCTAGTAGTTACGATGTTATTTTACGAGAAATTGGTTCCAAAGCCTAATGTTATACGGTTGAAATAGAAGATGTAAGTTTTTGCCCGTAGTTTTTGTCCGTATGTGAAACCGAGCAAGCCCAAAAATGTTAGGATTTAATAAATCTCAATTATAACAACCTTTAAACCGAAGTAATTTAATATTCTTATATTGGATTAACCTCTTATTTTAATATAACAAACTAATTTCAAATTAATTATTTTGGCAAATTATGCCACTTGGATCGTTTTAGATAATAATAATTAATTACTATGTTCTTATGTTGATTATCTTCATGTAATTTCATACGAGATAACGAAAAGAACATAATATAATTATATTATTATCTTCTCCGAGTATGTTAAAATTATAATTTAATACAATATTATTATTTATTATTGTATGTATTTATACAATTACTAGCTGTGCTCCGCTGTTTTACCCGCAGTGCTCCGCTCTTGTTGGTCTTAGCGAGACGATATATAGCCTACTAGGTTTCCACCCGCGGCTTCGCCCACGCAGTCAAAGAAAAACCCGCATAGTTCCCGTTCCCGTGGGATTTACGGGATTGCGTCATTTTCCCGGAATAAAAAGTAGCCTAGGTCCTTTCTCGGGTATCAAAATATCTCCATACCAAATTTCATGAAAATTGGTTCAGTAGTTTAGGCGTGATTGAGTAACAGCCAGACAGACAGTGTTACTTTCACATTTATAATATTAGTATGGATAGTAGCTTTCCTCGATAAATGGGCTATCTACACCCGAACTACTACACACCGAAATAATTTTCCAAATAGGACCTAGTTCGAGTAATACATCGAGAAATAAAAAAAAATTTTTTACTCATTCACTCGACGCTCTGAAACGTTTTTGAAAGCATTCATAACCTAAATCCATCAACGCCTATACATCTTAGCTCCAAATAAGTGCTAAATACTGAAAAATATATTAATTAAGTGTCCACTGGTCACAAACATTTGTCACTGACGTAGATTGATAAAGGTCGATTGGTTGAACAAAACCAATTTCATTGTGGTTTGTTGAACCTGAATTATAATTACGTATTAATTATTTTGGCCTGGTAACTAACTCCCATTGGTACTAGACAAAGAATATACTATGTGTATTATAAACTAATATTATAAAGCTGAAGAGTTTGAGCTTAAACGCGCTAATCTCAGGAATCATGGGTCAAATTTGAAAAATAATTTCTCTGTAAGATAGTCTATTTATCGAGAAAGGTTAAGACCAATAGGAGCGGAGCATTGCGAGTAAAATCGCGGGCACAGCTAGTATTGTATAAGAGTGATTTTAGAAAGGCCTGTATGGAGTTCCTGCTTGCTATTATTCTATAATGATAACATTTGTTGCTTGAAGTAATTTTGCTTGTACTAAAAAGGTTTTAAAACCACTGTATAATGATAAGTGAACTTAAAAGGTATTATTATAAGTAGTCTTATATGGTAAATACTTATGATGTAGACTACTGCAACTGTAATACCTAAAACACATACTGTGTAGAAAAGACAATAATTTTAATTTCACAAAAATAAAATATTAAGCTCACACACATGACTTATACGTTTTCACGCCATTGAACTTAGACTCCACGAATATAAAACGTATATTTATTTTGATGTATTGTTAAATCCAGGACAAAAGGCTTGGCGAACCAAACTTCTCATATTGTTTGACAAGTAAATATTTTTGGAGACAACCCAAAGATAGTGCGAATCTGCATACTAATAGCTTGTATGAAATTTTATGAGTTGAAAAGTCTCGTGAAATTCACGACCGTGACACATTGTGACGTAGCATGTATTTTATCTGTTGTTCCATTTACAACTTTATTTTGCCCGCATTTAGTTTTATTTGACATTGATAAGCAGACTTTAGGAAATGATGATGTAACTTGGATGTAACAATGTTTGTAATGTTTAATTTTTCAAAATAGTGGATTCGATATACTAAATAGAGTCTAAGTATAAATTAGGTACTAAATACTAATTAAGTAATAGTTGGGTCCATGGTAATAGTTAAGCATCAGCCGAGTAAAAGTTTAATTTTTAAATAAAATAGCTAGGAAAACAAAATACATAGGTAATATGTAGGTAATTCATATAACGTTATTTACAATTGTTATTGTATATACAATAAGTCAATTTTTATATCGCATCGTATCATAGATATTTTTTTTTTTAATTTCAAAGTGATTCAAACAGTAAAAGACTAAAAAGATTATTCATATAAACAAATTTAACACGTACGTATTTTAGTATCCATATTGTTCACTAAACAGGTTTACGCAGGTACCATACAGTCGAAAATCGCATAAAACCCTTGTTTATTTATAATATTCTCGATGCAACGTATCTGGCGCTTTCCCAAGCAATTAATTTCAGTTTACAAGAAACTGTAAATTGCATTTACTTGTATGGAAATATATTGCCTTGTTTGAGATTGTTGTGGACGCATTTTGATATATTTTCCTTGTTGATTTGGGACTTTTTGGTGAATTGTGATAAGGTACAAACGTTTCAGGGTTTATTATGTAATATGGTACAAACGGCAATGTAAATGTGTTTAAATGATATTTGATGATATTTTTGGTAAATCTATATTTTTCTTAATTTCGGAAAAATATTATTACCTTTACCATTAAATAAAGGAAAATTATTTAATAATTTTAATCAATGTTCTACACAAATAAAATGTTTGGCACACACAAAGTGCTTCAGTTGAAGTAGGCACTCACTTACAGTCACTTCATCATTTATTCCCCTTATCAGTACAAAATTTATACATAATAATAATATAACCCAAAACCTAATTCATAGAACTAGGCTTGTTTCAAATGTAATTTTGTCGTCAAATGGTACCTACATTAATTGAGTAGCCATAGTTTGGAAGGCCATTAATACATTTAGTCCTAGTACTTTATGACCGGAATAAACTTTGTATATTGGTCATAAAAGTTTATCGATGTATTAATTGAGAGTGTATGTGTACTTTTATAATTAAAGAAGAAAGTTTAATATCAACCTTAATACTACCTACATATTAGGTAGATAAATTAATCAACATAATTATCATGAAGTAACTATTTAGTAATTTGTGATATTATTTGATTATGCTGCTAATCTGCTAATACTATCCTATCCAAAGAGATCATCTATAGATTATGTGAAATTTATAACCTCTTTGGATAGCCATTGGCCCACTTTGTTTTTACTGTTCTGTGGCCTGACACATGACGTTAAACTTTTTTAAATTCTAGGACATGCCAGTGCGATCCGGGTCGTTTCGTTCAGCGGAGCATTTTGAAAATGACATATTGATTGCATGCCATTCATCAACACTCAAGCTGGGAATATACGTTACATTCACTTACATTCTTTCATCCAAGAGTCTGACTGACTGGCTGTTCAGACTGTCTGAATCAGGCTCTCGTGCCATACTCTTGAATACCTAATACACTTTCATATTTAATTTTATCGCAATGGTTAATTTTAAATTTTATTCAAATGTTTTATAAAGGAGAAATAAAAAAAATTTGCTCAAAACACCGACCCGATTGTCTGATCGGCAGTGGCGGAGCAAGACTTATATAATATTATGGTACCTACATGTCGTGAGATGCGAGGCCCTCTGTCAAAAGAGAATTTTAAATTAAAATATCGGTGTCGGACGGCGCGCGATTACGAGAATTCATAATAGTAGTAAGTAGAAGTTTGGCGTGTAGTTTTGAGTTTAAATTTTCGGCTGTAAGGCCCCTTAAACCGCGAGGCCTTATGCCGTCTCTGCGGATCCGACGTGTATTACGAGCCTAAGATGTGCTGAGTGTCACATAATTATGAGATTGAGAATGCATGTTACTTCAGATTTGTCAATTTGGATTTGAGATTCATGATCTGTATGACGTTAAATTTGTTTTAAAATAATGTTCTTTTGTGTTTGAACAAATAAAGGTTAATTAATTATTTAAATGATTGTATACAGTACTATAATAATATAAGCCCCAGATTTGCATAGCTTTCCTAATTGTCGGGAGTCGCGTGAAAATTTTTATTGCGTTGTAAAACTCGCAGTCGTAAATAAGGTATCGAAGTTCATCGGTCTTAGCCTAATTTTCAACTTTATTACATTTATATAGACCCTTAACTGTATTAATTTGTATTTAAATTAAAAGTGGGCATTTTTCCATACTAAGTGTAAATAGAAACTAAATTTAATTCGATTTTAGATTAAATATATTTCTGTTTCCACTGTGTGCTCTATGTTTGTTATTTTTTATACAATAAAAACATTAATACGTTTGCTGAAAAGTCACCTTATAGTAATTACTTACGTAACAGAAATAGTATTCATTTAAAATCATACTTATGTTTGTTTTTCTTTTTAATAAAACTTCTAATAACCAACGGTACTCCAATCAGTGCAGCAAGATATTGCAAGGAAACCAGCTTGTCGCAGAAATACAACTATCGACAGTATTGGTTAACATGAAAATTGTAAACCCTATTATTTCCTATACTTATAAATCAAATCACTATTTCTCAAAAATCCCAAAAAATATATTTAAACATTCCCGTGTAAGAGCGTTGTGTTCAATTTTTCAGTAATATTGTATATTAAATAAAAGTACAATAGAATATTCAAGGCTTTAAACTTTTATGAGTTCTGTTAAATTCGAGTTGCATCTGCCAACTAACTATTATACAATTGGCAGAGTATAACACAATATTGTTCAGTTTTATGAAAAAAATAAACGAAGAATAAACTATTTTACGTTACTCTACATAAGTACATAGTAATACGTGTTATAAGGCTTCATAGGTGTGTTTGAAACCCTTTAGCGTAAATTAATTTAATGGCATAATTAGAAGGGCCCGTTACAAGGGTCAGGGCAATCCTTAAACAAAGTTTACGTATTGTGGTATAACAAATAATTCCGGAAATCCATTTAGAATCAAACTGAAATATTGTTTATGTATCCAGGTGGGAAAATGTTTATTGAAACTTTTGCAAATGTTCAGTATTTTATTGGATTTGATATAAAATATAGATTTGGGTTTAATCTCCTTATCTAAGTAATCTAAGTAATATATTTAGCGAAAAATCAATTCCTTGACTTTGATACCAAACACCAAAATGAAACTTTCTTGGCAGAGTCTACGAAAGAGCTACGAAAATTTTATAGAAGAAACTTCACAATTATTATAAGTAAAAACCTCGTTATAAATTAACACACCATTTGAAAATCCATATTCCATATGCAGTGTAAGATCGTGTGCGAAAAAAAAAGTCGTTTTTGAAATGCGATTTTTTTGATCTCGCAATTATCAGTATCGATTTAAGTTGACTCGATCAGCCTATCAGCTGGGCTCATTTCAACATACAATCCTATCCTATACACCAAGAACGTAGTGAATACTATCTCACAGAAAACTACCGAATACGCCAAATCTCATTCTACATCAAAGGAAAGCCGATATCGAATTCCCGAATTCATTCTAATTTTCCGAAATCTAACCTCAAGCTATTCAATAACTTTTTCGTCCCCAAATCCTCGGACTCGTATTTGCATCACAATTCGCGCCAACTTTGAGCGTGTGGGCTGTTTATGACATGCTTGTGGAATCGAGATGGAATATTAGTTTTTATGAATCTTGGATTTACGTGTAGATTGGTGTATAAGCCTTTACTTTCCAAGATATCTATTCTGAGCTTAATTTTTTTTTGAGCTTAATTTCTTATTAATTATTTATATTTTGGTGTCGTTAAAAAATCTGTTTAAATATTATTATTTAAGCGTTTAGCTAAATGAAAGTATATTAAAAATTCATATTATAATATTTAATCAATACTGTATTTTTTATTCTAGATATCCTTGCAGAACGTTTACAGCAAGAAGATATCAACAGAAAACATGACAATTGACTAGTTTTTAATTGGATAAAGATGTGTATCTTTATCCTGGAAATGGATATAGGTATATTAAATAAAAATAAATGGCAGTACATATAAGAACTATAAATATACCTAGAGTAATTTTGACTAAAGTTATTTTTACATACATATTAATTTTATTTTTCATTCCACAACCAATCCCTTATTCCAATGAATTGGAAGATAAGACCCGATACACAATATTAATGTATCCACATTACGCAAAAATACAGCCTATTACTTCCCTGATACAAGCCAATTCCTCACAGAAGACTTAAGCACAAGCACGTATCACTCTACGTAACATTGAAATATTGTTATATGGCACGAGATCGAGCAGAGGTCACAGGACTCTGACCTTGCATGTCCTTGACTCATCTCGGTGCCAACAGGTTTTACGGCCGTTTTTATGGGACCCTTCCGGGAAGCCTTGGAATCACGTAGCTTTCTCTATCAATTGGTTTTGGCGACTGGTTGGATGAACTTGTTTATGTGGAACTTGCTTAAGTAATACTTACTACCTACATAAAAATAGTACATGAGAATATTTTAGTTTGTTGTTTACCATTTTATCAATCAACAAATGAAAATTTGTGACAGTAGTTACTAGATCACTAACTGCTACGCATACAATCTAGGGAGATCTATTTTAACTAGAGCTACGTATCTGAAAATCAGAGCTTAGTATAATCTATAATATAAAAATGAATCCCAAAATGTGTTGGTAAGAGCATAACTTGAGAACGGCTTAACCGATTTCGTTAATTCTTTTTTTATAATATTCCTTGAAGTTCGAGGATGGTTCTTATGTAGAGAAAACGTGAATATGTACCACGGGCGAAGCCGGGGCGGACCGCTAGTTCCTAATAAATCTAGAAAAGGAAAGGTTGTAATGGTTAGGTAACACAACGCTTTGCATACTACTTATCTAAAACTAATATTTTAAATTTGGTGAACCAATATCTTGTAGGATGACTAAACGAAAACTGAATGTTATGTGGAATAATATCTAGTAAATATTATAATACACCGCAACATTATTGCTATTCCGAAAACAAAGCAAAAACGGGACGCTAATATAAAATAGTCCATAAATTAAGAGTTAATAAGCTATAACTATTGATGTTACTGCCATACATCAAGTCGTTCTTAAACAGTTCGGTGAAAGTATATGAAATATGTTATTATATTGAGGGCACTAATAAATAACAGAAAATTGATAGAAGTTTTGTAAACAACAAGTTCGGATGACGTATTGCGGCCGTCCATTTGGCAAACAAATTTCCATTAGACGAGAATTTCCTTCATTAATCCTTAGAGCCAGCGCGCACGAGCAACTTTGTCTCCGCAACTATTTTGTCTCTCCCATCAATTGTATGGGGAGTTGCGTCGCTACGTGCACGCACTTTCATACTAGCCCATGGGTGGGAGAGATAAAATAGTTGCGGAGACAATAGAGTTGCGGAGACAAAGTTGCTCGTGCGCGCTGGCTCTTAGTTAAATTTGAGAACGTCTTAAGTCCGAGTAATTACAAATTTCTGGAATATGAACTATTATGTCACAATGTAGAATGAGCTCAAAAGTTTAATTATGTTGGAATTCATTAATAACATGTCACAATGAAAATATTTAACAATCCGCGGCTAGAACAATTTGACAATTTTTTTTGTAAAATATCAAAGAAGATTGTTATTGAGAGAAATCACGAGAAATAAATATCACCAGTAATGTCAAGAGATGGGCAATTTTGAAACGGGTTTTTATAACGATATTCACAGAATTTTCTTCCTAAATTCATTTCATTTAATGATAAAAAAAATTCCTCTAATCCTATGTCGTGTCTAATCCCCTGTATCGTTTGAACTCAATTATAAAACGGTTTCTGTACCCAGCTTTACTCAACATTATTGGGGGTCCACTGATAAGTCAAGGTATTAACTTTGTCGTTTTTCGACGTAATCCTAAACCTTTACGTGCCTTTACTGAAATGTTTACCAAATATCTCTATATAGTTAAAATGTGGGATGATAATGATTAAAGATTGTTTTTCCACTTATTGTGTTCTAAAATTAAAAATATGAATTTCAGAATACCTTAATAATAGAAATTATATGAGTTTCTACAACTTTATCAACACACTAGCGGCTACGCGCGGTTTCACCCCCGTGGCTGTTGGTCGTAGCGTGATGATATATAGCTTATAGCCTTTCTCGATAAATGAGCTATCTAACACCGAAAAAATTTTTCAAATCGGACCAGTAGTTCCCGAGATTAGCGCGATCAAACAAACAAACAAATAAACTCTGCAGCTTTATAATATTAGTATAGATTATGTTGCATAAACAATTCAAACTTACATTAGCACTAAAATATAAACAACAATTTCAGCTAAATAAGCCTTTATTCGACATTGTTAATCGACAACCATCATAACTTGAGCCCAGACCCAAAGTAACGTGAAGATATCAAATTACTGTATAAATGAAGCCGCTTTATGAGGTGTCTCATAATAAATTCTGTTGTGAACACACTGTTTTGTTGGACGACCGCCAATACCTCAGATTTATTCGGTCCCACGAAAATAAGTTGAATCTTTATGTGGTTACAGTATCGCGAAAACCATAAATTGGAAAGGCTACCTATCTGCTAGAGATGGTTAAAAATTTGCTTAGTTAGTTAGTATACAGGATTATAGGAACGTATAAATATATATACTATTTACAGCTTACTTTTTGTAAAATTATCCATATATAAATAAGTAATTTCGCCGGAATGTTGTACTTACAACTACTGTATCGAATCCTCTTCAATACCAAACCACTACTTGAACCTAGAATTTAACTCGGATTAGTAAGATTTATTATTTTATGTATAATTGTGTTTTACTTTTTTTTAATTATTTTTTTTTTCTATCTAAACTACAGTATGAGTTTATTTAATATAATTTATTTATTATTTAAATATATATTATTATAATATAATTTATTTACTATTTAAATATGTATCATATTATATTATGTAATATTTTATATGTATGTATTTATTAGAAATCATATATAGCTATGTGTGTATATATATACATATTTCTTTTTTTGCACTTCCTACCTACTACTCTTTCACATTATTACTCCACACAGTAGGTTGCCTGGAAGAGATCACTCTTAAGTGATAAGGCCGCCTTCTGTGCTGGACTAGTTATAAGGTTTAATTTTAAGGATTTATTTGTATGCTAGCACAATAAAGTGTAAAATAAATAAATGAAATAAATAAATATCTAATTATTTCTTTCTTTCTTTCAGCCCTATTTCATGTGTGCCTAAACTTGTTAAATATAACTAAATATTAGTAGGTAAATACCTATGTTAATGTTTATGAAGTGATAATTAAATAACAAAGAATAAATACGTTGTTTTATTAATATCCCATTAAGCACATTATATTAAGCATTAGTTAACCACTGAGATTTAAGTTTTCTCGTGTAGAATTTACATTTTACAGTTAACTATTTACTTTAAGTAGTAGTAGTACTTAGTTTTAATTTTCATTAAAATAACAATAATACCAAAGTTATGCAGTAGTCATCGACTTCTGATTTCCAAGAATAAAATAGAATAAATATCGTGGTTTTCACAAACATTGGCAACTTGAGAAGTAAAGACGGTGTGATTGACCGCTCTTTGTCATCAATCATAATAAGAAAGCTCTCTTGTCTCAGTTCTGTTTTGACGCGGCTGTAATCTATCTTAAAAACATTGTTTCAGGTTAAATGTACCAAAGTATAATAAAAATCTTTAATACTTTAGTGGTTCATATAATTATTATGTTAACTTTTCTTCGTTTATTTTTGTCTATACAGATAAAAAAACAATATTCGATATTATATTAATAAAATGCCAGAACAGCCTATATGCAGGCTCACTGCAGGGACAAATACCACCTTCATTGAAGATCTAGATCATACTAAACTATACACTAGGTAATATTCACATATTACGTTACTTGCAACATATAAATAGTCTTATTTAAATTGAACAGTAAATATCAATCAATATTTGAAGTGAAACTTCTTTATCGGGGTCGGAAAAAAATTTAGTGTAACATTTTTTCGTTACGCGTGACATTTTTCCGCTTAGTTTTTCCGTTACGCGTCATCTTTTTCTTAAACCTACCACGCGTGATTCGACGTATTTCTGTAAAGTGGCATATAGGAAATTATTTTTTAAAAATAAGGTCATAAAGAAGTTTCACTTCTTATGTGTGTACTCTAGTACACGCATACATTTTTGTATATACATTTTAAAATGCAATATAATTCAATGTATTCGCCGTTCTTTGAATTTTACAATGAACATGACGTAGCCGCGATTTATTTCCTCCCGGACGTAAAAATTTACGCGTTTATTAATACCATGTCCTTGTCAAGAGCATTTAAACGTTTTTACGAACAATATACCATAATACCTTGATGTATTGTATCGTGACTCATCAATTATGGCTCATCAATCTTATGACAAGAGCATGGACTGTAAAACGGGGTTTTTAATTTTAAACGCAACCAGAATAAGTTGACCTTGTATGTCTTTATAGCGAGTATGAAATGGAGACCATTTTGTAATTGCATGCAGAAATTTAATATGGACATTGACTATGGTATATTTTTCCATGTAACGTGGATTTACTCAATTGATATAGGATTATGTGAAATGAAATGAAATGAATGTATTTATATTGATAATTTGTAATACTTCACCAAATACACCGAAAATAAATGGGTGAATCTTCACTACATAGTAACAAAGTCGCTTTCTCTGACCCTATGTCCCTATGTACCTTTGTATGCTTAAATCTTTAAAACTACGAAACGGTTTTTGATGCGGTTTTTTAATAGATAGAGTGATTCAAGAGAAAGGTTTTATTATATAATTTATTAGGTTTTAGACAAAGCGGGCGAAGCCGCGGGCGGTATGCTAGTTTTTATAATAAAAGCCTAGTTTAATTACTGAGAGCATTCATTAATATTGTTTCCTATAGGCAGTTTTCAGTCAGAGTTTATGAAGACATAGACTCTATATATTAAAAAAAACCCCATAGAAATCGGTTGCGTAGTTTTTAAGATTTAAGTTTACATTAGGTCGGACCATTAGCTACTACGACTTTGATTATTATCTAAATATTGAAGCACAATTTTGTAGTATACTCGACACAAATTAAATTCCTGGATTTATGTTTTATCCACGTTTTATCAAATATATCAGTCAACATATCAATATCAGGGTAAATAGGAAATTCATTTATCACTAAACAAATAGAAATGCATTACTTACTAGTGACGTCAGCAAGATGGAAAACGACGCTCGGAAATGGAACGCTCGTCATTTATTGATAGGAGAAAGCTTTTAAAATGTTTCATGGTTTTACCGAATTTTTGCAATATTATTTGTAAATACTTAGGTATATAAATTTTAAAGATGTAGGATGTTATATTTTAAAATCCCCATATATCGTTGACTTTTAATTTATATGCTTTTCCCACATAGTGAATTGTTTGGACATTGAAAAAAGTTATTCTAACTATATCAATGATTTATGAATTTTGTGTTTTCAAAACTCACCAATTTCCTATAGAATTTTGTACGATTGTTTATATATACTGCATTTCAGTTATAATATGTATGTGTTCATAATAAATGGATACAAACACAGTATATTAACTTCTTTCTTTCTTCTTTCATATAACACTATAATATTAATGTATAAATTAACACACAGAGATTGACACCAAAAACGGTCTACTTACTCGCCAATAAACTAAATCATTACCCCAAAAACATGAACAAAGGAATTATTATCATGTGTCCAGTCCAGTTCACAATAGCCGTTAAGTCTCGGTATTTCTCTCACAATAAAAAACATTTACTAGGGTTAAAGTAGTGAAGTGTCTTAATGAAAACAAACCAAACATTACAGATGCGAGTAGCGTACAAAGTGAACAATAAAAAGGCGATCAACCGCACTTCTATTCTAGTTGACGACTCTACGAGAGGCCAGGGCAAACGCGATAGGATTGGATCAGCTAAGCGAATTCAAAGGCGAGTTTTGAAAAGCTCTATTATGTGTTTGCAGTAATAGTACTATATCAGTTTAGTGTATATCTTCATTCGTGCTTTGAACCGTTTCATAATACAAATCTTTATTATGCCCCACATTTTTCAATATCACACCAAATCATTAGAAAATTGTATACTAATTTGCATTAAATATTAAACAAAACAACTTGCAGCCTGTTTTATCCGAAATAAAATAAATTAATAGAAGCGTTGGGTACTTACTACCTTCTTTCTTATTCTAGAGAATGTATTATCAACAATACCTTGATGTAATGGGGGCAATTTGATCCGCCGTTGAGTAGTCATGAAATAATACTCTACGGATTAATAGATCTAAAAAGTACTTAAACAACTAATATCACTCATTTTTCAACTCAAGCGGTTAAAATCGCCGATTTTCTGGCCCGCCCAGTAGTTGCATACGTAAGGGATCATCGCACCCGCGAGCTATCAACTAGGAAGGGGTTCCAGCATTCAGGGTCCGTTTTCTTTTAAATTTTTAACCACATTTCCATCGTAAAACGTATTATGGATCTTATAAAATGGGTTAAATGGCGTTTTTACTTCAGATTTATAAAGTTCTTTTTAAAATGAATTTTAATTAACTCTACATTGTAACACTTTTTTATGTGTTTTTGACTTTTGTGTAAAGTTGTAGCATTATCAATTTTTTATCAATGTGTTTGAACTTTATTCCAGTATCATATCTAATTTCTGTTTCTATTTTATTCTATTTGGAAGCAATTTTTAGAGATTGATTTCGCCAAACGAGAAATTTGTCTTCCCTAGAGAATAATACAGTTTTTTTTTTACCACAGCAACCTAGAAATCGAAATAGAAATAGATAGGAAGATATAATAATTTATCTAAAAACTGATTGGTTTTGTCTCTACATCCAGGGCTTAAGACCTAATTTGGCCTTTCGTCATTTGGTAAACGGATAGTACTTAGGCCACGTAAAATAAAAATACTATATTATTTTTACTTACCTAACTAGCTTACAGCCCGCGACTTCGAACGCGTATTCAAAGGATTTCCAATAGCAATAATATTTCTAAAATAAATAAAATATTTCACCCTCGTGTAAATTAGCCTATGTCACTTTCTAGACTCAATAACTCTCCCCAGACGCAAAAATCATATCATAAAATCGCTCCGATGCCACGTGAAAGGTAGACAAACAAATACACAAACTTACTTTCGCATTTATAATGTTAGTAAGGATATCCCTATCCTATACTTTCAATCAGTTAATACAAGACATGGTAAGACTTCCTCACCATTACTTAGTTTGCCAAAGATATATATAATAAAGTTGTAGCAAATTCTAGATAATCCCACGACGTTCCAGTGAGATGAACATTTGTTGTTCAACTTAGTGCTTAAGTTACTTAATCTGGATTCACTGAAATATTTGGTGACTAAGTTTAAATGTAAATGAAAAGTGGTTCCAACATAGACTTTTAAACGAAGTTTATACTAGGTACAAGCTAGATCAGGTATTTAGTGGTTAAAGTGATGTTATTTTATACAGTTTAAGTCTAAGTGATTGTATTATATTTATTTTTTGCATTGGAGAACTAATTTAAATATGTAAATTCACCTAATAGGCTTAAAAAATAAACAAAGAGATTAATGTTTATAAAAAACTAGCTACCGGGTGACGCTGATCTGCCCTATTACCTTTTTCGTGTTTTCCCTCCATAAGATTCATCCTTGAGTCTTAAAAAAACGTAAAAAAATATTATCATATTATGAAATGTTGGATTATTTTTTCTCTCTTCGTTTGATCAAACAACTTGAAAATAGTAGAGACTGAACATTAATGAACTAACAGTTATAAAGCAAATTGTGTTTGTAGTACAAAAGAAATACAGGGCTAACTTTTATTCATTTATTTTATTCAGAAATGTTCTTGTTACATATTTTTGTATTCGTTCGGGATCACTTCGGAACTATATACCTATTACATGAAATTATTCTATTTTAAGCTATTGCATAGCTTCTATCGCGGGCCTTGAGCGCGGGGACCGAATCCAGAAATTCCGTAACGAAAAAACCTCACGCTCTCCACTCCGACGGGCACGGAGGTGTGGCTTGAAGGCATGCTATGTAATAGCACCGCGGTAGTCCCGGAGTGCCACACGTCTTTTTTTTCTGGTTTTTCTATGAAATAGCAATTAAAATTTCATACTGGTAATACATATAGTTTTAATTTCATGTTATTGCAAAACATTATTTAAATATACCTACTTTAATTATTTTTTCTGAAACACAAACTTTGGATAAACGTAATGTTCCATTAAATTTTTAATGATAATAATCTAATTTTTTTCATATTATGCATGACTTGACTTTGTTTTATAGGCATTAATTCCACTATAGTACGGACAATTGAACGGCATAATTCAGAAACCGTATTTCAAGGAAATACAAAATCACAATATGCACTGTTTTTCCTTCATAATCCATCAATCAGACCACAGATAAAAAAGCGGCAATTTCTTTTGTTACACTTCAGGGATGCGAAGGTCACTCAAGGGCAGAGATAACACTCATAGGTCTAGTTGTATTCTTGCGAGATAATCCTTGTTATCCATGTATTTCCTGATGGAATTGGATTTTTTTGGGCTATTTGAGGCACGTTATTTAATTAAGATTTTGGTGTAGTTTGCTGTATTACGATGATGAATATAATATTTAGTGTTATGGAATTTATAAATGGATCTGTTATGGAATTTAACAATCAATTTTTTCACATTTCTTTTATAGTGACCTAAACGTTCTGTTAATTAACACAATAAAGAGTTTTAAATAAATATACTCACGCTGTAAGTATTACAATTATGTTTTGATAGTAGTGATTAAGATATAAGCTTCTTGGTAGTGATCAAATTATGCCAATTTGAGAAATACTTGCATTAATTCGATGACATCTATTAGACATGTTATAAGGTTACTCGACTGTAAATATTTGGATTTTTTGAGATTATAATATTATAATAACAAATAATATACATCGACTTAGAGCTACTTACTACTACTTACTAACTTAATATAGAACATGCGTCAATTTGACGCATTAGTATCTTTTCCGTAAGTACTACTAATTAATATGATTATCTTTCTAGGGTTAAACATCGAACCCAGTATTCTGACCGTCAATCCAGAGCTACGCTGCTAAATTACCACTTTTCCTAGCAACGCGTTCTTTAGTCAAAGGAAAATCATCAACAGAAATAAATTATTTAAATAAATACCATTTCATAGTCTGTTTAATTTAAGATATTTAAATACATATATTTGACATATTAAAATGTAGAACAACTAGGAATATTTCGTGCTGATTATTTAATCAGAGCAAATTAAGTTACGCGAGAAGCTGTACACTTTGATTAAATTTTACACGAAATGAAATATAGCTGCCAAATATGCCTTCCTTTTTTTAGCCCTTTAAATAATGTTTGTGGTAAATATAAAGTAAAACAAAAATATAATTAAAATATAGGTACTAATATTATTTATTTATTTATTATTTATTTATTTATTTATTTATTACAAAGAACATGTTACATGCGTTTCAGTAAGATATATAGGTACATAACAATTATTACACATAAACATAAGGCATATAGGTACATAACAATTATTAGGTACAAACAAACATACTTCCCTCCGTGCTAGTCGCTGACGCCACTGTGTTACAGCAGGGAAGTTTATTATTATTTTATTTTAATTTATTTATTTACTTATTTTTTGCAAAATGTACACTACGGTTTATATAATATTATAAATGTTCTCGTTATAAAAGTTCTGATGCACATATAAAACTTGAGTATAAATATGTGCATCAGAACTTGTATACATATACATACGCATAATTGAAACAAACCTCAGAAATAATTCGAAATATCGATTATTAAAAAAAGAGCTTGTCTGCCGACCACACGTATCATAAAACTTCTTTGGCAAGATTCAAAGATACCAAAATCGTCGCCTTACTTCATGACGTGACGGTATAATTGCCATTATGCGACCTTGAAATTTTACTCTCAACGCGCCTAAAGAAATTACACCTCAAAAATTACTCTTTATAATTAGAGATACTAGATGTAGGTTTGTTTGGATGTCTCATTAGGTTAGAGATGTAGGTTTCTTGGTGTGTTTATTAGATTAACTTCGTAGGTACATGCGTTATTCTTAGTCCAACTTACTTTTATAATAATATGTCACTAGGGATCCAACTTAGAACTTACTTAGAACAAATTAGAACTTGGAACTATGTTTATAGAATAATACCTAGAAGGACGTTGACACATACAAATCTTATTTTATTAAAAGTTATGAATTTTTGTTCGCATGTTCTTTTATCATTAACAGCTAGACTGCTATTGATGAGATTTGCTTAGAGATAAATTAGACCTCGACGACAGACAAAGATTACTTCTGGACAAAGAAATATAAATTATTATTATACCCGGCGCGGCCTAAGATGATCCCTATGACAGTTCGTCTTAGTGATTGCTCGTATGATGGATCGTGTCGATACTTTACTATTTTATAGGCAAAGGCGTGGTTTGCATTCAGCCACGTCGGTAAACATGTTTTTACAAATATTATAAAATGAATTTTTAACGTCTATTATGTAAACGAAACGGTAAGTAAAACGAAAGTTTTCCAAAACATAAAAATGCATCTCATCATTTTCTCGTAATTTTTAACCCGTTTTACACAGTGTATATTATTTTATCATGAAAATGGAATCCCCCATTTAATTTTTCTAAAAAACTTATATTATCATAGGTAAGTAAATTAACGCGAACGGTAATTAATTAATTATGCTGCGATCTTCTGTTCCATTCAATAGTGAATCAACTATAGCTTAAGCATGGAAAAAATGTGAACTCGTTTCCATTATCGAAATTTGTTTATCGATACTTCCGCACTAGTCGATAAATGCCAACGATGTAAGTTTTGAAGGACGTAAACGTAAATTCAGATTGATATAATTTCTCGTAAATGTTAAGAATTGTTATAATTCCAACGGAATATCATTGTAATGGCATAAAGCTACGTAAAAATTAATAAATGCCATTTTTAGACGCCTCCAATATGTTTCTAATTTAATGCTGACGCCATTACAAGTTTGTCTCTTGAGAATAACTGTCAGTGTCATAGGGATCATCTTAGGCCGCGCCGGGTATACATTTTTTTCCTAAATTGCCAAACGAGCCATTCCTTCTGAACAACAATATCTATTATCATTAGAAACGATAACTTGGTAAAATTTTATTCAAATTTCTTAATAAAACACAGCATCTATTACAATAACTTTGAATATTCAGCAATTCAAATTTCAAATACAATTATTACAATAGATTTTAGAAATCTAACCTCTAGAAACTTCCAGAATCATCCTATCCTACTTAATATTATTAATGCGAAAGTTTGTAAGGATGTATGTGTATGTGCATGTGTATGTATGTTTGTTACTCTTTCACGCAAATACTACTAAACCGATTACAATAAAATTTAGCTTACAAATAGATGATAACTTGAATTAACACATAGGATAGGTTTAATCCCGGAAAACCCATGGGAACGGGAACTATGCGGGTTTTTCCTTGAAAACACGGGAGAAGCCGCGGGCGGAAAGCCAGTCCATTTTATAAACATTTGGATTATGAGAAGCGCGTAATAGCGTTGCGGTTTTAAAAGCTCTTGAAAATTGATATCACCAGCAAACTCAAACCCAAACATTTATTTATTCAATTAGACTTTTTCTAGAAACACTTTTAAATCGTCATAACATAATATTTTTAACAATTACCACCGATTTTGAAAGCAGTAACTATGGAGAAGAACCGGCAAGAAACTCCATAGTCAACTCCATCAAATTTAGAAGACTCAATTTAAGGCAATTCATTTATTTTGCGAAGTCTTATAGCAGTCCCTCTGGGAAGGTCTCGTATTAGGCTTCTATTCTCATATTCTCGTAATGTTTCATTATCTATTTGACCCCATGATGAAATAACCTTATTTTCTTCATCTTTGTGAGAAGGTAGGTATAAGGAAAGGCGATTATTAAAGTATGTACATTGTACAGCGTGAAAGTACATGGTGAAAAGTGGCAACCTTTACAGATACTATGTCTTTTTATCTGTGCGAAAATGTCTGTTTCAAATAGTAATATTGGTATGTATACCAAATGTTGTTAATTTTTGAGGAAAAACGTAGGCTATGTCGCATCGTGGGCTATCAACTATATGGATTAATTTTAATTGCCGTAATTTAACCCCAATTGCAACTGATAGACAGACTTTTTTCTAAAAGTATAAATAAATAATTATAGACTTCTTACAGAACCCTTAAAGTGTTGTGACCTCTTAGTTTCGACTCACACTTGACCGGCTTTTAACGCAACACATCTGTAATATTTTTGTAGCCTAAACACCGGTGCCCATAAAATACAAATAAAAATTTAACGGCTTACAACTTCTTTCTTGGTGTTATTTTGTTTTGTTCATAGTCCTTTCAAGTATTATAAATACGAAAATAAACTGTCTGTCTGTCTTTCCTTCATGTCTAAACCACTGAACGGATTTCGATAAAATTTTGTACAGGTACCGGCTAACGGACCCTGAGAAAGGATATTAGGTGGATTTTATTCCGGAGATTCTATGAAAATGTGAGCGAAGCCGCGGGTGTAACGCTAGTCTGTAATTAGATAGTAAGAATATGATAGTACAAACATAAGAAACAACGAAACAGTCTGCGAATGCAAATGCGTCGTAAACCGAAACACGTCCATTCTTCATCTCAAGAGCTAAAGGTAAGGTGTTAAAGGTATCACTGATGTGCTAAAATAGCACTTAACAGTAGGACATAGATTACAGTTTCCTAAGACTTAGTTTCAAATTTCAGTGTTGATTTCTATTATGGAGTGCTTAACTTACTGTTTGTGGTCAATCGTCTTTATTGTGATCAATCTATGATATATAACTTTTAAACAAATTGCTGTTAATATAAATATATTCTGTAACTCTTTTTTATAAAATATATTAATCTTAGCTTAATAAATAGCTTGTTTTGATACATAAAATAAATAGGCAGACGTGACACTGATTTTAGGAGAAATATCCCGATTAACTATATGCTGTTGGGACTGCCTCGCTACTGCAGTGCGTCTGGAATGTTCGCTAATGCGCATACTGACGATTTCCGGGCGATAATACGCAAAAAAACAGCGTCTACATTCGATAGAGTGCGGCGCAGTCGCAACAGTCTCTTGACGGTAATCTCGGAGAGATATATGTCATCTTTCATGGGACACTTTGTGCGTAGACTTGTCCATTCTAAGCGACAGGTTTACGCATAGGGTGCCCCGTGAACTGATG
The DNA here is from genome assembly GCF_905220415.1 of Colias croceus. Classification (NCBI taxonomy): domain Eukaryota; kingdom Metazoa; phylum Arthropoda; class Insecta; order Lepidoptera; family Pieridae; genus Colias; species Colias croceus. The sequence continues at coordinate 10,251,045 of NC_059542.1, read as the reverse complement.
ATAGTACTTTAATATTTACCTACTAACATTAGCTTTTTAAGTCACGTACTAACATTAATGGATCCCTGTAATCTAATTGTTTAAATAAATAAATAAATAAATAAGCTGTTATAAGCCTACGCAACTTTATTGGTATTCAAATAATTTCAATTTCAAGTTTGGATACCATAGATACAAAGGTCAAGGCCAAAATCTGTACTTAATATTATAAAGCTGAAGAGTTTATTTGTTTGTTTGAACTTTGAACGCGCTAATCTCAGGAACTACTGGTCCGATTAGAAAAATTCTTTAAAAAGTCCGGTGCATATCTATCTATGCATCTTCAGATGCATAGAGAGTAGAGATTTGCTGCTCAAATATCATAATTGGGTCTCCAATCAATACACACACAATAAGGTCTACATTTTCTATTTTACTTTTTTTATTCAAACAAATAAATTATGTTGGTGGCATAGGTACTGCAAAAAATGGAACTTTAAAAACAGGCACAAAGCTAGAAAAATACAATAGCTGAGGTTGATTGTCGTAGCGTTCTTAGACATGGAGACAGCAAAGAGAATGTTTTTGAAATACCTGTTCAATTTTATTATCAGAACTATGCAAAATAATAGTAGTAATATAGATAGGGAGGCGAAGAGGGGAATTTTCTGCAATACTCGAGCGTGGCAGTTTAAGATATGAGAGATACCTTAGACCTAATAGAACAACCTTGTTAACTATTTAGCTCTCTAAGTAGTGACGCGCGCCCAGGATAGACGATCAGATTAGTAAAAAAAAATCGATAGTCTGAAATACTCGAGCGCGTCAGATTAAGATATTGGGGGTTGATTTTAATGTTTTAAGACTAAATTTAACTAATCTGACGATAAGTCCTTGACGCCGCCAAGTTATAGGGTCGCGAACTTGTAAAAAAAAAACGTTAATCCGGCATTCTCGAGCGCGATTGTTTTTATTTTTATTTTGAAGAATATAATCTAAAACTTACTAAAAATACAAAATCTGCCGGTTTCCGCGTGACCGGAAGTCTGGAGGAGCCATTTCATCTTCCGAAAAACGCGTTGCAGTATATAAGTTGCGAACGATACATTTTACAAAAAAAAAAGTTTGAATAAACAAAAAAGGTAATTTTATTTTACACAAAAAAGGTCTCTTTACATTTTTGTCCAAAGTTAAAACTTTTTGACTTGAAGCATCATAAAAACTCAAACTCCCGGTTTTTTGAGTATATCTCGAAAACTGAGGGTGTTAAGAAAAATTGATATGAAATAACGATGATAAAAAAAAGAAACTCTCAAACCTTTTTCGGTCAGATTAAGAGAACCCACCAACATTTTTGTCAGATTAAGAAAATATGCTTTCAGGAGTTAACTCGGTCTCCTGAAAGCATATTTTCTTAATCTGACAAAAATGTTGGTGGGTTCTCTTAATCTGACCGAGATAAACCTCCCCTATGAAAATCTGACGCGCTCGAGAATTTCAAAAGGACTTTTTTTTTCTGCATTTTCAAAAATTCATCGTAACTTATCGTCACGCCGAAATCGTCAGTTTTTTTAAGGGGAGCTTCCTTGGGGCCTACTTAACACCCCTTCCGAAAATCTGACGCGCTCGAGTAATTTTTTTTTTGTGCATTTTTGACGAATTAATATGCCTAGCCCCACCACGCAAACCGGCAGATTAGTATACCGTTGTTATCAGAGGCACTTGGGGCATACGTAGTATGAATATCTGACGCGCTCGAGAATGCCCAAGTAACTATTTTTTTTTCATTTTTGAAAATCCGTACACGCCAAACCCACCGCTAAAATGGTTTTTACCATAGAAGCTTTTCTTTTCGAAATTATTTTATCTATCGATTTTGATAAGTCTCGACGGCGCCGTTTAATTACGCCATTTAGCTACCTCGCCTCCCTATCTAATAACAATATTATTCTATTTAAATAAAATTATTATACACTAGCTGTGCCGCGCGGTTTCACCCGCGTGGCTCCGCTCCTGTTGGTCTTAGCGTGATAATATATAGCCTATATTACTCGTGGATAATGTAGCTTTCGAATGGTGAAAGAATTTTTAAAATCAGTCCGGTAGTTTATGAGCCTATTCATTACAAACAAACAAACAAAGTTTTCCTGTTTATAATATTAGTGTAGATTTAATAGTTGGTACCATCATTTTAGCACAATACGTTCGCAGATACATATTTTATACCTATACTTCGCATATTCAAAGCAAGCATTTCCCGGAATAGAAGAACAAAATCTGAAACAATAGTCTCGTTTCAGTTTGTATTTCAAAGACATTAATTGAACTTTGTTCAGCGAAGCGTTGATTTTATTGTATCGTAAAATTTGAACTGCAATCGGCTAAAGCAATTAAAAATCTAGGAGTAAACTTTGAATAAACTTTGGTAAATGTTTATTGGTCAAGTTATAGTAATATCTATAACTATACTATTTATTTGAAATGGTACAATTTATCTTTTCTTAAAAGACTACGTTGTAAATATTATACAATGTTCGTTACTGTGACCTTCCTATGAATAACATGTTAATTTTTATCGTAGGAACATAGTATTAGACAAGGAGCTTTAAATAAAGATTCAGCTTATAGGGTAATTGCGCCTGTTCGCGTCCACTTAGTGCAGTTGGAAAGTTTGAAGGAGAAAATAAAAATGTTCCAGAACAAATTTCAAAGCAAAATTTATATAACGTGTTCATTACATAGTCTATTTTAAGATTTACTTTCAATTGTGTTGGAAATATCATGTGGTTTTTATTTATCTAGACAAATAGCAGAATTACTATTCCTACGATACTTTGACAGTTGACACTTCTACAATTAGTCTCCGTATTTTTTTAATTTAAAAATAGAATATCTAAGTTTTGTTAAAGTATAAGTGCTAAATATAGTAAAATAGTCAGCGATTAATAAGTGCAAACGTTATCTTAACACTACGTACAATCTATCGATCATAAAAAGTGATTTGAAATAATCGTCTTTAGTGCCGAACATATGTTCCGTAAACAAGTAACTTATAGAAGATTGAAGTGATTGTAAAGTGTTATAAGTGAATTTGGAATCCATTGTCATAATTAGGAACCTGTATTAACAATTCTAAATGTGATGAAATAGTGTTTTGTGAATAAACTTTTGAGATCGTAGAGAAAAAAATTATCACGAGGGTGATTCAAAAACTTTGTTTCGTTACTTCTATCGATCGTCGAATAAGTCTAATAATTTCGCATAGTCGTGTAACCGTGCTCGTAGCTCTTCAGGGAACTGTGCAGTATAAAACTAGTAACTGTCCAATTGATGCTGGTTCAAACCCTAATCGTACATGAAATTATTATATTTTTTCTTTTTTTTTTCTAATTAATCTATAAACTAATTAATTAATTATCCATACGCAATTAATTTTATACAAGAAATTAAAGTTTTTTTTTTTTTGGAACAATGTCTAACGTTTGTGCTGGATGTCATAATTCTGTTAAGGGTATACACTCTCTGAGATGTTCTCTATGTTCCTCGGTCTACGACTTACATTGTGCAGGAACCAGTGATAAAAGGTTTAATGCTATGCTACCAGAAAAAAAGTCCTCGTGGAAATGTCCTGCGTGTCTTAATCTACGACCCAAGCTTGACAATACTAATACGCCTATCCGAAACATACAAAAAGAGCCAGTCTGCGACGATTTGAGCTCTCACGTAGCTGATAGCAATATAACGCTTAGAAATAAAATGGGGGGCTCAAGCCGGTCGCGACCTAACGCTAGTGATAATTCCAACCCTGTGACTGAAGCGAGCTTGCAAAAAATACTAGATTCATTTAAAAGTGACATGACCGAAGTGATACAAAATGCTGTCACCAAAGCAGTGTGTGACAAGTTTAGTACGTTAACAAAACAAATTTCAGACTTTCATGAATCACTTACGTTTTTAAGCGACCAGTACGAAGCTCTTAAACTGCGCGTACAGGAAAATGATAACATAATGACTAATCTAACGAAAGAAAATGCTACCTTGGTGATTACTGTTAAAGATCTCACAAGTCGTCTAGCCTACACTGAGCAACATCTACGTGAAAGTAATTTAGAAATTAATGGCATTCCTGAAAACCGTAGTGAAAATCTTTTGAATTGCTTGAACCAATTGGCTAAAGTAGTGAATGCCGATATTAAGGACGATGACATAATGCATGTAACTCGCATAGCCAAAATAAATAAAGATGATGGTCGGCCGCGCGCTGTTATTGCCAAATTAAGAAGCCCCCACCATCGCGACATCCTACTTGCTGCGGTGCAAAAATATAATAAATATAATAGTGATGATAAATTATGTACAAATCATCTGGGGATCGGTGGTACTAAAAAGCCAGTTTATGTTGCTGAGCATTTAACTCCTGCTAACAAAATTCTTCATGCTAATGCAAGATTAAGGGCAAAAGAATTGAACTATAAATTTGTTTGGGCCCGAAATGGCAAAATATTTGTGCGCAAAAATGAAACCAGTCAGGCATTGCAAATCCGTTGCTTAGATAGTCTAAAGAAAATGGTTTAATTATTGTATTAATATTTAATATTATTGTTTAATGTATGAATGTAACGGTTTTTATTATCTTCATAATGGTTAACATATACTATCAAAATGTTAGAGGACTTAGGACAAAAACTAACGAAGTATTTAAGAATATATTATTAAACTCATATGATATTATTGTTTTTTGTGAAACGTGGCTCAAATGTAATATTTCTAGCAGTGAGATATTTGATTCTCGGTATACTGTATATCGTAGAGATCGCAATTGTAATAGGAATGCTAAGTTGGATGGAGGTGGAGTTCTAATCGCAGTTTCCCGAAAATTTCAGTCTTCTAGACTATTAAAATACGAAACCGAATACGAGGATCTTTGGGTAAATGTTATAATCGAAATTGACGGTGTTGTAAAAAATGTTCCTATCTGTACTATTTACCTCCCACCTCCAACCAATCACAAAGCTCTACAGAGATTTATTTTAAATGCAAATAATGTCGTAGAGGAAATGGGAAATGTTATAATTCTTGGAGATTTTAATTTGGGTAATATAAAATGGGTCAATAGCTGTACGAATCGTGAAGTAATGGTTCCAATTGAGTATCATGGTAATGTGGAATGTGCTCTTGTTGATTTTATAAACATTAATAATCTTGATCAAATTAATAATGTTCTTAATCACAATGATAAAATGTTAGACTTAGCCCTGACAAATATCTCTTGTTGTAATGTTTCCTCGGCGATTGATATATTGACTAAGCCAGATCCTCATCATCCTAGTATTTTGTTGTGTGTCGAATCTAACGTACCCTCTACTTTGCGATGTAATGACTTTGTTAGCTATAACTTTTTTAAGGCTAATTATGATGATATTGTGCGAGAGCTGGAAAATATTGATTGGGACTCTAAATTTCTACTTGTTAATGATATCAATAAGAAGTTGGAGCTGTTTTACGATGTTTTGCGAGGCGTAATTGAGCACCATGTACCGAAAAGTTACATTAAAAAAAGCAAATATCCTCCCTGGTTTTCTCCCGCTTTAGTTCGTATCATTAAAGAGAAGGATAAAATTAGGCGTAAGTATAAACAGTTCAAAAACCCCCGCGATCTGTTTGAGTTTAATGTTTTGCGAGAAAGATGCAAAAAAATAATTTCACGTTGTCATCAAAACTACAAACAAAAAATTGAAGAAGCCATCAAAAGAGATAGTAAAGCATTTTGGAAATATGTTAATAGTAAGCGAAATAATTGTCTATCATCGATACCGTCTGTTATGTGCCTCGACAATCTTACCGCAGTAAACGGTCCTGACATTGCGAACCTCTTTGCCTCTCATTTTTCATCCGTTTATTCTGATTCAATAATAAAAGCGCTTCCAATTTGTTCAAGTAAAATGACTTGCTATAATGATTCTTGTTCCAAAATCAATGTTACTAAAAAAGAGGTTCTTGTCAAGTTAAAACAACTTGATGTTAACAAAGGTGCTGGTCCGGATCTTATCCCACCCATTTTTCTTAAACGTGCGGCCGTCTCGTTAGCTTCTCCTCTAGCTAATATTTTCAATGAGTCTCTCCAGCAAGGTATATTCCCCGAGCGTTGGAAGTTTTCCAGGATTGTGCCAGTATATAAAAAGGGTGACCAAACCATTGTTAGTAATTATAGACCTATCGCTATTTTATCAACCTTATCAAAGGTTTTTGAATCTCTTGTTTGTCCTGTTGTTACTCGTTACTTGGATAAATTTATATCACCACATCAACATGGTTTTCGTAAAGGTCATTCTATCCAAACAAATCTTGTGAAATTCTTGTCTGACGTAGCGAGTGAACTAGATAGCGGAGGCCAAGTAGACGCGATCTATACGGACTTCAGTAGCGCTTTTGATAAGGTTGATCATGAGACGCTGCTCATAAAATTAAAGAATTATGGTGTATCAGGCTCCATTTTGAAATGGTTCGCATCTTACCTTTACAATAGATCACAGGAAGTGGTTGTGAAGGGTTTTAGGTCGTCTATGTTTACTGCAACATCTGGAGTCCCACAGGGGTCCCACTTGGGTCCACTGCTATTTCTTACTTATATAAATGATATTTCTGACTGTATCAAACATTGCAACTATGCTCTTTTTGCTGACGACTTAAAAATCTATAAATCAATAAAAAATTTATCGGACGTAAATGCTATTCAGGATGATTTGGACAACATAGCAATCTGGTGTAAAGCTAACTATATGGTCATCAACTCTAAAAAATGTTCTTACATAAGATTTACGCGAAAAAAATCACTACTGCATTCTAAATATAATATCGAAAATGTTGCACTCAGTGAAAATTCTCAAATTGTAGATCTTGGCGTCACTTTAGACAGCGGACTTAGGTTAACATCCCACTTAGACAATATTATCAAAAATGCAGCACGGATGTTGGGCTTTATTAAAAGACATGACTCACATTTTAAGACATCAACTAAAATAGTTCTTTATAATTCTCTGGTTCGCAGTCACCTCGAGTTTGCTTGTGTGGTATGGAATCCCTACTATGCCGTACATTCGCAGCGTATTGAATCTATTCAGCGTTCCTTCACGAGACACTTGGCTTTTACCTCTCGAGGTATATCACATCGCTGCCCATATAGTGAACGCTTAGATTTTTTTAAAATGATTTCGTTACGCGACCGCCGCAAATTACACGATTTACTATTTCTCCATAAATGTGTAAACGGTGCTGTTGTCTGTGAGGACATCATTTCTAACATCGCTTTTCAGATACCGTATGGCTTTCCCAGAAAACCGGTAAAAAACCTTTTTTGTGTTCCAGCTTGTAAAACTAACCTAGGCAAACATGCTCCATTATCGAGAATGTGTGCTACTTATAACCAACAAATAATGCTCTTACCAGATCTTGACATATTTTTTGGATCTCTCGCACAGTATAAGCATAAAATTATTCACAGTTTTTCCAGTAGCGTATAAAATAATGTAGTATATTGATTATGTTTTTCTTTCATTTATGTTTAATTGTATAAGTGTTATTAATGCGAATGTTGTGTACACCTATAATTGATAAATACATCAGATACAATTAATTAGATAATGTCTTCTTATATATAATGTAATGTGTATTTATTGTTGTGTGTTCCATAAATTAAATAAATAAATAAATAAATTAGGCGTTTTACCCAGTTCGCGTCCAAAAATTCCAGTTTGCGTCCACCCGTGGACCAGTTCGCGTCCACCAGCTTAGAAAAGGAATTAAGAGTGTATTGGGTGATATTTTATCAGATAAATGCAAATTAGATTTTAATAAATTATTTATTTACGAATATAGTTATTTAATAAAAACCGGCCAAATGCGTGTGTTCCGTATTAACTCGCATACCGAGGGTTCCGTATTAACCTGTCCTTTTTCATATGTTTTAACTGTAAATGATTATTTTTTCAATGTTTCCCTTATTTGTGCTATAAGACGTTGCTTCGTACCAAACTTCAAGTGTCTGTGTTCACGTAAAGTGCCCTGTAGGTTTTGATTCCCTTGCGAATGTCGAAATTTGCGAAAATTTGCAGCATAAACGGCTGTATCTTTTGATTGCTTTGGCTTATAAGTTTGATTTTTTCACTGCTTCAAGGGACCGTAGACTTGAGTATTCAATATAAATTTCAGCTTTATACCTCTACGCGTTACTGAGAAAAAGGGTCTTGACAGAAAGACAGACCGGCAGACGGACATACAGACGGACGGATATCAAAGTGATCCTACAAGGATTCCGGTTTTTCCTTTTGAGGTTCGGAACCCTAAAATCAACATTATTATTAATATAATTCACTGTGTAAGGAAACTGGAAAACTTATTTATATTTATCTTCTCATCATTATTAGAACCAAAAATTAACAAAAAACAAAGTTACGTTATGTAAATAAATAATAATCAGTTCTATTAAGATTACCTACCTACCCTACTTTTTAGTTTCTAATGAATTAAATTTCTTTTTTGTTTATATAACAGACTTATTGACTCTCATTCTCAAAAATACTAGTCTCATTCTTAGAATACCCATTTTAAAATGAAAAAATAGCATAAATATTTGCTAATTTGAATGAAAATTTAAATTATCAACTTGTGGTCTTAGTCAAAAATTTACAATCTATTTTAAATTAAATATTTTAACAAACAATTCATTGCTACGTAATGAAAAACAATGTGGACGCAATATGTTCTATTGTTATGCACTATAGGTATAGTTTGCGCCCACCGTGGACGCAAAATGGAAGTTGGACAAATTCGGTGTAGTAATTCGCGACCACCTTATTTTAGCTATTAATTGTAAAAGAAATAAGCTGATTTATAATCCATACTATTCTATGTTTTGTTAGCAAAGCAAAGAAACAGTTACATATTCAAAAATTCACATTTAACAATAAGATACTTACCGTCAAACGCGATGCTGCGCACTATTTTTTTCTCAAAATCCCACGCGTTTTAGCTCTCTCGTTTAATAGCCAAAATTAAATATTTTTTTTAAATAGGATAGACGGTGTGCAGGCATATTTTGAATATGTGTGCATGTCTCTTATACATTGAGGTATTATCGGAAATTTTTCTTTTTACAATTTTACATAAAGTATACTTATTTTCGTGAATTTTCTAAAAGATATCCGCAAAATGGACGCGAATAGGCAGGTGGACGCGAACAGGCGCAATGACCCTACTTTTGTATTTATTAATACAACAAATATAGGATATTAATCGAAAAACCTCCCTAGTAGCCGCTGTCACAAGCTCACAAGGATTTTCCCTCAAAAACCCTCATGCACGAATTTATTAGGATAAAAATACTGGTAAAAATCGGAGACGCGCTGATGTGACAAATACATTATGTTACATTTGCTATTACCTATATAAGCTTTTATCAACTGACATATTCGTGTAACACCATTAGAAGGTAGGATTTCACGGATACATACAGGTAGGGTTGGACCGTTATAATATGTAAGGAAAACCTCGGATAAATGTATGTATTTTACGGAATTTCGAATCTATGAATGAAATGTTAAGATGAATAAAAATTGGCATGTAGGTACAATAATATGTTTTTAATGACGATTTATAATGTACCTAAGCAGGAATAATATAAAATCACTTATTAAAGTTACGAATTACATGATTCAAGAAATCAATCAAATAAAAAAGAGCGTGTGTGCCGAGCACAGGTGTCAGAAGTGAAACTTCTTTAGCAAGATTTAAATATATCTACCAAATTAATCGCCTTACTCCATGACGTGACGTTGAAATTTTACTCTCAATGTGCCTAAAGAGGTGTCTCTTAAAAATAATTTCTAAGTTACTAAAACGTAATTGAATTCAGTTAAAAATATTATGTAATACTTTATATTTTTATATATTTTTAAAATAAAAAAGTTGGCTCTCATTGGGCTCTACATTTAATCATTCGTTGTCGTAAATCTTTAAAGCCGCCAAGACAAAGAAGTCCAAAATATAAAATACGTGTAACCTGAATCTACCTTACAGAACTTTACCGACAGGATGTCTTTTTTATATATTTCAAGTGTGTAAAGAGTCATGAAACACGTTTTTAAACAATATGACTCAATAAAACCACTGTTAACCACTTTCCATAAAGCTTAGTTCATTTTGTCAGATTGTAATGGAGTACGATCATGTATTTTAAATTTGACATTTCTTTAAAGAAAGGAAAGAGTTATATCGGTTTGTTTTCGTTAATTACTCGAGACCTATAATTAATATATTTACATAATTAGTCAGCAAAATGTCGATAATTTGATCTGAATTATATGTTGAAGCTGTAATCTATAGCGATTAAGATAAATTTAATTAAAATGTCTTCTTAAATAATCTTAAATTACTAGAAAAGTACCCCTGAAACCCCTGTAGCAATAAATATAATACTGATAATGATCGTGACATTATCTCAACAACCTATAGAAAAAAGTTTTGCACATATCAAGTGCAATGCCCTCCACCTAATAGGTGATTCAAACCCAACTTTTATACGCGACAGAACATTTAATTTTTATTACAAGAATTCCGGGAAATATATTGAGTTTTAAACTTCTGAATGTTGGAAGTCGGTAAATTTTTCCAAAGTTGCGCCATGAAATTCGTGTGTTAGTGACATGACATAAAGTACGCTAGTTTGTACCTCCGAACACGGCTGGGAAATACTTCCTGGTTTTTATTACGGAAATGTATGAAACATTTAACCCAATTGTAGATTGAAACCTTTTTAGGCCAAATCTTTTCGAAACCTTAAATTTGTAGCAAAAGAGGATAGGTAAGAAAGTAAAATTTAATACTTCACAATAAAATTTGGCAATGATCACATATTATATACGTATATAATATGTATTCAGTACATTTTTCTTAACCATCATAAAAAAAATTGTGAGATTTACGATCACTCTTTTATGTGTTAAAAGGTTTATTTTAAGTTACTACAAGATTGAGTGAAATAAATCTTCTCAAAACATTTAAGAAAACATAAAAATATTTGCATGTTCCCTTCGTAAGAATGCGTAAGCCGTAAACACTAAAAATACTCTATGTAAATAACGAACACACGGATGTACATAAATATATAAATAGAATGATAACTAACATTTTTTAGATGAGTAAAAATATCTGTTTAGTTAAACTGATGATGCGCGGTAAATTTACGTCTATGCATCATAAAATAACGAAAATTGACTATAAAATTATGGAACAGTAAAACATGATTGTGTGAAGACTTTTAAAAATAGATATTACAAGGGTAATAGGTTCAAGAGCGGCGTTTAAATTTTCATAGATTGTACGAGAAATTCTTGATGTATTTGAATGGATTAAATAAGTAAAATATTTTTAAACTATAATTAAAATTAGAAAACAAAACAAAACTCATTAAAATTCACTAGTTCTAAAGAGGTATTTTTTACTGTAGAGTATCATTTGCACCAAATAATACGCACAAAAAAATCAATGGTTTTAAAATATCTATTTAAGAACTCTGAAAAATAAATAATTACAAATCATCGACAAATCAATTGTTCTTTTGTTAATTTTTGGGGCTAACATATTTTTTCGACTCCAGTTAACCGGAATCATCGAACCCCGAACCAAACAGCTAAGTCCAAAAGCTCTACAATGTTACAACATTGCCTCTTATATCTTAATTGACTACATATTAATAGGTATCATACAGTTAACACATATATAATATACAATTATAGAAGCAATATAATTATACAATAAATAATCGAAGTTATCGGAGGGTTTTGGCGCGTATTCTCGTAGTAGCTCGCCTGGACGACGCACGCCTGTGCTTTCGTAAGCTCCAACTTTGACGAGTGTTGTGAAGTGTGTATAACAGTTAACTGTTCAGTGATTAAGTATTGAGAGGACTTTATTTTGAGGGTGAATATTAGTTTTAATTCAAAATTATTTATTAGGGTTTTTATTATTAATTTTTATTACAATCTGTGTGTCGATTTTTGGTTAATTTTAAGTGATTTTTTAAATTGGTTTAGTGCATGCTACCTATTTAAAAAAAAGTTAATTAATATTTATGGATAACATGGATTACTTTGAGTAATGAGTACTTACTTCATATTAAAATAGTGGAGCAGTAAGGAATTAATACTGTAGTTCAAAGCTGAGTGTCATCGAATTAACTTCAAGTAAACATTATTTTATTTATTTATTGTGCCTTAACTACTATGTAACTAAAAATTTACATCGTTCAACATACCTGTTTTCATCCCGCCAATTAGTGTTTTTTTTGCTTTTTTACCTTTTACCGTAGTTGCCTGGAAGAGATCACTATTAAGTGATAAGGCCGCCAAAATAGTTGTACTCTGTTCTATGTGTAAGTAGTTATAAGGTTTCTTAACTGTACAACTATTAAAGGGTTAAATAAATAAATAAATACCTTTTGAACCTTTATAAAATACTAAACTGAATACCATAGTAATCGAATAAATTAAAAAATATCCAACTACAAATAAAATGTTTAACATATAATATGAATTATACCTTCTTTTAATAATAATCACATCTAATTATTTTTTAATTCTCAGTTTTAATTGTAAATTTAGTTTAACAAAAACTTAAAAGTATTTTAAAAGAGACTTCGGGCTTAACCTGGTAGCTAATTTTATGAACAATACTTAACAATAATTAATGTTCTACTATGTATTTATATCTAATAAAACTTAAACGTTATTTTTTTTTGTAATAATATCAAATTGCAATAAAAAAAAAACTTCTGTAAAACCAAACTAATTAACTTTTCAACTGTTAGCTAGAGAAACAATTATTTACATTTAACATTACTTATACAGGTGGACAAATAATTGAAATATATTATTCATCGCGCAATCGAAAAAAGCCACTCCGAATAATTACATTCTTATTGGATTTAGTTGAAAATTAGATAGTATTTATGTCTGGTTCCTTGTAACAATTACTAGAATAATTGTATGAAAATTATCTGTGCTGAGAAATTTTATACAGACCAGAAATATTTGATATCGAGTTGGGATACGAACCCACGTCTTGCGTCTTGACGGGGTTCATTTATAAAACACTAGATTTCCACCCGCGACTTCATCCGCGTTTTCAAAGAAAACCTACATAAGAAAAAATAGAAAAATATATAGAATATACATAGAAAGTAGCTTATGTCTTATTCTGGATCTTCAGCTACCTACATACCAAATTTCATTGTAATTGGTTCAGTAATATTTGCATGAAAGAGTAACAAACATCCATCCATCCTCACAAACTTTCGAATTTATAATATAAGTAAGTAGGATAGTAGGATTTGAATTCTATATAACTAAAAATTAATTATCTGTTCTTTTACTGATCTGTATTTTTGTAAGTAAAGGAAATTTTCCTCTAGGAAGTTTCTGAAATTACCGAGTATAAACTGAAGTTTATGTGTTCTTGGATTTATTCAATACCCTATCGATTGATTGATGGAATAACATTTGGAGCGTTTGTTATTATAAACCAGTTTTATAATAAGTATATCTAGCTAGCTATTTAAAATACTAAGTTGATTTGTTAACGTTTTAAGAACTAAAATTTCTGTTTCGATTAAGCTTTCATATTAATACGATAACAATACGATTTAAACATAAAAAATGTGTGCGTGTACTAGTGTATACACGAAAGAAGTGAAACTTCTTTATGACCTTATTTTTCAAAAAAAAATATTTACTATATGCAACTTTACAGATATACGTCGAATCAAGCGTGGTAGGGATAAGAAAAAGATGGAACCTGTGTTAAATCTGTTCATCTATTATTTTTTTTAATAAAATTGGATGTCTACGAAAGCCTATGAGAGATACACAAATACTTTCACATTTATAATATTAAATTGAATTTGATTCAGAGGGGTTGAGAAAAGTTTATTTTCATAAATGAAAACTGTAAATAAATTCTATAAATTTTATCTGATTCAAAAAAGTAATTACAAAGTTTCTTGCTGCCTTTTTCTATAGAATTTGTTTGCGGAATAAATGGTACATAATTTTCGTAATGACGTCTTTGGGTATTTAAAAACTTTTTTTTTTAGTTGTCATTCCATGAAATATGAAATCCAGATGATGAAATTTTCATCTTTATCAAATTCCATTTATCTGCTGAACCACGTTTTCCTTCATGATGGCTCTATGTACCTATTCTTCCCTATGTATTCTTAAATCTTCAAAACTACGTAACGGACTTTGACGCTGTTTTATAATAGATAGAAGAAAGTTTATATGTATAATTTGCATGGCTAAAACCACTGGCGGTAGTTCTATTATTAAGAAAACTCTCGGATTAGTAAGATTAATTTATTTATTTATTTGTGTTTTACTTTATTTTTCTATCTAAACTACAGTATGTGTTTATGTATGTATTTATATTATATTATTTGAATGTGTATTATATTGTATTATATTATATGTAATATATATAATATTTTATATGTATGTATTTATTATAGATCATATATAGCTATGTATGTATATTTATATATATTTTGTACTTCCTACCTACCTCCTCTTTCATAATATTACTCCACACAGTAGGTTGCCTGGAAGAGATCACTCTTAAGTGATAAGGCCGCCTTCTGTGCTGGACTAGTTATAAGTTTTAATTTTAAGGATTTATTTGTATGCCAGCACAATAAAGTGTAAATAAATAAATAAAATAAATAAAACATTTAGATTTTCATAAAAATTTGTATATAAACCTTAAAAACGGATAAATTCTACGGTCAGTTAACTTAATATAAGTATTATGTAACTTATAGTTTGATAGTTCAATTTAAACTTTGAATCACATGCTTTGAATATAATCAAGAAGAAGTGAACATAGGTATCTACTTAACACAAAGTTTCATAATTTAAAATTAAATTCTGAAAAGACGAAAGAATATTTTTATAGAACCAATTTCTTTCATCTGTAATATAGCTTCAATCATCGAAAAAGAAAACAAAGTATAAAATGAAATATGACTTCGTTAAGTCCCTGTATCAACAGCATATCCGACGGAAATATAAATAAATTATAGACGGAAAAGGTCACGGAATCGGTTTGATATGTAGTCTAGGAGATTATGGTAAAAATGTGTAGGATGTGTAGGATTTATGATGGCGATGGGGTTCTTTGCAGTTTATTTGTAGGGTAATATACACCCTCTAGCTGGTTTGAACGTGCATAGTTTGCAGAATTTTAAATAGGGGTTTTGTTTTTTTTTTTCTTATTTAACACAGAAAAAAGACAATTCTTTTGCTGCTTTGATTTTTTGCCTTTAAATATTTTGAGCATTTCCAATATCTAGTTCTTCTTAATTCAAGTTTTAATCGAAGGCAATTTTAAAATTATTAAGAAATGATAAAAAATATCAAGTACCTCATGAAATTTTTATAATACCTACGTAAATACGCATTTCGGCGAAACGCTTTCTCAATAAGGCGAAAAATATTACATTTTTCAATTCCAAAACATTTCAATAACATTATTAATACTAGATTTTATATTCGACGAAAATCACAAATTATAAAACTATTCCACGCTCTCAGACTAGGTATCTGGCTTGATTCGATATATTCCGATGTGAAGTAAGTCGGAAAATTACATATATTATTAATGTTTTTTCATGGCCATTTATATATCCGGGACTGCCCTTGACAGTGCGCCCTTGTGCCATCCTTGGCTTTAATGAGTTAAATGAGGTAGAAAGTTCTGAAAAAGTTTGTTAATGGAAACGATAATAATGCTCTATTTATTCGCTTTTTTATTTTATGATTGTTGAAATGAGTTCAACTACGCGAGAGATCGTAAAGAATAGATTTTAGGTTCATAGAGCAAAATTTTAACAAAAAGTAGCTACATTATATTACTACATTATATACATATATTATGTATATTAGCTCTTAAACAAAAATGCTTTAACAATCGAACTAAAACATGTGATTTGGGAAATTATATACCTATTAATCATACGATAAAGATCAGTTATTTCCGCTTACCGACATAAAGCATTATTTGACTAATAATGCCTGTGTCTAATGCACAAAGCTATTAGGAAACGATCCAGCCAATGGAATAGGTTGAAAATATGATATAGCCATTTTAAACTTCATTTTTTACTCCAGAGGTTAACCCTAAACGATACTTACGCCGGCTTTCACTGAAAATCGGATCATTGAGTCGACGTAATGGGACAAATTGAAACCATTCTGTTTCTGACAGGAATCGATGACTCAAACTGCTGTAATTTTGTTTATCATTCAGTTAATAAGGCTTTTAAGCCAAGAATGCTGAGATTAAGAGCCTTGATGTTTTTGTTGATGAATGAATATTAATTAAACAAGGAACCTCAAACAAAGATCTGTGTAAGGTTGCCCTTTTGCAGACGATTTCATAATTGATAAAATATAAGGGTACAGTTTTTGCCTTAAAAGGGATTAAATTATAATTTGGTTTTATTTCAAAGTCTATTAACGCTTCTTTAACTTGTTTTGTTTTAGCCTTTGAATTTACAATTTTGGATCCATATTTAATTGACTGGCATGTGACATTAACATCACAGAATATTCTGAACCACTTTTTCAGAAGGAAAAGGCTGTCAAAATTCTGACGACTACCTACATATTTAACACAAATTTCCTAAATTATTAAAATTATAAGGTAATTATTGAAATGAAACTCGTAGAACAAACAAACAAAAGAACTATAACTACAATCGAAAAGGTTTCTTTAGTCAAATATTTTTCGCTGAAAACAGTCTATTTGTCCCGATTCTGTCGCTCATATAATACTGAGTCTATCTTATCTAAACATAAAGAAAACAAAAGTTCTATAACACTTTTGTCAAGGAAAATAAAACTCTTATTTCCCATTCCTAGATATAATCGTATGCAAAGTTTTTCTAGACCAAAAACAGTTGGTGTATTTTGTAATCTAATATATAGTATCTAATGTATGGATGTATGGATGTATGGATGTTTGTAACTCTTTCACGTAAAAACTACTGAACCGATTACAATGAAATTTAGCACACATATAGAGGGTAACTTGGATTAACACATAGGATAGTTTTTATCCCGGAAATCCCACGGGAACGGGAACTATGCGGGTTTTCCTTTGCAAACGCGGGCGAAGCCGCGGGCGGAAATCTACTACATAATATGTTTGTTATTTTATACCTAGATTAAATTGAAACTAAAGGATGAAGAAATAATACGTTTTTAGATAATGGTTGAACTAAAAACTGCTATTTTGTTACAGACAATTTCAGTAAACTTAGTTCAGTAAGCTTTGCAATAGTGATAATAAAGAATGGAATCCAAATTAAGATACATAACACCTACCTACACATATATTATATACTAGCTTCCGCCCGCGACTCCGTCCGCGCGGATGTCGGTCTTTGCGTGGATGGTTTATTTCTCCATTTTGAGTAACTCGGACAATGACATCTTATAAATATCTATTAGACCCAAATACGGCTAGGTCTATAATAATACGCAACGCAACGTGTGTTCGCGGTACCTACTACAGAACAACGTCTATGGATAACTGAAAAATTGAGATTAATTTTTTTTCTACGTATTTTTCCAGGATAAAAAGTATCCTATTTTACGCCCAGGATAATAAGGTATAATTATACCAAGTTTCATCGAAATCGAACCGGTAGTTTTCACGTGATGTCTTCACATACAGACAGACAGACAGACAGACAGACAGACAGACAAAAATTTTTTTAATCACATATTTGGGTTTGGTATCGATCCAGTAACACCCCCTGCTAGTTATTTTTTCAATATTTTCAATGTACAGAATTGACCCTTCTACAGATTTATTATATGATGTATAGAATAGATGTTTATTTTACACCAAAAATGTTAGTATTTTTTTCATCGGGACGTAGGTATATAATCACAAAAGACGCAATTATGCTTCTAAAAATAATTCATTCAAAAATAAGTTTTTATATCGGTCACGACGACGACCCATGAACTTGAAACCATTTAATTTTAGCAAAATACTAGCGCAATTTGGTAATTTCTATAAATTAACTATAATTTTTACACGGATACTTACAAATACATTATTTTTTTAAAATACCTTAATACTAAGGTTCCTACTCAATATTATTCAAATACACAGCTTTATAATGTGAGTACCTAGAAATCTATCGCATAATATAATTTACTAGCTTTCCGCCCGCGGTTTCGCCCGCGTTTTCAATGATAAACCCGCATAGTTCCCGTTCCCGTGGGATTTCCGGGATAAAAATGTGTTAATCCAAGTTACCCTCTACATGTGTGCTAAATTTCATTGTAATCGGTTCAGTAGTATTTGCGTGAAAAAGTAACAAACATACATTCACATACACATACATCCTCACAAACTTTCGCATTTATAGAGGTAATATTAGTAGGTTAAGATAATATTATAGAATCTGTATTTTTGCCTTTAAAACTTTCCACTATAAAGTTGACAATAAGAGAATGTTAAATCTCATACAATTACTTACTTTGATTGGACATAAAAGAAGGCAAGCGTAATTACACACAGTTAGCAGTGGTTTATATACTATCGGCTAATTAACTTGTGAATTACGGTAATACATAGTGGAGTAATTTTCATTAGATTTGACCTTGAACTTACTTTATGTATATTGTCTTTGAATATATTTTTTACTATAAATAAAAATGTGAATTTGTTTACGCGCATAACTTCGATATCATAGCTTTATTTTCTGTTATTTGCTTCGTCCAGAATAAATAAAAATAAAAAATAATTCAACCGGATTTTCTTGTCAATATCCACCAATGTTAACTATGTTAACATCGAACCTATGAAATTTCCACTTCTTGTTCATCGGTTAACCACTGCACTTGGAAACCGATCCTTAAATTCGATACTAAATAATACAATTAAAAGAAATGTATAAGAAAATATGTAACATGTGAAATGTTAACATTTTATGAAGTCAGTAAGAGCTGGATGTAATTAATTTGCCTAAATTAATTGGACTAACTTTACATGCTTTTATACGGTTTTCGTACAAGCAAAATTGAATCATACCTACCTAATGGATAAGTTGTTCATTAAATTAAAGTAAATTTGGTACTACAAGTAGATACTTCTAACAAGAATAACCTTATTTTCTTACTAATTTTACAAAAGTGGAAGTTTGTGAGGATGGTTGGCTAATAATAAATGTATGCATGTTTGTCCCTCTTTCACGGGAAAACAACTATCCGATTTTGATAAAACTTGACAATGATGTAGCTTATGTAACTGAGTAACACATCTAGATACTTACAGCTAAAATGTTATAAAGCTCAAGAGTTTGTTTGTTTGTTTAAACGCGCTAATCTCGAAACTACTACTCCGATTTGAAAAATTGTTTCAGTGTTAGATAGCCCATTTATTGAGAAAAGCTTATAGGCTATATAATATCATTACGCTAAGACCAACAGGAGTGGAGCACTGCGGATAAAACCGTGGAGCACAGCTAGTATATATAGAAGTCCTAGCTTTTGCACGCGGGTTTGTCCCAGCATGCCTCATCTCACGAAATAGATAAATAATATTTATCTAATATTCGCAGGGCCATTTATCAATGAAACGCACGGATGGAGTGCAATACAATTATTTATAGATAACTGTTATCGAGGAATTCTACTGAATCTATTTATAGTTCATGTCAGCAAAAGTGCAATTTTAAATGAGGAAACAATAATATGAACAATTGTAGGTAACACAAGTAGATGGTGAAAATCAATCTTGAATGGAAATATATTATAAAAATAGGTATATAAAAATGAAACCCTATATATCCCTTTGTCACGGCATCACGCGTGAACGACTGAACCGATTTCGATAATTATTATGTGCTGATGTATTCGTTTTTGTCAGGAGAAGGATCTCATAAAAGAAAATCTCAAGAAATTTGCGTGTGAAATTAAATAAATGCGAAAACTTAACGGCTACTTAAACTTCACAGGTATGACACTTCGCGCGAAGACAGGACAATTTTTGTCGGATTAGCTAGTTTTAATATTTATAACGTTATCACGATCTAATTATTTTCTGGAGTAAAATTGGTATGAGAAATATAATTTTACTCAAAATATATATCATATACATGCCTAATTCAACATACTACACATTCATTTCAACCGCAAAGAATTTAAAAGGGCAACTATGGTTCATGTGGTATGATTTTAAAAGCCGGTTCTTCTCCATAGATTCTGCTTTCCAAATCGGTGGTAAATGTTAAAAATATGTAATGACGATTCAAAAGTGCTTCTAGAAGATGTCTAATTGAATAAATAAATATTTTGAGTTTGGGTTTTATTTTCAAACAAATGTAATCACTATCTACCAACAATTACTGATACCAAACTATAAATCAAGCAATATTTCTGCTACATCAAACTGTTTGTTCCATCAAGCTCTGTCACAACAAACATTGCTATTATGTGAATATATTTGCCCTCAGCCAACGCAGCACTATGTGACTTCAGATCAGATTGCTACTGTTTATCTGTTCAATATTTATACTTGGTCTGTATCTTTTAATTCATTAGTCATCATACAAATTGCACTTTTCTTAATCTGATATTAGCATAATCCGGGGAATTCATATTATGTGAATCTTAATCCAGTAAAAACGATCAACTCGAGCTAAAAGGTTTATTCTTTCCTCCTTGTTTGAAATGTTAAGGAAGAATTAACAATGAGGAGGTAACATCTGTTTGGAATGCAGAAAATGGTCAAGAATGATACTTGCTCTTTTCAAGGCACCAATACTATAAAATGTATTATATTTTATGTAATGAATTAATTATGTTAGGTATAAGGTAACACTACTATAGAATTTACCTTAGAAAATAGATTTTAAAAAGTTGTATAGACTATCGCTTAAACTAAATTTTACCTTTGATATTTTTACAAAGCTTAAATTTAAAATATTTCGTGAAAACTATGCACAAGAATGTCAGAAATCTTTTTAATAAAACACCAACGGCGAAAACTTCCATAATGTGGTCGGCATTAGCAGCCAACGTCTAAGTTATGAAGGCGACAAATTGAATTTTTTTGTTCACCATAAAGTCCCTTTTGTTGATTATTTTAACAAATACGTGGTTACTGAGTTAGTGCCCAGATTTTTTATGCATTTGAACAAATATTTTATTTTTATGTAACTCTATGACCACCTTCATGTTCATGTTAATATCCTATCTGCTACTTGACCTGCCCAATCTGTCTGTAAGCGTCACAGACAGATACCTATGCATAATGCATCTGCCCCTTACCCCACCTCCTGGCTTTATGAATATTCATTGCACATCGCACATGATAAATTAAAAAAACAACTAGTGACTAAACAATTACAAATTAACAACCTGCTCGACCCATTACGTACCTTTTTGGAAACTTAGTAATATTTTAGAACTCAAGCATCTAGGCAGTTAATTATGCTGGTGGAGAAATCGGTGCTTGAGAAATAACACCTTCCATCATCATAATATATTTAAAACTATTTATTGCCTTTGACAATAACACACGATGACAAGATAGTACAAAATTAACTAAATAACAGTATCTCAAACGTGAAATTAATTGCGTCGAGACAATTATTATTCTATTCGTGTTCAAGATCTCGCATTTCGTACGTTATGTATTGGTAATTTGAAACAAGGAAGTGTTAATTATTATGAAATATACGTTCACTGAGTTGTGGCTTTTGTTTCGTCTCTTGTGAATATGGTTTTGATAAATGTATGAAATAGTTATAAATAGATTGAGAACTATTTACTTATGGAAAAAAATGTCAGTGTGTAGGTATTCCAATCTATTATTAGATTGTCTTTTACGTACACTAAAACGTACTACTTATAATTAACTAGCTGTGTCGCGCGGTTTCACCTGCATTGCTCCGCTCCCGTTGGTCTTAGCGTGATGATATTATATAGCCTATAGCCTTCCTCAAATCGGACCAGTAGTTCCTGAGATTAGCACGTTCAAACAAACACACAAACTCTTGAGCTTTATACCTAGTATTAGTATAGATTTTGCTGTAATAAATATAGTCTATTAGAAAGATTTATTAATTTAAAATTCCCAAATTACAAGAAAAGAAGCAAAATTAATCATATCAATTAAACACTCTCAGCATTACAAGTTATTTGAACACCCCAAAATAAATACGAAAAGTAGCGAAATTCTATTTCAAATAACATTTAAAAGTGAATTTATTTCGTAATTGACCTTGAAGCTCCCGTAAATTGCCCCAAGCTGTTTATCTCCGAGGAAATTTCGAGTTAATGTTTAACTTAATTCCTTAAGGTGAGAAAAAGTTACTGCCTCAAAACAAATTACGTTTAGTTAACAATTTTCCAAGCTTTTAAATTACTTTTCTAGTATAAATGTTGTTAATGATTTATTGATATTAAAAGTAATGCCAGCGATTTTTAAGTGTTTGAGTCAGAAACTCAAATAAAAATCTGCATATTCAATAATTTTTATTAAAAGAACTAGTACCTATATTTTAACCAATGAAATGATTTATTTTTTGTTTGACATCATTTCAATGAGACGCCACTATATTATTTTATCCGCAACTAAACCTCACAAATCTACGATACATATGGTGAGGTTTTTTATTTAGCAAGCCTTATTACAGAACCCTTTATTTATTTATGTATTTAGCAGAGTGGGCAAACGAGTTTGTAAGTCCCTGAAGGCAAGAGAATATTGCCGCGCAATACAAAGATAAGGATCTACTAAAGCTGTAGAATTGTTGCCAAAATTATGACTGAAACTGTAAGCATCCATGAACAAAATGTTAAATGGTCATCACTTTATACCTCACTGAATTGCAACAAAACCTTTCTAAACTATAAAATTCAGACAACAAACTTTAGAAGCACTATTTTCCAGTTTAGCAAATCAAATTATGAGAACGATAGAACCGGTACAAACCAGATCCCGCCTACGGAAAGCAGTAATTCCTTGCTATAATAATCCCGTTGGGATGAGATGCTTCCAAGTCCTTCCTTAACGCTCAGCCACAGTGGCTTACACAAATTTGCACTCTAGATTATAACTTTAAACTTGCCTCATTATCATGCGATAATGTTCCTGTTAGTGGATTCAGTTTATGATCCAAACTTTTGGATACCTTTAGTTTGCTTTGTGATTTTATGCTAATTTCCAGATAAGGTTTAGGCTGATTTATTATTCGAAAATGTTTTTATTGGGAAAGTCAAAAAGGTTAACTGAAAACTATATTCCAACCTAATTAATTCTGATTTTCCTATGAAGAATCGGCAACAAGCTACTATTTCATTGTAAACGAATGATTTTCGATTTTTTTCTTGACATTTAAAAGCTTTAATAATAAGTTGTATGTTAATATTTTCACACCGAATTGAGATGATGATGGTTAGATGAAAAGAAATGAAAAGCGTTCATAGATGTTCTGTTAAACATTGTTTTGGGAACCCATGAAATAAAAGAAATAAACACCCACACTGGAATCGAATATTTGGTATGTTTTAATAAGCAACATCTACCTTTTCAGAGTACAGTTCAACCATAATGCAAAAAGAAGACTGCTAATTATATTTCAAGCGAAAAGTTTATATTTCCATTTTCTTGATTGCGTAATTTGAAAAGAAGCGTTTATTTGCCATTTTTGGACCCTTCTTAAGGGACATGGTGTTTGTCACTGATTAATTACATGAGTCAATCTGATTTTATTGTAAAAGCTTAAGAATTTTAGACTGGGATGTGGGTCAAGCTAAATTCTCGTGTCATGGTATTGGCCCGGAAATGTGTCGGATTTTAACTAATGAGAAATTAGAAATTGTATGTAAGGAGAAAATCAGGAGATAATAATATAGCTATTGCAGAAGTATTTTTGAAGTGAGTTCTTTAGGCGCGTTGAGAGTAAAATTTCAAGGTTCAGCCATAGCAATACCGTCACGTCATGGAGGATTTTGGTATTTTTGAATCTCGCCAGAGAAGTTTCACTTCTGACACATGTTCTCGGCACACGCGCTCTTTTTTTGTTTTGTACCTACCTATTCCTTTATCTATGTGTATGCCTTTTTACAGAGTAGAGATAACACTTAATATTTCGCACGAATTTCCCAAATTGGATTACAGTTAGTCCTCCGAATCACTTTACCACATTAAGAATACCGAGGCACAAGGAACTTAATTCCTTGAAATGAGATTTTGTTTCCCTTGACCTTGTAGACACTGGGTTTACGATAAATTTAATTTGTTATATTACGCACTAGGTACTTCTTCAGACATTGCCTGAAAACGTTGACTTATTGTGATCCTTTGAAGTCCTTGCCTTTGAAGTTATTAATAAAAGTTTATTAAGTAAACTATTGAGAAGAGGACAAGAATGGATTAGAATGCCATCTATTTATATCTTAAGATTCATAATTAAAATTATAAATAACATAAATACCTTCTGTTCATCGTTTCGTCGAGAATTTATTTTTAGAAAATCGAAACCCTGAAAATCCAATTACACTTTCATCCTAAATAATTATCCAAAATAATAAAAATAATTTTGTTGTAGTTTTTTTAAATATTTTATAAGAGTTATTTTACAAGTTGTTAATTTTTTGTTAAAAAAATACTGACATTTATTAAAAAAGTAGGAGCCAAAAGAAAAGCAATTGTAACCCACCTGTTAACACAGGGTCTCGCAAATTTGATCGACTGAATTAAGTACCTTGTATATCGGCTCCCGAATCGCTGTCAGATTGATTGATTATCCATTTTAATTTCAGCGAAATTGAACCTTAAATCCAATGTGGAAAGGATGCAAATGATAAAACAACAGATACCATCTGCTCATGGCTATTGACGAATTTGAATATTTTATACAGCGGCATATTGATGAGGACATCTGAAAGAGGGATTTTTTTTTGTTACATTAGATTGTTTTGTTTTGACAGTCCTAAAAATAATGGTGGCTATATTTTACAGAATATCTTTAGACACAAAATTAAAAAATAAAAAGGTTAAAACTAGTCTAAGGTTGTACCTAATTCTTAAATTGCTTAATTTCATCTACCATAAAACAATTCCTATAAAGTGAAATCAAATTAATAAATCTTTAATTTGCACCACTGAGACAAGTACAAAAACTCCATTGCAAAACGAACGAAAGTATTGTCTTAATAAATTTTTACGGCGCCAAATGTCATTCCTTCGGGTTAGTTGCCTGTGTAAATTGTACGAACAAAATAATAAACTCACCTAAGAAAAATATTATCGAGCAAAACCATTCCATTATGAGCGTTCGTATCCACATTCAGTTTTATGTTGGTTTTATGTCAGAATCCATCCTTTGCGAAGTGAAGAATTTTCTCATGTTAACTATTTAGCATAAATATTTACGGGCATAGTTTTGGGAATCTTTTCTCTCTGCCCTTGTTATTACTATTTATAGGCAATATTCTTGGGTACAATGTGGCAAATATTATTATTCCTGCAATTCAGTTGCTGAAGGAGAATTGAAATATGCCTTTAAATCAATACTATTCGACTTATCCTTATCAAATATGGTTATCTGTAAAGTAAATATTTAACTGGCCTGTTCGCTTCGGAGTCTCGAATGTATTTGGTCGATTCTGGAGCCCTATAAGATAAATTTTCTAAGATTTTTACTTCGAAGTCAGAAGTTCTGAGTCCCTTTTTCCGAGTACCATATCCATGACTACAGAAATATGAAATTGCTAGAATTTTCTATCTAGGAACACATTTGAGAGAACAGTGGTCTTAAGACGTAATATTTTGTATAATGTATTTCGTATTATGATAAGACGGTTGTAGAAGATAGTATTAGATAATACAGAGTATGTAAATGCCCTAGACGTAAACAGGGCGATGACATAGCTTTATGTGTTATGTGGAGAGGAAAAAACTTGATCATAAGTTAAGAGTTGTTTTTATTAAGAACTTGAGCTGAATATTTTTGTTTCCTTACTCGTTATGATACCAGGAATTAATAAACTGGTACGAAATTTATCGTGGTGAATCATCAGTTTGGAAGTTTCATTATATTTTTTATGATATGTTAGAAATAATAAAGTCGATAGTAGATGAGTTATTAAGAAGCTTAAAGTATTGTTCCCGAGCATTGTTTTAAAATGGGATTTTATTCAGTCTTTCTATATTGATTGAATGATGAGAATTCTTTCTACACAAAACACAACGAAATCCTATCGAAGCTTACTCCTAAAAGCAATTCGTCACAAGTGTGGAATCTTATAGATATCCAATGCTATTGTAGATTACCACTATACTTCTCACGATACAGACGCTTGACGAAAACCCTTTTTATATCGACTTCAAAAAAGGAGGAGGTTCTCAATTCGACTGTTTCGTTTGTTTCTTATAGAACTTTTACCTGGTTGAAGCGATTCTGAAGAGTATTTTTGAAGTAAAACTTCTTTAGGTGAATTGAGGGTAAAATTTCAAGGTCGCGTCATGGCAATACCGTACCGTTATGGAGTAAGGTGACGTTTTTGGTATCTTTGAATCTTGCAAAAAAAGTTTCACTATAGACACGTGTGCTCAGAACATGCGCTCTTTTTTATTTGCGGGTGCCTCCCGAATTTAAATTTGGTCTAGTAAAGGCGGTTTAGTTTTTGTTAAAAATAATAATATCGAGATGAAAAGACTTCATCAACGGTCCTAATTAAATTTTTGGGCCCCAACTTTCTGTTAAGCCCGTTTATTTCATTAAAATAAGGAAAGGGTTGCATTGTGGCGCGGATTAGCCGGGTTTTAATAAAAGGTTGAGATAACAACTGATAACTAGCTCATTGTGTTATGTAACTGTATGTTTATGTTATGTGCTTGTTTTAGTTTTGACAAAACTTGCTTAGGCTATAGCCACTTTCTAACACTATACACTTTCTACACAAAATTCAAGAGCAACACACGGTACACGGGCTTATTTGAAATTAGAACTACCTTAGGTATAATTTTTTTTTTTTACTTTTGTGTGTTAACATACGTACAGTGTAATTAAATTAAATATTTTTTATTTATTATCCTATAATCGATGTCTACATAACAATAAGGTAATCTAAGTATTTTTTTGCAAAAATCATTATTGCTATATTTGAGGTATTTTGAACCGGACAGACGTCTTTAGTAATCTCAATCTTTGAATTTGGTTCCGCCAATCCACACTTGGCAAGCTTGGTGGATTATGGCCTGTACCCTTATAGGAGGCCCGTACCCCAGAGGGAACATATTGTATGGAATATTTATATTGTATTATTTATCAGAAGAACCTTACAACAAAAAATAATGAGAATTACAACATGTAAGTAATACGAATGAAACACTGATGTACTTACATACTTACCCCGTCTAATCCGAAGCAATTCGTTCAACTCGATACAGTAAATGGTTACTTCGGATTGTGTGTAATAAGCATTACATTCTACCAATCTGTTTCGATTTGAATCGAACGACATTATAGATTATAGAATTGGATTGTTAGTTCAATGATCGAGTGTTATTTTTTGTCTGTGAAATTAAAATACAACTATAATACATTACAATAATTACATTTATTATTGGTGGACATTCTGGAAGTCAAATTTCGTGCATAAAATAATATTTGGGAAGGAAATTGGTTATGAAAACTAACTCGCTCAAGGAGAAAATTCCAAGGAATTAAGAGAAAAGTAACAAACAATTTATATCAAAACAAATAGTTCCATTACCTTTTAATTAAAGGTAAATAAAATACCTATTGACGTAAATCGTTAATTAATAAAATATATCAAATATAGGATGTGATATGGAGGATCTTGCCGATCTATGGAGTTTCTTGCCGATTCTTCTCCATAGATACTGCTTTCCGAATCGGTGGTAAATGATAAAAATATGTATTGACGTTTCAAAAGTGCTTCTCGAAGAAGTCTAATTGAATAAATAAATGTTTGAGTTTGAGTTTGAGTTAGGCTATAGTTCAAATAAGGTAATATTTGATCAAAATAAAAATAGAAACTCACCATTTGAGATCTTTGCTATTTTACATTTATGATTGTAATTTAATTTAAAAACACAAAATATAATAATATAGACACAGACCTATTCATAGTAGCTGATTATTATTATTTCCAAGGCATCCTCGAGCCCAAATTTAAATTCTAAACAACATCCAAAACATCTAAACTAAGAAATAGGGCTGTCACACTGACCTTATTAAATTCCAAATTTGAAATTAAATTTTCTGTTGACAGTAGAAAGAGCAACAGGAAATTACCCGGACATAGATAAACATAGCCTTAATGATATTTCGTCCACAGATAATCAAGGGACAAAATGTGAAGCGGCATGGAAGAGGTGGGGTGCGACAACTGCAGTCTGTTTTTGGACGAAAATGATACATACTATGGGAATACGACGAGCAATGTTACCATCAACAAATTTTATTTCTACCAGGTACATATAGCTATAGTTTTATTGTTGTGTAAATTATTTAAAAAAATTTTTTGTTAATACCTATGAAATATGGTTTATGATTTATCGAAATAAAAAGTACAAGCATAATGAAAAAAATGTTTGTGGGATGAATATTGTTTTTCGTCAATAATAATTGTTGTAGTTGCTTAAATAAAGTAGTATATTTAGTAGGTATTTACTTTTAGTTATCACTATTTTTTTACCCATAAGCTTTATGTAAAAGCTTCATGTTTTCACGAATTTATTACTTATTTTCTTTAAAAATGCAGTTTATGTTGTAAACTACTCATTTATGTAAATATTTCGGGGTGTAATGGCTGTCTACCATCTCTCAGCCAAAGCCAACCTCACCTGCCCGTGGTGCACCCTGCCGAACAACAGACGAGGCTCTGGCGTTTATACTTTACAGTGGTAGAGCTACAGCTACATACAATTTATTTTGTGTGTAGCACGACTGGGCTGTAGCTTGTCCGGGGAAGTACCACTGTCTCACGTAATACCGGCGTTAAGCATCTTCTTGCGTTCCGCATGCGTTAGTGAGATTGCCGGATGCCCAACCCCATCGCCCTTCAACAAACATGGCAGCGGTACTCAATAGAAGATTACCCCAGGAGGGTACTAGTATCTGCGATCCTAGAGAATCCCTCCCTGAGCTCTCCCGCTCAGGCTGCCCCACGTATTCTGGGGGGGGGCAAGTTT
Organism: Colias croceus; assembly: GCF_905220415.1. Classification (NCBI taxonomy): domain Eukaryota; kingdom Metazoa; phylum Arthropoda; class Insecta; order Lepidoptera; family Pieridae; genus Colias; species Colias croceus. The sequence continues at coordinate 10,221,765 of NC_059542.1, read as the reverse complement.
CCGCGCTTCTATTCCACTAGGGGTAAAAAAACTAACCACCTTTCGGCCAATTGTTCCACACTACTATCAGTGGACTTTTGTAATATCAGGGGATTAAATTCGAACCTCGAGGCTGTACACCACCATCTCGAGACAGCCAAGCCGGCCCTCCTCTTTTTAACGGAGACTCAAATATCTTCTCCGGCTGACACATCTTATTTGAATTACCCGGGCTATGTTCTGGAACACACGTTTGTTCCGCGCGCCGGAGTTTGTGTATACGCCAGAGAAGATATTTGCTGTCGTCGTTTGGGTAACCTGGAAGGTATTGACCTATCCTTATTGTGGCTACGAGTAGACTGCGATAACCAACCCCGCGTCTATGCGTGCCTGTATAGGTCACACAGCGGAAACACCGAAACTGACAGACTCATCGAGAAAATTCAAACTTCGATCGATATTCTGCTCCAAAAGATTCCAACGATCGAGATAGTGGTTTTGGGTGACTTTAACGCTCATCACGCTGAATGGTTGTGCTCACGCAATACTGACCATGCAGGACGTTCTTTCCGTGACTTCGCCTTGGCCTACGATCTAACACAACTGGTCCCCTCGCCCACAAGGATACCTGATGTCGAGGACCACACTCCATCTCTGCTAGATCTATTTCTAACTTCCTCTCCAGACAACTACAAAGTGAGCGTCGCAGCCCCTCTTGGATCTTCCGATCATTGTCTTATACAGAGTACAGTGCCTCTCACATATCAATCTCGGTCTCGCCCAGCTACTACCCGACGTGTCTGGCACTATGGGTCGGCGGACTGGGATGGGATGCGCACGTTCTTTTCCTCCTACCCATGGAGACAGGTCTGCTTCGCAGATGAAGATCCCGATGCTTGTGCTGACTGTGTCGCTGATGTTGTGCTACAGGGCATGGAGCTTTTCATCCCGAACTCTGTGGTACCTGTCGGCGGCAAGTCACAGCCCTGGTTTGGGCAATCTTGCAGAGAAGCATCTCGAACGAAGCAAGATCGCTATCGAAACTGGGCAGAAGCTCTTGCTGCGGAAGATCCTGAAGCTAAGCATCTCAAGAAATTGTACAACTCTGCCTCCAGATCACTAAAGAGGAAAATCGCTGAAGCAAAGTCAAGCTTCATCAACAGAATTGGTAAAAAGCTGACACATTACCCTTCAGGCACAAGAACTTTTTGGTCTCTTGCTAAGGCCATCCTGGGTAATTTCTGCCGATCGTCATTTCCACCACTACGCAGGGCCGACGACTCTTTAGCTCACTCAGCTAAAGAAAAAGCTGATACTTTGGCGACTCTCTTCGCATTAAATTCGTCGCTGGATGATGAGGGAAAAACACCACCGCCCATCCCAAACTGCAATAGCACGATGCCCGAAGTGAAATTCACACAATCTGCAGTACGTAAAGCCCTTCGATCTCTCATCATTCATAAGTCAAATGGGCCCGACGGCATCCCTGCTGTAGTTCTAAAGACCTGCGCTCCCGAGCTGGCTCCGGTCTTAACACATCTCTTTCGATACTCGTATGCCACTGGTATTGTCCCTAGATCCTGGAAGACCTCCTTGATACATCCGATCCCTAAGAAAGGCACACGCTCCGATCCATCTAACTATAGGCCAATTGCAGTTACCTCCTTATTCTCTAAAGTGATGGAGTCCATCATTAATAGTCAGCTCTTGCGATATCTTGAGGACAATCAACTGTTAAGTGACCATCAATACGGCTTTCGTCATGGTCGCTCTGCAGGTGACCTCTTAGCATTTCTGACTCACCGATGGGCAAAAACAGTGGAGAATAAGGGGGAAGCGCTGGCTGTAAGTTTAGATATAGCGAAGGCCTTTGATCGGGTGTGGCACAGGGGGCTCCTTTCCAAACTTCCATCGTATGGACTACCGGAGAGGTTATGCAATTGGGTAGCTAGTTTTCTCCAGGCACGTAGCATCCAAGTCCTCGTCGACGGAGCATGCTCTGAATCTATGCCTATCAGCGCTGGTGTCCCACAAGGCTGTGTGTTGTCGCCTACGTTGTTCCTTCTGCATTTCAATGATATGTTGCGAATACGTAGCATTCATTGTTATGCGGATGACAGCACTTGTGACACGAACTATGCCGGCCAAGCAAAAACCTCTCTGGAACTAACAAACCTGCATCGAAACGAGCTTGTATCGAACATTGAGCATACTCTCGAGGAAATTTCTGCGTGGGGCCAATCCAACCTTGTCGACTTCAACCCAGCGAAGACACAGGTCTGCGCATTTACAACCAAGAAAAGTCCCTTTGTCGTACCACTTACCTTCCAGAACAGTCCCCTACATATCAAACCAAGCATCAGCATTCTCGGTGTCGAAATAACGTCTGACGTGCAGTTCCGTGGATTTTTGGAGGACAAAGCCAAGATTGCTTCGAAGAAGTTAGGGGTGCTCGCCAGGGCGAGACGGTACTTCACACCCGCTCACCTATTGCAACTTTATAAGGCTCAAGTCCGGCCCCATATGGAGTACTGCTCGCACCTCTGGGCCGGAGCACCCCAATACCAGCTCCTACCACTAGACCGCGTACAGCGTCGGGCAATCCGCATCATTGACGACGCCGAGATTGCCAAATCGCTTGATCCTCTGACACTGCGGAGAGACGTCTCCTCTCTCTGTGTTTTTTACAAAATTTATAATGGGGAATGTTCTGAGGAACTCTTCGACCTGATTCCAGCCGCCGATTTCCACAACCGCACTGCGCGTCACAAACTTAAATATCATCCTCACCATCTGGATGCATGGCGATCTACTACAGTGCGATTCTCCCGGAATTTTTTGCCAAGAACAACATCGTTGTGGAATGAATTACCATCTGAGGTGTTTCCAAACATCTTTGACAAGGAGACCTTCAAAAAAAGGGCATATAAATTTCTTAAAGGCCGGCAACACATTCGCGGTGCCCCTGACAGCGCGAATGCTTATGGGCGGCGGGCATCACTTTCCATCAGGTGACCCGCCTGCTCGTTTGCCCGCTTAAATATAAAAAAAAAAAAAAAAAAAAAAAAAAATATTATCTGGCTCATTTGGCAAGCAAAAACTTACGCTAACACTATAGATTTAGACATAAAAGTCACTTAAATTTCGTCGTCTTAAATGCATTATGGAGACGACACCTTCATATATTCAATTTTAAACTGTATAATTGAGCGATAAAGTTCATAATTGCCTGTTTAAACGTCAAATGTTCCTTAGAGATCCTCACTCGGGTTCCAATTAATTGTTTGAGAGACCACTGAAGTATGGGTCTAGACACAGTATTCTAATCTTGTTTAAATACGTATAATTTTACAAACTACACGCACTAATTTGTGGTAGTAATAATTTTCCGTTATTAACAAGAAGCACTTAATTAGTTGAAGTGCATTGCTTGATACTTTATTCAATAAAGTTTATTGAATAAAATTGTAGTATTTAATTGATTTTGATACTTTTATTTGTACTGTAATAGACAATGATTCTTATCATGGGGTAATATTAAATTTATTCCGTTCTATGGACAGTTTTTAATCCACTGCTAAAGTATGGGTTTGTTTATTTCAATATAATTTTAATATAGTTCAGGATACATCTCCCATTTTTGCAAGTGACTACTATCAAGCTAATTTTCCGTTTGTAGCTTTATTTTGATGAGACGCCCAATAATTTCGTGTACGAAAGTCTCGATTGTGGTAGCTAACAGAGATAAGAAGGATAAAATTTTTTGATTTGATGGTTCTCAAATATTTATTACTAACTGAATTTTTTTTTTTTCAATCTCAAGATAATTACCTAAATTATTCGAAAAAATATTTGTCCTACAAAATCTATGGTTTGTTCAAAGAGTCCCCCTTTCCAAAGTGTATCGATAACGAGGTCATCATAAATGTTACTAACAAGCTGATTTTTTTGTTTTCACTTAGTTAATGTTTATATAATTCAACAGACATATTGTCCTACAAATTGCGTAATAAATATTTGAGAACCATCAAATCAAAAAATTTATCCTTGTTATCTCTGCTAGTCACTTGCAAAAATGGGCGATGTATCCTGAACTAATAGTAGATGACGTCCATCCGGATCAAACCATCTCTCTTTTACTGTAAGACCGCATCGCTAATTCCCAAATACATCCGCTATTTTGTTTACAAAAATATACAACTCGATAGTTTACGACGTAGTAAGTAGTAAGTCAAGTCAATGATCCATACAACTTTCAAGTCAATTTATTCGTTGAAGATTGCTTGCTAACTGCACTGGGGCGTTATTATGCAAAACTTTACCCTCTTATAATTTACAACAGAAAACCATTAACGTTAGCCCGTTATTCAAATTCTTTTCAGTTCACTTTAAATTGCATTATGAGGATCGTGTCATGGAATAAATATTTAATCTCGACTTAAAGAGAGGTTAACGCTTGAATGGAAAATAAGGAACGAAAATGTTTTGTTTTCAATTTCTTTTAGAATAAAACATTTAATACTTATCAATTAGTACCCAGTAATAGTTAGAACAATAATTTCTTTTTATACAAGGGCAAAAATAAATGATTGAATACATTGTGATGAGACGGAATTCGGTTCTTCGAATTAGATAACAAAAAACCATAACGTGAAATAAAAATGATTTAATGAAAGCACTTCAACAAAGGTAGATTTAAATAAGTGTAGTATTCAGAAAAATAGTTTCAACAATGCAATTAACAACAACTCGTTTCCTGCTCAGGAAGGAAAAGGTAGGACAAATGTTTATAAAATTAACTTTTTTGAACTAACGGGACTTTTACCGAGGTATTTTATGTTTCCTCATTATCTTGGAAGGACTAGTTTTGTGGCGTTTATTTTGTTCGCTAAGAGACAGTTTCCAACCAATGCCTTTATATTTTATAATATAATATAATAAATTTACCTACGTATTCACGTTTAAATTGTTTTAATATAGGTACTACGTGCACAATGCAAAAATCAAATGCATAAAAAAATAAACGAGGAAAAATAACAATTTAAAAATCAATCAATTGTTTATGTAATGTTTATTCAATTTTAAAAACACACAAAATAGTTACAACATACCTGTCTTTATTAATAGTTTAGATAAGTCAATTGTTTCTTCCAACATTGTTTAATGTAAATTGATGTTCCAATTACTTAATAATATATCACGAGGTCGTTTGTTCTTCCTTCAGACAGCACAGTTGGCAGTACTATGGGTTCTGCTCGTGGCAATCGTCGCCGGCAACGCGACCGTCATCCTGGCGTTACTGCTCACAAAGTCCAGGAAAAGTCGGATGAACTTTTTCATCATGCATTTAGCTATAGCTGGTAAGTTTTATTCTTTATTTAGACAAATAGATAGATAGATGAAACGTGTATTCATAGAACACAATCATACTTACAATTAAACAGAAAACACACACACACCAACACAATCATACTTAAAATAAAACAGAAAAGACACACACATATAGAAATGGTAAATATGAGTTACAAATTAAAGAAGACAAATATTTTTTTAGAATATTTTAATCTGCAATATGATTTGTTTACATATTATGTAAATACAGCAAAAACAAAAGGCAGAAATATAAATTTCAATAGATAATAATGCATGAATGTGGAGGGTAGATTGAGAAATGGCAGTTGCTATTTTGTCTTCGATCATAATAAAACATGTAATCTACTTATCTTTCATTAAGGAAAATCATCTTCTCTTAATTAATGGATTCACCCAATAAAATGCCTTTTGTGAACTCATTTTGTGACAGTTGTGTGGTTCCAATAGTGAATGCTAGTCAAAGGTAATTCAATTAGTTCCTTTGTAAGAGTAGGCTACACTGCGTGACGTAATTACCCACGTTACCTGTTAAAAAGAATAGACAGTTTTTGTCCTATGTTCTCTTTGATCTAACTGTAGGAAATTCTGTAGTAAAACTCGACATTCTAACACTAATAATTTTACGTTTGTGTATAATTAAATGATTTTAATAAACGATAGCATAAAACCTTAATTATTTCATAAAATGGAATTCTAATACGAAAATATATACGAAAATAACATTACAGCGTTGTGTGGTTAGAACACTGAAATAGAACGTTATGAGTTTATGACGATCCACTAAGCATCTTTTGTTGTTGTTTACTCAATATGATCCTCCAAATCCGAAGTAGTTAGTTTTAGGTTATCGTACGTGCCAAAACATGCCAATTAACATGTAAACTGTATTTATATAGAACTTATTGTATTGAAAATAATTGTTGGCTAATGGAGCTGTTATACAAAGTCTATTTACAAGTTTCCTAAAAACGTAGGTTCTCAATTCTGTACTGGTTTTTGGTTATGTAGGTAGTCGTTAACTCCGTGTGTTTTCTACCGATTGACGTGATTCTTTATTCGTTTTATTTATGACACTTCATTGTATATTAATTATTAGGAATTTAAAATAAATGAATACATAAAATTGGGATGCATAAAATTCTTTTTGTATTTCATAGAATAGTTGTCATTTCGTACCACTTAAGAGTCAGGATTTTGACTTTTTTTTAGTAAATATTGATTATTCAGTTCTCAACAGAGAACCTGATTCACAACAAAATAGATAACAGCAGCGCGAAGTTTGTTTAATTTATTATAAAGCAACTTTGAGGGATTCTTATGTAATGTGTTCCAAAGAGATTTAGAAGGCGGTAAATTAATAAGATACGTTGTTCGTAGGAAAATTTAATTAACTATTCTTGCTGTATCATAGACTGACTGATATTTTGTATCACTCATAGTAGATTTTAATTATAAGTAAAAAGATGAAGATAGAATCTTCCAATGACCTATTTATACTAGTAGACGCGGCATACGCCAACATCATTGCACTAAAAAACAGCGTTTTACATACCTACTTACTAACGCATTATCACCAATACAGTTGTTCTCTCTTTCACTCTCACGTACGAGACATAATACATGTCTCACTCATGTACTTCGTAATAACAACTGCCGATTAAAATATAAAAAGAACGTCCAGCCACGACGCTGAATGGTGCGTGACTAAGTGAAACTCGGGCACTTAGCTGAGTTTTTTCTTGCCAAAATAGAGAGCGGGTAACGTATCTATCTTTTTTATATATCATAGGAATCTTCGAGAAATGTGGCTAATTAGCAACAATATACTTCGGTTATCTCTTTTTCGCTCACGATATATGAATCATGCCATCTCACTTGGCATCTAATCGCGTGTGCGCTAGGATGCAATTTTGGAAGATCACGTGTTGTGTTGTTAATCTATTCACACCTTTTTGTTTTTACATATAATATCATTGATGATGACCACTTTCCGCAAATGACTATAATCTTCCATACATTTAAAATTTTATTTTTAACATAACTATCAACAAGTCAAACCTCATCTCACACAGTTATAGCTTTCCATCTAAATCTATCTCTATATAAATATACAGGGTTATTTGTAAAACACCGGCAACCTCGCAGGACAAGATAGCTAACATCATAAGTAACAATATTTGTTCTACGACTTTTGGCATAACGCAATAAATTATTTTTAAATGATTTTTTAAGCTTTTATTGTAAGTCATTTGTAACATTTGTAAGTCTATGTTCTATTCATTATCGAAAGGACGACGCGATGCCCCCCCTTTCCCCTCCCGTTCGCTTCTTGTTTACGTAATGTTTGGAATGCGCGTAGAGTTTATAATATTCAAACGGAAAATTAAGCGAATATTTATTTTTGTATGAAAATAAAATCTAACAAATTATCAAAAGTCGTAGAACAAATGTTATTACTTATGATGTTGGCTATCTTGTCTTGCGAGGTTGCCGGTGTTTTACAAGTAACCCTGTATACAACTCAAAGGTAAACTGCCTGACATAGTGATCTATTAACGCACGGCCCATACCACTGGACGTATCGGACTGCAATTTGCAAAGAAAAAAATTCTGCAAAAATCCCAAGGGTATAAAATAGGGATGAATGTTTGTACCATGAAAATTTATCTTTTCCACGCAGATGAAGCTGCGGGCAACAGCTAGTTAATAAATGCGATTAGTTGTGCGTAAAGTAATGTTATTCCAGATTTATGGGTGGGGCTGATAAGCGTCCTGCCGGACCTCATACAGCGGGTCACCATCTCGTGGTTCGCTGGTTCAATAGCTTGTAAGCTGATGAAATATTTACAGGTAAGATATTATTTATTTGTTATATAAGATGTTTTAGTATTAATATTGTATTTATTTTAATTTTCCTTAGCGCCGGTTTTACAGCATTCACTAACATATTTGTGAATTAAAGGACAATTAACCAATGCAATTAACACGTTAAACAATCAAGTCAAAAGATGTCAAAAAGTTTATCAACGACATTATCAGACTGCAGTGAAATTGCCTTTTCGTTTTTCTATTTAATAAGTATGCTAAATAATAACGCAGTGATCTATTTTAAGTTCCTATATAGAATATATATTTGATTACAAATAAATTTTACAATTCGATAGAATGCAAATTATATGCAAAATTTCACAACCGCAAAATTATGTATGCGGGTTAAAGTAAACGAATTAGTTGATTGAATAATGAAGTAGAGGGGTGTAAATACTTCAAAATGTATCTCTTATTATCAGAAAATTTATTTATAGTTCCTAAAATTATATTTTAAACCACAATGTTAATAATTTAATTTTAATAGGAAGGAACAGAGTTTCATGTCAATTTATGCAACGATATTCAACAATGGCAGTAATTTCTAAATGCGCTATTGTGTAGTTGGATAAAATACTGTTATTCACTAGTTCGAATATTTCAGTGTAAATGATAGAATATTATTATTTATTACATTGATTAATTTAAATAGGAACAATAAAAATAACTTCACATAAAAAAAAACACATAGGTACGTAAACTAATAGAGTAAGTAGGTAGCACCTGATTTAAATCCTGACTGAATTTCCGCAAAACTTTTAAAGAAATAATTAATTTTCCAGGTTTCTATTGGTATTTAAAATTAAGAAACTTGGACATTTAATTTTCTCAAATCAGGAATTTTATAAAACCTTTTTGGAAACAAAAATTCGACGTGATTGACGCTGGCAGCATAAATTAAAAACAAAAACATCATATTCGAAATTTAAATCCTCTACGTTCGACGGAGAAAGAAAATTTATCATTCTAGAATTTAAATTGATATTTAAGTCACATTGTGTTTTTTCGAGCATAGAATTAAAAGTAATTGTTATTTGTGTCGTGAAATTGTGCTAATTATGAATAACATCAGTTGGTCTTTTATTTTGTAATCTAAGTCAGTTGGTAAGTTTTATTTGACTCTTTTGATGTTAATTATTATCATAATATCCCTCTAAAGCAAACAGATAATATTTCACCGCCATTTCTAAAAATAATTCAATGTTGGTATGTTCTATGTAATTGACAGTCCTATTGTTAGAATAAACAATGCTATTGAAACTTTAATCCTCGTCGAATCGTGCCAAGATATAAATTTAATCGCAGTAGTTATACTGTAGGTAATTGTAATATTGATTTATTTGGTTAGTTCTAACGTGTGTAATTAAATTTCATTGAATCGCATACATCCTATTTCTGTACATTGAATGTAGTTTAGATCTTTTTTTAGAAAAGTACGAGCCCCCGAGCGGCCCGATCGGTCCACGACACAATAGATTTTCTATTGTGTCTGTGATTCCGGGGGCTGAGTTATTACAGATATACCTAGATTAAATATTAGAATTCTACCTACATATTATACATATAAACTGCTAGGTATGTATTCTAAGGATTAAATAATGTTTAATGATTTAAATAGATAAACGGTTAATGATTCAAATACCTAGATGCGTAAATGCATTTCCCAACGTTAAAAAAAGACGTGTGGCAATCGGGGACTGCCGCGGTAAAGCTATTGCATAGCATGCCTTCAAGCCACACCTCCGTGCCCGTCGGAGTGAGGAGCGTGAGGTTTTTTCGTTACGGAATTTTTCGATTCGGTCCCCGCGCTCAAGGGCCGCGATAGAAGTTATGCAATAGCTTAAAAAAGTTTTAAAGCGTCCGTTACATAAGAAATAAGAATTGTAGTATAAAATTAAATGACATGAATGTACAAAAACATTGTTGGACTTCTTGCCTTTGTTCCTTATTAATATTGTCATCATAATATAATTTATACGAAACACTCTTGGAGTAATTCAAAAGGAAGCATTTAAGAAAAATAGACGTGTTCTAAATTTGTACAGAATTGTTAGCTTTTTATTGTTTTATTAATGTTTAATAGCTATTTTTGGATTATTGGCAGGTAAAGACAAATTAAAGCAATTTAAGTGTATGTAATATTTGAAAAAAAAATAGCGACTAAATGAAACAAAAAATTAACTGCACTTTTTTTTTGTCGTGTCTCTCAATGTTAGCCAGAAGGGCTTCTACATTTTAACGCGGACGCGTGGGTGAACTGAAGATTCAACCTGGTACCTAGCGAAAGTTACCTTATTTTTTTTTTTATAGTGGGGAAATCTTCCAAAGATACCCACGGCCCCCAGGGAAGGAGCCGTGGGTTATGACGGATTCTTACCGACTAAAACCCCACTGTGTTCCGTCGAGCCGCTTTAATGAGGGGGCCGCGGGTATTTGTTAGAATTCTTCCGCGACTAGCGAAAGTTACCTAGCGATACTGTTATAGGTGGTTAGTATACGTACGTAGGTTTGTACGAAACTACGAATGGACTTGTAGGAAATAAAATTATCTACAATTTGACGACGAATGCTTCACCAAGCAATTAGTTGATACTTTTAACCAACGTTCCTAAAAACGACTGAGGTTCTCAATAAGTAGCTTTTTAAATATATTTTGTATGTCGAAACTCTCTAAGTCTTAGCCGATTATATACGTATTTAATATAGAAGTAATATATACTAATATTATAAAGCTGAAGAGTTTGTTTGTTTGTTTGAACGCGCTAATCTCAAGAACTACTTACTGGTCTGATTTGAAAAATTCTTTCTGTGTTAGATAGCCCATTTGTCGAGGAAGATTATAGGCTATAATATGTCATCTCGCTAAGACCAGCAGGAACGGAGCACTGCGGGTAAGAAATAAAATAAATAACAGAAAAATTGTTGCAGGGTGTAGTTACGTATTCATCGACGTATGTGTTGGTCGCGCTGAGCGTCGACCGGTGTGATGCCATCACGCATCCTATGAATTTTACGGGAAGCTGTAAGTTTATATACTTAATTTTATTATAAGTTAATTAGTAAAATTTTATAGTGCAACGTAGTAGGAAATTTTATTTAAAAAAAATTGTTTAAAATATAGTTACGATATTGTTATTAAATTTTATAATATTTCAAATGTATAATTTGTACATTTATTATGTTTGAAATTCATGTTCATTGTTCAACCAATATTTTACTAGAAACGTAAGAAAAATACGAAAATGTTACCTCAATGATTTATTTATTGTATTTGCTTGTATTTTTATGAAAGGTTTTCAATATATGTATAATATTATATTATTTCCAAGGGCGTCGCGCCAGAGCTTTGATATTCGGCGCGTGGGTCGCCAGCTTCATATTTTGTATACCGATGCTTATTTTATTCGATGAAGCAGACATACAAGGTAAGATGACTTCTATAAATTTTATATTTTTCTTTGAAAACCTTAGAAATTGATAAAATAAAATATATGATCTATTTTTAGTAAATTTATCTGCTAAAAATTTTATAACATAACGCGTATATTACTAATGTACACCATATACTTCATTCTCATAAAATACTAATATAATTATTGTACACATAACAAAAAAAAAATAAAGATTCGAAATTACATAGGTACCTACCTATTATGGTGGAAAGGCTGCATCTGATCGATAAAAAGCATCCATCTTTCAGGCAATAAGCGAAGTAAGAGCTTGTATTATGAAACAATATTAATATGCAAGTATCTTTACTACATTTCCTTCTAAACATATATGTACGTTTTTAAGGAAATGTACTGTAATAATCTGTAAGAGGATTACTAGCAGAGCGATCTGCCGTACAAAATCCTCCAATAGTATGGTTTAAGCACGTGCATACTGTTAGATAATCCGATCTACGAACTTCAATATTATACGTATAAGATAGTAATAGCGTGCTTGGTTATCTGTAAGAATATTTAAGCATTTTGAGAGGATCAAAAAATTAACAAGGCAATCAAATGAAGTAGATAGGTAGCTAGTTTTTAAAATAGGCATATCTAATATTATGCCGTGGTTGCCTGGAAGAGATCACTATTAAGTGATAAGGCCGCCAAAATAGTTGTACTCTGTCCTATGTGTAAGTAGTTATAAGGTTTCTTAACTGTACAACTATTAAAGGGTTAAATAAATAAAATAAATAAATTATGCTGTCGTAAAAAGTAGGTTTGTGGTTGAAATTTATAAATGTACCTATTGATTTCAATTCTAAACTAAAATCTTGAATTTATACTAAAAAAACAATCAACATCTCTTTGTTATGATGTAGGTACATAATAATACTATCAAAGTATAAGAATAATTAAGTAGGTATAGTACTGACATAATTTTGTTATACTGTTCGGATGTGTAAACAAATTATCAACTAATCGACGTAATAATACAAGATCGTAATAATCTTCTTCTTCTATAATATAAAAATGAATCGCAAAATGTGTTGGTAAGCGCATAACTCGAGAACAACTGAACCGATTTCGTAAATTATTTTTTTATTACATTTCTTGAAGTACGAGGATGGTTCTTATGGAGAGAAAACGTAAAAATGTACCACGGGCGAAGCCGGGGCGGACCGCTAGTACAAGATATAATATCTATAACAAATTATCAACTAATCAACGTAATACAAGTATCTTATAATGAGAGAAGCATAATTTATTGTTGTTACCTATAACACAATAAACATATTACGTCGTTTTCAAGTAATACTAACCTATTCAAATGTATACAAAAGATAAGCTCCAACCATTGTAAATCTGTTAGAAATTCATCGAATATTAATACAAGTAAATATTCATAAGTGGTTAGATATTTGTTCACAGTTGACTGAATAAGTGTTATTACTTCACAAAATTCAAATATCCCTAAGCGATTTCTTTCATACTTATCCATGCTGAAATTCAAAGATAGAAAAATCTCTTGGTGTATAACTAAAGTATTACTTATATGGAAATAAAATTGAATAGAAAAGTTATGAATACTTATTAAGAACCGTGACTGTCTGATGTCCAGAAGAATTATCTTATTGTAGATAAAAGTTGTAAATATTTTTCGTAGATCTTGGATACATATTGAACGGTTTAGGATTAGTTTTGAATTATTGTTATGTGTTTAGGTTGCAAATTCTTATTACCTATCTTAAATTCTTAGTAAATATTTTTAAGATACTACTCCATAGTGAAACTACGAAAAACAACTGATGTGGCCCATTATAATTTTTCATTTTTCATAAAAACTAACCGAAACTGTCGAATAAAAAATATTGAATAGTATTTTTATCTCCTTTATTTAATTACACTACTAAATTACTCATTACCAACAAAAATTTAGTACACAATAATTCTATGTTTAATTACCTTCTCATATCAAGCCCATACAGTCATGGCAGAATCTGTCAACTCCATTAAAATATCACCCAGTAAAGGTTCCCAGATATTCTAATGCCCTAATATACATTCCCGTAATAAGAATTTATCACCAAAGCCAAATTTGAATATCTCTCGCACATCTCAGTTAAACTCAAGTATAGATAAACGATTCCGCGAGTTTTGCTATTGATTCTCAACCATTTTCTTGTTTGAGTTTAGCAATTTTCAACATAATTAACTTTGCTGTAAGAAATCAACAACAAACCTCCCTGATAGGTTCTTATAAGTCTTCGTGTAAATGTTAGAAGGAATTTGTTGAAAATAAACTCGATTAAAAAGTTCAAGACGACTCAAGAACTTGTCTTGATGTTACGATAAGGGTTGACACCTATAAGAAAGTTCAATATTGAGTATACAACTTCTTTAATGTTCATTTTTAAGCTCTACATAATTGAAAATATCAATGTTCCTGTTAAATGTTTGATAACCATTATCTTAGTGATGTAATTACTGCAGTTTTTAACTAAGGACGTTGGTCAAAAGTACTTTAACTTTAAATTAATGTTTTACGACGATACATAATTTACATGCAAGCAGGTTGTTATATTATACACATACAGGCATAATTTTTATTAATTGTAACGCCCTAAAGGCGCTTCTGGCAGTCGCGGTTCGCTATGCCATACGACCCGAGCGAGCACAGCGAACTTTTCACCTCAAACTCTCAATTTCTGACGACATTACATAGCTGACACCGTATCTATTTACATTATTATAGCTATTATTTTCTAAGGAGATTCTATCGTTCACACTAACACTACCAGCTCTCCATAGGTACTCCACAATGCTGGTCAAGTATAAACCAAACCCAATGGCGGATCTGGATGACGAGCGTGTTCCTCTCTCTATTTGTTGCGCCCGCACTGATCATATCAGCATGTTATGGTGTGATTGTGGTCACCATTCGACAGAAGAGCAGGCGAGTTCTGGGCAAGCGGACCGCGGCTACGAGGCAATGTGAGTGTTTTTTGTATTTTATTTTTCACACTTGTTGTTAGGTTCCAAAATTTATGTTATTGTGCTGCACGGGCAGAGATAGGTCCTTAGATATCTCAAGCTAAAGCCGGCTACTCACGTACAGCAGAGGCAACATTGGAATTGTGATGTGCAAGTGCAAGCAGGGGCAATTCGGAGAACAACTGAAATTGCTCCGACCGCTGACCAACTGAGATTATTTCAATATTGCCTCTGCTGGCTTATCGTTAAGAGGGCTTATTCAATTTAACGCAAGTCAAAATCTCCGCGATCTATTACGATAGATCGCGGCTTGCGCTATGCTTTTACTATGAACAGCATAAGTCCACAGGAGAGCGCCGAGCAACATGTCCTCTCTCTGGAAAGGCTCGCTGCCGACTGATTTTAATCGGGTCGCGCGCAGTGTTTTATAGTACTTTAAAAAAAATTGTAGAAAAATAATAGAGGTACCTTAGTTGATTTTTTAAATTTTATCTTATAAGTAAGACGTTCTTTTATTGCAATATGTAAAAATTATATCAAACTAAGTCAAATATCTTGGTGAAAATAATCATTTTGTCGACTATAATTTCTAAAAAAATTCACATTGTTCGGATTTTAATTTCGTAAGTTAGGAGTCCAAAATAAAAAAATCTTTTAACTAACTATTTTAATAAGGATTTTTGCAGTTAGTTGTGTAAAAATTGTGTGTTAGATCTGTCAGCGATTTCAGATATTTTTAGCTTCGAAATTGACACTAAAAGCGAAATCAAGTAATCATCGGCTCAGTTATCTTGATGGTATTCACAAATACTATATTAATTGAAAAAAACTCTTAACTAACTATATAGACAATAAAATTTCCTAAAATTATTAGTAATTCATATGTTTGTAAGATAAGTGGTTGATGGACAATCTGGTTTGAAAAATCACATATTTGAGCCAAACAGCGCACGGACCGCGTACACGGCCTTAAGAGTGATATCTTTCGGACAACCCACTGCATTTGGTCATTGCAGAAGGATAAACAAATTTTAGAAGTAATTGTTAGTTTTTGTATTTATCAGTGTGACGATTTGAACTTCTTCCGTCAAATTCTCAATAAGTACTTCGGTTTTCGGTCGGCATGTTCCAAATTACTTTATTAAACTGTCCCAACAAAAAATGAAGCCCGTTGAGTTTTCTTACAGACAAACGCGTAGCAATTGATTTTCTTTTGTATAGACACATCGGTGAATTGTAGCCATTCAATCTTTTGTACCTACAAACAGAAATACCATTGAAAATATAAGCTCTTATATTACTTTTCTCGTATCAGGCCAATCTTTTGTCAACATATCTCAAACCATTGTCAGATATTACACACATAAATTATTATGTACAATTGCCATCAAAAGCCCGGATAACAATACTTGTATATCATACATTCATACAACATGAAAGTACAGTCGTACGCATTTATATTAAACTAATGGTGTCTTGTAAGAAAAACTTTGTCACTTGATCTTTTGTCGGTAAATTTGGGGACGTCTGCTAAATTAACGGTAATGTAAGACGTTGACAAACTATTCAATGAATGGAACAAATCTAGTGAATGGATCTTTTGGTAATAAGATTAGTTGTGGATTTATTTTATGGGCCGCATTAAACGGTTTGTTTTATGGTATTTGAATTTATTTGAACAGAATAAGAATGGATAGGTATAATATTATTTTGTGATATTTAAATGATACATTTGGTTGTTTTTTAGCCGTATCTTTATGTTATGTATGTTGGCACCATAAATTGGACATTGATAATCTGTGGTGCCAAAACTTTAAATGATGACTCATTCTTTTTTTGATTGCAATGTTTAACACCTATATATTGAAGGATTAATTACCCTGCCGAGATTATGCAGTTGCTACGTTTATTTCTTTTTGTGATTAATTATTCATGATTATTGCAAGAATTGCTTCACAATTAATGAATGAAATAAAATTGTGAATTCCTAAAAGTAATAAATATAAATAGAATATACTTTTTAATAACTATTAACTACTGTAAACTAACTACCTGTCATAGGTCATAATCATTAAAAAATGACGCAAATCCGTTAACAAGAGCATTTCCTTCCTTATTCTAATGGTACTTCTGCCATAGGATAAATTTCCCTATAACTGTAACCAACGTTAGATAAACATTTGAATTTTCACAAAACATAATTATTCCATTCAAGATTATTTCACCGGTGTTTATTTAATGTAATATACGGTGTATTTGTTCAGACAGTGTCATGTTACGTATAATTGGGAATACGGCCTCGACTCACATGACGGATTTAAATCATATTATACAGTAATTTAATCAAAAAGCTCGATGTAAGAGGCTAATTTGATTAGGGAGATTTTTCGGTTTTGTTAAATATATTTTCGTGTACATTTTTATAAAAAATGTAAATGCGAAAGTAACGTAGGTACGTTACGTTCTAAGGTTTACACTGAACCGATTTTGATGAAATTTAGAACTGAGATAAACTGAACTATGGGGACTGGAATATGCCTTTTTTGGCAAAAAAATAAAAGCAAAACAAATAGTATGAGTAAGTCATTCATAGATTATTAAGGTTTGCTTAAAGTTCAAACTACAACAAAATATGTCTATTTCCACATAGTTTTAAAAACACATTATAATATTATGTATTATAAAATAATTTCTTCCATATTTCTTTTGAACTAAAACCTTCACATTTCCCTTTTCAATTTTTTCCAAGATCTTTTCTTTATTGTTCACTAGTCACCATTATTTTCTTCGTTAATTACTTTTTCTTTCTTTATAAGGTTTTACATTCATGTCATAATTCGTCCAAAATATTTTGGTACTTAGTTTTAATTAAAAGCAGAGGTGTTTTTAATTTTTTGCACAACAAAATCATTGTACTTCCGACTTCCACATTATTATGTATAAAATATATCATAGATAATGCAATTATAGGTATTTACGATAATAGTTACTTATTTTTAGTATTTAATTTATATTGTATACTTCAATAATATACATCTATTTTCATTTTAGATAGTGATGATCTGGACAGCCGACGCGCGAGCAGCCGTGGAATCATTCCCAAAGCAAAAATCAAAACCGTCAAAATGACGTTTGTTATCGTATTTGGTAAGTTTAGCATGTAATGTATATTTTAAAATATTTAACTAACACTAACTTCTATGTTTTCACTATAACCTAGATAAAATAAACATGATAATACTGTTCGAATTTTCAAGAACATTTTACATGTAATTAACATATTATTATAATGTTCATAATTACGCATCCCTAAACATTTATGAAACTTTAGCAGTGTTTTTACTAATTTGTTGTAAATTTCAGCACAATAATCAATCATAGATATTGTATAAACTTTGTTGTGAATACACTAGGTGTAAGTAGTAGGTAGTTGTAATAAAAATTACAGTTAAAATCATACTACATAAAAATTGAACTTACAATATCATAATACATTAGGTGTATCTACCTAATTCAAATTTCAACGCGCGCTTCGTACATAATATTCTGAGAGACGCGTATAACGAAAGGAAAAAAATAGGAACCAATTGTCGTCTAGACTGAATGAGATTACTAGGATCATCGACGGTTTCCCCTGTAACTGTTGATAGAATTTGGGGACAAACTGTGTGAGATAGGATTATAGCGTACGATGGAAACTTTGCTTGGAATCACGTACATGAGACTTTTAGTACTATGTTGTGGCGTATGTCTAGCTGTTAGGTTATATTGTATTGACTGATTAATGGGGCTCTATAGATTCCTCTTGACCAAAATAATATCAATTTTTATGTAACGTTTTTTTTTTATTTTTTTTTTATTTCTTCAAAGGATACCTATACATTAAGAAAGTTTTTAGCCTGTCTTGTAGAACGATTAATGCTTCGAGCTGTTTTATGTGGGCCACGTTATCTAGTTACTCACATAGAATACTGAATAGCGTATATTATATATTCCAGGTCATAATTTCCATACTAAATTCAAATATAATTGGCTAAAAATAATCAAAGAAAGCGGTATCTTTAGTTTACATCCGCATCAAAGTCTTTCGTTTCGTCATATTAGAACAGACTATTTATTTATTATATCAGGCTTATAATATTATACTGTTGCGTAATAAGTTAATTTCATTTATGATTAGTTGCCGCTAGAACCTTGACTAGGAAGATATTCCGTGTACGTAATTCGTGACAAGGGATGAGTAGTGCGATAAGTATCTCTGCCCTTAATTTGTGGCCCATTTTCCTTGAGGATAAACTTATTTGAGACAAATTATAGCAAATAAGTAGCGATTTAATACAATGCTTAAGGGAACGTTTAGTCAATATCCTAATAAATACTAATAGACCTATTTGTATGAAAGTAATAATCGTCTCTGTATATCTGGTGTAATTGCGTTTGAATAAATAATAAAGGTTGTTTGTATAATTGTATTATGTAATTGGTAAATTATCGTCGAAAATAGATCTAATCTATACTAATATTATAAAGCTGAAGAGTTTGTTTGTTTGTTTGATTGTAATGAATAGGCTCATAAACTACTGGACCGATTTTAAAAATTCTTTCACCATTCGAAAGAAACATTATCCACGAGTAACATAGGCTCGGTTTTATCCCGGAAATGCCACGGGAACGGGAACTATGCGGGTTTTTCTTTGAAAACGCGGGCGAAGCCGCAGGCGGAAAGCTAGTTAATAATAAGAAAGGATTTTTTCATACATAAAATAAATTGTACGTATATTGAGTACGACACTATAGAAGCTAATACAATAGTTTGGAAAATTTATAATTACGTAAAAATGTGTATTTTGTTTTATGAACTGTGGAAACATTCATTTAAATTCATTATACATATTCCAAGTATTACCTACAGATTTATTATATTATGTTAAATAGAACTTGAACTATCTTAATATAGCGAACATTAATAATTCAATTTCTAAACCCCTTCACATATTTAAAGTTGGCGTGATTTGTTTCGTGTTGGCTTTTAATTTTCATATCTAAACTTGATTACAGTTTTCAATTAAGCAGTTAATTATTTTTTGACCTAGTTGTTTAAATTGTTTGCTTTTAAAATTAGGGTAATGGATAGCATAATTGTGATAAATATTGAAATACAACTGGCTTTATACTTTTCATATTAGAGAACTTAATTGTTTTCTCGTAATATTAGGATCCTGAAAATTTTGTAATAGTCATGTAATGATATTTTTTTTTTAATTAAACATGATTCTATGACTTGTAATTTATTATAAGATTAGATTACCTAGGTACTCTTCATAAGAGAAAAAGTTAAAGTTAATCTATATTAATATTATAAAACTGAAGAGTTTGTTTGTTTGAACGCGCTAATCTCGGGACCTACTGGTCCGATTTGGAAAATTCTTTCGGGGTTAGATAGCCCATTTATCGAGGAAGGCTATAGACTGTATTATATCATCTCGCTAAGACCAACAGGAGCGGAGCACTGCGGGTGAAACCGCTGAGCACAGCTAATTTTCCATCTTATGGAAAATTAAAAACAATAAGGTTTTCTTTTGGAAATAGTAGCCGAATTCAAGAATTTTTTTTTTAATTTCGTCCAAAATGTATGTTAATAAAATACATGATTATGTAATAATTTCCATACCGTTCACCGTTACCGTTCATTTGTAATATTACCTATTTAGCATTTTATCCATAACGTAAATACTTTGACAATGTTGTGTCGTTGTTTTTTAGGATTTATTCTACATAAGTAGATTTATGATTTTGTGAGTCAATATTTTATACAAATTTTACATCCAAAGTAAAAACGTCACAGCAATATGCGGTTTCAATTCCATCATACTTAGTACATTTGTCAATAGCACTTTTTAATAAAATGTTAGCGAAATTAGTTTGGTCTCGGTAAATCCATGTCTGAAAACTTAGTTGACAAGAAAACAGAATTATGAAAGCGGGAACGTCCAATAACTTACCCGCTTCTCTTCGGCTATTTATTAACTTCATTTTCTTAAAAGATGCTTTGCGGGAATTCACGAAGATATACTTATGTATTAATTTGGGATCCTGAGAGATTGTTTTGTTTGCTGAGATTTTCTCTTTGTCCATAATAGGTAGGTACGTAGTTTATTAAATAATTTGACATAATTCAGCTGAAATCCCATTGTATTTGAATAGTTTTATTGTAATGGTGACTTTAACTTTTTATGAGTATGTATATGGTAGGGACAAGTGTAAATATTTTTATGAAAATTACGAGAGGGTGAAAACAGGTGGTAATTAGACATTATAGAAAAATACATGATAAGGCTTGTCATATCGAACGGGTAGAAAATATTTAAAAAGCGTTTAAAGCCATAAAGCAAATCACATGCTACTGACCAGTTGGCTTGGTTGGCAGTGGTCCTGCCTTCCAAGCGAGAGGTCGTGGGTTCGATTCCCACCCGGGACAAATATTCATGTGACGAACATAGATATTTACTCTGTGTCTGGGTATTAATTATCTATATAAGTATTTATTTTAAATTATATATGTACGTTTATCAGCCATCTGGTTTCCTTAACACAAGCAAAAGCTTAGTATCATTAGTCAGATCGTGCCGTGCCGTGTGTGAAGATTGTCCTGAAATATTTATTTATTTATCATATTGCGGGCTACTAACAAAAACGTTATAGCCTACTTTGAAAAGAAATACATCTACTATAAAAATAATAAATATGAAAAGTAAATGCTCTTCAGCGATAAAGCCTTTTACGATCGCGTCCATTATGTCTAAGTGGACAAAATTGTTATTCTTATAGCTTTAGCATGAAATACCCCAATTAATTGACACATAAAAACTAATATTTGTGAGCTTTTTAACAATTCGCTAATATTTTATGCACATTCTTTGTTTTAGATGGTAGTTTGCTGATTTTGTATTGTATAAAATAAATATGGCCGGTATTTAAAAATACCTAGGTTCCATCTAAGCTCGATAACAATACTCACGACGACATACTCACAATAGAATCTATCGTGGTTAACTGCTCAATATCCGAAAAGTTTTCGTCCACAAAACTAGATAATGCTCTAAAAACTTACTGATACCTTTACGTTATAGTGCGTTGTCACGTGCCCCCACATAGCAGCGGTGTGAAGGAATCTTATAAATTTACAATTCGAATCGTGACTCGACTTTTCATTTAACCCCTATGCTCATATATTTCTTTTAAACGTGTTGAGTGACTTTATTTATTTAGGGCTGTATAAAGATTGGGCGGCTGTCGGTTATTACTATGAGATAGCATGAAATTGCTACAATCAATTGATTACAATTGTAGTGACTAATAAAATCAATGTGAAAATGTGTGTGGTTTGTACGCAATCAATAAAAAGAATTCTGCGTAATATACTTTATATGCTAAGTTATAAGAAGAGACACCTTACTGGTTAAATCATGTATTTAAGGCCATAATTAACCTTGTCCATTATATATAACTTCAATGGTCATCTTATACCTATGGTTTGAATATATTTTAAGTGTTATTCGACTGTAAATACGTGCAATCTATATCTAGTTAAAATAAAAATAAAAATTTATGCAGAAATTTTGAAGATTACCTACCCTTCTACGACTTTCTATTTTTAAATACATTTTTTTTTTGTTTCTGTCGTTGTTTAATTATAATTATTTACAGTGTTCGTCCTCTGCTGGTCGCCATACATGATCTTCGACCTACTACAAGTGTATGGCTACGTACCGGACACACAAGCAAACATCGCCATCGCCTCACTGATACAAAGCCTAGCGCCTCTCAACTCAGCAGCCAACCCTGTTATATATTTCATCTTCTCTAATCGAATATTTATTAGTTTGAGGTAAGATCTTTTGTGATTTTAAAATTTATGCATTTTTGTGTTTGTCAGTTTCAGTGTCCGAAAAAATAACATTAAGAAAAAGTTAGGATTGTATTTGTATTGTGTATTGTACGTTGTGATGCAAATAATCATATCACAGCTTTTATCAATTAAAACCTGAAATATGCATCATTAACAAAATAGCTCTCTCTCAGGTTTGGATAAGTGTGTGTATGTGATAAGTGTAGATACTTTGTTTTTAATATTGTACAGTGTACTCTAAACAGTGTTATCTGAAGTAAAAGTATCTTATCCTTCACTCAAGAAACGAATATTCGACGCTGAATCTTTCAAAATCGATCCAATATTTGTGTATATATTGGATCGATATATAGTGAATGTATGCAATGCTTACTGCAGTGCAAAGTTGCAATTTTGTAAAGATATTCCTATGAAATGTCTTCACACAAACTTAAAATTAATAATATCAAAAGAAACCATAGTTTAACGATCATTTACAGGCCAATGAATCCAAATATCAAATCGAAGTCAGACTGACAATTTATAACATAAATTGTTATTGTAATATTAAATTTGATTTCGGTTGTTAATCGTCGTTTTATGATACTTCATATTATTAGTATCGATTGTAAGATACTGAGATAAAATTATCTTTAACACCGAGTAAATAAGTATTTTAATAATAATTGATAGATAAAAATAGCATTACAAAATAATAAGTTTCAACCTTTACTAAATACCCACAATAAACGTCGATTTGGTAGCCCTATGAAAAGCTTTCAAATAATTAATTATGATGTATTGTGTATGCTAATTAGGGTTGCAACGTGTTAAAATTTTCTTTAATAAGCGCATTAATTGATTTTAGATAAAGATATACAAATATTATTAAAAACGCCAATAAAATAATTTAGACTAATTTATTATTATTAAAATAATTATTAAATTATTACTTTTGAATAAAGTTTTCCCGCAGTTGTTATTGCAAATGATTTATAGCTAATTGTTAACTTGGGAAGGGTTTTATGGTTTCATAAATTTGAGATTAAATTCTATGTCCATAAATATTTTCCGATTAGACGAAGTTTCTCTTCGCCCAATAATAAATTGAATGATCAAAGAGCGTTGTAAAATTCGGATTCCAATAAATAATAATGCTTTTGTATTTTTTAATTAAAGTTTTGTTTGTATTCATTGAATTGCTGTTAATATAATTTTAATTTTAGTGATATTTTTGGATTGGATTAATAAATAAAATTGGGTAAGATGATAAGAAATTGAAAATGACATTCTGATTTTTGAATCAGTGTTATTTAACGAAAATATTGTTCATAAGGCGACTCCTTAAGGTGCGTACGGATAGCGCGTTCCTGGGTTACGCTTAGTGGAGAGACACTGGCTACGCGTGCATTGGATACGCGTACAGCTCCTGTACGGACCGCCGCGAACCTGTACGCGAGGTCAATCGATCCAGAGCGCTCCGCTAGTCCCTTTTTTTTAATTCACCTATTGGAATTTTGAGTTCATTCGAAATTGCCTTCCATGCATCTTGGCGTAAATCGTTATTTCTATAATTAAGTAGTGTGCTATCCCACAAGACCCGGTGAAATTTATAAAGTTTAATCAGTCTTAAAATATTTTCGTTGTTCAAACTCGTAGAACACGCGTGCTTTTTCATTGTGCCGTCCAAATGAAGCGTAGCCGGCCGCGCGAGTTCTCTTTGACGCGCGACCAAAAACCGACTGACGATCGGCTCGCGCTCAAGTTGGCTCGCGCGGTACGCGTACCCCAAGAGTGAACGCGTAGCTGCAGGTATGAACTAGGCGTTCCGGATACGCGTAACCTGACTACGCGTACCAGGGTACGCGCAATCCGTACGCAGCTTTACAAATAAAAGCTTACATAGTTATGTTAATAAAGAGTTTCGAGTCTAAATTATGAAAAAAACCTTTGTATTTGAGTCAAGTCAACTTTGACACAGTAAATAGAATACGCACAGTATGATTACTACAAAAAAACGTATTTTTTTCTGTAGAGACTGCTTTCTGAATTGGTATTGTATATTGGTATATTTTGACGATTCATAGGTCTTTTAAATGGAGTCTACTTGAATTAGTAAATGTTTGAGTTTGAAACGGTTCACTTATACAAACATACGGATTGTGCATCGATGAAAATATGAGGCTGTCGTCGCGGGGATGTTAGAAGCGATATTAGTACCCTCTTCAAAGACACACGATCGTCGTTCAACAGCCGCGGCGTATCGCGAAATGGTTGCGCTGTAATTAAAAGTTTAAGATTTGCAGAGTGATAACCCTACTGCTTTAGGTAATACTGATGACATGATTGGTTTAGTTGCCTTACTGTTCGTATTCTATTTACTGTGACTTTGATTTAAAATGTACGTGTGCTTCAAAATATATTAACGGGTAAGCACTACAAATGCAGAAACATCCCGCCATACAAGTGGCTGTGCTGGCTGCACGCGGACAGCCCGGGCGGCGCCGAGTCGCGCGCGCACACCGAGCTGCTCACCTCCTCGCACCGCCGGACACGGCACGAGCTCACCGTGCGGGTGAGTGTGTGTGCGTGTGTGTGCCATTGATAAAATATGGACAGACCGAACTGCAAATAATGCTTAGGCTGGTTGCAGAGCTTGACCGACCATCAGTGCGTACCGTCGGTCCTGACGATACGCATCAACAATGTGTATGACTATGACACTAATACGCATGACAATACGCGTGCGTATGGTCGGTCTAGCTATGAACGGTTTTATGAATTTCCATACATATGACAAGCGTGACTGACGTACGCACTGATGGTTGGTCAAGCTCTGCAACCAGCCTATGATGTAATAAGATAAGATAATACCTAATTAATAGGTTGTCATATTTATTATCCTAAATTTTTCCCTGGTTCAAAAGGATGACCTTTTCCTTACCCTTCCTAGTCCTTTATTCCTTTGATCAATCCTTTCTTTATTCTCTTTCCCTTTAACGTTGGCAATTCATTTGTAGAGCTGTAAGGCCTGCAAACGATCTTCTGCAACTGTGCATGACAGCGACGATCGCGAATCCAAGAATATTTAATGAATGCAAATACTAACTGTGCATCGGCTGTGACGGCGACGATGACTTATATAATCCAGGAAAATATAGTACATTCTCCTACTACTTGAATTCTAAACCATACATACCTTTAGCACGTGCACTAATTGTTTTTATTTCCCATACACTTCCTTCTCGAGTGCTCTATCCAAACAATATGTAAGGAAACCTCCCCATGTCTGACAACAATATCGTCACCGAGTATTATCCCGCAGTCGGCCGTAATCTGAATATTTGTTGGAGCGAGCTCATTGCATATTTATGAATCGTTATTTTACAGCCTATTATCTCATTTACGGTATGAAATGTTTATTTAAAGTGACGGGAAGATGAGGGATTAAATTTAGAAGTTATTGGAAATCAAACATAATTTTATAAATAAAATCAATGCACGAATAAATAATTAAAGTACGTGGTAATTTATGCATCTTCGATTGCAATTAAATTTAGTCAAGAAACTGTCTCTGAAAGCTCGCCATTCCATCACGGTAATTCAATTTGTAAAAATTATAAAATTTGATATTTACATCGAAATTTAAATTTAAAGCTTTTAAGAAATATTGTTATTCATGATTCATCAAATCCAATCATCATTTAAATAAGAATGAAACATTATGTTGAGAAATACGCAAAACACAAATAATAAAAAACTCGAGATGAAAAGAAAAAGGAAAAGTTGGAACTAATATTTCAGTACATTTTCGCTATGCAAAACTTATGAGCACCGTCATATTCCTTTACAAACCTTAATAATAAATGGTCTGTCTTCCGCAGCAACAGCGCGTATTAATAAAAAATCCCTTTTCTTTGATAAAAAATCTTCATGTATCTTTGTGTGACATGTTGTCAACTAGTTTGTATGGTAGAAAAGTAGGTATGGGTACGTAATTTTCACAGTATATTTCAAGTAATAATAATAATAATAATCCATAGCCCAGTTTATTTTGTTTCCTTATCTTGCAATAGTCCTACATCGGCCGCGGACTGCCCAGGGCTGTATCTCTATAGTGCAGCCATGGGCAGGCTGCGGCTGGTGTCCCACAACACAGTAAAGTTCTCGAAAGGGCCTCTGCGTGTTGGATCCGTGTCCCCACGTAAGCCTTCCAAAGGACCGGGCACCTTCCTTATGATGGTACCCGTGTATTATGGAATTGAGATACATAATAATAATAATAAAATTCTTTATTGACATAATTACACAGGTCTAAATAATGAATCCTTTGGCTCCCGAACTAGTTTTAAACTGTGTCTCAGGAGCCAGAGGCTTCTCCCAATATTGATCATAATATTATGTCTATAAACTAAACTAAAAACTCTAAAATAACAAAATTAATAAAGAGGTAAGTTAAATTATTACGTAAGCGCATTTGTGTATCTAGATGAATGTGAGTGAGTGTGTGTGTGTGTGTGTGTGTCTGGGTGTGTGTAAGTGTGTGTGGGTGTTTGTGTGTGAGTGTGTGTGCATGTGTGTATGTGTGGGTGTAGTTGTGTATATATTATGTTGTAATTTATAAACATTTTTTGTTGATGTGATTTATTATATCTATATATATATTTTTTTTTTTTTTTTTTTTTTATCCATATTATGTTGTTAAGAATTATAAAAGATCCCTTAAAATGATTTCAGTATCGTCGTAGTCGAACTTCTCAAGCCAAGTAAGTATTAAGTTTTTAATTCCATTATTGTTTACTTTTTTTAATTTTAGTTCTTTATTTATAATATTGTACAGGCGCGGAGCAACTACATTGTAGTGCTTTTGTGCGAATCGTGATTTCGTTTTTGGAAACGGGCAACGATCCACACGCTTGGTACTTTCAGGTAGGTAAGGCACATCCTTTTTATGATAGCGTCTCAAGGTTTCAAATATGAAAAGCTTTCTTATACTTAAAACTCTGGCTTTTTTATAAACATCACTTGTGGGATGACTGAATGGTAGATGAAGGCAGACTTTAAGAATTGCTCTCTGGGCACGCTCAGCTGTTATAAGGAGCGATTTGGATGCATTGCCCCAAGCACATATACAATACCTTATTAAACATTCGCACAAGGATTTATAGGTTTCTATTACTAATTTTTGCTCTGCGACAGATCTCAAAGTTTTAAAAATATAAATGAGTTGACGAACTCTAGAAGATAAAGTGGAAATATGTGAAGTCCAGTTCAAATTGTCATCGATCTGAACTCCAAGATATTTAATAGAGTGAACACGCGAGAGTGTAGCACAGTTGCAGCCTCCGATATGGTTACCACGATTACATGGATGAGTGTGTATTTTAAGAATCGTGGCTTCACTAGCGGCACCTTTTGATGTAATACTATAACACATATATTTTGTTTTGCTAGTATTTATAGTGAGTAAGTTATTTTCCAACCAACTAGTCACTACGGAAAGGCAATCTTCAGCAAGTTTTGTTACAGTTGACCAAGTCTTATCATGGACGAGTAAAACAGTATCGTCTGCGAACATGAAAAGATCAAGTCCACGTAAGGTAATACAACATAGATCATTAATATATACAAGGAAGAGGGTAGGTCCTAATGTACTTCCTTGAGGAACGCCAAATGTGCACTCTGAGCATTCACTTTCAAGACTATCAACCCTTACTCGTTGCGTCCTAGCTGTCAAGTAATCTGTAAACCAATCATGTGCAATTCCCCTCACACCTACATTCTCTAGCTTTGATAAGAGGATAGGAATGGAGACAGTATCAAAAGCCTTTTGTAAATCGAGGAACACTCCTATACATTTGAACCCATTATCAAGATAGTGAACAATTTTTGAAGTCAACGAGAGAATAGCATCTTCGGTTGACATTCGTTCTCTAAAGCCAAACTGATTACTATTAAGTATGTTATTTTTCTCGAGATACTTTACTAATCTTTTTTTAGCTAATTTTTCTAAGATCTTTGATAAATTTGAAAGTAAAGAAATGGGTCTATAATTGGTTGGGTTACTTTTGTCTCCACTTTTATGTATTGGACTGACAATAGCCTTTTTAAACGCTGAAGGAAAAACCCCACTTTCAAAACTGAGATTGCACAGAAATGCAATTGGCTCGACAAGAAAATTAACAAATTTTATCAAAAGATTTGCGGAAATGTTATCCCAGCCTGGAGCGCTATGTGGTTTTAAGCTAAGTATGACATTTCTGACTTCTACCAGATCCGTAGGAAGAAGAGACATAGAATTAAGCGGTGAGTTGTTTTTTTTACAACGAGCAGCGAGATCACTTTGCGTGGTATTCATTTTTTGCAATGTTAAATTTGCCAGCGTACCACCAACCGAGGTAAAGTATGAATTTACATTATTGAGTGACATAACTGGATCATCACATGACTGTAGAAGTTCGTTTGTAGGATTTTTACGTTTACTTAAATTACACACATCTTTAATAACCTGCCATGTCTTTCTCATATTTCCCTTACTTTTAATAAGTTTATCTTTATAGTATTCCCTTTTCAGTGTTTTAATTATGTTATTGCAGACATTTCTATATTTAATGTATTTATCCCTAAGGTATTCATTCTCTGGTGACTTTTTAACCTTTATATGTAACTTATTTCTCTTCCTTATACATTTGACTACCCCTCTTGTGATCCAAGGTTTTAAAGGTTGATACTTTCGCTTTTCTGTTTTTGTTAGAGTATTACAGCTTATTAAAGACAATAGTTTATCTTTAAACAAATTAGCAGCGACATTTGCATCACAAGTTTCATACAAGTCTTGCCATGATTCTTCTAAAAAAGATTTTTCCAAACCTATATAGTCAATAACCGATTTTTTAGTAGTAGACTGACCTCCACAGTGGTTTTTGACATTTGCACCAGAAATATAAAGTAAAATGGGAGAATGATCAGTGATTACTTGTTCAAAGACAAGCGTTTTCCATACATTAGAGCACTTTATCATGAAGTGATCGAGGCATGATGATAACCTCGTCGGTATGGTAATCCCTTGAATGAGTCCATGCATGGCAAGCAGGTCTAGATAATTTTGCACAGTTTGTGAATGGATTGATAATGTATCTATATTTATGTCACCCGTAAAAATAACATTTCTGGAAGAGACTGTTTTTAGAGTATTGTCAAGTGATTCTAAATAGATTGATGTATTGCGAAAGGACGGAGGTCGATATGAGCATATTAATGTATAATCAGGTTCAATGTTGATGACAAGACAATTCCCTTCCAAAAATAAGGGTTCATAAGCACGAGATTTGATTTCTTGACGGATATACACAACCACTCCATCATTTTGATTCAGAATATTTTTCGACCAAAACACCTGATAGTTGTCCAAATTAGGGGGTGGATTATCTATACTTGTCCAACATTCTGTGAGAACAAACACGTCTATGGAGAGTTGAAGACTAGATACAAATGCCAAAAATAAATCAAAGTTACAATTAATACTCCGGATGTTGACAGTCAAAACCGAAAGCGCATGATTACAACTGATATCTGAGTTGAGAAGATATTGAGATTCATTTATGTCACTAACTAGAAAGCATTGTACGTTATTAGAATTATCTATTTCTGTTGTAATATAATTATTATCCATAATTTAGGTGAAAAATACATAATAATATAGTGCAGGTTAAAACGGTAGAGATGTTTATCAACGGCTGGGAGAACATTAGGCGTAGGTATGCAATATATTTAACAATTAACAATATTATAAGGGGGATACTGATATGAGAGATTGTTTTTATAAATTTTATGATATGCATTATTTCAGTGAGTATTGAACTTTTCGTGGGGTGTGAGTAGTGTGTAGTAAGATAACATGAAGTGATGTATGCGCTTATGATGCACTTTCTTAAAATAAAAGCTATAAAGATTAATACAATGTTAACGAATTGATACTTAGGTAACAAACTATAAAAATTACATAAATGAGAGAAATTTAAGACTAGTCACTTTGATTTGAGGTTAGCCATATCATTTTCGTTATTGATCTTTACAAGTGGTGAACCTTCGCCTTTCCTTAAATAGATCTTTCCTCGAGACGTCCAACAGTATCTGTAGCCATTGTTCTTAGCATATTCTCTGGCCAAGAAAAATAATTTCTTGGTATGAAAAGTTAAAGATTCCGATATAAAAATAGGTTTAGTGGGACCATCTATTTTCAGATTCGTAGTACTATATTTGCATGTTGCGTATTTTTTGTTATATGTTTTTACAGAGCTTACAATTTTAATGAGTATTCTAAGGATTCAAA
Source organism: Colias croceus (assembly GCF_905220415.1). Classification (NCBI taxonomy): domain Eukaryota; kingdom Metazoa; phylum Arthropoda; class Insecta; order Lepidoptera; family Pieridae; genus Colias; species Colias croceus. Next base: position 10,190,897 of record NC_059542.1, on the reverse strand, counting down.
ATTTTCTGTAGTTATAAAATATTCGACATTTATATTGATACTTAGCATTCCGTCCACGGCTTCGCCTGCGTTTTCAAAGAAAAACCCGTTCCCGTAGGATTTCGGGGATAAAACCTATGCTATGTCCTTTCTCGGGTATCAAAATATCTCTCTACCAAATTTCATGCAAATTGGTTCAGTAGCTTAGGCGTGATTGAGTAACAGACAGACAGAGTTACTTTCGCATTTATAATATTAGTATGGATTCTTATACTGTTTATCTTAGTGTTTATAAATTATACGCAAATCTACTATTAATAAAACCTTGACAACTTTCAAACTCATTGTTCAATTTTTTTAATAAACATTAGTTCCGGAATTACAAATTGTTACAAATATTTACTTACGCTCTAGTAGAGTAGATTCTGTAATATAGTAAACGTTAGACACTACACTTACACCGTATGCATAATTAATATAATTATTTCATTTTTCAGGTAAAAGACGACAGCATTAAATACCCAAAGCAGCGCTTACACCAATGCAATAGTTCCCGTAAAGTTCGGCTCCATTTGCCAGAACAAACCCAAATAAATAATAATTGCCAGCCGCGAAGGCGAGACGACACCTTCTTGTAGATAAATCACAAATTAATAATCCCGCTATATTTTAAAATGACTCGATTTATACAGGGTTACTTGTAAAACACCGGCAACCTCGCAGGACAAGATAGCTAACATCATAAGTAACAACATTTGTTCTACGACTTTTGGCATAACGCGATAAATTATTTTTAAATGATTTTTTAAACTTTTATTGTACTCTCCAAACATTTGTAAGTCTATGTTCTATTCATTATCGAAAGGACGACGCGACGCCCCCTTCCCCCTCTCGTTCGCTTCTTGTTTACGTAATTTTTGGGAGGCGTAGAGTTTATAATGTTCAAACGGAAAATTAAATGAATATTTATTTTTGTATGAAAATAAAATCTAACAAATTATCAAAAGTCGTAGAACAAATGTTGTTGCTTATGATGTTAGCTATCTTGTCCTGCGAGTTTGCCGGTGTTTTACAAGTAACCCTGTATACGGACACTTGAATTATTACGTGATTTGTATTTTGCAAAGCATTTTATTTACAAAATAGGTAATCCATATTTGATTTGTTCATTATATGATTTTACTATTTATTGCTGAAGCCAAATATTTTTTTTAAGCCTAGTAATATTTCAGGAAAAATACATTAAATTTAAAGTTAATCAGTGTTTGATTTAAAACTGCCAATATAAAATCTTTATCATGTCTCTATGTAATTAAATATGTAAAATAATACGTGGTAATGAGATAACACAATTACAAAACTTATTATTAATTAGAAGTATACCTAATGAATAAGTAATCCTTTATAAACCTTGATTTCGATGCATTTAATCTCATTGCCATTATACTTAAGATATCACTGTATCTTAGGGTTAAAATATATTACAGGGATTATTTATATGTATACTAATGGCTATTTTTTCAAAATTTGTCTACATGTTTTGTACGACGTTACCGATCTCTTGTACCAAAGATAGATTAAGTCGTTGTTAGATTGAATGGTGTTTTTTATATTGATAAAATAATTATCAGAATTTTTATTACAATTTTTTATGTGAGTCTCTCGTGCTTTTTATATTTTTTTAAGGAAATTTAATAATATAGGTCTCGTTAGCGTGGGCTCAAATCTAACTATAGTATATTTCAAATCGGCATTTCAATACTCATAATTTTTTTATAATATAGTATGCTATTAAAATATAAATAATTCAAATTAATGCGAAATACTTAAAGTATTGGCAAAATATTGCACAATTAGGTATATCGTAAGGGTTTTATGATTTCAATTTTTATAACAAAAAGGAGCATATGAAACCAATTGAAAACAGACATGACAACAGGAAGGCTTTATTTTTTTTATCTATTTGATAAAGTATGATCTAAATTGAGATATTTCTAAGCCCAACATATTATACCACGAAGTTACAAAGCATTTACCATTAGTCTATTTAATATAAATTCCAAGCCGATGTATGGATCGGCTGCTGGTGCCAAAATGGCCCCGAGTCAAACTCTAAGTCATTTGGTGTAATCGATGTTAATTGAATTTAATGAGTACCTTATGTGTAAATCTATGTTTAGAATAGATAAGGGAAATAAATGTATGCAACGATGTGGTGTGTTTGATTTTAACATTCCTATCCTAATAATAACCAATTAGATTATGTATAATTACCTGATAATATATACCTATTACCAAGTCCAATGTCTTATAACAAATATGGAATGGATATCATGCTATGTTTTCACTGTAAGTTTGTATGAGTTTAAGTAGATATTGTACATCAATTTAGGCTCGGATCGATAAACCGATCACTCGTAAAGTAAAAATTAAGGTTTTATTCATGTACTTATATTAGATTTATTTATTATCATAACATAAGAGATATACATTATACATATATTTATGTTTAAAAAGTTAGTAAATTTAAAATAATAAACTAACTCTCAAGTGTAGTACCATTCTAAGAAATGATTTGTGAGTATCTAAATTGTAATACTTACAAAAACATTTAATTAAAACTAATATTTTAGTTATTTAGACTATATTTGCGAGTTAAATAAAAAGCTAATGTAATTATGTCTCAAATGCAACCATTGTAAGTTAAATTATTACTGTAATAAATCTTGAAAGTCGAGATTCGTCGCGCTGATAATATTATAAAAATCTCAAAGGGTGTAAATAAAGACAGCGTCTGATGCTTTATTTGAGTGAAAAGTTTTTCTTTGCAGTTTAGTTCTAAATAGAATTGAAAGTTTAGAGATCCATTAAATAGTAACTGTTTAATTTAAAACTGTGTAAATGTATTAGGAGTTAGGCGTTGTTTGAGGAAATATAATATATTTTATGGGAAATTTAATGAACCTTTTCTTACAGATGTTTTCTTTAATAATACAGCGGGCAACTAAAGTGATGGGTCACCTGATGGTAACCAACCACCGTCCATGAATATTTGTAGAGGGCCTTTACAAATGAATTTCCTACTTTTAACAGAAAAGTAATAAGGAAGAGATACAGCTGACGGTAGAGATGCATTTCACTTCTGAGGTGGATTCTGCTAATAAGAAAAGGTCATTATCACGTCTTTTTTAAACAAAGCTGTTATTTAAATATCAATCTCCACCTACGATTAACACTAAACTAAAGTCTCTCACATACCTACTAATGACTTGATCAAAGAGACAAACATTCATATAAAACAATTTGCCATTAATCACTAGTTGGACACTTTGATTGCGAATCTTGTTTCTATGGGCTTTTTCTTAGCTTATTATTGCCTATTGGAATGGTATTTTATAAACCTAATCCCCTTCGTGCGGTATAATATATTAAATATAAGATTTTTATTTATAAATTTTATCGTAAATAGATACTGGCTGACGTTGCTACAACCAAAATAACATTTTATTTGCTGAGCATATAATACATTTTCAGCAAATAATTAGTATGAGTAAATTTTTACAAGAACACTTAATTTCATCTCATAATATATTTTATATTAATGAAATCAAAAAGTTTGTTAAAGTAATGTTACATTTGTACCAAAAATTAATTACAAACTTCTTAGCGTGTCTATCACAACCAAAAAGTTGTGGTGCGTAGAAAATAATAATTATATTTATTCATTATTAAGTACTTAGATCCCTTATATGTATAATTATATTTATGATGGTAAGGTTAATGAAAACATGATCAGATTTATTCAATCTTGCGTGAAAAAGAAGAAAATTGTTGAAATGTAATATTTTCCACTGTTTTTTATACAGTAATTTCATGTACTGTAGAATGTAAAGTACTAGGTCAACATAAACCTTGTTTGGGCCCGGCGACGGGCTGCCGCTGATGGGGTCACGGATGAATTCTACACATACCCGTGGCCCTGTCGCTGATGCGGCTTGACGGAACACAGTGGGGTTTTGGTCGGTAGGAATCCGACATAATCTATCTATGCAAGATTTCCCCACTAAAAAAAAAGGTCAACATAAACTGTCAATTATGCTCCCAATAGAGAGAATCCACCAATCTTCCGTGCATTAAAGTTATTTTACAGTTAGGAATAGTAATACATTTACAGTGAGAGTAAAGCGATGTCGCATGCGAACGCAAGATACTCCATGAAACATCGCTCGTGTTACCCCGAGCAATAAAGTGTGAAATATTTTATACTGATGTCTTAATATGACAACTATAAAATGGTCTCTGGCAAGAGAAGTGAAATTCAGTTTATTGTTCGCCATAAATCCGTGATGTCTTGTAATCGTGTTTTTGCAACTATTGTCTGGCCCTAAAGAGATAGTTACTACTTCATTGTTTTTATTATGCATATACTGTGCATAACTTTTATTCAATATCTGCTATTTTATGGATTATAAACAAACCATAATAATGTAAAAGTTCCCTTTCTTTATCTCTTACATTTATTTAAAAGCTGCAATTATGAAATGTAATAGATTAAGCATAAATTATCATTAACTTTTATTGCTTTTATGCTGTCCAGGAACTGCTATAATAGAATATACCTACACATAGAGAGAACCCACAAATCTTAAAAACTAGACCAGACATCGACTCATTAAAAAGTACTTGTTTGGCGACGAGTTCCTGAAAACAATATACCGAATAGGAAAGATAACGAAAAACAGTTACTTTTATTGTCTAGAAAGTATTTTTGCTTGTCTAATCACCTTACTTTTACTACATACTCAATAATATAATATTATAAAGAAGAAAGGTTTGTATGTATGTATGGTTTTCACGCATAAATTACTGGGCCGATTTTGATGAAATTTGGCACAGACAATCTTTAGACCCTGAGAAAGAACATAGGCTACCTTTTATTGCGAAATATGTACCACGGGCGAAGCCGGAGCGGATCGCTAGTACTCCATATTACGCAACATTTTGTCTACTGAATCGGGCTTTTAAAAATAATATATTACCTATATCGAATATCTAAACTGATAGGTATTATTAAGTTAAAACTTTGATTAGATTTTCAATCAATGTTAACTTAATTAGTTACAAATTATTAAGTAACTAATTAAGTTTCCATATTTTATCGTCACATAACATTACATGTAGAGTTTATATCAAATAAGGATAAGACACAGTAAAGGAATCTCATATTAATTTTAGTATACCAGTAGATATTACCTATTAGATACCAGTTTCAATTCCCTACCCATTTCCCTACCCCTTTGTTTATTTTCTGCATACATTGTTAAAATACTATATTTATAAACAAGGCAATATACGAACAAAACAAACTATAAACCTTTAAAACCCAACGTTCAAAACTTAATCAATCCATCATAAACATTTCTTACAACCCTTCCATAATTAAGGCTCCACTATAAAGCTCAGCATAAAGCCAGTATTATTCCCCCATGCAACCCATGACCCGAGACAAATCGGGTCACTGACGACCGATAATTTGCAGTCCCTATCGATTTATTGTCATCTTCAACAGCAAGTCATAAACGTTACACTACGGGAGATAAACCGCAGCCTCCAACGAATAATGTAATGTATAATCATACATCATAATTGGTTATACGATTTTAACCTTTTCTAATAAAGCATATAGTTCGGTACTTTCAGAGATTCATTGTTAGGAATGGAACAAACTTAATTGATCTAATTAATTAGATCAATTTAAAGATTTAAATTGCATTAAATTAAGATATGTAAATAGGTCCTAGACTGTAACAGATGATAACAGGTGTCGTAGCACGTAGCATAGCTCGTAGCGTAGCACGAGCATGTAGCACATGTAGTACAAAAGACGTGTCTTAAATTAGCATAAGAAAACACAATCAGAATGCATTAATTACAACATATTTGTATGTTATATAAAAAAAACCAATCATCTTAAAACACGATAAATCATAGCGCTCATAATATAAAGCTAAATTTCCTTTCACCGCATCAAGGGATCTTTGTGAGTAGGCAACCATCGGATGCTTACCAACTGGTGACATATTTCAGATAAGAATATCGATCGAATTATTTGTAAAGATTGTTGACTTTTACCCTATTGACCTCATTCGTGGGACCCCAAATTATAAATAATACATAATATGGTAGGGTCTTTGTGGACTTTGGACGCGTGTGATCAGTATGAAAAATGACTCTGTGATAGATCTTGTATCTAAAGGCGTATGAATTACAATGACATTGGATAATCTAGTACACTATTTTTAACCGACTTCAAAAAAAGGAGGAGGTTATCAATTCGGCCGGTATGTTTTTTTTTATGTATGTACACCGATTACTCCGAGGTTTCTGAACCGATTTACGTGATTCTGTTTTTTGTTCGATGCGGGATGGTGTCGAATTGGTCCCATAAAAATTTTATTCGGATAGGCCCAGTAGTTTTTATTTTATGGGCATTTTTGCAAGTGCAAGTTTGAAGTAGGTTGTTTTTAACGCAGTTATCACTTGTATGTGCAATTTTTAATACACATAATTGTGATAGTTTGAATGAATATAGATAATCCATACTTAATATTATAAATGCGAAAGTAACTCTGTCTGTCTGTCTGTTACTCAATCACGCCTTAACTACTGAACCAATTTGAATGAAATTTGGTATAGAGATATTTTGATACCCGAGAAAGGACATAGGATAGGTTTTATCCCGGAAATCCCACGGGAACGGGAACTATGCGGGTTTTTCTTTGACTGCGCGGGCAAAGCTGCGGGTGGAAAGCTAGTAATCTATATTTAAATAAATGTAGAGCAGATAAAAAATACACCTAACATGACATGATAATTATACATTCTAAGATATTGGAATGTAATATAGCACAAATATCTTTAATAAATCTTCGTAGCGACACTCAGTAGCCAAAGGAGAATGGCAAACTCCCATAGGACTCTGGGCCTGATCGTTACACTGATGATTTATGGGTGATTAAATAGATAAAAATATACAGACTCTATGAATATAATAATTATAGATCTTTTCTATGGGATAGCAGAGATATTGGGATATTGATTAAGATCAATTTTGAATATAACGTTACTAAGGCCCTTCTGCCATTAGGTACGATACTTCTAGAATACGATACTCGCGTAGAATATACTTAGATATTTGCTGGCTACCCGATGCTCGCATATTATGCGACTGAAAAATGACTAAATTTAACATTATTGTGCCTCGTTTTTGTGGACCGACGTTATAATAATAATAATTCATTTATTTATTGCAACAACAGTTACGTCGTTATGTCGAGCAATCAGCAATTCCAGTGACGAAGAAGCTCTTGCAGTTTTTCTTTTTTATAGAAAAAGAAGACACCAACGTAAGAGTAAGAAGTACTGGATTCATCCATATATTGAAAGAAACATAAATTGTAGAGTTTTTGTAGCCGAACGAGAACTACAACATGATGATTAGATATTTTTATCTTTCTAACGAAGAGATACGCGCGAGAGTCGAGACGCGATGCAAAAGCGACCGACACGGTGAGTAGTGCTATACTAGTCGCGGACGTGTAGGATACCAGTAGCGTAGTGTGCGAGCCTACATAAAAATGTATGTGAGATACTCCGCGGCGACTAGTCTCCGAGACTTGCAGGATACTTGAATCGCGTATGCGTATCGTAATGGGAGAAGGGCCTAAAACTTCACTCAAATGTCAAACAACAAACATAAACAAATCACTCATCACTGACACAATTATGATTAATAATTTGACATTTTATTAATGGCCAGCTACCTAAATAAAAATGTTATAATTATTATTGATTAAGTAAAACATGTTTTTATTTTATAGAATGATATAAATAAATTAAGATATGTGTTAAAAATAAGTTAAGTTTTGCTTCTGATTTATAAAGCATTTGAATTCAATAAAATTAAAAATAAAATATAGATATTCATTCGTATTAATCGATATATTCGACTTTTTTACTCTGACAATCTCTGCTTGACAACACTGACAATCTCTGCTTGATAAGACCGGTAGTCATAGAAATCTAAATAACAATGCCGGTAGTGAACACATTATCTTTTTTTTCAAAGATTTGTTTTCCCATAGAATCAGAAGTAAATATTTTACCAAGAATTACTAGAAATAACATAATGAATTTTAAATATATTATGATTTCTGTAACAGTTAGGCCCAGTTTCGCCATTCTCCATTATTATATTTGCACTGGAACAAGTAAGAACATCTGAATTAAGTCAGTACCATTCAGCATTCTTTCGTCAACAAGCTTAAAAATTCACACTCATCGATTAAAAATGAATATTTCGTTTTCGCTGTATAGTTTATTTTTATATAAACATCATTGACCACATAGACGAATGTTAGAGCCTCCTCATATACCTCTACATAGGCTCATAAATATTAATCCCTTTTATCAAAGCTTACACAACGTGCCGTTTAATACATTGTCACAATAAACATATTTCCATAGGAATATCCAATCGAGGGAACCATATTTTCACGGGCAATACAATACGCGACGAGCCGCGAAAATTGTCGGTTATGCTAGCTCGTTATTGGCTGCAATTTTTTATTTAGATACTCGATTTTATTGGCCTTTTTTGACTAAAAATTGTGGTCATATATCCAATAATGAAAGAGGAAGTTTAGACGTCTATCCTACTAATAAGCCTACTAATATTATAAATGTGAAAGTTTGTGAGGATTTGTGTGAGTTTGTTACTCACTTTCACGCAAATACTACTAAACCGATTACAATGAAATTTAGCACACATATAGAGGGTAACTTGGATTAACACATAGGATAAGTTTTATCCCTAAAATCCCACGGGAACGGGAACTATGCGGGTTTTCCTTTGAAAACGCGGGCGAAAAACTAGTTATTTATAAATTGATAAAATAATAGCGGTCCGCCCTTGCTTCGCCCGTGTGTACAACGGTGTTTAAGTTTTCTCTTCGAAAGAACCTTCAATGTGGCTTAACAAAAACCTTAACGAAAAAAATTTCTGAAATGGTCGAGCCGTTCTCGAGTTTTACGCTTAGCAACATATTTGGCAGTTCATTTTTATTATATAGATGAGATATAATAAAAATGAATTGCCTTTTAGAACGTATGAAGACTGATCAATTCCTCATATTAAAATAACAATCATTAATGATTAAACTTCAAGCCCAATTAAACTACTTCAAATTGTACAATATCCATAAGAAAATATAAATATTGTGATAACATTATTACATAAGAACAACGCAAAGTGTGTCATATATAATAAGTATATGTTTTGTTACGAAGCCACTCGGTCTCTCGAGGCACTAGTATCTAAATCTAGACAACGCGCTTCGCAAGCACTGAACATAAATCTATGTAAATTCCGCCAAATTCCCGCAATGTTACAAAGAATATGACAATGTTTCTACTGAAATATAAATATTCTTTTATTATATATTACAACTACGACTCATTAGTTCATAATTTATATTATACTATCATAGGATTATAAGTTTAATGTTATTTTATTATTTTATATTTAGGCTAAATAAATTATTATGGTTGGTTGGACATTGATTTAAAAGAGCACATTCAATTGAAGAAATATTCAAACACACTAATTACCGACTTGCATCTTATCTACATGTTTGTTGGTAGATAAAAACTATCAGAATAATATTGCGTAACCATACAATTCATAAAGTAATACACATACAAATAATTCGCATTCGATGAATTAACTTTAATACAATTGAATAACAGACTATTTATTTGTTTAGTAATTTGTGTCCTAACACTCAGAATTGAGGAAAAGGATCACCAACCATATTTATGGCATTTAACTGTTATTTTTAAATGTATGTTCATTGAGAGACTCAAAGGACTGAAAGGTCACATTCACCATAAAGTGTGTGAGCGGACCATTTTCTCTTTATCCTACAAATTATAGCTTCGAGTGACTTTGATCTTAAATTCTATCAATTTATTATTGAGACGTTAACACGAATGAAGATATTATAACATTATTTGGAGAAATATCACACAATTGCAATAATTTTTGATCGCTATCCGAAACGGCACTGATGGATACAAATTGCTGACGGTAGTTCTGTTTAAATACCTGATAGACGATGAAATATGCGCATTCATATCAAAGCGAAGTTGCGTATGTAATGCATACGTACATTACCTATTTATATAATAAGACATTTTACTACTTACAAGTAATATGTTTTAAACAAGTTTTAAACGTATATCTCTCTCTCTCTTGAGCCTTTTTCCGTCCACTGTTGGACAAAGGCCTCTCCTAAAGCACGCCTTATAGCTCGGTAAAGACCGAGCTTTTCGCCGCCATTGAGTACCGGCAACCCTGCGTATATCGTCGCTCCACCTTGCTACAGGGCGCCCCACTCTACGTAGGGCGTATGTAAAACGTATGTTACAGATGAATTATTCCAAGCAATAGGTAGAATTAGATTGAAACCTCGTTCCACATCTTAGTTAACGCATTCTAAAAAATAAATTCCAAATTTTAAACTTTATGACAAAGAACAGTTCTTGACAGAAATATTCAGGACACCTACAAATTAAGTAAAATCTTCAAGTTTCTCAAAATGCCCGTTTAATTATAAAAATAAATCATACATAATATGGAAGTTTAAAAAAAATAACACAGTAAAATCACACAGTCCTCCATATAAATTTTAAAATAACCCCATTTAGAATGGATAACTCAAGTAAGTATTATAAGTTCTCTTTATGTGTACTTCTGCCTTATCTTAAAGACTGGTTCGAGGTGCACAAAACATCTATAATTTACTAGTTCAACTTCAATGTTAGAGGAGGAGCCATTATTACCATCTTAGTTTGAAATTAACTGCTATGACCTGAATTCTGTTACGGCATATGAGGCCCTATTTGCATTCTAAAGAATGAAACATTTTATTCATAATAATCAAATATAAATAAAAAAGATAGATTTATCTCACTTAACGCCCACGACTGATGATTTCAATGTAACATTGAATCAACTCATTCATCCATAATATTATTAGGGTTGTTTATTTCTTGCCTTACTGCTTATCACGGCCAAAGATGTCTTTAACATACCGTTGCAAGTAACACTGCGGGTATAAGCTAGTCAAATATAACAATTTTAAAATTCCAATACCGAGTCGATAAGTGTTTGCTATTGTAAACATCGTCATAGTATTTGGAATTGTCCGCCGTTTAATTCGTATGCAGGAGACACTTGATCCCCAAAACGTGCCAAGAAATTAGATTTTTCTTCAGTTATAACAATATTCTATTATTTTGTTAGACACTATAAGGGCTAGAAAACTTAGTATTGTCTTCTGAACGAAAAACCCAGCCAAAATATTAAACTATATCTCCCTAGTAAAATTGCCGAGAAGAAGTGCACTCACCTACATATTTGTTATTCACAAGAGCAATTTTAACTCACTTGCAGATAGGACGTTAGAGGACCTATTGAACTTGACAGACACAGATTCATCCTCCTCCAATTCAGGAATTTACGAATCTAATCAACCGTTTGTACTAGAACTTCACGAGATCAAGAAAGACGTGCCTCAGATAGAGAAGACTGCACCAACTGATTTGAGAATAAAGAAGAGGAGGAAGAAACGTGCTCAACCCACTGCGGAGAGGAGTAGCACGTCAGCATCTAGCTTGTCGGATAGTACTCCTAAAGTTGAGGATCTGGGAAAGGAGGAGTTCTATGACGCAAATGCCAGCTTACATGATATACCAGGTAAAAACTGTTACAGCTTATAAATACATACTTATGTATTTGTAAACCTATCGAATAAAGATTATAGTAACTTCAACAGCAGATAGCAACATTTAAAAGAATTAGATTATAGGTACATTAAATCAATCACGGTATTGTATTTCGAAAATTCGTTATCAGCTCATAACTAACGTTTGATTTTCCAGTCAAGGTCATACTTAAAAGTCAAAATGCAACTCGGATCAAGGTTTATTAATAATATAATATTTGTTATAATAACACCACTTTCTAAATGATCTGTTCTATTAAAACTTTTTAGATAACCAAGCAAAGCCCGCAGCAACAGTTGCCTTGGCTCAAGCACATTCTGAACACGGTCAAGATCCAAAAGCAGAACAAACTGCAACAACTCAAAGGACTTCTGCCACTCCACGACAACCATCTACTGTTACGGTAATACAATAGACATTACTCTTGCAAATTATAAGAAGTCTGGTTATTTCTAGTACTATAATTTTTAAGGCATAGAGAAATTTTCATTTTGGTGAAACTTAAAACTGACCAAATTCAATTTTTTTTTTAATTAAATAGCATAATATATTACTTTAATTTAATATAAAGTGTATTTCTTTAGTTTTTATGCAAAATTAAACTATGTAATGCTTGGTTACTTAGTATAATAATTTTTGTCTTATGTTTAGGTGAATATCTAACTTACTATAACCATAATATTAATTGGTTTTCAGAAACCTGTAGTTCCTCCAGATGCAAAGCAATAAGGTAAAAATCTAATTTAAAAACCTTATTTATAAATTATAAATATTATACATCGATAAAACTTTATTTTCAGATTCGATTACAATTTATTGTAACTGCGCAATTTTTTTTTATCTAGGGTCGCTTTTAATGCTTCAGACTCTTTTAGAGCTAGCGCGCAAGAGCAACTTTTGTCTCTCCCATCAACTCTATAGGAAGTTGCGTCGCTACGTGCGCGCACTTTCTTACTAGCCCATAGAGTTGATGGGAGAGACAAAATAGTTGCGGAGACAAAAGTTGCTCTTGCGCGCTAGCCTTTAGACTACATAATAATTAAGAAACGTTTTATTTTTAAGTAAATGCAGGTACAATTTTACATTTTATTATACAAATACATAGAGGTCTTGAAAATATTTTACTTATAATACGTTGCTTTTAAATATAATATTATGTTATCTTTACAGGTGTTCAGGGAAACATTTGGCTTTCAAGGAACAAGTATTATATAATTAACAATACAATAAAATATTTATGGAATAATAATGTGTTGTTGATTAATTCCCAGAACCTTCTATTCATATTTCAAGAGCATCCTTCGTTATCAATTAAGTACCCTATTGGTTTGAAATAAATAAGAAATCGTTGCATTTTACATTCAAGTGTAGTTTATAGCATTTAATTAATTTTAAATTTAATAACTCATACAATAATTGTAAATGCTGATTTTGAACATTATAAACATTTTATGCACTTACGACGTTAAAATTATAGCGTAGTAAAGAAATAAATGTATGTCGAGATCATAGAGCATAATATTATAACCAAAGAGCATTATCACAAAAAAAGTTTAAATTAGCACTAATTTGTTACCTACACTCGATATAAACCTCATTGTAAATCTATTGTTTATGAAAAATATGACAAAACCACGACATAAGTCAAAATGACTTTGTCAAAGCGCACTCCTCTAAAATTTAATGTTGTGTTGTGGCAATTTTAGCTTTGATTTATTTAAATATTATTTTACTCGGGAGTCCCGCTGTATCGGGACCTCCCGGGGTCTTTGGGAGGTAAATTTATATATTTTATTCCCTTAGTAATTGTTGCATAAACTCGAAAACATGTTGCTTTATTAAACACATGATAAATATATGAAAGCCACGAACGAGCGCAATTCCAACAGTTATGGAAAAACCGATCCGCATCAAGAGTAAGAATAAATCTGCTGCGTCGAAGCAAAAAGCAGCGAAGAAAAGAAAGAGTGATGGTAACTATTATTATTAACGTAATTTCAAATTATAGAGAAAATTATCTAATTAGTTATCATTATTATTAAACTGTTCTTCTCCAGGTCCTACATGTTCAATGTTCATAGCTGAACTGACAAAAAAATTCATGTTGAAAAAGAAACAAGAAGCCGAAGCGCCAATAAACATAGTCCGTTAGTGTCCAAATATTATTCATTTCCATTACTCAAATTATTATGGATTTAAGCAATCGCATTTTTGGTTTTATAGAAACAATAATTGAAAGCCTCACTAACGCACTACCGGTGAGATTATCAAAACGGTCTCCTCCAAGGAAAGATTCGCCTTTAAAAATTGAAACTTTACAATCTTACGCACCAGAATTATTGCCGAACGATACATTGAATGTACCTCAACCATTAGTCATAGCAGCTGATGAGCCTGCGGAAATAGAAAATCCAATATTAAAGAGTGGTTTCAAAATGCCTAAAATGCCAGTCGCAAGCAGTGATGTGTTCAAGCCAACAGAGAGACGGATCAAAATGCCTATGGAAGATGTTGCAGTGAACACAGGAGGTGATCACGACGTCGCTGGTGAAATAGCAAAGTATGTGGGGACATTGAGAAAAATATCACTCATAGCTGAAGAGTTTAATCAGAAGACAGGTAAATCCTTGGTATATCAACTATATAATGCCCTTAGGCTGGTTGCAGAGCTTGACCAACCATCAGTGCGTACCGTCGGTCCTGACGATACGCACCAACAATATGTATGACTATGACACTAATGCGCATGACAATGCGCATGCGTATGGTCGGTCTAGCTATGAACGGTTTTATGAATTTCCATACATATGACAAACGCGACTCGGTCAAGCTCTGCAACCAGCCTTAGATATTGCCTATTTAAATGTTTTAGTAAACTCATATTATATGTTATTGTCAAGGTGTATTCGAATAGGCTATGAAATAATTGCCACTTCTATAAAACTATTATTATGTCAACAACATCAATCCTATTTCAGCTAAGAATTTAAAGGAAATTGTAGACAGCGTACAGGAGGATCTAATTAAAAAGCTAGAAGAAATAAAAGCAGAAGAAGGAAATAAATTAAATACTCCAATGAACGTTATGATTGAAGCTGAATGTTCATCGACAAAGAAATAACTGGACTGGCAGAAAATATAAAGTAGAAATCATACCTGACAGCTTGTCAACATGAATTAAAGATTGTTTTGGATTTCTAAAATTCTTTGTAAAATAAATACATAAAAATATAAGTTTTGTTTCGTTTTATTTTCAAAATTTTAAAGTGAATGCATGCTTTATCATGAGCATGTTTTAACAACAGAATCGACAAACAAATTCCAAAGGTTCCATTCCATTTTATGTACCTAGTTGATATTTTATATGTATAGACACTGAAGTTATTATTCTTATTCCTATTTTTAATTAGGACAAACAAGATATTATAAAGCATATTGTTAATAGAGCAAAAATGGATGTTTCTCACGAAGTAACTTCTAATTTATCTAAGTCGAAGGATTATACAGTTGCCTTCGGCCGTATGACTTCAACTAGGAACAAAATAAATAAAGGTAAATTAAATAAAAATATTATTCAATTATTCAGCCTCAAATATTTATAAAATATATGAAATTATAGATGTTAAGCATAAAAGTGAAGAGGATAAATTCTATAGAACCAGACAGCCAGTTAATTTTAGAAGAGTTATACCAAATAGCAACGGTCGAATTGATATTGCAGGTACCTAATTAATATTGAAATAATAATAATTGAAATAAAAATATACTTTTCTTTATATTGCCTTTTTTTCTTCAAAGGTGACCCGACAACCATAAATAAACGACCCAGGCCAGCACCTACTAATCGACCAAGTAAATAATAAATTTATTGAAATCCTTTTTGTAACTTTAAATCTAAATTTAAAGGCTTTAAAATGTGTTATACATTTTTAGAAGTAGATAAAAAACCAAAACCAAGTCATATTCCAATGCGAAAAGTCAACACTCTGAAGAAAAAAGCATCAAACGAAAAGACACAAAGCATCTTATCACAAAATAAAAATATACAAAGACTGCAAATTTATAATACTTCACCGGGTGAGTTTTTGAAATAAAACATAATATTTATTTTATATCAAACTAATTGTATGAAACTGATATTAAAGTAATAACTAGAAGTTTCAGATTTTTCAGAACTGCATGATGTTCCAGTCACTGTAGCTACAACGAGACCTATTCCAACTTTAGGGCAAATTTATGGCAACTCAGTCATTAATAGCGACATTTACAATGGTAATATCATATTTGAATGATCTTTTTTAAGTAAACATGATTAAAATCTAGCTACCCCTGCTAATACCACTTATTATTTATTTTCACTTTACTGATCATGTAAGGGGCTCAATGTACAATAATTTTTTAGATTTTTTCTTGGGTCCAGTAAATGAAAACTTAGAAGTTCAATTTGTGACCCCAGGCAATAGTAATAATATAAGTAACGTATCTCCTGGAAGCGGATTCAACATGGTCGATACTAATAAAGGTAGCAATCTTGTATTCTAAATTAAGGTTCAAGAGGAACTCTATATTATGATTTAATCAGGACTTTGAAACAAAAAACAATGAAGTTTTATTATCAACTCTTTTTAATTTAAATTAATTTGGTAAATGCTATAAAAATTCTATTCCTTCACCCCGTCATAAAATGTTCTAGAACAAGGGATGAGCAACCAACATTCTTCATTTACAAGCAACGCAAATCACCGAGCAAGATATTTCCAATCCACTAACGATAATGTTAGAGACTGGTTATCGTTTGAACTAGATCATCCCACGAGAGATAATGAATCAGGTACAAATCTTGACTTTTTCATTATTATTTAATTTATCATAAACATTATTATCGGTATTATCTCATAAAGATTTTATTAAATATTATTTAGGTTACCATTCTGATAGTCAGCCAAAATACACGTCAAGTGGAGCGAAATCAAACGGCTTTTTGGATCCCAGAGCAGAAATTATCAGAAAGTACTCACTTCTTTTCAATAACATAAATCAAACTAAGAAATCTGTGTCGACGACGGACATAGAGAAAAATACCGATGGTAAATTAACTACAAAAATTAGACCATTCATTATTATTAAAAGGCATGCATGTAAAATAATAAATTTAAATGCTCTGGATCGTCAAACTTATTCCAAAAAACACTGAAAAAAAAAGATCCTAGTATGTCTTTTTAGTGGGAAAGAAAATAATATTAAGTAATTATTAAAAAGTAAATTAATGACTTACGTATATTAAACATAATCAATTTTGCTGTTTTCAAAATCGTTCCAGTTATTTATAACTGGTAAGGATACCCTCAGGGTGGCTTACTCAGTCTAATTAAATATCAATATCAACAATAATTTACAATCACTATTGATTGCTTTTTATGGCATTCAAATTTTTATTTAATTTCAGCTAAATCGATGACAGTGCAAGAAACTGTGATATTAGCTAAGGACTCTAAAATAAAACCTGTAAACCCTTTGCACAAAATGAATACTGATACGAAACCGTTGAAGCCTCCCAACGGTATGTTCATATATCAAAGGCTTTTCTATATTTAGTAATTCCTCCTTTTAAGGGTTATGTTGATTTCAGTAATTTATGTTTTAACAAAATATTACGTATTGTCTTATTGTCATATTTTGTGTTCAAATTCAAATGGTTTTTTTTTTGTGCTCAATGTAATATAGATGAATAAGTACCTTATTCAAGTTAAATTTAATTTAAAGACGCCTTACGTAAGAGATTTTTCCAATACATAAAAATCTAATAACACGCCAGTAATACCTGTACAATATAAAATATAAACTAATAACTACGAAATATTTAAAATAATTGATCATCACATTATTTTTCCAGAATTCTACGCCACCTTCAAATTCCCGTCCACACCAAACCCGACACGCAAGAGAGAACCCTGCAACAGCATACAAGTTCCCTCATACATCGAGTGTCCTTCAGAAGTTCTGCAAAGGACCACCAACTTTGAAACAGACGGTATGAGGCCGTTGAGTTATATGGGTTGACCGGGTTGTCACATTCCTTTGAGATTTCCTTTGAGAAAGTGTGTTGGAATCATGCACACGTAACCCTTGCATTATTTTGGAGTCTAAACACAATATTATAATTTACGCATAAGTTATTTCAAAATCAGTGTCCGTATACAATCCCGAATTTCACAAATTTAACAGTGAATACCTAAATCTATATGGAATTTTAGAAGACACGTCGAAATACAAAGTAATAAAGTTATATAGAGCAACAAGTAGGGTCCTTTGAATTTTATGTAGAAAATTCATCCTTGTTTTGTAAATTTAATCACCACTGTTTACATTAAGCACAAGTAAACATACCACCAGCGAAATTTATGGGAATTATTCACCTATTACATGATATTGTGTATATTAAACATTCCCTATTTAAAATCCATTACCTAAACCTGATTTTTTTTTTTATTTATATTAATTGAAATAAACAATACTCCCCAAGGCAACGACACGTCAAGCACAGGGAAAGACGTGGACATACAAGACGATCTCTCCAGCCACGCGTGTGAACACCTGGACGACAGCAGCGATGCCACCGACCAGGTAAACCCTGATAATTTGACAAACAACTAGACTCACAATCGCTTACTAAAAGATCGTCAGAATTTCCACTCTCGTTCTCGCAACGCTCTTTTGACACGTTATGGTCACCAGTACGACTGGAGGCTGCCGAGCTCACAGTGCAGTGCCATATTCAAGTCATCTAAGTGCTCGGAGACGACGGATGGTTCCTGGAGACAGAGGGGTGACCTGTGCAAGCCGTCGAGCAACTTTTCGTCGCAGAAATGTGCAGGTTTGCGTCTATTAACCCGGCGTCATTGAGGTTGGGTCAAAATGACCCAGCTTGTTTATAATTTACAATATCTTTGTAATTACGTGCACGATTGTGCTGTTTTTTGTAGTAGCTGGAGCTAATAATGTACATTAAACGTTTTGGAAGTGAAATCCTTTCGACGTCGAGTATACTGGGAGCTACACGCGTGTATTTTCGAAAAAGGTAAATATGACCCATCCTCACAATTGATGTAACAATTTTGCGCCATGGCTAAGTTATTGATTTTTACTGTTGTGTATGATTTCTTGGTGTCTGCAAAATTTTTTTTTGCTTGTTTCTGTGAATTTAATGTTTTTGTTTGTCCAATAGGTACTTATTATAAAATAAGTACTATAAACGGTTAGAATAGAAAATATCACGTATCATGGCGGGTTTAGACTCTTGTCTGACTCAGACTTACCTTATTATGATGATGAAGTAGAAGAAGAGGATCATGTTAGAGTGCGGAGTGTGTTTCAAGCGGATAAAAGCGAAAACCCGAATTCAATACCTTTTACAATAAAACTAAATATGGGGTTGACGTCGCTGATGAACTTTGCGCCTCATATGATGTGATTCGTAACTCCAAAATGTGGCCCCTGACAATTTTTATGCCATGTTGGACACACAGGAATTAATCCTCTTATAATACGCCGCATAAATAAAAACAAATCAAAGGATAAGCGACGTAATTTTTTGAAAAACTTAGGTCTTGCTCTGGTCTTAGAAAATTTGAAAATTCGCCAGGAATTGATCGATTGCAATGAAAAATGGGCAAAAGAATCAGAGAATTTATTGGTGGATCATCAGAGGAGCCACCTGCAATTCCCACAAAAGATGTTAAGTGTGTCCGGAAATAAAAATAGTAAAACAAAACATTTTTGTCAAGCTTGCCCTAAATTTATTTGTCCTGAACACATCGTGGCTTACTGTATTAATTTCATTTACAATGAAGATTCTAAATAGCTTTGTTAAAGTTTTTTTTCTAATATATTAGACATAAATTTATAAAAATGCTATTTGTAACCAAAATTACTGGTTATTAGCGTAGTAATGACATGAAAACGTAAGAGGTCTATATTTTGTTCCTATTTTTATGAGTTTATGTCAAAGTTGATTAAAGTGAATAAAACGTTGGTTAATTACTATTTTTATTTTACATTATCAAAACCAGAATACCTATAACCTATAATAATAACACAGAATACTAATTTTCTTAAAAAGTTTTAAAATAACAACTATAAAATATATGGGTAATATTGACCCACCTCAACGTTCGCGTATCTGTTTTCTACCACAATGACGCCGGGTTAAGCTTGATGTTTGTATAAAAATGTTAATATTTTAACATGTTTGTTAGATATAAATTTATAATTATTTATTTGAATGCCATAAAAACCAAAAAATATAAATTCATGTTTGTTAGATGTTAGTAGATTCTGACACATATAGCTTGGTCCAATGCAGCATAACGGGAATTACTGTAACACATCTAAATATGTATGGTGGTTACTTCACATTCATGTTCGTATTTTTTTCAAATCACGTTATTGTAGAGAGATTTATTCCTACTATAATTTTACTTTAAATGGATGTTTTAGCGAATTGCAGTTATCATGAATATTACTATCATTACTGTTGGAGAAAAGAAGTGGCCATACGGGAAAATAATATTCAAAGACTTCGCGATTCTTTGGGCAAATGTAAAAAGTGTCAGAAGTATAGAAGATATTCAAATAAAAACAACAAGAGTAAGTCTCAAATCATAGATTATTCTATAATATTTATTTTTTTGGTAAATTCGATCCTTGATAATAATGATGGTTGCTTTGAGATCATAACACGTAAAGCTTTGGTTTTTATTAGTAGTAGCATAGTATTTATTAATTATTTTAATGTATTAAGACAATTTTTCAGTATCCAAACGATTTGTAGACTTGAAAAACCGCATAGTGTTTGGACGAGGGTGCAAACATCGCTGGAATCGCGTTTGGAAGAAAACCACACAGCGGTTCACGAAATGGTCGAAATCACCGTCTAAATTCGCTAAATGTAACTATATCCTATATTATTACGTATGCATCATCACTACATAGTATAAAACAAAGTCACTTTCCGCCGTCTATGTATAATCAGATCTTTAAAATTACGCAAAGGATTTTGATGGTATATTTCTTTAATAGATAGAGTGATTCAAAAGAAAGGTTTTGGTATAATATAATTTGTAAGATTGTAGACAAAGCGAGCGGAGCCGTAGGCGGAAAGTTAGTTTATATAATAAATTCATTTTAAGGTATAAGTTACTATCCTACTTATATTGTGTTTAAAAAGTCCCAAGTTTTTTCTGTGCGTTAAAACCTGACATGAATATATTATAAATAAACGGGTCGGTAACTTGTCGGTAACTGTGTTTAAAAACAGTTCATGATGTCCTTGTGTTTATTGTTCTCGAGTTTTTACGAACTTAACATTATTCCGTTCAGGATATTTATAAAATAGACTCCTTAAAATAAACGTCTCACTCCTAATATTACTTTGAACGTTTAACTTTACCCCAAAAATATATTTTTATTTCCATATAAAAACCAATTGCGTACACTAATATTCTGATATTGAATAAAATAACTGTTCTCTCGATATAATAATATCAATAACAAAATAAAGGTGTCTCAGAAAAACTATGACTGAATGGTAAAATGAAATTTTCTCGAGGATCGACTCAAACTGCTGATCTTATTTACGTCTAGAGGACGAAAAACTGAATATCAATATCGTGTGAAAATCTTATTTGGAGGGAATCGCACATTGACGTCTATATTGAATCAATCTCAGGGAGAGTATGGTTTGGAGAGCGCAACTTATGAGACCCACTTACCTACACTATGTATAACTATCTATATAAGAAGAGGATATAATAAAATAGCATACCGTTTGACCATTGAGAATTATTTTTTTATTGGTTACCTAAAATCAATTTATATCTTGCTACGGTCTACGAATAAAGTTTACGAATTAATCCTTCGAATGTAGATTATTGAAATGAATAAGATCATCATACTCACATTATTTATCATCAACCAGATTTTATACTTCCAGTATTCCAATAATATTAAGGGACATAATATTTTTTGTCTATTTACTTTTAAAATACCATAATAATAATAATAATAACCCCCCGATGTATCTCTACGTTGCCGTCGTGGAGGGGCTTGTGTGCCTCAATGAGCACTAGAGCTATGCCAGCAGAGCTACTCATGCTGGACAGGTCTAGGGGGAGAGGTCAGACTAAAAGAGGTACAACCAATGTTTTTAGCCCGGTCACAAGCTAAAAATATGGTCTTTTCTCACTTCTTCTTTCCCTTCCTTCTTCCTGTTATTTCACCACTCTTCCCATACTCTTTTCTTTCACTTTATTTCTTTACTTTCTCTCTTTACTTGTTCCTTCTAATGTCTTAATTCACTATTCTACTCTTACCCATACCACATTAATTATCTCGTTAGATAATATGCGATGCGCCTTAGAAATAGAGTATTACCCCAGGCGGGTACCAAAGCTAACCGCGATGGAGAATCCCGCCCCGAGCCAACGAGCTCGGGCTGCCCCTCGTATTCTGGGGGGGGCACCGTATCGCCAATTGTCTCTTGTCCAACCGCGACAACCCAATCTGTAGAATCAATATCATGTTCTTCACCTTCGTCATTGTTTTCATCAGTACCATCATCACCACTCTCATTGCTCCATTATCAAGAATCAAGCTCATCCAATGTATCACCTTCATCTTCATTACAATCCATTGGGGATGTTGTGCAGGAGGCTACCTCAGCTAAAGTTACTGCACCCGCCCCAGATGGAAGGCGCACACGTAAAACGTGGACCAAAGAAATGAACATTTTCATCATGCGCCACTATTTCATCCTCACAAACTTAGAATCAAACACAAGAACGTACCTGACACCATTACATGCACGTTTTACTGCGGAATATCCTGAAATGAACGTAGGAAAACAAAGAATAGGAGATCAACGTCGTGCTATTGTTCAACGCAACTTCCTTACAAAACAAGAAATTAATAATATCAAGGAAGAAATTAGAATTCTACTACAAAACCCTACGCCCGCAGAAGTGAATGCGACTACAGAGCACACCCAACAGGGCAGGATCAGATGGTCAGATAATCTTAACGAAACCATAATGAGAAGTTACTACCGACTCACAAACCTTGAAACCGATTTAACTACTTACAGACCTTTACTGCATCAGGATATAATTACTAAATGCCCTTCAATAGCTCACCTTTCAGTACAAAGAATAGCTGACCAACGCAGGTCTATTGTCAATAATCACCTTTTGTCCATTGATAGATTAAATAGAATTAGAGAAGAAGTAAGAAACGAATTAAATACCTCAGCTTTACAATCACAACATATAGATGAAAATATTTCAGTTTCTACAATTCACCCATCACAAATACACAACGAACACCAAACTTTGCAATCAACACAAACCACCACAAACGATGATATCACAAATCCAATGCAAATAACAGACGACCCGCCAAGTTTAACTCTGGAACTCGCACAACAATTAGAGGACATGTATGCAGAAACTTATAATAAATTTAAAGATTCGAACCCGACAACCCGGCCTTATATACCCAAACTAAAATCCTCTAAAAAGCTATCATCCATAATTAACCATCTGAATAATGTAACTCTCCCAAACATATTTACACCTGACACTAGCTTCAATATAATACAAACCTCTATTTATTGTGCGGCATATACTTCAGCTAAATTTTATGGGGCCCGAATTAGAGACACCAGCCTAAATACCATAAAACCACAAGCACCTTGGTGGCAAAGACGATTAGAAGATAGGATAAGCGAGCTTAGAGCAAATATAGGGAGGCTTACTGAATACGCTAGGGGTATTAGGTCACCGGCTTTGGAAAAGCATTTGTCTAAGATTAAACAAAAATACAAAATACACACTCAACATGAAACTCAAAACACTGACATAGCACACTTTCTTGACACACTGAAACAAAAATTAAACGCCTTAGCAAACCGATTAAAAAGATATAAACTAACAACTCTCAGAAAAACACAAAATAAACAATTTGCCAATAGTGAAAAACTCTTTTACAGGAAACTCACACAACATCAAAGTCAACGAGAAAATAGCGCAACTTTGCCTACCCCTGAATCTCTAAAAGCATTTTGGTCAAATATCTGGTCTAATCAAATTGAACATCAACACAATCACTGGATAGAAGAAGATAAGGAAAGATTAAAGGATACACCAGAAATGAAATTTGAACAAATTCATATAGACCTTTTTAAAAATGTAATAGCAAAAACTCATAACTGGAAAGCTACTGGAACCGACAATATACACAATTTCTGGTATAAAAAACTTACATCCACACATGAATTACTACTCAAACACATTAATACATTCATTAGCTCACCCGATACCATGCCACAATATATCACACAAGGTATTACATACATGTTACCAAAAGATCCATCAGACACATCAAACCCTGCAAAATATCGCCCGATCACCTGTTTACAAAATATATATAAGATCATCACATCAGCTTTAAGTGAAACAATACATAGACATATACAAGAACATAATATTTTATCAGAGGAACAAAAAGGATGCCGAAAAAACAGCCAGGGATGCAAAGAACAACTTACTATTGACGCTGTAGTATCAAAGCTAGCACTCAAACAAAAACGTAGCATTTACACTATGTATATAGATTATAAAAAGGCTTTTGATTCAATTCCACACTCCTGGCTACTATACATATTAAAACACTACAAAATTAATCCGATAATCATTCATTTTCTAAAAAACATTATGCTTAACTGGTATACAAAATTAAAAATATGCAATTTTGATAAAACTACTGAAACCGATTTCATCCCCATAAGAAGAGGTATTTTCCAAGGAGATGCCTTAAGCCCCTTGTGGTTTTGCCTTGCCCTTAACCCACTATCCCACATGCTTAATAAAAATAACATAGGATTTAAAATAACACACAATACAGAAAACATAACTCTTTCTCATCTCATGTATATGGATGATATAAAACTTTTTGCAGGCACGCTAAACGAAATTCATACCCTTGTCGATATTACGCAGATATTTTCAAAAGATGTATGCATGGAATTCGGAATCGATAAATGTAAAATCCAATCAATCAATAGAGGGGTGATAGAACATAATGTGTACCAATTAGCGAATCATGATACCATAGAAACGGTGGACCCCGCTGAAGGGTACAAATATTTGGGCTACTACCAGTCACAAGAAATTCACCACAAAGACACTAAAAAACTACTTCAAGATAATTTCAGACAACGACTACATAAAATATTACACACCCACCTCAATGCTAAAAATACTATTAAAGCCATCAACACTTTTGCTATCCCCGTTTTAACATACTCGTTTGGGATCATACGCTGGACAAAATCGGAACTTGCTACGCTACAAAGAATAATAAATACTACAATGACAAAACACAGAAAACATCACCCTAGAGCCTGTATCCAAAGATTGACCCTACCTAAAATTGAGGGTGGTAGAGGAATCATAGATATAACAAACCTCCACAATAAACAGATCACACTACTTAGGGCCTTTTTTCATAATCGCTCACACCAATCACGTTTACACCAAGTTATATGTCAGGCAGATACATACACTCCACTTACACTCTCCGACTTTAACAAACAAATAAACATAATCACCAAACAACAAAAGATAGACTTATGGACCCAAAAATCTCTCCATGGCCGACATCGTCTGGACTTGACCAATCCAATAGTGGACAAGGTAGCGTCAAACGCTTGGTTAAAGAGGGGTGAACTGTTTCCCGAAACAGAAGGCTTTATGTTAGCAATTCAGGATCAGATTATAGACACTAAAAATTATAGGAAGTACATTATTCGCGATAGCAGCTCCAGAAGTGACCACTGTCGACACTGCCACAAGCAACCGGAAACGATTCAACACATAACTGGCGCATGTTCATCCATCACACAAACAGACTATAAACACAGGCACGACCAGGTAGCAGCTATCATTCACCAAACACTCGCCTACAAATACCAACTAATAACGGAAAAAGTACCCTACTACAAATATACACCACAAATAATTTTAGACTCCGCAGATTTCAAAATTTACTGGGACAGAACAATACTTACTGACAAAACCATACACCACAATCGACCAGATATCACACTTCATGACAAGAAAAATAAAACCGTATATTTAATAGATGTAGCAATCCCCAACACGCACAATCTTAACACCACTCATACTAGCAAACTGACAAAATATACAGACCTGACTATTGAACTTAAATCTCAGTGGCAGGTAAACACAGTCAAGACAATCCCAATTATAATTTCTAGCACAGGCGTCATACCGAAAACACTCCACGCTAGTCTTAAAATCTTAAATTTACACCCACTTACTTTTATACTTCTACAAAAAGCTGTGATATTAAACACCTGTAGGATTGTTAGAAAGTTCTTGTCAATTGACTAATTTTAAGGTAACCATAGTTGTTTGGCCAAAAGCCCGCAACCTTGGTTATATCCCCAGTAATGGGCGAGGTATTTTTAACCTAAAAAAATAAATAATAATAATAAAGCTTTTATTCATTCCTTTACTTATATCTAGTTACAAATTTTATTTGTTGTTAGTGTGGTTAGTATAAACATTCTCATTTCTCTATAACAATTCTATTTTTAAATATTAAATTAAGTGTTAGTAAATTAGAAAGATAGTAATATGTAATCAGATATAATAAGGACCGCTTTTTGCGGTAAAAGCCTCCTCCAATTTCTTCCACTCATCCCTGTTCTTAGCTAATCTAGTCCAAAGGGCACCTGCGTGATTTTTGATATCATCACTCCATCGTGTGATTGGTCTTCCCCTCTTACGCTTTTTATAAAAAGGTGTCCAATTTATCACCGAATGTGACCATCTATCGTCTCTTAATCTGCACAGGTGACCTGCCCACTTCCACTTCAATTTACAGACATACTTTACTGCATCTTGAGCTTTCGTTCTTTTTCTTATATCACTATTTCGGATTCTATCTTTAAGTTTGATATTCAAAAAGCTTCGTTCCATGCCCCGTTGGCAGATGCTAATTCTGTTTAAATGCTTTTTTGCAAGGGGCCATGTTTGACATGCATACGTTAGGCAAGGTGTTAAACATATATCCATGGCTTTAGCTTTTAGTGGAATTGGCATTTGTCCTTTGAAAATCTCTTTCATAGCCCAATATTTATTCCATGTTTGCTTGACCCTTCTTTCAATTTCTTTTTCGTTGCATAGCTTAAATGAGATAAGATGTCCGAGGTAAATATAGTCTTCAACATATTCAATGGGAGTTTCATTTATTGTGACTTGTAACTGCTGACTGTTTGTTATAATCTTGGTTTTTTCCTGATTTATATTCAAACCTGCTTTTTTGCTATATTTATTTAGCGATTCTATCATTGTTTGCAATTCCCTTACATTTTCTGACAACAAAACTATATCGTCTGCAAATCTGAGGTGCGATAAATATCTTCCATTGATTTTGAGACCATATTATGACCCCCAATTTAGCTGGCTGAAGATATATTCCAGTACTGATATAAAGATTTTTGCTGAAAGTGGATCCCCTTGTTTCACACCACGGTTAATCTTAAATTTCGGTCCTTGTGTATCTAATTTTACTCTAGCATAGCTGTTCTCATATATTGTTTTTATAATTGATATGTATGTGTCGTTGACACCTTGGGCTTTTAATGCTTTCCATATAGTACTATGTAAGATAGAGTCAAATGCTTTTGCATAGTCAATAAAGCATATATATAAGGGTTTGTTGTATTCTTTATACTTCTCTATTAACTGTTTTACTGTATGTATATGGTCAATTGTAGACATTCCTTTCATAAAGCCCGCTTGTTCTATGGGTTGCTTTTCATCTAAGATATATGTCAGTCTTCTTAGTAGAGTTGAGGTAAATACTTTATATATGCATGGAATTAAACTAATCGGTCTGTAGTTACTTATAAATTTAGGGTCTCCTTTTTTGTACAATAAAATTATATCTGAGCATAGCCATTGTTTTGGAAATTCTATTCTATTTAGAACGAGGTTGAATAAATTTGTCAGAGGTTTTACTATGTGTGATTGGCTCGCTATGATCATCTCATTTGTTATACCATCGGGGCCGGGGCTTTTTCCTGATTTGAGCTTTTTAATAGAAAGTTCCACTTCACATTCTAGGAAGGGCGGGACATCATCAAACTTTTTGTTATATTGTATTCTATTGGTCATAAAATTTTGCAACGTTTTACTTGGGTCTTGATTTGTATTGCTGTATAAGTTTTTGTAAAACGATGTGGCAACATCTAGTAATTCCTTTCTGTGTGTGGTAACAGAGCCTGTAGAGGTGCTTAGATGTGTCATTAATTGTTTGGTTCTCTCTAGAACTTTGTTCGCTTTCTTTATTCCACCTGTTTGTTTTAAATGATTTTGAAATATTTCTAATCTATATTTTTTTAAATTTTCCTTGATTTTTTTATTAATAGTTCTGTATAGATGTGTTAGTTTGGTTTTTTCTTCTCGGGTTTTATGAGTTTTATTTCTTAATGTATGTTTCTGTTGTTTTAATTGAATGATATCCTCAGTAATTATTTGACATTTTCGTGTGGTAGAGTTTGCGTTTGGTTTTTTCAAACATTTCAGCATATTTTTTTCAATATCGTCATAGAGGCTCTGTACCGAATCATATTCTCCCAGACATAGTTTAAATTTACTTTTTAATGCCTCATAATCAATATTTCTTGTTGTAAATTGTGAGTAACGTGAACGCGATAATTTCCTTGATTTGGTACATAGTGTCATTCTTACCATGCGGTGGTCACTTGGGTGTATAACTCGACTTATTACACTCAAATCGCTCACATTTCTATGTATATTAGTAATGATAAAGTCAATTTCGTTTTTTACTTTATTATTGGGTGCCATCCATGTCCATTTTAAACTGTTTGGTTTTTTATAGATTGTATTTAATATCTTAAATTTATATTGAAAACAAAAATCCATTAGACGTTGGCCTCTACTATTCCTTTTGCCATAACCGTATATGCCTCTAATCATTTCCTCGTTATCCTCTGTTTGACCTATTTTTGCATTGAAGTCGCCCATAATTATAATTTTTTTGTTACATTGAGATATTGCGTTTTCTAAGTCAGAATAAAATGTTTCTAGTTCTTCTTCACTCGAGCTTTCCGTAGGAGCGTACACTTGTATAATACTATATAAAGTACATAATATTTTAATTTGCAATATTGCTACTCTATCGGATATTCCAATAAAATTAATAGTTTCTAAGTATCTTTGTTTTTTAACTAGGAATCCTACTCCTTTCTCGCCTTTTATTTTTCCATAGTAATATAATATGTAGCGACCTCTATTTTCTATTTTAAATCCGTTTCTTCTTACTTCTGAAATACCGATTATATCCCATTTTATAGGTGATATTGCATATTCTAATTCTAACAGCCTGACTTCACTTGCTAGGGATCGTACGTTAAACGTGGATATGTATATATTTTTTATTTTCATGTTATTTGGAGGGTTGTAGTCTACTGCCCCCGCGGTGACTAACCGTTGTGGGGGAGGTGTATAATTATTAACCTTTTGACATAAATATTTATTATTTGAGGGGGTGAATGATGTTTTTGTCAAATTGGGGGGCTTTATTAATTGTTATTCCGAATCTGATGAGATAGAAGTTGTTGGTTTGGGTAGTAGTAAGCTTTTATTTTTGTTTGTTATATAATTTTTTATAGAATATTGGTTACTCTGAGATGGATAGGATCGAACCTTATTCTTCTTGGCGATTTGTTGTTTCTTATTGCTGTCATGTTCACCTGAATGGTACGGGGGAGTTACTTCCAGTTCTCTCTTCTTTGTATTTTTATTATTGTGTTTAAAGTTGTCTCTGTTTTGATTATCTCTGTTACTTTGTTCTTTCACAATTAATTTGTCGTAACGAATGTATGCTATTTTACCACTTTCTCTCTCTTTATGAAGCTGTTCTTGTAATTTTTTTCTTATTTCAAGTATTTTTGGTGGAAAATCCTCCTTTATGTAAATGTTTTTATCTTTTAGATTATGTTTCATTTTCATTATGCATAGTTTTTTTCCAAAGGTGCTGAATGTGACAATTACAGGTCTAATTTTATTTTCAGTTCTTTTTCCTAATCTCTTAATGAATTGCAGCTCAGTCTTATGACAATTTATGTTCATGTCCGACGTAATTAAGTTTAAAATATTTTTTTCTAAATCTTCATAGCTTTTTTCTTGTTCTTGTATTCCAAAAAATGTAAGGTTTCTAATTCTCATACATTTTTCTATTTCTAACAATCTGTATTCATTTTCAGTATTTGTTTTCTTCAATTTTTCGATGTCTTCTTGAATAGTTTTAAATTTTGAGTCTATGTTTTCATTAATTTTATTCGTAATCCTTTGTTCTACTTTTTTTAAAGATTCTTCGGAGTCGTTTTTAATATCAATTCGTAATTCTTTTATCAACTGTTCTATATTCGACATCTTAACGCCCTCTATTAGAAGTTCTTTGTATCAGTACTTACCTATGTGTGGACTTTATTCCGTAATTAGGGATCTATTCGTTAGAGGTCGTTATCCTAATTACGTTGCGTTACTGATTTTTTCGCTAGATGGCGTTGAAAGATAAATGTTTTCGTTATTCTTAATGAGAATGATTATGCATATTTTCTAATAATGTCTTATTTGTAGAATTATACACTTCATGGAATATGCTCGCACTTTGTAAAATATTATGAAGACTTTTTACGATTTACTCAGTTTTAATAACGACGTATCACTTGCACTTAATGTTTTGAAGAGTTAAACTGTCATTTTGAACATCAGCTGATATTTTCAAGTTTAAATAGTCCGATTTGTAAATGTTTATTCACTTTCCAAGGGTTTGTACACTTTTATTTGAATTATTCCACCAAAGTTCTATTAAATTCACGTACTTTTCACTTTAAAACGCAGTAATAACATTTATAAATAATTTTTAATAACGGAGCACAATTACAGTTGTGTTTACTTCACCGCGCCCTCTATGGGAATAAAATACCATAACTTTAATAAATCTCTTGTATTTCTTCTAGTTCGAATGATGCATTACTTACAACGCTACAACTTAGATAACGCCGTCGTCCAAACCACTGTCCTAGTATACAACGAAAGAGGTAAAAAAACAAATTATAATATCTACCTTTTATTTCACAAGAGCGGGCAAAGAAACTATTGAGCATTTACGGATCCAGAATACTAGGCTCCTACGAATAAGTTGCTTCACTACAATTCATAGTATAAAACAAAGTTGATTTCTCTGTCCCTATGTCCCTTTGAATGCTTAAATCTTTAAAACTACGCAACGGATTTTAATGCGGTTTTTTTTAAAGATAGAGTATTTCAAGAGGAAGGTTTTAGTATATAATTTATTAGGTTTTAGAAAAAGCGGGCGAAGCCGCGGGTGGTAAGCTAGTATATAATAAAACAGAGGACTGGGATAGGTTAGGGAAATGATATGAACGAAAGACAAACATTTACATGTTAATATTTCATGTCTGTGACCTATTGTGATTTCTGTGAGCGTGTGGTCTCCTCAGTGCAGACTTGACCCAGTTCGATTCCCACTTATCCGAAGAAAAGAAACTGAGAATAATAATTTACAAAAACAAAGTGAAATTCCATGTTACACTTAATTTAATTTCATGTTTTGTCTTTGGAATAAATATCGGCTGATTACTATCCACGACGCATCCATTTTGACATTGAAATGTTAGGATAAATCGCGGAACCCTCTTGAAACTCAGAATTGAATTTAAGCGTATAATAAATACGTGGCAAAATCAAACGCTCGAAGGGTGGATGAAAAATTCTCTCATCGTTCCGCTGACATTATCTTAAGAGGTTTCAAAATATAATTTGACGCATTAGCACGGCCATTTGAGACGAAGATCGGAGTACATTTCCTCGTAATTCTGCGGATATTGTAACCCATGACATGATTTTACTTTTTAGGGACGGACGCGCTGTCAAAGGGGCAACGGTCTGCCGCTATCACTACGAATACAGAAGTTAGAAATGGATCAAGTATGTTTTTCTAATAATCTAATAGAAAAAAAAGACGGGTTGCACTCCGGGAGTGTCGGCAGAAGTGAAAACTTGATTATTAACGTTCAGCATGTTTGATATTTTGGAATGGTATCCGTCTTACGCATGGAATATAAGGGCTAAAAAAAAAAGTCCGTCTTACGCTTTTTCGATCAGGCCACGTGTCCTGACGCGAGTTTTAGATTTTATACCCAACGCCGCTAAAGAAGTTTTCACTTCAAAAATCTATGCACTTGTTCCTATAGATAAGTGTATAAATTAATTTAACTACTGGGTATATTAAAAAAGGGAAACTCGAAAAAAACGGCCATCCAAATTTAAACTGGGATGAGAAAAGAAAATATGTACATTCCTACACTTAAGATTTATGAAGCAGTCTTACTAACAACCCCAGTTTCATTGAATTAAATTTCATAATTAAAAATTCAACATGCTTAAGGCGAATTTTCCAGAAAAATTTGTTGACTTTTATACCATATTCATAATAACAATATTATTGAATACACAAAGATAATATTTAAAATTTCATTAAATCTTCCAACGTTTGAAACATGTAATATCTATACCTTATAATATATTACATGTTTACAAATAGCTCTATGACAATAGGAAACCATATTTTTATACATTCATTGGCTTCACATTATTTGAAAATATTTCAAACAATATAGAGATTAGGAAAAAAACATTCATTATATTAGAAAAGCACCATCCACGCGAGATTTTGTTTCTGATATTTACATTTATGTCAGGTACGTATTACATACGAATATTGATAATATTATAATAACAATCCATAGAGTTTCGATAATTATCCATTGAATTGTGAATTCATTGAGATCCAGTGAATTGAGTTTTATTATTGTGCTTTCACGCGTAACACAGCTGAGATATTCAGAATATTTTAAGCACTTATACATTATAATAAGAGATACAGGTAACAATTGAATGAACATGCGAACGAAGCCGCGGACAAGTCATATTATGTAAATAAGTATAGATGTTTTAAAAACTTTAAACTTCACAATTTAGTTGTATTTAGAGAGTTTAATATTCAGAGAGTAAAATTTAGAGGAAAATTTTCGTAACAATTATTTTAAATATTGCTATTTTCCAGTAGCCTGTACAACGTCAAGAGTCAAAAAGTGTACAAGCTCTTATCCGAATCACGTTAATGTTGGCCCATCGGAATTTTCATTCGTCAAATTGACGAGTAAGTTGAGTTTTACATTATTTTACATTGTCCCCATGTGTGGATACAACCCATAAAGAGCAAGAGAAATTGAATACTTTTCAAATGATTTTAAACGTGATTCAGTAAATTATTTCATGTTAATTTAGACGTTTCAAGTATTTTAAAGCAAGCGCGGTCAGTCTTCCCTTGATAATGTCGTTTAAAATTCCCAAAAAATTCTTTAGGTAATTTTTTAACCTAACGGCTAACCTAACCTATGTTAAATAAATACGATCGTTTTGTTCAATTAATTTAGCCTTTAATTTTTATTACATTTAAGTAGAGTCACGTAGAAGAAACTACGAAAAATACTTCCAGAATAGTCCAAAGTAATACGACACGTTTGTAATTTCCCCCGATGCAGAATCAACTCGATTTCTAGATATAGAACTATGATATTCATTTTAAATTTTTGGATAACAAAATATCCATAAATTGCTGTTAGAAAGTCTCATAACACAAAGTTTGTAACTAAACTTACAGAAACGGTCTAACTTTTTTTTTTTTTTGCGAACATTCGCTTGTCTGCTAGGTGAATAGGATGACAACCAACCAATAGGCACACAAAATTTCATGACAATTGGTCCAGCCATTTTGGAAGACTATTGTAACTAGCATTGTAACTCGATAATTTTAAACATATAGAGCAGAGAAGATGTATTTACGGCATTTGACATCTATTTCACTCCGGAATCCTCTTGACCTACTAATAAAAGATCGGAAGACATTCTGTGAGTTTATATCAGGGATGAACAAAAAATTAAGTGCCTTATCAATAACAACTCTACATAGAATACAGATATGTATATGAGAAATATTATATTTAGATTAAGCATTAATAAGTTGATTTAAGTTGATAAGCGAGCTGTACTTCACCGCCAGACGAATAAAATATCAAATTACAGTTACGTTTTAAATAATAGCTTGAAGTGTTTAAAACTAATTATTGTAAACGTATAATATAATATTGTATAATAATGATCCACTGTATTGTAATACCTGTACAAGGTTGCTAATATGATTGAATGTTTGTATGCAATAAATGATTTGATTTGATTTATTCTTTTAAAGAATTACCAATGGTGTCTCAAACAACGTCGGTGGAAAAATCGTCGCCTTTCCAAGATTTGAAAACGTTCAAAGAACTTATTAAACTTATGGATCAATCAGCGAAGATGAGATGTAAGATTGATATTAAGTATTTTATTTTTTAATACTATGTAGCTTTTCTTAATAGGTAAGTAGTTCACAAATATGATCCTTAAATTTTAAGACTCTGAAAAACAAATCCTATTTTGTATAAAGATAAGCACTCACCTGAATATTATATGATGTATTAAAATAAATATAACGTATACTTTATTAGATTCTATGGTTGGTTGTGCAATAGTAATTATTGTCAGTAATTATTTATGCAGTAGGTAAACCATTTTTTCCAAAACCTTTAATTGTATATACGACTTTGATATATAGCTCGCATGTTTTATAATTATTTGCATTTTACTTAATTGTGTAATAATAACACAATAATTTAACCAAATTTAATTTATTTTAAACACCTTATATAATAAATTATTTTTTATGCTATCATAATTTCCTTGAAAATAATTCCATCTCAGTGAGCAACGTACCTTATAAAGGTGTAAAAACCTCAGATAGGTATTCATTGTCACCTTTAATAACACTTCTAATTTCGCCACGTTCCTCTTGAAAGAT
Organism: Colias croceus; assembly: GCF_905220415.1. Classification (NCBI taxonomy): domain Eukaryota; kingdom Metazoa; phylum Arthropoda; class Insecta; order Lepidoptera; family Pieridae; genus Colias; species Colias croceus. The sequence goes on along the minus strand of NC_059542.1, from coordinate 10,155,977 downwards.
GAATAATGCTAAGGCGGCAGGACGACAATGACTCTTGTATTTTGTCATTTTTTCCCACACTTTTAGGGTTCCATCCACCCAAAGGGTAAAACGAGACCCTATTTCTAAGCCTCCGCTGCCTGTCTGTGTCCAGGCTGTATCTCTGTGAGCTGAAATTTTCACAAATGAAACGGAAATACCGTTTCCGCTATAATAAGAAATACTAAAGAAAAATATTAACGATATATACAATAATCGTGTTTTTTTGTATTTTTTGCTTGATAGCAGGGAACCGTTCGTGGGCGAGTCCGACTCGCACTTGGCCGTTTCACTTCGTTTTTTCCAACATTTTTACATTTTTTTCCCAGTGAGTCGTCAACTCAGTAAGTCGACGAGTTATGTGGTTATTCCGAGTGACAAAGCCGAGAATGGGACAGGTATTCAATGTTGTTTGTTTGTATAGTTTTATATTTGTTGTGAAAATGAAAATGTTGCTTATTTCACATCCGCCCCGTAGATCGCAGTTCTAGTATTAATTTATAATTATTGTTTGCTACGTATTATTTCGTAAACAACATAAATTGATTCTTCTTTTGATGGTATGTTTGAAATTTTAGTGCTATCCCGCAAGACATCATAATGTTTCCATTTCCGCAAAATCCCTGGATTACAAAGATCTCTATCAGTACCTATTGCTGATTTTATTCCAAACAATTTACTGCCTTCTTTTAAATACTTATCCCCGTATTAATTTATTAACGATAGTTAATATTTCCAAGCTACATTCAAAATACGAATTAATAAGGCTAAAACGAAGCCTTTTATTTTTTATCAACTAAACACCGGTTTCTTATACCGGTTCTATACCTGCAATGGCTGTATGAACCTTCAATATTTCCAAAGAAAGTTTTAAAATCGAATTAACAAATAACGACACGAAAAAGGTTATTATTTTCAGTTACAGAATCCCTTCCACCGCTAACCAATAAGATAACGAGCACACTGCTACACTTGAAGGACCAACTACCGCAAAACGTGTGCACACAGATGATTATAACTTGTAATAATGCAGGTAAATAATAAAAAGAGCGTGTGTGCCGAGCACACGTGTCAGAAGTGAAACTTCTTTGGTAATATTCAAAGATACCAATTTCGTCGCCTTACTCCATGACGTGACGGTATTGCCATGACGTTTCACTTCAATAATAATTATATTATAAAGCTAGCGAATGTATGTTTGAATGTCTGAAGTTTTTCACACAGTGCCGAAACTACAGACACAGTCTGTATAATTGTTATATAAAGTTTAGACTCCCTTACGTATAATTATATGAATATTTAGAAGGCACTGTGATTTTTCAATATAATATACAGTGTTATTATGTAGACCCAATTCCCTTCGAGCATAATATTGACATTACAATAGGATTATTCTTCATAGACCACTTGTACCACAAAAGAAAATATTATAACACAAGAGGCGGAATTTGTTTACAATTTTACATACATTTTTTCTTGTAAAATTTAGGTCAATTAATCTCCTATTTGATATAAAACATATTCTAAAAACAAGAACTATTATCAAACACAGCTTTCCGCCCGCGGCTTCGCCCTCGTTTTCAAAGAAAAACCCGCATAGTTCCCGTTCCCGTGGGATTTCCGGGATAAAACCTATCCTATGTGTTAATCCAAGTTACCCTCTCTATGTGTGCTAAATTTCATTGTAATCGGTTCAGTAGTATTTGCGTGAAAGAGTAACAAACACACACATACACATCCTCACAAACTTTCGCATTTATAATATTAGTACGATACAATTGTCTTAACTATGAAATGTATAGCTTTATCTTACATACAGTGTAACCCGAAACGTAGCCCATAGATTAATACTGCTCCTTTCTATATTTCCGAATCATAAAGCTGTTAGACGCTTCCATGGGTCCTATATCATCGAATATTGTACTATTTGTCCGATGTGAATCATTGTTTAGTTTCCCGAGCCCTAGATAGTGTGAATCTTATTGTTAGTATCTAGATGTGTGTGTGTTGGAGTGTGAGTGTGAATGATGAAGATATAGGCCTATGGTTTGATATGTTAGTGGATGATACAACATAATGTAATAACAGCTTTTGAATTTCACTCGAAAACTTGACAACATACAACAATTGAACATACAACTTAGAGACAACAAATATTGTGTAAGGTTTTTGTCATGGTCAATTTTATCTACAGGTAAATTAAAATTCATTAGAATTAATGTTTATGTCACCTGTAAAAAAACATCGTTTGTTCAATTCAATACGATGATTACTTTTTCAATAATTATAATATGTGATGTGTTTCATAGCCACCGATATAAAATTCAATCCAACATTGGAGGCATCGGCTACAACATCAGAATTATACTGCGATTCAAAATTAACCGAAGATTTTACGTCAGAGCACAAATCAATGAGTAAGTAGAATAATATTATTCACTTATTTATTCATATCATAATTATACTTAACGAGATGGCATATCAGCTGTATACCAACTATCATCTATACTAATATTATAAAGCTGAAGAGTTTGTTTGTTTGAACGCGCTAATCTCAGCAACTACTGGTCCGATTGAAAAATTATTTCAGTGTTAGATAGCCCATTTATAGAGGAAGGCTATAAGCTATATAGAGGTATCATCACGCTAAGACAAACAGGAGCGGAGCAATACGGGTGAATTTGCGAAGCGATTTAAACCTTAAACTAAAAACAAAAAACAAAAGTATGTCCCCTAATTTCGACATGTATGTCTATGTTATTTAATTTTTATTCTTTATACATATATTATAATAAAAGGAAAAATCGAATAGATAGAACCAAAATCACATAATAATTTCATTGCTCAAAGCGATTTCTATCACATTTTATGAACTGCGTTAATACCTCAAATCGTTATGACGGTGTCGGTTCGATTCCGATATCGTAAAAAGTAATGGTTTGATATTCATACAATTATTATTCGATGTACTTTTATGTATCTGAAGTATGAAAAAAAAATAAGGGTTACTGTTACTAATATTGTTATATTATAAAAAGAGATGGAACATTATGTAAGTTTGTTTTTAGTAGTTAGATGAATTTGTAATTTTCCTTTTATGGCCTTAATTCATCAACTGATTTGGATAAATTTGAATGTAGATATAGTTTAGACTATGAAGAAGGACACATGAAAACAAGGTTAAGGCTTTGAAATAGAGCAATGCATTTGTAGGGGCAATGGAATACATTTAAAAAATTCAAGATAATTATTAACATAATTGTCAATAAGGATTATCACCTTTCTAGATAATAATTTATAATAATATCCTCACAACAGTGAAATCGATGCGTATAACTCCAGAACCGTCGAACACCAAAGTATCAACGGGCACGATAACTTTCGACCCGGGTTTCCTCAATACATCTAGTACTGTTACAGGTAATAACTGTTTGTTGTATATATGTTTAAATAGATTAATAATCTTGACAGGCAGAATTGTAACACCCTGCATAGGTAATGGGCCCTCTTCACAATCGAAAGCGTTGGCCCAACAAATGATCGTCGATGTTTCCTACCATTACGGCGATTATGAATAAACATTTACAATGATGGCCGATTATAATAGACATTTAGGCCCTCTACACTATCGCTATTTTTAAATGTATTGTTTGCCTTTATATTTCTATTTTTAATGCAATAAAAAAGGATTTTCATTTCATTTAATTCGATTCTCAAAACTGACACAATCAAAATTTACGAAGTTTAAATAAACCTGTCATATATAAGTATGCCAAGAATAAGTATGTAGATCCTTAAAGTAATCAATAATAAGTAAAATTGTTCCAGATACTGTAATACCTTGCAAAAGGCTTGAGAATAAAGGCTTTGCTACGTTGACTACACCCAAAGGAACTGTTTTATCGTGCACCGGTAAATAAAATTAATATTTTTTTTAATAAGTGTTGAATGAATATACTTAATATTTATTTTTATAAATTGCATTTCAGGCACAAAGATAATATCAGTATCATCGGTCAATCTTCAAGCAGATTCCGTATTTTACAATAGGAAGTATATAACAAATACAGGTAATTAACTATCCGACTAATATTATAAATGCGAAAGTTTGTATGTTTTTTACTTCTTCACGTGAAAACTGCTGAGCCGATTTTCATGAAATTTGGCACTACATACAATATACCCCGCAACTCACGGTATGTTGGCCTAACATTAAAATTAAAATTATTTTAACTTAATATTATGATGTACGCAATTAAAATAAAGTATTTTATAATAAAAGATGATGATTTATGAAAATACGTAATAATTTATGAATTATTTTTCAGCAATGTCCACGAATTTGATATCGACGCGTAACATGGTGTGTCACACGGCGCCGTCTCTCTACCAACATACACTGAAAGACGCGTGTTTAGGTAACGCAATATTTGTATGGTTTTATTTAAAAAGTAATTTAATAATTAAAATATATTTAAGTACTATTCCTTATTAAAATTATTATTGTTAATAAAATGAAATAAAATGACAAATTGTAATTGAATTGTAATGAACATTGAACGCTGTAATTTCCTGTAATTAAAGGTACAGTAGATTATGTATTTTAATAAGATGTAATAAACGTGAACTGTGTCCTTTGTTGGAAATTCTATAATAAATAAAATAAAATAAAATAAAATGTTCAGCTGTTTGATTATCAACGCTTTAACTTTGGCTTAGATCCCAAGATGAGAGTAAAAAAGCTTTTAACGTATGTTCTATAACTTTGGGAATTCAATTATTTTTTTTTTATTTAATTGTACAATTTAACGATCAGCGATAATTCTAAATATTAACGACATAATGCGGTGAAATATGAGCCTGTCGCTTCATTAATAGTTGGTCTAAAATATACCTACGGCTTCAGTACATCAGTTCCAAATACTTAGGAGCTTTTGATTGTATTTATTTTTATTTATATTTGTAGGCATAGATATCGACGCCGGATATAATATTATGAAGAATGATGAAACTACGTCCACGACAGATATAACAAAAGCTCTTAATTTTACAATTGGTGAGTTAATTAACAAAAGTAATATTTTTACAACACGTTCATGTTATGATATGAAACAAACAAATTATTCTCTTTAGCTTAATAATATTAGTATAGCTTTTCTGGTGTTTTAGGTGTCTCTACAACCAAACTTGTAGACAAGTCATCTTTCAACTGTGGGTCGCCGAAAGCTCAACGCAGTTTTAATGCAGGTCTGATTACGTTTTTAAATCAGTAATGTCGTAGTTGTTTTATGTTATTATTTTACACCTCTTTTTAGATGCTTTTAGAATAAACACTACACCATTTATCAAATTTCCTATCGATTGCTAAAATTTGAGTAAAACATAAAGATAAAATTTACCCTAAAGCTTAACAAATTTTTATTCTAGAAAATCAGGTTATGTTAGGTAATTTTATCGAAATTGTCAAGACATTACCTAAATCCTTCGTATGTACTTAACCAAATTTATGAGGTCGTATAACTCGGGCTTAGGGAAAAATACCAATTCTATCGTATCTAGTGAAAGAATCAAACTTCAACTTTCCGTCTAAAGTTAAAAAAACCTTTATTTTGACAGATTATGTAAAGGAGTTTTTTTTATCTCTTATAATTATATACAAAATTTTTGTCACGGTATTTGTCAGTAGTTAACCTCCCCCGAAACTGCTTGACTGAATCTCATGAAATTTTGTATGCATATCGGATAATTCTGAGAATCGGCTAACATCTATATATTTCACAAGCGGTCCGCCCTGGCTTCGCCCCTGGTACATATTTACGTTTTCTCTACATAAGAATTAAGAACCATCCTAGTACTTCAAGGAATATAATATAATTATCGAAATCGGCTCAGCCGTTCACACGTGATGCCGTGACGTGAAACGGGTTTCATTTTTATATATATTTCATAAACCCCAAAGTGATAAGAGTAAGCCATAACAACCCTTGCTGGGACAGCTAGGCCTTTTGAATAATTTTTATGATATAAAATTCCATATAAATTTCAGATTTTCGTCCAAGCATGCATTCAATGTCGACCAACACAGAGTGGGCAATACAGTCACGGGCGCTAATCATTTCCAACGTAGCCGTTACGGAGGTCCGCAATACAAACATGAATGACGCTTTCGTTCAGTATAGCGATAAGGAGAAGAATGGTTAGTTACTTCATAATTAATATACAATAATTAAAAATAAAATTTAGGTATCAGTAATAATAATAAATAAAATAAATAAACAAGCTCAATTTTCTATTGAAACAATTGTCCTGGCTGTATAGCTAAAAGCCATAGACTCTTGTGAAAGGATTAAGAATATTTTCGCGCGGGAAAATGAAATAGTTTAATAGGTTTTTTTCACATACGTAATTTTTACATTTATTTTTAAATAAATACCTAATATAAATTAATATAATAAAATGAATTACTATATATAATGGCACCTAATCATTTGGCTGTATAGATAAAAGCCATAGTCCAAATTGCGTTTACGCGCGGGAAAATGAGCTCTAGAAAAAAAAGAAGAAAAAGCTATGTTCCATTTTGTTCAGTTAATTAACCGACTTCAAAAAAAAGGAGGAGGTTATCAATTCTATTATTTTTTTTTTTTTTTTATGTATGTACACCGATTACTCCGAGGTTTCTGAACCGATTTACGTGATTCTTTTTTTGTTCGACGCGGGATGGTGTCGAATTGGTCCCATAAAAATTTTATTCGGATAGGCCCAGTAGTTTTTATTTTATGAGCATTTTTGTCTGTAGGTATTTTGTAAATTTTGCAAGTGCAAGTTTGAAGTCGGTTGTTTTTAACGCAGTTATCACTTGTTTTACTGATTTGTGTTTCAATTAAAAAATTATAAAGTAAGTTTGTTTCGTTTAATAATGCTGTAATTTGTGTATTATTTTTTGAGAAGACAGCTGTGTTTTATTTAAAGATACTCCGAAATCAGTGGATTCCGGGCGTATCGGTCGCAGCCGCCTCATGTCGGTGCGAATGCTGGGCGACTCTTTCTCAGACGTGGACACGCAAGCTAAGCCGTCTATGGCAAATGCAGGCAATTTTACAAATATCTTAATAATAATTCAACTATGGTAATACGTAGAAAAAAATCACGAATTTTTATCTTTGAATAATACTGAATATTCGTAACCTGTACTAATGATGAGTAGGAACTCATACTGCACTACTTATATATTGTAGGTACCTAATTGTGAAACTAGAGAACAGAATTATGGAGAATCATAACTCTATCACGCAAAAAGAGATGATCGATTCAGTATGAAATTTGAAATAAAAATATATTAATAACTGCAGTCGTAGTAGACTTGGTAGGTTAATTTTTATGGGAGCAAAGCCGCGAGCTCGAATTAAAAGGGAAAGTACTTACATACTTTTGTTGTCTACGACAAAATTTTTGTAATAATCTGAACTTTAATATTGCTCGAAATTTTACGACAAAAATGAATGCATACATACGAATACATATTACATAGCAATCCATCTAATTGTTATAGAAACACATACGACGCCGAAGGGGATCGTGTCGGCGTCTATGCTAACGTCTCACTTTGCGTTTGATAAAACTGTCAATGTGATGAAAGCTTCTAAGGAGAATAATACAGGTTTGGTCCTTTATTGCTGAGTAAACTTATAACGTCTGAAATTTTAATAATAAACATTTCTTCGAATATTTAGAACCATATTATTTTTATTTACATTCTAATATACTGAGCTAGTTAATTTCAGTTTAATTTGTGTGGTTATCAGTTATGTGTTTTGTCTCCTTCCATCGTTATAAAAATTGTATTTATATGTACCTACATATTGTGTACTTTAGATTGGTCAATTTAGCAAGCCCTTAAAAATGTTATATTTACAAACAGATACACCAGAAGTCAAAATAAACAAGACGTGGAGCAATATACCATCTAGATTGGAGAAGCAGACTGACGCGCAAGGTTTGTGTAATAATGTTTTTTCACAACTTACTCTATTTTAACTGACTATCAAAAATAATAAGGTTCTGTGTTTAACTGTAGCTACATTTATTAAAGTGCTTCATTCTAATGTATTTCACCGGCATTGAATATTTCCATAAGTCATTGTAGATCCTTAATAAAAGCAAGTTAACTACAATAAAGTTTTTCAATATTTTTTATTTAATAACTGTGATTTCTTATACCTATTATTGTTTTAATATACAACTTTTGCTCTGCTCATATCTCTCATACAAGCAAAAGTCGTTATCGGTATAAAATAAAAATGAATCGCTAAATGTGTTGCTAAGCTCAAGACTCGGGAACGGCTGAACCCATTTCGTTAACTTTTTTTTAATGATATTCCTTGAAGTACGAGGATGGTTCTTATGTAGAGAAAACGTAATCATGTACCTCGGGCGAAGCCGGGACGGACCGCTAGTTTAGATTATAGTATAGATATTATCATCAATACTAGCTCGGCAGAGACAAAAGAAGGTCCCAAAGCAATAAGCATCAACCTCACGCATTAGAAAGTTTAAGCTCTTAATTGTTTCACATTGTTTTAGAACACATGAGCGAACTTTGGTATTTCTATTTTAACTTCCTTAAACTAAGAAGCGTAGTGTCTTCCACTCCAACGGTTTTAATTTTAAATTTAGTCCTTTATGCCTAAATACTTAGTTCTCAATTAAAGGAGATGTCCAAAAAGTACACGTTTCATTCCTGTCGATTCTCGGTTTTTGGTTCATACAATATGTTGGCCATGTCCTTTCCTAATAAAAGAAAATAAATTCTACAATTAAGAATCCTACGTGATCATTGGGAATATTGGTAAAAATTTGTAGAGTTTTAAAACCCGATAAAGATTAAATTAGTTAATTTTTAAAACAACAAAATGATATCGAAATTATAGAGCGATACTTCATGTTATATTCTTGAAGTAATAATTAATCTACCCACCGCTTGAGATATTTTTATATCTATAGTTCTTTAGTTTTTACGACTTCCACCAACTCACGAACTTTATTTATGTCTTAATTTTCATTACTTTCCGCTTGAAACTATCAATATTATGTCTATGAAACATTATTAATTTTTATCATCATATTATTTTAAATCGTTTTCAAAATGCTATGATATTTTCTCGATAGAGAAAATAGATTTGTCTCGGTTATAACAGATGATTAAGTATGATTTTGATAGTATAGTTTTTATAGCATTCAAATTATTTATAAATATGTGTAGCCTTCCTTATAAGCAGAAGACGCGGGTTCGAATCCTGTCTCATAATTATTTTAAAAATTTATACACATTTAAGTATTTATTTATTTCCTTATAGGTATATTATATTCAACACTTTATTTATTTATCTGTTTAATTATATAGAAAAGACAGAGAGTCACACAAAATCTACATGTCGTGTGGACAATAAATCAAAGAATTCTTTACTTCGGCCTCGTAACCCCAGTGTCGTTATATCGAGCAATTTGAATGCAGCTAAATGGATGAATGGATGTACTAAAGATGGTAGGTATAGAACTATAGACTTTGTCATATTAATGTATAGTAAATGTTTGCCATTGAGTTATTGTTAGAACTTTAATTAATTACAAAAGTTTAACCGTTTTTTGCTGTATGATAAAGTAAATATGCTTCGTGTACACAATGTTTACATTAAAACATTTTAAAAATAAGGACGATATGAACGCCATTAGCATGTCTAAATTCAAATTCATATTGTACCACTGTATTAAAATTGTATTTAAGGTAAATAAAACCTTTATTATTTCCCATAATTTTCACTCTAAATTTCAGAATACCAATCAATAATAGATATAAGTGAAATGACAGTATCAGAGTCGTTAGAGCGCGCTACATTAGCCGTTACAAATACAAGCGCGTACAAACACACATCGGATATTGTTAATTCTCAAGAAGCCGCTGTTAATTGCGGTATGGTTATTAAATAAACGTTTTAATAAAAATATATTAGTTCAATATGGTTTTTAAAGTTTTAAATTAGATGGATGTTGGTTGTTGTGTGGAAAAAGAGAGTCCATGATATTATCTATATTTCTTATTGTGAATGAGCCCTAATTAAAAGCTCGATTCTTACTTATTTCCTTTTATGTTGAAAATATTAATGCTTGTTCAGTTTAACCCTAGATGTTTCTATCTATAAAAATATAAGTAAATCATTTAAAACTAGTAAGTACAAACTATTTTTTTTTCTTTCGATTATAATTCTTTTTAATTTGAAGTCGTTTTTAACTCGACTGGATAAAATTTCAGTAACTGCAGAAAACATGAGTACAATACTAACTGATAACATAATCACTGACGAAATACCAGTTAAAGATGAAACTAAGGAAAATGTTGGAGTTACAGAGTCGTGTCATAATCAAGCAGATGCGGATGCTTCAGGTAATGTGTACTTAAAACCAAATGAGAAATAACCAATTTGTGATACAATAAATTTTGGTTAATCTGAAAAAAATTACTAATTTTTTATGAGATATTAAAGATTTAACAAAAAACTACTCCAATAAATATAATAATAATATTATGTTCTTTTATCAAATAGCGCACGAAATTTAGCATTTTCAATTTCAGATAATACGAAGAATTTAGATAAATCTTCACTGCAAGTTCGTCCAAACGTTTGTGATGCAGGTAAATACAATATTGTTTTATTGTTTTTATTACTTTTGTTATAATAAGTCAATAGGTACAAAATATAAAGTAATTTTGCTTATAAACATTCCAATAATTACATATTTTTTTTTAAACATTGTGTTAAATAATAATTCGTCGATACAGTTTTATTCGTTAACAATCCTACCGTTATATTGAAACACTAGCGGTCCGCCCCGGCTTCGCCCGTGGTACATATTTCGCAATAAAAGGTAGCCTATTTTCTTTCTCAAGGTCTAAAGATTGTCTGTGCCAAATTTCATCAAATCGGTCCAGTAGTTTATTCGTGAAAACCATACATACATAATTACAAACCTTTCCTCTTTATAATATTAGTATAGATAGATAACTATTGTATCGAATAGACTAGATACACATATTTGAATGCAATATTTTTCTCCATAGAGCAAAGAAGTTCATCTAAACGCAACTCGAAGTTTGGTATAATATTAAAGTTGGACCGTATGCATAAAAGTAACTGTGTGATCACGATTAATATCGAAACTAACCCTAGAAAATCCAAATAGGTAGGTTCTTATATTTTACAGTCAAATATTACCTACGCGTGTTTACTTATAACATCTTTAAAGAATCTAAAATATTTGCTAATATCTCAATAATCATTATTTCATATTAATTTAAACAATGTATTGTTGAAGGTTTCAATTTAGTTTTCAAAATGATTTTTTTATACTCTACGAATGAAAATATACATATACTTTCTATACAAACAGTTTATAATCGTTATGAGATAATTATTCATAAGAGATATTCAATCCTTAAGAAACATTACCGTTAAGAAAACATAAACAAAAAACAGTGTCTGAAAAAATACAATATTTCAGATAAAAAATCAGGAGTGAAACGCAAATCAGCCTCAGCTCTAACATCGCGCCATTTTCTCGCCAAGCCACTGGAATGTCAACAACTGAGTAAAGATCATACAGGTAATATATTACGCGTATATTATATCTTGAAATATTTATTTATTTTATTATTTATTTATTCTTCGTGTATATGTAGTTAATATGGCTATTGGCTGGCCGTTCTAAAGAAGTAAAATTGATGTCATGCTCTAGTTGGAATTGAGTCGATATTTAACAATTAATTATATTATAATTTAGCAAATAATTAGATTCAATCGTTTAAAAAACACAGCGAGTTAAAATAATCGTCAAATTTAGTTTCTCAGAACATTCGTTCAAAAATTGCAATCTACTAAACATTCATACCCATCGACAATATATCCTTGTCGAATATTATAGTATATTATAATATAACGTCGATCTGCATACTCTCAATTATTATAATGTTCATACAATTTAATTGAACAGTTTAAATGTTCATTTATTCATTTATATCGATCCTTTGAATCTCGCTCTAAAATCTAAATGATCCAAGTATTGAGCAATATAGCTTTGTGCTTTAGTCATGCATGTTAGAATCGGTTCTCTGCAATTTGGAATTGATGAAGAACACTACAAATTAGTTTAGTATTATAGTATAATACTAGCTGTGCCCGCGACTTCGTCCGCGTGGAATAGCGACTGCATAGTAGTTACTACTTTACATACAATTACTTAGTAAACACGTACTACAATAAACAATTCAAAGAATTGTTAATAGAATTTATTACTAATCTAAGCTAAAAAACTTACGTACTTTCCGGAAATCCAGGGCATTCTCCGGGGATATCCGGAAAATATCTGGAAAATCCCCCGGAAAATGTGTGAAAATGTCCGGGAAATACCCGGAAAATATCTAGAAAATATCCGGAAAATGCGTGAAAATGTCCGGAAAAAGCGTGGAAAATGCCTGGAAAATCCCCAGAAATTGCGTGGACATGTCCGGAAAAAAGCGTAGAAAATGCCTGGATAATCCCCGGAAAATGTCAGGGAAATGTCCGGAAAATGCCGGGGAAATGCCTGGAAAATATCTGGAAAATATCCGGAAAATGCGTGAAAATGTCCGGGAAAGCGTGGAAAATGCCTGTAAAATACCCGGAAAATGCCTGGGAAATACCCAGAAAATTCCCGGAAAATATCCGGAAATGCGTGAAAATGTCCGGATAAAGCGTGGAAAATGTCTGGGAAATGCCTGGGAAATGCCTGGAAAATATCCGGAAAATGGGTGAACATTTTCGGGGAAAGCGTGGAAAATGCCTGAAAATCTCCGGAAAATGTATGAAAATGTCCGGAAAATATCCGGAAAATGCGTAAAAATGTCCGGAAAAGCGTGGAAAATGCCACTTCAAATTTGCGAAGTAATTAAAGCAGACATCCAAAAAAAGAAAAAGAAAGCTAAAATCTTTCATATTAAATGTATAAGGGATATTCATATTTCAAATTTTATATGTACTTAATGTATGGGAGGGTTTAAAGATAATTTTTTTGATATTTCTCGATTTATTTAAAAAAATCGAGAAATATCAAAAAGCACAAAAGCACACTTATGCTGAGCTGTCTCCTTTTTGTCAAGGTCGTATGACACACCTTAATAAAAAAATACTGATTATCAATTTTATTTTCTCTACGTGCTTTTTTATGTTATTAATTTAAGTGTTATTGTTGCTATTTTCTTGTCGTGGTGCTTTCTTATTTATCTTTTACGGTTCTTTATGTTTTTATGTGTGTGTGTTGTGCTGTCCTTGATAAATAAATGTTTCTTTTCTTTTCTTTTTTTTCTTTACTTAACGATTAACGATTACACCCTGTATAATTGCCTTAGCAAATGTTCGCTGTGATTATTTAAATGATCATAATTTTTTTTATTAATGAACCAATTGACATGAAATTATAAACACTAAATGATAAAAAAAAATTAACTGCAGTTTTGGGTTCGGGATCAATTTAATAATAACACCTGCTAATTATTTTTTACCTATTTTCATTGTATAAAATCGTAACATAATTTCCTATATGTATTGTTCTATTAACACATAGATAATAATATCTTCCCAAGGTACTAAATTTTAATAAAAAAGTTGTTTTTGTTATTTATATCTAAAAAGGAGCTTTTTTAATAGACAGAAATAAACATTAAATTTTTATAAGTTTTATGGACGCTGAATGTAATGCAAATGGGCAAATATTAAAAGTAAAATTAGGTATTTAAAATAAATAAATGAAACAACTACCTATGTACCAATTACAGAAAAACTTCTTTTTCGGTTGAAAATTGCTGGATCATGAGTATAATTCTTTATCTCTTACCTTGGGCAGTCTGGAAGAGATCGCTAGTAAGCGATAAGACCGCCTTATGTACATACCGCGTTAATCCATTTGGTATGATTGTAAATATTTTACTTGGTGTGGTACGTATATTAAATTGATAAATAATATGTACTATCCCAGTACGATCTGTACCGCGATAGCCATAACGATAATATAATATATAAAACAATCAGATAACATTAAATCACGAATTAAAATCATACTTGTACAGTAGTTGTGAGTGCAATATTTACGTTTCAAAATTACATTTTTTTATGGTACTAAAACGTAGGTAGATTCTCACGCACGCACGCTGATACGCGGTTGGCTGCCCCTTCTCTCATTCCCGAAAAATATACTCTAAAACTACCCAAGATTCTTCCAATGATTGTACCATACGTTGGACATTAACTTTAGTCAACAATTGACCACGCGCAAGGATACTAATTTCTACTACATCCTCACGCAAATCATCAATTTTTATGAATCTGTAAATAAAAAAATCAAAAGATATCTTTACCTAATTTTATTAAAAAGCTACTAACAAATAAAATTTTATCAAGAAGTAAAGTGACCTTCTTTGGGCGTGTTATACATAAAAATAGAATTTCATCATTTTCTTATTTTGTCTTAACTTCAATTCTAATTAAAAACATGAGTCTAACTATATTATAATTATTATAAAGAATAAATATAAAAGCTACAACTTACCTTTTGTGGGAACGCAAGAAGGATTTTTAAAAATGTCAACAATGAACACAATCTATTATTACCAATATTAACTGTTAAATGGTGTCTTGTTTGACATCAAATAATAAACATCTACCCTCACTTCACATAAAATATAAGCACCTGAAGTGGACTCTGGGAAGACATGGGTTAAAAAGATACAAATAAAAAACCCCACCAACATCATAATATTTAAATTATAAATTTGCAAGAAGTTTATTATGTAAATTGATTTGATTTTAATGAAATCTCAATAGATGGCGCTGTTTCAAATTTGTCTTTATACTATTTAATTCATTAAACTGTTTCTCTGCCCAAATTACGTAAATGACATAGTTTTTATTTTGTAAAGCTAGATAATAGCATGGCTTACTCGAAACCAACATTTAAACATGAGTCTTTAGATTGTACGCTGTCGTAGTACACGGAATATATAAGAAAAATAAAGGTCCACAGCTCCTCCCCCGAAGGTGATATCATGATAATATGTTTAAACTATCCTCACCCGACTTCTCAGGAACATTAATGCAAAATTTGAAGTTAATCTATGCAGTACTTTCTGAGATTAGCTCGGAAATACATACAGACAAACAGACAAACCGACAAACAGACAAACAGACAAACAGACAAACAGACAAACAGACAAAAATTCTAAAAACTATATTTTTGGCTTCTATATCGATTATAGATCATGGATTATGTATTCTTTTAAAAAAATATTTAATGTACAGTTTTGACTTTCCTACGATTTTATTATATGTATAGATAACAATTGGCTGTATTTGAAAATTTCAGCATTTAAATGCGCTATAGAATATGCCACAGTACAATATTTGTAACTCGACGACGCGGTTGGCGCAGTGGTAAAGTAACTGCCTACTGAGCCGACGGTCCCGGGTTCGATCCCCGGTCAGGGCAAATATTTGTGTGATGAACTCAGTTATTTGTTCTTGGGTCTGGGTGTTATTATCTATATATATGTATTTATTAAATATTATATTTATCGTCGCCTAGTACCCACAACACAAGCTTTAATTGAGCTTACTGTGGGACTAGGTCGATTTGTGTAATAATGTCCTTTAACATTTATTTATTTATTTATTTATTATTATTAATATTTGTAACTGTGTCTAAATCTCGACAGTCTCTCAATGAATTGATGGTAGTTGGTTTACTTCGCAATGTTGTAAACTTGTAACCAGTGGCGTAGGCAAGTAAGCAAGGGCGACGAAAAAAACTTTTTAATTTTATTTTGTTTATCTAGACATACCAACTAACTAAGTTGCAACCTGTCATATTTATTTTGAAAAATGGAAGAAATTTTTGAAAGTTCGATCTAGATTTTCTGCTAGGATTCGAGGGCTCTGCCCCACTTAGCCTCTGGGTAGCTACGCCACTATGACAATATAATAATATTATGATATTACGTATTATTACTGAAACATTATTTTCTGTAAAATCTTTATAATGTCACTGATTTTTCCAAAGAGGAAAATGATAAATCGGAAAACTCCGTTTTACAGCTCTGTGTATTTGATCGTTTCTTGTAATATAAAATGCGGAATAAAGTGGATCTAAGTTTGATTGATTCAGCGTTTCAACTTGGAAGATTTATGTGTTTTATAGTGGGAATAAATGGCATTCTCGCTTTATGACATTGAAATATTACAATATAGAGGATATAGTGCAGATACAAGCTTTGATATTTAATTAAATTTTCAATTAGTTTTTCATGACTGATTTTATTTAAATGAATGAATAATGAAAAATACTCTATTGTATACCTTATGGAATACATTTTACAAACTGATAAATATAGTATAACAATATTGCATAAATTCTTTAATTTAATATAATTATATCCAAAGTCATAGTGTTTTATGTATTCAAAGCAATAAAGCATTTTCATTCATTCATTTTGTCAAATACCTGTTTTTTTTTTATTGGACATTGTTTTAACTTTTTAAAAAACTACGAATTCTCTAGCGATTTCTCCTATAGCAAAGAAAATAAGTAACGACAATTATAGTACCATTGGTTTTGTGACGTCACGACAAATACCCATCAATTGCTGTAAGCAAACAAGCGCTGTGATTAGTGGAATAATGGCACCTGAAGGTTTGTATTCGAATTATTTTGAATTTTAAATTAATCTAACAACTATGCTGCAAATTATTGCGAAAATTAATTTACCTAGTATTTTCTAGGGTTTGATTTTACGCGAGTATTATACATTTAGAAATTAAAGACTTTTTAACGGATTTTAAACGGGAGACGGGTCTCCCCGTGACCACGCTCGCTGTAAAGTGTTCGAAACGTCGGGAAAATAATAGAATGAATAAATCGCGTTTAAAATCCGTTAAAAAGTCTTTAATTTCTAAATTTAATTTACCTATTCAATTCGTATTCAAGTAATAACAAAAATTAACGTAAGCGTTGTGTTGATTTAGTTGGTACTATATTTTATGTAAGTTTAAGATATAAAGATTAATTTTTCCTTACCTATAATTGGTTGATAGTTGCTACATCCTTAACATTTATATATTTCTAGATTTAAGCTCGCAAGATTTGTGTGTATTACTATTTACTACTACTACTAGTTCTATTGAACTAGTGTATTTTTTCTTTGATTTGTGCATCAAATAAATTGTTGATTCATCTACTTAATTAAAAAGAACTGAATTATCCTCATTAAAATTATAAGTATAACAATGTAGAAGTATGTTATTTTGTAAAAATCTAGTTATTTTGTACTGAGATAGAGGTTAATGTACAACCTCGATAACGACATGTAATCCATACTTATATTATAAATGCGAAAGTAACTCTGTCTGTCTGTCGGTCTGTTACTCAATCACGCCTAAACTACTGAACCAATTTGCATGAAATTTGGTATGGAGATATTTTGATACCCGAGAAAGGACATAGGCTACCTTTTATTGCGAAATATGTACCACGGGCGAAGCCGGGGCGGACCTCTAGTGGGTAATAAATACCCTATGTAATAACTCAGCCCCCGGAATCACAGACACAATAGAAAATCTAGTGTCGTGGTCGGATCGGGCCGCTCGGGGCTTAATGGGAGCACACCCTGTAATAATTTTCATGAACTACCCAAAAGCCAAAAGGTGTCATAAAATATTATTATAGTTTCATATTGAAAAACTATTTTACGCTTGGGCTTTTTCTGTATTAGGTACATGAAATTGTTAATTTATTACAGCGTATAATAATGCTCTTGAACGTGAAGCGAAAGAACATAATATTTTAGGAAATGAAACAGGTAGGTCCCTATGGTGTATGTTTTTTTTTTTATTGTTTGCAAGACTTCA
The DNA here is from genome assembly GCF_905220415.1 of Colias croceus. Lineage (NCBI taxonomy): Eukaryota > Metazoa > Arthropoda > Insecta > Lepidoptera > Pieridae > Colias > Colias croceus. The sequence goes on along the minus strand of NC_059542.1, from coordinate 10,137,975 downwards.
AAATTGATTTGAATAAATGTTTTTATGGTTCTACTTGGCTATAAGGTATATAAAAACATCGTGCAAATTTTAAAATAATGTATTATATTTATAACTTTTACTAAATCCAAATTAAAAATACTTGTTCCAATTGCTAATAGCAAACGATTTTATTTCTGTTTGCATTTTAACAAAACTGTTATAGAACGAACACAAGATTATTCCATAGCAGACGTAGAAAAAAACAGCGCCTTTTCCTATTCTTTAATTTAATTTAATTTTTAAATGTTTTTTTCCAGAAAAACACTCGCAATCCATACAAGCAATACTCGGGTCGTTGCCATTTACATGTCCTTACTGTTCTAGAAAATATAATAAACACAAGGATTCCGGTAAGAAACTGGGACAAATTCATATTTGCCGTTTTCCTTGACAGTTAAAAAGTATCTTAAAGTCAAGTTAAATTATTATTTGCGTACATAATAACATTGTAGCATTAACTGGTTCATGGCAGATAGTAAAATTCCTTTAAAATTGAATAGAATTTACATTTTCTTTATAGTAGCTGTACCTATAGTAGAGCCATTTTAATAGGCAACATTTGACAGTTCAACAAAATTCAACAACGTAACCTATAGTCGAGCCAATTTAATAGGCAACATTTGACGTCTATCAATTTTATCTTCGAAGAGAGGTAACCTGCTTAAAAACATCGATTAAAGTGAATTAATCGATATGGATTTGAAACATTTGTCAATCGAATTTATTAATTTATGATGATCTTTATTCACAAGTAATCAATGCATTCGATTCTAGATGTCAGATTTCGATTTTTAGAGTAACGTCTCTGGTATTTAAAAAGAAAAAAGGTTTATTGACACAAAATTGTAGCGACGTCAGTTCTTCAATTCAGAAATTGTTGATTATGTTTAGTATGGTTTATCAGTAAAATGAAATCTTAAAATTACTTGTATCGGTCATTATTATTATAAATATGTAATCATAATTGAAAAAAGTAAAGCAAATGTGCAGTTCTAACAAAACGAAATATCATGTTATTCTATGTCGTCGTTACTAGGTTACGTTGTTGAATTTTGTTGAACTGTCAAATGTTGCCTATTAAAATGGCTCTACTATAGTAACGACGACATAGAACAACGTGATATTTCGTTTTGTTAGAACTGCACATTTGCTTAACTTTTTTGAATTACGATTACATATTTATAATAATAATGACCGATACAAGTAATTTTAGGATTTGATTTTACCGATAAACCATTCTAAACATAATAAATAAATAAATAAATAAAAATAAACAATTTCTGATTCAAAGAACTGACGTCGCTACAATTTTGTGTCAATAAACCTTTTTTCTTTTTAAATACCAGAGACGTTACTCTAAAAATCGAAATCTGACATCTAGAATCGAATGCATTGGTTAATTGTGAATAAAAATTATCATAAATTATTGACATGTGTTTCAAGTTCGATTGACAAATGTTTCAAGTCCGTATCGATTAATTCACTTTAATCGATGTTTTTAAGCAGGTTACCACCCTATGAAGATAAAATTGATAGACGTCAAATGTTGCCTATTAAATTGGCTCGACTATAGTAATTTTTATGTTTGTCTTTGCTCAGAAGGATGATTAAAAAAAGAGCGTGTGTGCCGCACACGCGAGTCATAAGTGAAACTTTTTTGGCAAAATTCAAAGATACCAAAATCCTCACTCCATGACGTGGCGGTAATGCCATGATGCGATCTTGAAATTTTACTCTCAACGCATCTAAAGACTTCAAATAATGTAAAAATAATGAGAAAGATTTAACAAATGTAGTACCTATAGTCGAGCCAATTTAATAGGCAACATTTGACGTCTATCAATTTTATCTTCGAAGAGAGGTAACCTGCTTAAAAACATCGATTAAAGTGTATTAATCGATACGGATTTGAAACATTTGTCAATCGAATTTATTAATTTATGATGATTTTTATTCACAAGCAATCAATGCATTCGATTCTAGATGTCTGATTTCGATTTTTAGAGTAACGTCTCTAGTATTTAAAAAGAAAAAAGGTTTATTGACACAAAATTGTAGCGACGTCAGTTCTTCAATTCAGAAATTGTTTATTATGTTTAGGATGGTTTATCAGTAAAATGAAATTTTTAAATTACTTGTATCGGTCATTATTATTAAAAATATGTAATCGTTATTGAAAAAAGTAAAGCAAATGTGCAGTTCTAACAAAACGAAATATTATGTTATTCTATGTCGTCGTTACTAGGTTACGTTGTTGAATTTTGTTAAACTGTCAAATGTTGCCTATTAAAATGGCTCTACTATAATTGTATTTTTCAGTTTTATAAATATTTATTCGTTTTTAGTGCACACTAGCGGAGACCACATCGAAGATCAGATGGCATCATCATGTCGATATTACAGTGATCTCTTATCGAAAAAAATTATACGGTTTAAACAGAATGGTAAGTTCTGTTCTGATGAAATCATTGAGGAATGTCGTAAAAAATATCAATCAATTAAAAAATATTTTATATTTATAGAGTAGGTACATAGTTAGTTCTCGTTAATAGACAATAATTCTCTAGTTTATAAAAATGAATTAGCATGGCGTTTGTATATTGTGTTGGTATTTATTATTTTTTAAATATTTTCAGTTAAAAGACGGCTAACAAATGAACTGGATTCATTTTCTCCATCAAATATATACGTAGAAGCGTGTACAATGAAACCTAGCGGAAGACAAGATGAGAACTTGCAAGTGAAAATCAAAAAACGTGAAATAATAAATCAAAACTGCATATTATCACCTACTATTAGTGCTGTAGATATTAGAAGGAATGAAAGCCACGATTTAAAAACATTATATTATATGCTAACTGCGATAGAAGGCAGAGTTCGTAGACTAAAACAAAATTTGTGATCGTACTGTTTTAAATAATCATACTGTATGTAATAGTCGTATGGCGTAATAAATTTTGATCGAGCTTTTCGTGTTTTATTTGTTTGTTTACCTTTTTTAGATATAATATTTTGTTTGTTATTATATGCCGCATAGGAAATACACATTTAGAATGATACCTTATGCATATTCTGCCTTTTCTGACGTAAATTCGAAAATTCTATGAAAGTTTTCTAGTTTCTAGTTACTAGTTTTCCGCCCGCGGCTTCGCCCGCGCAGTCAATGAAAAACCCGCATAGTTCCCGTTCCCGTGGGATTTCCGGGATTGCGTCATTTTCCCCGGATAAAAAGTAGCCTATGTCCTTTCTCGGGTATCAAAATATCTCCATACCAAATTTCATGATAATTGGTTTAGTAGTTTAGGCGTGATTGAGTAACAGACAGACAGATAGAATTACTTTCGCATTTATAATATTAGTATGGATTTCGAAATACCAACAAATCTGAGCAAAGGAGCAACTTAAAATAAAAATCAAACGTATTAAAAAATCATTTATTATTTAAATAACTTATAGCTAAACATCAACGCCGTTCTAAAGAAATCTGATAATCATCTGTTGCTCTCAGCATAATGGAAAATTTCAAATCCATTGTTGGTATGGGGCTAATTGCTTCTTTACCCACAACCCTGTAGTGTCGAAGTATTGTTGCAAGTGCTATTTTAATACCAGTCAATGCATATTGATATCCTGAAAGAAATAATTTATCTATAATTTCATCGTTTTCACCCTTATCTTCAGCAAGAAATTTCATAACTTCTGCAATGGTAAGTTCTAAAAAGTCAAGATGCAATATTAACGGTAACTATCCCAAAAATGTAGACTACTTTCACATTCAAAAGATTAAAAAAATGATAACTAGATAGATATCTGTGAGAAACCACGTCATATGAAACTATGCAAAGAAATAGATTCTTTGCATAGTTTCACACATTATCATTTTCATACAACTTTTCTTTTCTACTTTCATACAACAATTAACATTTGAACTTAAAAAACTGACCATTTATTTAGAAACGGAAATAAATCTAAACCACACATAATAATTTTTATTCGCCATATCTGAATTCTAATGTTAAGTAATTCACAAGATCAATCGTATCATACGATAGGGAACAAATAGAACTATCTACCGTATAAACAAATCTATTCCAGAATTAGCAAATGGCATTTTGTACTCACCAATGCAATTTCTCGGCCCTGAACCAAATGGTATAAAGCGACCGCCATCTTCCTTTGATTGGAACCTATCTGGATCAAAGCATTCTGCTGTAGATCCCCAGTTGTTTACATCTCGATGAATGCCCCAGATAGATATTATAACTTCTGCTCCTTCAGGGAGTATGGCGCCAGAAGCTATTGAAATGGAAGCAAAATAGGATTTATCCTAAAATAATGAATAATCGCACAAAATATTCAATTTAAATGAAGGAATTGTACATTAAGTATTGTAATTACAGAAATTTAACCGCTAGAAATTAAAATCAATGTTAAAATTAACAACAATAATTAAGTATATTGAAGATAATAAATAGGTAAATCCTCTGTAAAGAATACTAAGGTATATTTTAAAGTAATTTAGGTAATATTGCATCAACTGAGACCTCATGACCCGTTATTATATTATAAGTACTTACGATAAGAATGATGTTATCTTAAAATTATTATTTGAAACTATGTTATGTTATACATTGTTCTTGCAAGATTGTGTCTACATCTAGATCTAGAAGTAAGTACCTATGTAATGAATTCTTGAGAATGTTTTACGAAATAACTCACGTAATTTAACTTCAGTGTCGAGTTTTCTTCCAATAATTGGTACAGGAGGGAATAGTCGGAGAGATTCCTTTATAACTCTTTGTAAATAGTCGAGATCTCTTAGACTATTTTTGTCAAGTGGATGGTCATCCTTCAAGATGCTTATTATCCTGTTTGATGAAAATGTATATTTATTGCGTAACGAAATTACTTAATATTTTATTGAGACATTTTTACAGATAGAAACTTAATAAAAAATTAATTTGTTCAAGTTATTTCAGTCTTATTAAACATAGATATTTAACAAAGTCTGATTTTCTTATACATAATTACATCATGTAATATACAATAATTACTTGTTTACCTATTTATTACATTTTTTTGGACGATTGGAAAGCCCTTAACCACGATTTCGCCTGATGATAAGATTTGGCCTATCATCATTTTTCCTTAATATAACATAGAAAATACTTACTCTTTATAAACTTTAGCCTGTACATCGGGATACATTGCTAATAGCTTCAAAGTATTACATATCGCTACAGCAGAGGTATCAGTTCCCGCTATCAATAAAACCAAAATTTCTTCTCTTATTTCTGTATCAGTCATTTTATTGATTCTAGACTGCATAATTAGGTGATCTAGGAAACTCTTTACTTGGTGTTCACCTTGACCTAAAATTAAGCATTCAATAGAAGTCTTAAAACAATTTTTAAAGTAACTGAATCGACTCGCTTGCTGATGAAGGTATTTACGTAAATCTACGATAAATTTAGCTTTAGTTGCAATAAAGGGCAATTCTAGTTGAACCTAGTTAATTATCATAATATTATTCTACTTACCTTATTTTAGGTTTTATGGTACCTAGCTGTTTATAGTAATAAAATAGCAATAAATAATTAATTGATATAAATAATAAAAAAATATAAAAAGACTTGTCTCTACAAAGATTATTACTTTTATCATAAATAAATACAAACTTACCATAGATAGAATTGGTGTTACTGCTACCTTTAAAATCCTTCAGTACTTCACGTCTCTTTTGTATTATCTGGAATAATATAAATCAAAATAAAACCTACAAGTTTGCAGTTTGCAAAATGCTATTGCAATATCAATAAAAGAATTAATATGAGATACATTATTACACATCATCAGCCCATATACCGATACGTTCCCACTGCTGGAACACCTTAGGACACTTGGGTTCAGGCCTTAACATTTAAGTTAAGTTAGACATTATTTATTAAGAAGGAATGTCTAAAATTAACATCGTTGTTGTTAACAACTTGTTTGTCACTTAATGGTAAAATGTGAAATTAAATAAGAAAGTATCATAAAAGGTGATACTACTTACTTACTTTATTAGACAAACTATTCATAATCTCCTTGCATTCCTGTGCCTCTCTGTATGACGGTGTTAGTCTAAATAACCAGTCTGGCCACAACCGTTTTGTCATTAAGAATAATGTGCGGTTAATAGCATTTAGGAACGGTATGTCTGGGTTTCGCTGGATGTCCAGATTCACGCCTAGGGACGTTTCTGGAAAATTAATTAACAATATTCTAGAATCTAGGTGATACATAAAAATATAATTCAGAGTAACTAATTAGATAGGTAAAATAAATTGACATTGAAACTATTGAATTCTTGTTAGGTAGGTACTTTATTCTGAAAGACCCGGTTTGAAGCAAAAAATATGTTTTAGGTAAAGTTTTGGACATTGGGTTTTATTTTCAGATTTCTACGAGCTTCGTTCCTGTTCAGAGTGTTCAGGGGTACCTATATAAAAATATGTATTTCCGTCTTCATGCAAACATTCTCCAAACCTTTTACATTGGGTAGATATTATTGAAAAGAAACTTCTTTAGGCACGTTGAGATTAAAATTTCAAGGTCAGGTCATGGCAATACTGTCACGTCATGCAGTAAGGTGACGATTTTGATATAATCTTTAAATCTTGCCAAAGAAGTTTCACTTCTGACACGTGTGCTTGGCACACGCTCTTTTTTTGAGTAAAATTATTTATTACGCACGATAAAAATGTCGTCATTTCTGCTAATTTATACTTTGTTCAGAACTCACCTGCAATAGTGGACAAAGTGAAACCAGTAACATACGGCCAAATGCTAAACTGCCCAGTACCAATACGATCGTCTTTCGCCAAACGCTCATTAAGATTTTCACTTTGGGCGACAATTGTATCTAAGAAACTATTTATTATTTTCGGAGAAAATGCCGGCACCATTATCTTCCTCCGACGCGTCCAAATTGGCACTAAAATTATGTAAAATTATAGTTAACAAGGATTTGTTTAAATTTCGATGTGGGCCCTCTTCACAATGGCCAGCGTTGGCCCAAAAATGATCGTCGATGTTTGCCGCCATTACGGCCCATTCTTAGGCCCATTAGATAGATACACGGTTTATACTGCTTATAGCTGGCACCCAAACTGTTCTGCTGATCAAAACATAAAACACTCAGATCTAACAAAAAAAAAATATCTTTACAAAATTATCATTTAAATCTGTCACAGAAGTCTGGTTACAAGTACTTACTTAGTGCTATGACACGAGGATTTTATAATTATACGTATTATTATAAAGATTGCTAATTGATTGAAAATACATACATTATTGCACATATACAAAGTCATTTAAAATAATATTTGTGCCTTATTACTCTGCTACTACTTTATTCTTCAAGGCCGTAGTCATAAAATATATTTTCATTTTTTATACAATGTTTCACTATTTATTTGTCCATTAAATACAATTTTCTTTCATTTAGAAGACATAAATATGGTTTTTACAGCTTATGATTTATTTTCAACCAAAATTTCAACAAATTAACATGAAACTCTTAATTTAGGTAAAATTAAGTAGTACTTAGTGGATTTTTTCATTTTATTTTAATTAAGTATAATTAATTAACTGACCAGGTGCGTAAATCCCAGCATTGCCAGTAAATTCTCTGAGTAACTTCTCCCGGCTTTCCTTTTCTGGGAATTTCTTCAATATAAAATCAACGTCATTAGGTCTCATTACACCTGTAAAGTTTAAAACTTTGAATGGGCCACAAAATGTACTATTTGAAAATAAAAAAAATAAATAGTACTTTAATTTTACAATTATGTCTAGTTTTCTAGGATACCTACCTACTATTTATTTTAATCGTTGGATATTATTAACATTGTATGGTAACTGAATGCATAATGAGTAAATAAATATTAAAAATAAATCTTAAATTATATTTTCAAATTTGAGACAATAAAAAATAACTTTAATTATTGCAACCGACATACCTGCGAAAAATATTGGTCCTCCCCAAAATTTGATAATGCCTCCGCTTTTCTCACAAAACTTGGTGAATTCCTTTATAAAATGGAACGCAACTGAAAAAGAAGAAAATCGATGCATTAACTAATTATTTCTACTTAAATGATTATTATAATTGTCTGCAAAACACCACTACCTAGTACCTACCTACTTGTAAAAAAAAACATTTACCTAGTAGGTATTCTCTATTCCCGGTGCAACTCTGAATTATCTTTTTTGCTAATTTATCCAAATCCATTCAGATTTCAGTAATTTATCCACGATTGAAATCATTCAATATTTTTTACTTTCCTTACCGTTTATCAGTATTTGTTTAAGAGGAAATAAATTCTAGTATATTATCATAATGGAAAACTTCAAGGGAAAACTTTAAACCCCAAAAAAATTCATGAAAACATAATTAATTTCTGTGGTGCATTAGGCCGCTAGGTGAAATAAATATAAACTTTAATTAAGTATCAACTACTACTACTATTAGATAATATTATCTAGGTAGGTATATACCTACCTAGATAATTATACTCAATCGCCGCAAATTAAATTTGATCTAGTTTCTAAAAATATCTGTTTAGTACGAATTTAAATAATACTCATTAATTATGTAAATATCTAGGTAAAAAATGTAGATAGGTTACCAACACAATATTTTATCTTCAAAAACGGCACACCGACGCACAGACGACTAGACGTGAATTCTGGGTAATTTTAATTACCAAATTTTAACGAGCCGCTTCTGGAGCTCTTTTATTCTATCTACACCTTCCTACTTATAATATTATCATTCATGAAAATAGCAATGTCTTCATTACCTACACTTTAAAAATATTGAATTTTTTTAAGAATTATATTACTAACGTGAAGAACTTGTCAAGGAAATTGACAAAATTTTTAATAATGCATCAATTAAGTACCTAACTCCCACAAAACTTTATTCGTAAAAATACAGATAGATTCGTAGTCATCAACAATTTCACCTTCTTAAAAAATAATATTTATCTATCATATTATCATCTATCATGTTGGTAAAGGATTCAATAATAATGAAGTCATGGAAATGCGAATAAATTTTAGTATGTTTCTAATGTTTCAGGAAGTTATTTCACATGTCGCAAGAGCCGCACGTTTGTCTGCTATACTTTTAAATCTAGGCTGATAAACAGAAGATATACATATTTTTTTGAAAATATTAAATAAAAATACTCACCATCTGTTCCTTTAAATGCATGTTGCATTATACCTAGCAAATTATTCATTCCTTCAGGGCTCGGTAGCAAATTGGCTAGTTCATATAATCTTCTTCTTTTATATCTAAATACTGTATACCACAGCACTGCCGCTAAACATAGTAATAAAAACAACATAGCGAGCGCTATGTTTGAAAATTTTTATTCAAATGAATGTCTACATAATAATCTCTTATTTATATATATTTTTGAAGGTAAAACTCGATGGGTAATGGGTAAGATATTTAAGTGCATCGCACGTGTAAGTGTCCATTGTCAAATATTAAAATTTTCAGCTTGATATCTCCAATTTCAGCTTGATATTTCCTGAGAGAAAGGGACAGAGGCAGACAGGCGGACAACAAAGTGATCCTTTACGGGTTCCGATTTTTCCCTTTTGAGTTACGAATTGAGTTTATAAAAACTCTAGTTACTTGCTCTGGTATTGCTAAAAATATTAGATAATTAGGTATAGCGTAGCAACCATAGTAGCAACGCTACACCTAAGTCCTAACCTTAGCGCGTCACACACAGTGAAGATACTATAATATTTTGTTTCTCTAATATAAAACGTTATCGGTATCAGCGTTCTGACCATCATTTTTCTTTTTGTCATTGCGTACCTAAGACCCCTGTAGAACCGCCATCCTGTTACAAATGACCCACAAAATTTCGGGTACATGTACACAGACCTATTAAGAAGAACAGTCACATATTAAAAGCATCAATTATTGTTAAATGACTCTTATGGGCCCTCTTCACAATGGGCAGCGTTGGCCCAACAAATGTTCGTCGATGTTTGCCGCCATAACGGCGACTATGAATCTACAATGACGGCCGATCATAGACATTTAGTCCCTCTACAGTCTATACTATCGTACTGGCCTCTACTCGCCGAACGCCGACCATTGTGAAGAGGGCCCATTAAATGTAGGAGACCTGTTATGCGAAACTATATTATGTACTTGCATTACATATTATGTACTTATATTTTTTTCATTCTAGCTGTAAAATCTATTGAGTAAATATTTTGTAAAACTGCAAATGAGAGGTAACTAAAATTTTCATAGTAAGACTTAAAAGTAGGTAATTTAAATTAAAATCTATAATATAAAAATGAATCGCAAAATGTGTTGGTAAGCGCATAACTCGAGAACAACTGAACCGATTTCATTAATTCTTTTTTATTACATTTCTTGAAGTACGAAGATGGTTCTTATGGAGAGAAGTACCACGGGCGAAGCCGGGGAGGACCGCTAGTTAATAATAATTATGTATAAAAATAATATTATAGAAGTAATAAATAAAAACAACGGCATTCGTATAATATTTTATTATTTATCCACCAAGTATTCAGAGAGTAATCCAATAACAAAAACTAGTCTATATTTGTATTTAATTTACAAATATTACACAACAGTAGTAAGGTAAAATTTACAGATTTATAAAAATGTAGAAGATAAATTATCTCAGTTAATAATAATAATATGTTAATGGTCTCATAAAAAGGAGTTATAGTAAACATCTATTAACCCCTCAGCTGTCGCGGCGCGCCGCCTCAAAAAGGTGCTGTCTGTCGGGCAAATTCGAGCTTTCGGCGCTGATTTGCCGATTTTTTTCGATATTAAAATTTGTGATATAAACTTTAACCTGTGAGACTCTTGTAAATTTTGATGCTAACTAGATAACCAAACTTTATATTAGTTACCTTACTTACTCCCTGGCATGCTTATTTTACTTATTAGAAGCATTTTTTCCCACACATTTTGAATAAATGTTACATTGTAAAGAAAAATACTCATAAAAAAATAATATCAAGGTATTTTAGATTTTTATTTTTGTATTTTCATACTAGAATAGACAATCTTTTGAGTGAATATAACAAAAACATAGGTTTATTTAATAAAAATTCGAGAAAGTTGATTATGAATATCATCGTTTACGCATGAGCATAAGCGGGCGCGATCTCCAATCATGTTCATACAAATACAGACTTTACAGGGTGCTCCAAAATGACAACATTTCAAAATTTTTTGCTACTTGTTTTTATTTTTATTTTAATCAAAACTAGATAAAAACTAACAGTAATTTTTACTTTTTGGAAATATTTAGGTTTTTATTAATGTTTAAAAATCGTCTTATTCCTAAATAACGTTATTCTTATAGTGGGCTTTGTTCTAACGTCTGTATGTATAACGTCTCCACATGTCTAATTTATTTTCTCTTAAAATTTGCATTTAAGAAAATATTTTTTGTGGTAACAATAGCATTATGAAGAAATGCTTTTTTTTTTCTTTCATGCTCTTAATTATTATCTATACATATGATAAATCTGTAGAAGGGTCAATTCTGTACATTGAAAATATTGAAAATATTAATAGCAGGGGGTGTTACTGGATCGATACCAAGCCCAAATATGTGATTAAAAAAATTATTGTCTGTCTGTCTGTATGTATGTGAAGGCATCACGTGAAAACTAAGGTTTCGGTTTCGATGAAACTTGGTATAATTATACCTTATTATCCTGGGCGTAAAATAGGATACTTTTTATCCCGGAAAAATACGTAGAAAAAATCTTAATTTTTTCCGTGCGGACGGAGTCGCGGGCGGAAGCTAGTAATCGTATAATATGAAATGTTGCCCAACTACAAATCGAAAGGCACTGTATCCATACAGAAAAATGTCTAAGCTGTACAAATGTGAAATCTACATTTAATTATACCATAACTTAATTATAAACCGTTACATTTAATTTATAAATCAAAAATTTACGGAAATTTGAGTTTGAAACATTTTTTATAAAATACACCTTATGTAAAGGATAAAAATCAATAAACTTAAAGATTCAGAATAAATAAACAATTACATATAAATGATATTATACATCTAAATGTTATACTTATCATTCTAAAAATCAACAAATAATAGGAATCAGAAAACATACTAAATGAAAATCATTATATTATGTCCCTGAGACGACGATTTATTACCACGAGGTTCCACTTGAATTTGATCAGGAAAGTGATGAAAGCTATCCAATCTAGTTTTTATTAAACTTCAATACATGCAGTATTTCCAAGCATATTGTAATTAAGATATAAACTAATCGGTAAAATTGTATTAAAATCGGTTCAGTAGTTTAGTCCTAACTACTAAGTCCGTAGTACACAAACGGCATGGAACTTAAAAATATTTTGATTGGAATAAAATAAAACGTAATGTGTAGAATTTCATGAAGAATCCTGGTATCAGGAATTAAAAGCTGCAAATTCCCAGACACTGATCGTGTAAGTATTATTATCTGTTCATTTGACAAAGTATACAGAGTTATATTTTCTTGATTTCAAATACTGTTACGTCCTATTGTTAAAGTAAGCCTTGGAGTGTCTTGTCTTCCATTGCCACAAGGATCGTTGTTCCATTTGAATTCTCTTTTATTGATACTCAAATGCTTACGAATCGGAAAAAGGTAATCCTATCAAATAGTTACTTAGATATTTTTATCTTCAAATGAAAATTAAAATATCAAGGTGGAAGTTTATTTAGGGTTAACTAACAAATAAGTAATTATTGATTATGTAGTTTTAGACAGCAATATGATATCTTCAAATAAAAAAATTTCATTCTTCTTCTGGGTAATAGAAGCAGTTTTGACACCAAAAATACAATAATTGTTATCGCTAGTCATTTACAAAATGAGAGGATAGATTTATATTTTCAGGCGTACTGCAAATGATGCATTTAATTCGTTTTATTAAATCTGTAATGTTCCAAGGCTATTTAAAGTCATGAATGCAAAAAAATAATCGTCTTCAGACAGCGATCTACATCTATAACGTTCTGCCTACGAATGTACTACATATAGTACATAAGAATAAAAAACTCGCACACCGAGGGCTCCGAACAAACCAATTTTTTATTATGTTGTAACTCTAAAATTTTATGATTTTCGAAATTATTCCTCAGTCTGCGCTATAAGAGCTTATTTTACCCCAATTTCAAAACTCTACGTACACGGGAAGTACCCTGTAGGTGTCGATTCCCTTGCTAATGTCGAAATTTGCGAAAATTTGCAGCATAAACGGCTGTATCTTTAGATTGCGTTGGTTTATAAGTTTGATTTTTTCGCAGCTTCAATCGACTCAAGTAATCAATATAAATTTCAGTTAAATGTCACATTACGCGCTCCTTATAAAATGGGTCTTGACTCTTGACAGACAGACAGACAGATGGGCAGATGGGATGGACAGACGTAATCTTATTAGGGTTCTGGACCCTTAAAAACCAAACCCTTTGGGATGCAGCCGTTAATACTGCAATTTTTAGCAAATTTTGACATTTGCAATGCAATCAAAACCGACAGGGTACTTCCCAAGTACATAGAATCTTTAAATTTGGTAAAAAGCAATGTTTTATAAAAACAGATTTATGAATAATTGCAAAGAACATGATTTTTTAATTGCCATTTACAAATAAAAAAAGTACTTAATAATTTCAACTTTCAACTAATATGAACGCCTACGTGTATTAACTTGATATTCACATTTAAAACTCAGATTTACAATTTAAAAGATACCTAGAGCATAATAAAAAAAAATAAGTTTGTACGAAGCCCTCGGTGCGCGAGTCCGACTCGCATTTGGCCGGCTTTTTATTTTTTCTGAAACTTAAGGTTCCCCAATAAATAATAATATGTTGTATTTGTATGAAGGTAAGAATATGTTGTACAATTAAAATGTTAAATTTCTTTTTGAGTTTGTCCTACACAAATTACATAGTATCACTTTGTCCTATATATAGGTCATAGTGAAAACCATTGTTCCCTTGTTCATTGTTGTTTGTAGGTTTTTTTACTATTTTTCCAGCATATATACACTTTTAACCATAATATACTAAAGCTAAAAGAATTAAGAAAGAAAATGTGTCTCTGGAATTTTTTCGTAAGCAGGTTACGGACTATAATTTTTGTAGTTGATTATGTATATCGTTTTTGACCTGAGGACAATTATAAATACCACAAAAACGATACCTTTCAATATAAACAAAACATATTATCATGTACATTTTATTTTGTATGAAAATGAAAAATTTAATTGAAGACGAAATTTAAAAAATAGTGACGTTGAATTTGTGAACATCCTGTATGCGGATTTTACGGGGAAATTATTGTCGGTTTTGATTTGAAAACGAAATATCTCTAAAATGGAACACAGTATCAAATTTTGAATTATATCATTAAAATCTTCATAAAATTTCTCGTAAAATGATGTAAAGAACAAATACAATATGTAAAAAAAAATATGATTTACCAGGGGTCAAAAACTAAGCAACGTACAGTTAAGTGATAGATACATATTTGAAACCATTATTTATGGTATAATTGTTGTTAATTTTCATTATTTCGGCACATAAACATTAGGTTATATAGTCAATAATAATAAAAAGACCAATAAATAATTACCGTTTTTCAACTTTCCGCAAAATTTTACATTTTGTAAAACTTTAAAAGTTAAAAGTTACTCGACTAAAGTATGACATAATTACTGTTATATTTCGAATATTTATCGGTCAAATTATTATTGGATGGACTTTAAATATTCAGTAATTCATAAGCTATCAACTAAATAGTCGTTTATGCAGATTTGAACTATATTTGCGTTACAATGAGCCAATTTCCAACCGGCGGTGATTTGGCACAGATCTGTGCCCCGACAGACTACGGGTACAAAATTTTTGGCACAGATCTGTGTTCCGACAGACGAGGGTTTAATTTTGACTTAAAATCATTTTTATAATCAAAATTACGAAACGCCCGACAATATTGTTACTGTATAATATAAAACGACGTGTGGCACTCGGGGACTGCCGCGGTAAAGCTACTGCATAGCATGCCTTCAAGCCACACCTCCACCCGCCGGAGTGGTGAGGTTTTTTCGTTACGGAATTTCTCGATTCGGTCCCCGCGCTCAAGGCCCGCGATAGAAGCTATGCAATAGCTTGATAAATTATTCGTGTGTTCATTCACGTAAGTATTACAGTATTGTTCTTCTTATAAATGAACTTTTAATTTTCTTATGACTGTTTCGATGTTTAAAATAAATAAATATATTTTATTACTTATTACCCGTATAACATATTTAGAGTCTTTATAAAAAACTGACGTAGTAATAGGACAGGATCATCTTAAAATCATTGAAGTTAAATGTTTAAAATGATACAAAAAAGGGAATAATTTTCCCAAAATACCATCAATCAACTTTTTATCCTATAATATTATATTTAGTAATTTTGCAAAAAAAAAACATTGTAAGAACTCACAGCTATAGAATGATTATTCCATAATGAAGAACTAAACTGAACAATTAATAAAAAATAACAGGAAAATTATTTATAGACTAAGTATCTAAAAAAATCGCTTAACTTCTTGTCATCTATTGTAACCAAAAATAGTACACTTAATAACCATGATTGTTTTTTTTACTCAATACAATTTATAATAATATTTTTCTTCTTAGTTTAAATGAAATACGACGTAAAGGTGCCTTGAAACACGTGTCAGAAGTGAAACTTCTATGGCAAGATTCAAAGATACGAAAATCGTCGCCTTACTCTATGACGGTATTGCCTTGAAGCGTCTCTCAACGCGCCTAAAGAAGTTTCACTTCAAAAACTCAAATACTTATGTTGTAATACTTTTGAACTCTAGGTAGAAAAGCTAAATGAATTCATGAAAATTACTTCAAACCTGAATTAAACCAAAAATGCTTTATATTATGCATATATCTAATATATAAAAATCAATGCCACTTTTCGTTGTAATTCCATAACTCGAGAACGGCTGAACCGATTTCGATAATTCTTTTTTTATTATATTCCTTGAAGTACGAGGATGGTTCTTATGTAGAGAAAACGTAAACATGTACCACGGGCGAAGCCGGGGCGGACCGCTAGTAAATATATGTAAAAATATACGTTGAGAATGAGAATGAAAAAAAAAATGTTACGAATGATATTTCTGTCTCCATTGCTTTATAAAAATTTACTAAAATTATTAATTTAGTAAATTACTTTTCTATATTTTGACGATTCACAAGTGATAACTGCGTTAAAAACAACCGACTTCAAACTTGCACTTGCAACATTTACAAATACAGACAAAAATGATCATAAAATAAAAACTTCTGGGCCTATCCGAATAAAAATTGTATGGGACCAATTCGACACCATCCCGCATCGAATAAAAAAAGAATCACGTAAACGTTTTTTTTGAAGTCGGTTAATAAATAAATGTTTAAGTTTGATTATAATATTGGCAGAAAAACCAATACTGTGCTGGTGATATAGTACATAATATTAGACAATAATAATAATATCATAGGTTAAACATTATAAATAGATTTATTATGTACAAAATAAGCAATTATTATCGACATTTATACAATTCATAAAATATTAAACGATTATACTGGAATGCTAAAATTCATTAATTTATTTGTTACATTTAAAAGTTATCAATATTCTGTTATTATTAATCTATAATATGTAAGGGTGCATTTACATCAAACGAGCAAATGCATTTGTGTGCGTGCGTTTACACTCGTAAACAGGCGTAGGGCATTCTTTCGTTGTTCTTAGTTCGTTTGAAAATATTCTGTGCAATGTTCTAATACTGAATAACACTTAATAAAAGTTTTCGTTTACACTAAAAGAACACGAAAGAATGCTCTTGCTCTAGCTCTAGCTCCATGTTCGTTTGATGTAAATGCACCGTTAGAGAATAACGATTTTTTATTGCGATTTTGCGATGCGATTTTTTATTGAATACTTACAAATATAACAATGTTTGATCTCCCACGTTGGAGTATTTTGATACTTTTTATAGTGTATAACTTTTAACTAAGCGAAGCCACGACCGGAAAGTTAGTTTAATTTTGAAGTTCATTTTCGTAAGTAACTAATGTTAAAGTTAATAATAACAGAATTATAATAAAATACAACAATAAAACAGACGATACAATAACCTTTAACAGGCAATAAAAATAGCTTATAAAGACTTACATCTAAAAATTATAAAATATTTAACAAATATAAATTGTATTTACACTCCAACCACCGAAATTCATTCATCTCCCTGTTTTTAATTTCCATTCCCAAAATTTTAACAAATAATAACAAAAAAGATCATACTAAAACAGATTCGTAAAAAGAAATGAACATAAAAATTATACTAAAGATCTCTCGTTAATAACTAAAAAATGCTGGATTTTTTTTCAAAAATTCAGTTAGAGCCATCCATGGGGTGCTTTATTTTTTTAAATTAATTTAACATTTACTTATTTAAACAGTGTTTTGTTCTTTGACATACTATGAAGTATGAAGCAATAG
Source organism: Colias croceus (assembly GCF_905220415.1). NCBI lineage: Eukaryota > Metazoa > Arthropoda > Insecta > Lepidoptera > Pieridae > Colias > Colias croceus. Next base: position 10,120,309 of record NC_059542.1, on the reverse strand, counting down.
ACTCAAAATCATAATACCTTCTTTCTGGTTAGTAATGTTCAAAGTCTATCTTATCGTCATTGCTCATAAGAAAACTCTGCCTAATACACGCGAAAGCAGAGTTTTGTTTCGGACAATTTTTGAGCGTGATTATGAGTCTATTTGACTAGTATACGACAATGGTTCCATTTCTTCCACTCTCAAGTTATTTTACCTAAGAATGAAAGAAACAGAGTGGTGGCTTTTTATTAACTTTACTGTGACGCCATAAATTTTAGACTTAGAAATTATTTTAATACTTATTGCAATCTTGGCTTATGACGTCACAAAACTTCCTCTGTTATTTTCACATTCATTTAAATTATTGATGGCCCCCTATCGGATTATCGAAACACTTCACGTCACTTGATTTGGACTTTGGACTGTAGTCTGCATCTGATAACGTCACAACTCTGAATCAGAGATTGAACTACATGATTTTATGTGAAACAAATAAAAATAATACAACTTAAATGAAACCAGCAAACAAAATAGTCAACCCTCCACTTGCTTCCACAGCCTTAGACGTCACTAGACGGTATAAATTCCCAGACGAAGATCTGAAAATAAAAATATACAACTTTAAAATTCAAAGTATGTTTTATAGTTATTTCAAGTTCTAAAGAGATAAGTCTACTTTTTAACACAGTGACGGTACAGGGGCAATTTATCATTATTCATAAAAGCGATATACAACGATCGCGGCGTGAACACGTGCACGAGCGAGTCCCACCAGCATCTACATTTCCTATGCTACAACGCCAATTGCCGAATGCGGGTAGAAACAATATATTATATAGTCACCACACACCCGCCCCGGCTCAGTACGCCGCCAGCGAGCGCGGCGTGAACACGTGCACGAGTGTAGCTTCCAAGAGCAGATTCGAGGCCTGCGTGAAAGACCAACGTAGTGCTGTAGGGTCACTGACCTCTATAACTATACGCTGGACAGGCTACTGCTGTCATTTTTTTGTGCCTATTTGAAAATCGCCATTTTGGCGCTGACGGCAACAGTGAGGCCAGTGAGGGGGAATGGAACTAATACTTGTGATGTAAAACAAATGGTTTATCATCGATAAAAACTTTTCTGATATCGACTACAATGATAGAAATATTACCGACACTATTTTTGATTCAGACTCAGATTATCCAGAGGTTAAACCTGTGTAAACAAAACGAAGCGACGAAATTTGTAATCTTATTAGTTCTCAGAACTTTCACCGGGGGCGCTTTGAATCGGCACAGCAAATAGCTGTCATTTTGTATGTGATAGCCAGTCCAGCGTATAGTTATAGAGGTCAGTGTGTAGGGTACTAAATAAAAACTTACCACACGCCCGCACCCGCTCAGTAGGCCGCCAGCGAGCGCGGCGTGAACACGTGCACGAGCAAGTCTCTCCTACTGCTACATATACTACGATGCCTAGATCCAGACGCATGCGGGCAAGAAACAATATATACTCACAACACACACGCCCCCGCTCAGTACGCCGCCAGCGAGCGTACCGTGAACACGTGCACGAGCGAGTCTCTCCTACTGCTACATATACTACGATGCCTAGATCCAGACGCATGCGGGCAAGAAACAATATATACTCACAACACACACGCCCCCGCTCAGTAGGCCGCCAGCGAGCGCGGCGTGAACATGTGCACGAGCGAGTCTCTCCTACTGCTACATATACTACGATGCCTAGATCCAGACGCATGCGGGCAAGAAACAATATATACTCACAACACACACGCCCCCGCTCAGTACGCCGCCAGCGAGCGTACCGTGAACACGTGCACGAGCAAGTCTCTCCTACTGCTACATATACTACGATGCCTAGATCCAGACGCATGCGGGCAAGAAACAATATATACTCACAACACACACGCCCCCGCTCAGTACGCCGCCAGCGAGCGCGGCGTGAACACGTGCACGAGCAAGTCTCTCCTACTGCTACATATACTACGATGCCTAGATCCAGACGCATGCGGGCAAGAAACAATATATACTCACAACACACACGCCCCCGCTCAGTACGCCGCCAGCGAGCGCGGCGTGAACACGTGCACGAGCGAGTCCCACCCGCAGTCGGCCACGCGGTGCGGCCGTAACGCGCTCCAGTCGAGCCCGTATGTGAACTCCGAGTGGTGCCGGATCGTTTCTAGCGGCTCGCAACCGCGCTTTACGTCCCATATCCTGGAATATTTATGATTATTTTATTCGTTAAAAAAAATATGAGCTTCTTTGATAATAGTTCAGGATACATCGCCCATTTTTGCAAGTGACTACTATCAAGCTAATTTTCCGTTTGTAGCTTTATTTTGATGAGACGCCCAATAATTTCGTGTACGAAAGTCTCGATTGTGGTAGCTAACAGAGATAACAAGGATAAAAATTTTTGATTTGATGGTTGATATTTATTACTAACTGAATGAATTTTTTTTTTGTTCAATCTCAACATAATTACCTAAATTATTCGAAAAAATATTTGTCCTACAAAATCTATGGTTTGTTCAAAGAGTCCCCCTTTCCAAAGTGTATCGATAACGAGGTCATCATAAATGATTACTAACAAGCTGATTTTTTTGTTTTCACTTAGTTAATGTTTATATAATACAACAGACATATTGTCCTACAAATTGCGTAATAAATATTTGAGAACCATCAAATCAAAAAAATTTATCCTTGTTATCTCTGTTAGCTACCATAATCGAGAGTTTCGTACATGAAATTATTCGGTGTCTCATCAAAATAAAGCTACAAACGGAAAATCAGCTTGATAGTAGTCACTTGCAAAAATGGGCGATGCAAAAATTTACAAATTAATGTAAATTTTTGCACGCCATTTAAAATGGCAGTATATGCGATAAAAATTGTTTTTATGTAACACCCTTATGAACCATATACGAGCAAATAAAGATATTTGAATTTGAATAGACAGAATAATTTTTCATTATAAAAACAAACAAACACTGGAAAAAAAATATTTAAAGATTTGGTCCCATATTCTAGAATTGCACGACAAACAAACTCGGCAGGTCTCTAACTTAACTTATAAATCAACAAAATAACAACGTCTGTTAAGCTAGAAAGGTCAAGTCAGCAGAATCACTCGTATTATATCTCAAAATTTAGTGCTCATTTAGTGCTAATTTAGTGCTGATAACATATATTTGGTGCTGTGATAGGAGGACTAAAAATGAGAACACTGCTAACTTTTCATTAAGCTAGCAGTGTACCATTCGTGACCGCGCTATGATACAGTTGGAGCGAGGGGCACATCTGCTAATAATTTAGTGCTCAATTAGTGCTGCCTGTACAAGCAAACAGATTTTTCAAAAAACAATTTTTTTCAGTTTTTTTAGTATTACATAACTGCGAACATAACGATACGAGCAATCATAGAGCTGAAAGATCACTTTAGAATCGGTAGTGGTGAAATTGATTAGACTTACTAATTAGTGCTCAATTAATACTATCGGTAAACCCAGAAAAATTACAGAAAAAAAAATCATTTTTCAACTGTTCGCTAAGCAAATCGAAGATTTTCAAAAATCGAAAAGCAGGCAGCACTAATTGAGCACTAAATTATTAGCAGATGTGCCCCTCGCTCCAACCGTATCATAGCGCGGTCACGAATGTTACACTGCTAGCTTAATGAAAAGTTAGCAGTGTTCTCATTTTTTAAAACTGATAATTTTTTTTTAATATCTGTTTGCTTGTACAGGCAGCACTAATTGAGCACTAAATTATTAGCAGATGTGCCCCTCGCTCCAACTGTATCATAGCGCGGTCACGAATGGTACACTGCTAGCTTAATGAAAAGTTAGCAGTGTTCTCATTTTTAGTCCTCCTATCACAGCACCAAATATCTGTTATCAGCACTAAATTAGCACTAAATGAGCACCAAATTTTGAGATATAATACGAGTGATTCTGCTGACTTGACCTTTCTAGCTTAACAGACGTAAAATAACACATAATTTTGTTCGAAATAAACTCAAATAGGGCCCTCACCTATTTTTCACCAATAGATACAATGATTAATTAGTAAGTTACAGGAATACAATTCGCCCAAGTAATTTATATATGTATCAATGAAGTAAGTAGTTTAGTAATACAATGATTTGATTTAGGTACTATGCAATTCTTACCTCGTAGTGAAGTCATATGACACAGCGGCGACTACTGAAGACGCGTGTGGTGAAAATTGAACTCTTCTTACAGCGCACTCACATCCTGGGAAATAATATAGTATAATATATTTCTTACATAATAATTTTTCAGTTAAAATGATCTTTATAAGATTTAACTTTTAACTGGTACATTTTGCAAATAAGTTCGTATGTCGATCAAATTAACAGCTATTAACAATAAACATTTTTAAAAGTTTAAATGAATAAAATTTTGTTGAGTTTGAAATAAAAGAATAGTACAACAAAAACATTTATTTTTTATTAAAAAAACCTTAATCATTCATTCAAAAACACAAAATTCTAATATCATACCTTTAAGCGTGAACATAGGTGCTGTAAGTCTCCTAAGGTCCCAGCCTCGAATGAGTCCATCAGACCCAGATGTCGCTAGCACGTGCGCCTCTGCTTTACTCCAATCACAGGATAATACCTGCAATTTAATTTTATTTGATAAACTGTCTGATATATTTATCAAGTAAACTCGAAAGATAACAAATAATATTGACATTTGATCAAAATAAGAAAAAGATTTAAAAAATGGTAATATAGTTGGTGCATACTAATAGTTAAGGTAAGTTCTTTCAGTATTTTATTTATACGTTGAAAATATACAAAAAAATGTACCGTTATTCAAAACTTATTATCGCATGCCCATAGGAGCTTACCTCCGCATCATGCGCCTTAACAACAGCCGCTGGTCGAGAAGGTTCTGTACAGGACCATAACTTGAGGTGTCCATCACCTGACACCGACGCGAATGTTGCTGGCGAGTGTGGTGAGAACGCGGCCGTGTAAACCAGCTGCGAGTGACCCGAGAATGTATTGAGACATGTTTCCGACTCGGGGTCCCACTGAAATGGTTGGGGAACGTAAGACACATAATAATATTATCTAAGAGCTAGCGCACAAGTGCAGCTTTTGTCTCCGCAGGTATTTTGTCTCTCCCATCAATTGTATGGGGAGTTGCGTCGCTACGTGCGCGCACTTTCATACTAGCCCATGGGTGGGAGAATCAAAATAGTTGCGAAGACAAAATAGTTGCGGAGACAAAGTTACTCGTGCGCGCTACCACTAATGCGATTTTTATTCTTAAAAAATACTCATTTATAAACTCAAACTCAAACATTTATTTATTCAATTAGACTTGTTCTAGACGCAATTTTGAATCGTCATAACATATTTTAAATTTTTAACATTTACCACCGATTCGGAAAGCAATATCTATGGAGAAGAACCGGCAACACATACTTAATGTTATATGGATAATATGGTTCATCAACTTCATATAGATTTATCAATTTGTAGGGATATCTATGTCACCGTCATCGGGTTGAATGCGCTATTCTATTGAATGACAAGCGCGTTCATTCAATCAAACAGTAGCTAGATCTCTCTCTCTCTCTCTCTCTCTCTCTGTCTACAACAGCGATTTATGGTATTAAATAAATGCAAACTTTAAACTCTCATCGATAGTCCCAATGATAATATCTATTCGAAAATGGAAGAAATTAATTTGTATTATTTGTAAGACTGTAGGTTCAATGCACAAAATGTATAATTTATATAAATGAAAGAAAGAAAGAAAGAAAATGCGCTCTTCATATTATGATACAAAACAAGTAGATAACTGCGTTAAAAACAACCGACTTCAAACTTGCACCTGCAACATTTACAAATACAGACAAAAATGCTCATAAAATAAAAACTACTGGACCTATCCGAATAAAATTTTTATGTGACCAATTCGACACCATCCCGCATCGAACAAAAAAAGAATCACGTAAATCGGTTCAGAAATCTCGGAGTAATCGGTGTACATACATAAAAAAAAAACATACCGGACGAATTGATAAACTCCTCCTTTTTTTGAAGTCGGTTAATAAAGTACATCGATAATATCGCTATGCCGATATAGATAACTATTATTTAACAAACGTCTTGGTAGTACATAATTAGCAACATTGTTGTTGGTAGGTACTGGTAGGTATAAAAAAATTACATCCACTCACTCACTTGCATTATTTAATTGCTCTCAAATTACATGCAATATAATGTGGCTATTTAGAAGCTAGTCATTAGGGCGAGTAAATCATATTTTTTACATAAATTTGCATAAGTACTGTGAATTCCATAGAGCTCGTATAACAGGCAAAATATAAACATTTTTTCTTCGTATCCTAACTACATGACAATTTTATCGTAATTTACATTTTTTGTATGGTGCAATTACATTTAACAATCCAATTACGTATGTGGATTAGTGATTGGTGATGAGTTGGTGTACTTTTGGCATATCTTAAGACTCAATTTATTGATGTTATGGTATTAATTCATGAGAGAAAAAGTGAGAAAATATTGTTAGTTAAGTTTCGTTAAAAGTTATAGTTCTTATGCATAACATATTTAAAAAAATCTTATTGAGCACTTCTTTTATTATAAATTCAAATTCAAATTATATTTATTTGCAAGAATGTAGTTACAAATTATAGATGTTTTCATTACAATATTATGTGGCTAATACATTCTACCCATTTATTGGGTGTGCAAATATTAAAAAAGAAAGTTGATTAGTTTAATTATTTAAATGTACACACAATTCAATTTTCACAATTACGCGAACGCACTACGATTTACACGATTATATCACTACACACTTCACTTATCACACACAATTCAGTTTACACTACTTCAAAGTCATAAATTCTTCAATGTCATAAAATTGTTTTACCATTAACCAGTTCGTCAGTTTATTTTTGAAAAGATTTACTGGTAGTTCCTTGAAATTGTCCGGTATTTTATTATATATTTTAATAGCCATAAATGTTACACTGTTTTTAGCTTTATTGATTCTACACGTTGGGAAATGTAATTTGTTTTGGTATCTTGTCAACATATGCGAATTTACTTCTCCTTTCTTCTTAAAGTATTCCGGGTGATATTTTACAAATAAACATACTTCTCTTATGTACATGCAAGTTAAAGTAAGGATCCGTAATTTACTAAACAGAGGTCTACAACTGTCTCTTTGGTTCAAACCGCACAGAGCTCTGATACATTTTTTTTGTGAGACAAATACCTTCCGCACATCACAAGATTGTCCCCAAAGAATGATTCCATATGAAAGTACAGAGGAAACGTAGGCATGATAAGCATTTATTGCTGCATTCATAGAAACAGTATCTCTTAGACGCCGTAATACGTAAACGAAACGATTAATTCTGTCACAAACGTAATCAATGTGTTTGTTCCATTTTAGACCTTCATCCAACAAAACACCCAAGAATTTATGATGATCTACTTGTTCTATTACTTGGTTATCACACTTTATATTTAGGTTTATTTTGGAGCAATTCTTAGTATAAAATTGAATTATTTTTGTTTTTAATAAGTTAATTTTAAGATTGTTGTCTTCTAACCATTTTACAATATTTTTAACTGCTTCATTTATATCTCTCTCGTACGTTTCCTTTTCAGTACATTTAACAATTAGGGTAGTGTCGTCTGCGAATAAAACTGATTTGTGTTTCACTGATTTCGGTAGGTCATTAATATACAAGAGAAATAAAAACGGGCCGAGCACACTTCCTTGTGGTACACCTGATCTATTAGTTTTTTTTACTGATCTATATACGTTTCTTGATTGATTTACTATTTGTATATAAAATTCTTAAAGTAAAAATCGATAAAAAATATTATAATTATAAACAAAAGTTTTGATTTTTTTTTAGTTATTCTGCCAGTATAACAATTAAAGTAACTAAAAAAACTACTTGACTGATTAGATTTTTTTTACTATTACAAATCTCTATCTTAAGTAAGTCACCTTGCGGCTAGTATCGAAAATACCGTAAGTAAAAATGTCCTTTATACACAAATATTGTGCATTTTAAGCACTTGCCTTAATTCTTATTGGATTTTTTAATAAAAAGCTCATATATGGGAAATGCCACAGACTATAAAAATAAAATCAAACGACAGTCAGGCTTATTAGAATGAAACATTAAAGACCATAGATATTAAAAAAACAAACATAGAATTATCTTTAGCTTCATAACAATTGAGTGAATAATAAATAACTATTCACAATCAATCGCGAAAATGTCCTAAAGCAAAACTCTGCCTGCGCGTGTGTATTAGGCAGAATTTTCTAATTAGCGATACAATAACTAGTTTTTTTTTTTTTTATAAAAGTAACGTAAAATACATCATTAACTCAATCTTTATTGTTTTAATAACATCGGTCAAGAATTTCAAGGAATTATGTACCAGTTTTATTTTAATAAATAATAAAAAATAGAAGGTATGACCCAGCTGAAATGTCGATATAACTATTGTTTTAATTTATAAAAACAATTATAATGGAAATAACCAAACAACCTATTATATAAATGATGTGCATTTAATAAAATGCAATGTTTAAGTACAGTACAACCATATAACATTTCAATAAACCATACCTATCATACATATTTTAATAACAAAGAATTGATATTTATTACACTAAATATTTACCAAAAAAATTATTTAATAAACAAATAGCATAAAATAACACACTCAATTTATAACCGAACAACTTTAACTCATAAACATGCAACATAGTACATACATACATAAATTATTTAAAACAAAAATACTCACCAATTTCACCGTCGTATCCCAGCTCGCGCTCAACAGATGTGTCCGCAACCAGTCCACAGAGCAGACTTCACTCCGATGCGCGCGCAGCACACGCAGCGGCGCCGCGCAACCCACGCGCCACACTATGACCGTACCATCACCTGAACCACACGCGGCGACGCTGTCTGACGTGCCAGACCATGTCTGAAAGAGATTTAGTACATTCTATACAACAATAACAAAATACAAAACGCCTCTTTCGACAAGTTATGATGCCTAATGACAATTGACATAATTAAGCCACTTAAATAAAATGTAAATGGGAAAGGTCCCGCGCTCCCCACGCGCCACTTTATGACCGTTCCATCGCCGGACCCGCACGTAGCGACGCGGACGCTGTCTGATGTGCCAGACCACGTCTGCAAATATAAAAATGCGATAGATCAAAATATTTTTCCTCTTTTAATATGATTTTCGAACTCGTAGTGTTACCAAATTGAAAAAAATATATAATGCAAACGTTGCAGTCGCGCTGGCTTGTGCCAGACCACGTCTGAAAAAGTTATCAGTACATTCTACATACAACAATAATAAAACATTTTATATGCTCCGTAGTCCGGCGTACCAGTCATGTTATAAGAGATTTAAAACACGATAGAAACATTTATTTTCCTGAATTTATATTTACATACACACATTTTTTATACCTAGGGTTGCTTGCAGCCTAACCTGGCCTGTTAAGTGAATGTAAACGGCAGTGGTACCATACCGATAATCAAGTCTCGGTTATTTAGTCTCTTGGCCGAAAAAATATTAAAATTATATGTGCAAGTAAGAACATAGGCAACTCTCACAAGACTTGTTTTTTTGCATTAAATATTTATAATATACCAACTCGAAACACATTTACATAACAAGGCTTCTCTGGGAAGCCTAATCCTAGTAAATTATTATTTTTACTTTGCTTTATATAAGCATTTAAAATTAGTATCAGCACATAACTTACTATAGTCACATGGTAAATGGATAAGATAGCTCTTGCGTTATTCAACATAGTACACAGCCACAAATGCTGTATAGGTTTAAAAAAATAACCACATTTTTTATTTTTTTGTTTATGAATTACAATAAAGAAAAGACTGTAATTTAGTCTGTAATAATTTGTCACTTTCTGCAATATAAAATATCAGAATGTTGTAATATAATATGAACTGCTATAAGCCTAACTACATAAAGGGACTCTGAGCTTTATAACAATTGTTAAAACTGTAGTTATTCCCTATGTTTTATTTATTTTCTATATGCCAACTCAAAACCCATAGATACAATCACTAGAGGAGACTAAAAAACAAATTGAAAGCCTAGAAGATATAGAAGACCTGGGTATATGCTTATGTACAATCATTCCCTCATCATAAAAAAAATCCCTAATTTCCCTAAGGGACCTACCTCAAAATTACCCTCAACCAATACTAATTTAACACACAATTATTATATAGTTTATGTAAAACAGGTTGTTAAAACCATGTGGTTGAACCGAGCAAAATTAAATGAAGGTAAATGAAAAGATAAGCCTCTTACTGGCCCACGTCAAGCTCTCACATAACTGCACTATTAGGGCTTCAAAAGGTTACTCCTACTATACTCTGTTCTCAATCGTGACCTAATGCAATAAACTTTAATGGGATTCAATCAGTTAAACGGAAATTTTAATAAATATTGGAAAATATTATGTTACGCCATGTTTTAATTTGTGGGGCATTTCATAAATTTATTTATAGTGTTATGATACACTATATTTATTATCTATAATTAGATTTAACTTTACATTATATAACAGAAGAATGTTGTATGTAACTAAGGAAGGCTTAAAATTCTTGTTATTCTAGGATGTTCTGTGAGATTTTTTCATAAAAAAGAAGGCTATGAGTAGGAACTCACAAATATGATGATAAAAATAATGCTTGAAAATGTGTATGTATATGGTACTTTACTCAATAGAAATGGTAATATCCAATTAAATTTTTATTTTTACAAATATGAAATTATTTGTTTCAAATAAGTTTAGTACCTAACTAGTTTTCATACAAGGTAAGCGATGTTTTCTGTTGAATACTATAAGACTTGACCATTTTAATTATTAATACTTCTTCTTTTCAAACTCTATATAACTATTGTTATTTCAACACAATAGTTTTAACTGTACAATATTTTCTGTGAAAGTATATCAAATAAGTTTGTGGATAACACTTTGAATTTTCATATAAGATTCTGAATATTTTCTGTCCATCAACCATTAAGATAGAAAAGTGAAGAGATACATAATATGAACCAGTTTCTATTTGTAATGTTCAGATATTGATTTATGGGCAAATATGTATTAAGGCTTCACCAGAAACTAGGAAAGAACTTATGTTTTATCTTTACTAAGAATCAAACTAAGAAATCACAGTTGTAAACACATTTACTAAAACATGAAAAACTCTGTATGCATTTATTCTGTCTTTTACCAGTAATAGACCATACAATCTTATCTATACGAATATTATAAAGCTGAAGAGGTTGTTTGTTAGTTTGTTTGAATGCGCTAAACTCGGGAAATACTGGTCTGAATTGAACAATTATTTCGGTGTTAGATAGCCCGTTTATCGAGGAAGGCTATAGGCTATAAATCGTCACGCTAAGACCAACACAAGCGGAGCCACGCGGGTGAAACCGCGCGGCACAGCTAGTAACAACATATACTCACAACATCAAACAATCCATCCGTCCATTCTAACTTCTGTAACTCCAGCACACTTGTTCCATCTGGAGCGATTTCCAGGAAGAACAATGTTCCACCACCAGCCAGGCCATAGTACTGGCTAGTAGCCACTGCAAGGGCATCTGGCCGAGTTCTGGAGAATCTAACACTGTAGCCATGCCGGCCAGGTGTCAGGAACGTGGGCATGCTGAGGGTGTAGCTGAAATATGATAAATGCTGGTGTAAATTTAACTAGATTGACAATATACATGTTCAAGCAAGTATTAAATTAATTTGAATTTGAATTTTGATAGTTTTTCTTTATTTATTTTTTATCTTTCTTTATTTCGAATCATATAAGAACATGAGTTAACTTTATGTAACCAAAACTAGATTGATAATATACTTTGAATGATATAAGAATGTACAACATGAGTTTGAACTATAAGATTAACAAAAATAATGAAAGATATTTCATTTGTGGGTGCTAATATTTGAGTAACCCATGAGGCACACGCAATTTCATTACTTTTAACATTATTTTAATAATAGCAACTATATCTGAATTTGTTGACCAAAATAACTGCTTGTTTACTATAACACCAATTAGTGATATAACTATTGGAGGCTATATCAAATTACTAATAAGTATATAACCTTGTATTAAGCTACAGAGGCATTTTTAGAAATAAGACATCGAAATGGTTAGCCTTTTGCTTCATACGTGTATAAGCCAGACATCAAGTAAAAAACTATGAGAATATTTGCTAGTAATTGAATTTTCTAAAAAGATTTTATCTATAATAAAAGGACTAGAACATATATGCGAAACTACACATTCTTACATGAAAAATGTGCTTTATCTATAAATGCAATTAGAATACAATAATTTATATGATATTAAAATAACTTTATACTGCCAGTTTACAGTATAAAGGACCAGTGAAATACATCGATTACATACTATAACAGAAATAAACAAAATTAAATACTAACACATTCACATAGTCTCGTGTCGTTACTTGCGCTATGATATCCCTCAAACCTTAAATCGTTATCATATAAGATTCTAATTGGATTATTAGTGCTATTTATTTTTAAAACTTGGTAAATAAAACAATTTTCCTCGAAATTTAGCCCGTTTGGAACTGTCAAAACACGCACGTCATTTTGACATTTCCTTGACCGATTTCCAAATTTTTTGCAGAGTAGTGTTGTGTACTATTTATCGATTATATTGTTACAAAACAACGTCATACGAGTTTAATCCAATTTGTCTCCTACGAGTTAAATCTCATTACGTTGCTACTTTATTCTCAGGAAACCTCATAGGTTGCTAGTATAAATAGGTGGTAGAGGCCTAGGCTCATCACTTCTGGTGAACGCCTCACAGCCTAAACATTCCAAAAACAATCCAACTAAATACGAAAGTATACTAAGTTCAATTTTTCCTGTGGTCTCGTATCACTCTCCCCAAGCAAAATGCTTGATTACCTATCCCTTATCTTTGTGGTTGCCGTAAAGGTTTTCAAGAAAACCACCCCCAATGGAAAAGTTACGGTTTACCTTGGCAAGCGTGACTTCATTGATCATATAGATTACTGCGATCCAATCGATGGAGTGGTGGTCGTTGACACCGACTACCTGAAAGGAAGGAAAGTTTACAGCCAGGTATAAAAGTGTTGTGAAATAGTGACGTTCTGTGCATCTTGTGATAAGTGAAGTGCATTCCCTGGATTTAAAATTATTTGTATCTGTGCAGCTCGTGACCACTTACCGCTATGGTAGGGAGGAAGATGAGGTTATGGGAGTCAAATTTTCCAAGGAAATGGTCATCGGTACGGAACAGGTCGTCCCAATGATCAACAACAAAATGGAACTGACACCCGTCCAGGAGAAACTTCTGAAGAAACTGGGCCCTAACGCCTTCCCATTCACCTTCAACTTCCCAGAGATGTCCCCAAGCTCGGTAATAAATTTATTTATATTAACTTAAAGCAATCAAATGAAGATAAGGATACGAAGGGTACATCATTTCACAAACCTATTTCATATTATTATCGATTCAATAATTCATCGATTTTATTTATTAATCGGTTCTCATTCAATGTTAGGTAACTCTGCAAGCATCCGATGAAGACCAGGGCAAGCCCATGGGCGTTGAATACTGCGTCCGCACTTACGTTGCCGAGAGCGAAGACCAAAAGAGCCACAAGAGGAGCTCGGTCACTTTGGCGATCAAGAAGGTTGTCTTGAATACAACTTTATCAATTACTTCGCTTTCTAAACTGTACTACTAAATTTCCTTTTTCATTACAGCTTCAACACGCACCTGCCTCCCGAGGCCGCCGCCTTCCTAGCTCTCTCGTCAGCAAGGGCTTCACTTTCAGCAATGGAAAGATCAGCCTCGAAGTCACTTTGGACAAGGAAATCTACTACCATGGCGAAAAGATCTGCGCGAACATCATCGTTTCCAACAACTCCAGGAAATCGGTCCGCAACATCCGCTGCATGGTTGTGCAACACGTTGAAATCACCATGATCAACTCGCAGTTCAGCCGCCACGTCGCTTCCCTGGAAAGCCGTGAAGGTTGCCCAGTCACCCCCGGCGCCAGCCTTTCCAAGAGCTTCTACTTGGTACCCCTTGCTCGCAGCAACAAGGACATCCGCGGTAAACAATATACATGAAAAATTATTTCAATTTTCTTTCCATATCAAACCATTGCATTAAATATTTGTTTCGTGAAACAGGTGTGGCTCTGGACGGACACCTGAAGGAAGATGACGTCAACTTGGCCAGCTCCACCCTTGTGACCGAAGGCAAATGCCCAGCTGACGCTATTGGTATTGTCGTATCCTACTCCGTTCGTGTCAAGCTGAACTGCGGTACTCTTGGAGGCGAACTCGTTACCGATGTGCCATTCAAACTTCTTCACCCTGCTGAGGGTAAGGCATCGTTCCAATAGAATTGTTCCTATTTAAAAACGTTTTGTATTCATTAAATCTATCCATTCTAGGATCTGTTGAGCGCCAGCGATTCAACGCCATGAAGAAGATGCAATCCATTGAGCGACACCGCTACGAGAACTCTCTATACACCAACGAGGAAGAGGACAACATTGTCTTCGAAGACTTCGCCCGCCTCAGGATGAACGAGCCAGAATAAGCAGACGGAGGATCGCAAATCGATAAAAAACCAAAAAAAAAGAAAAAAAATGTATAAAAAACCAAAAAAAAAATTACACGTAACCAAGCAAGTCAACCACGTAACTTATCTTCATTGATTGGCAACTATTGGCGACCCTTAAATACCTTAGAGTATACATCAACTCATTTGTATACTACCTTCATTATCATGACATTAATACCAATATAGTTAACGTTTATAATATTGAAAAATGTGAGGCATATATTATAATGTAATAACCAATTATTTATCTGAATAAAAACATCATCCTTCATTGTATCCAACTTACCTTATAAAATTAAATAAAAAAAATTCACCAGATTTACTGTGTTTCACTTTCACTGTCGACCTTTAACCTATTGCAACTTCTAAATATAAAATGTAAAAGTTTAATGTGATCACGATAAAGTCCTGCACTACACTAACACTGTTTCGAAATGCAATACAGGAGCAAATATGACCACCTTAGCTCGCCTATTATTGTCGCTTTTTTTAATCGCAAGGGTCTTCATTCCCTTCTTGATTTATGCACCTTTTTATATCGACTATCATAACATTCTTATTCTTACGATTTGCATACATTAAATTCAATGCTTTTCTGACCACAACAGAAATTAAACAAGCGAAATATTAATTGCTATTGTTATTTAAAAGGCGTTAATTTTTATAGCAACATAAAAAATATACATGGCATAATATAATATTTATACTAAACTGATTATATTAGAAAGATAAAAAAGGATAAAAATATCACATTATTATTTATCAATTTTTACATTCTACTTAAACATAAAAAAAATTAATGAATATACCTTGAATACACAGATTAAAAAGCTTTCATTGAATAAATTATTCTATTCTAAATATTTAAAAAGAAATATAAAAAAAATGGAACGTAGGACTTAGTTAGTTACATTATTAAAAATTTCTCATTTTTATGCTATGAAACCGTATAAAAATTAAAAATTAAAAGTCAAGTGAACACAATCCATATCTAGGTATTTTTTATGAATTCATCGAACGAACGGCAATTATTAGTAATTAAAATTTAAAAACAATATTTTATACGCTTGTACCTACCATACAATTATTATTTTATTAATCCTATAGAATATAGATCCTTCAATCACATTTTTTTTAAGTACATATTATTGAGAAAGTCTCATGCTTCCGTCTCTACATATTATAATTTTTAATTCAAAAGAAAATTTTGATGAAACTTTGAGGTGAAAATTACGAAAAAACTATTTATTTCACTGTTTCCAAATATGATGGGGAATATCCTGTGGAATATCGATATTTCATTTTTGGTAATCTTTTGAAAGCTTTTGAAGTAGGTATCTACCAGTTTTCTGGTGGAGGAAATTTTGTTACTTCCTAAGGTTACTTCATTCTTATTTTATGAAATAACTTGACCAGACTATCTAGATTTGTCGTTAACCATAAAACGTAATTGAGTAAAACTAAGTTAGTAATATAATAATTATTAGTA
The DNA here is from genome assembly GCF_905220415.1 of Colias croceus. NCBI lineage: Eukaryota > Metazoa > Arthropoda > Insecta > Lepidoptera > Pieridae > Colias > Colias croceus. The sequence goes on along the minus strand of NC_059542.1, from coordinate 10,104,066 downwards.
ACAGCAAAAGACTTGTCTCAGTATCCTTGCCTTATCCATTACATAACTACTGAAAGATTTTCTCACTAAAACTGGTCAAACGAGCTTTGGACAAAGGTTCCTTTTAAAACGGTCCATGTAGTTACAAAGGGTTCGTCCAAAACCAGTTTGACCGACTTATGTGGGAAAGGACAGTCGAATGACCCTTTATTTGCATGTCACTTTTTTCTAAAGGGACCTTTGTTCAGTTAACGTAATAAAAATTTGTATGACAATGTAAGTACTATGTACCAGTATCGTATATGGAAATTATTGTAAGTATTCTTTGTAATGTCCGCTTCGTTTGACTCTTTAGATTTTTATAGATATTTCTAGTAACCTAACTCCTAAGTTGTGTTCGTCAATTAGTATAAACTTCTAAATTGTGCTAATGTGACAAAAAGATACCTAGACATAATAAAATTTTATCAACTGTTTATGATATCAACACACTTTTATGTATTGCACAATGATGTAATCCACAATCAATGATGATTAATCACGACATGACTTTGTATTTTTGAAGAGGGTAGTCTTCTGAAGTCAGTACTCGGCTCAGGTAGGTGTGACATAGGCTGTTTTTATTTCATCCCAGGCGAAGACAGAGAAACTATCCCAGGTATTTGTTTTTATTTTTATAGTGGCGAGTAGGAAGTAGTAGTTTGTAGTAGTACATGAAGGATATTCTTTTTTATTTTTCTAAAAGATAATTTTTAAAAGAGGCAAAAACAGATACATGTATCCGCTTATTCTGTATTCAAGAGAAACATTCTTAAGGACAGAAAATATTCAATACCAATATCTTCATAATACATTTAAGTATACCATTATATTTACACTAAACAGTAAAAGGTGATGAACTGTAAAATTCAATACAAACAAACAACGAAGCTTTTTTCATCTCGCGCGTGGCTTTAAACATCAGTGGGGTACACGCAGTCTCCCCTTTTATACAGTTAAAGTAAGATGAAAGGGACGGCATATTGTATAATTTATAATTATTTTAATACATTTTAAATGTTGATAATAAATATTAAAAGATGTATGGGATAAGTATCTATTTGTTTCACGGTTTTTTTTTTATAGTGGGGAAATCTTCCAAAGATACCCACGGCCCCCGGGGAAGGAGCCGTGGGTTATGTCGGATTCTTACCGACTAAAACCCCACTGTATTCCGTCGAGCCGCTTTAGTGATGGGGCCGCGGGTATTGATTAGAATTCTTCCGCGACTTACCATGGTCTACCTGCATAAACCGCATGTAAATAGTAAATTATTTTTATTGGTCACTTCAATTCAAAATCATTGTTACATACATATTTGTATATTGTACATTTTTAAACTAAAATAAATAATTTTAGACCTTTACACATGTTCCGTTACCTTGTAACTACCTACCTACATGAAAAATAAAGGGGTTTGAAACTTTTTGTATGGACGCTGGCATATCGACCTGCCGCCATTTTGATTTTTTTTCAAAATCGCGGCGCACGATTAAAGTGGTATGTATGGATAGAGGACACATAGACGAACAAAAAATGTCTCATAACATAGTACCCTAAAGCGTCACATTACCGAGATATTTGGAGGTAAATATTCACTTATGAGTACAACGACAAACACTAAAAATAGACTAATTATTACGTGTCTATATGCATAATATTATCTCCAAATAATCACTCCCAGGTAGATTATTATTATTACAGGAAGAAATTAGGTATTCATTACATTACTTACATTTTTATGTAAGTACTAGCTTCCGCCCGCGACTCCGTCCGCGCGGATGTCGGTCTTTGCGTGGATGGTTTATTTCTCCATTTTGAGTACTCGGACAATGACATCTTATAAATATCTATTGGACCCAAATACGGCTAGGTCTATAATAATACGCAACGTGTGTTCGCGGTACCTACTACAGAACAACGTCTATGGATAACTGAAAAATTGAGAATAATTTTTTTTTTACGTATTTTTCCAGGATAAAAAGTATCCTATTTTACGCCCAGGATAATAAGGTATAATTATACCAAGTTTCATCGAAATCGAACCGGTAGTTTTCACGTGATGTCTTCACATACAGACAGACAGACAGACAGACAGACAAAAATTTTTTTAATCACATATTTGGGTTTGGTATCGATCCAGTAACACCCCCTGCTAGTTATTTTTTCAATATTTTCAATGTACAGAATTGACCCTTCTACAGATTTATTATATGTATAGATGTATGTTTTTATGTAATGAATTTTTATGTAATGAATGTACCTACTTTCTTCCAATAAACGGTTAATTAATAATAATCTACCTGGGAGTGATTATTTGGAGATAATATTATGCATATAGACACGTAATAAGTAAATTTTTAGTGTTTGTCGTTGTACTCATAAGTGAATATTTACCTCCAAATATCTCGGTAATGTGACGCTTTAGGGTACTATGTTATAAGACATTTTTTGTTTGTCTATGTATCCTCTATCCATGCATACAACTTTAATCGTGCGCCGCGATTTTGAAAAAAAATCAAAATGGCGGCCGGGTTGATATGCCAGAAAGTTTCAATGCCCTTTCATTGGAATTTCGATAGTTTCAAATATGTTAACGAAAAAAATACAGCCCACATGTAATATACATGTAAAGGTGAATAATAATCAAACTGATAACTTTCATTGTTTAAACTAACTTTTATGTAGCCCTCATGAGAAATTTTGTTACTTCTTGACTTGACCCTTATTTTAAATATTTCTAAGGGGCTACACAGGGACACTAAACTCACCCATAGGATATTATGTTTTCTCGAAGAACATACTTGTAATTTTTCACATTTTACAGATCTTCATCAAATTTTATTTTAGTCTGTAGTAATTAAAATTTAGTCTGTAGTAATTAAAATTTAAATTCTCACTTTGCTTCTTCATCTTCACTTAACGCCACTGTAAAAATAAACTTAATCTTTCTACCGCTTCTACTCCTGTTTTTCCTCCGTTTGTTTTTAAACAAAGTTCTGTTGATGAAGTTAAGAGGGCTATCCTGTCCATATCGTCGAATGCCATCGGTACTGATCTTATCAGTCGTAATATGATCATTCCTATCCTTGATATCATTATTCCCGTCATTACCCATATCCTAAATTTTTCAATCGTCTCCGGAACTTTTCCTAGCTCCTGGAAGGATGCTCACATCATTCCCCTCCCCAAAAAATCTAATCCATCAAACTTATCTGATTTTCGTCCTATTTCCATCCTACCATTTTTGTCCAAAGTACTCGAGCGCCTTATCCATTCCCAGCTTAGCACTTTCCTTAACATTAATAATATCCTTAGTCCTCATCAGTCTGGTTTCCGTCCTGGTCATAGTACGACCACTGCACTTGTTAAAGTTACAGATGACATTCGTTACGGTATGGATAACAAGCAACTCACAGTTTTAGCACTTCTTGATTTTAGCAATGCCTTCAACATGGTAAATCATGATATTCTGCTGAGTTTGCTTCGTCTTATTAACTTTTCATCGACAGTTCTTGATTGGTTTTCAAGTTACCTGGGCGATCGGCGGCAGCGTGTTTTGATGGATGAAAATCAGTCAACTTGGTGCGCAGTTGCCGCCGGTGTGCCTCAGGGTGGCGTCTTGTCACCTCTTCTCTTTGCTATTTTCATAAATAATCTTACTTCTCAATTAACTTCTCCCTACCATATGTTTGCTGACGACTTACAAATTTATACCCATTCGACGCTCGATGAACTACCAAATGCTGTTCATTCTATTAATAATGAACTGGCTAAAATTGTCATTTGGTGCGATCAATTCGGCCTTAAGATCAACCCCGCAAAAAGCCAGGTTATTGTAGTTGGTAGTCCTTACCAAATATCTGAGGTTGACTGGGGTATATTGCCTGCTGTACATATTAACGGTGTTATAATACCTTTTAGTAAGCATGTTAAAAACTTAGGTATTCACTTAGATCAAACTTTATCTTGGTCCCACCAGATTCAAGAACTTGGTCGGAAATTTTACGCCGCGTCTAGTTCTCTACGACGTCTGCGTAACTTCTTACCCATACCGACAAAAATTATGCTAGCACAGTCCCTACTCCTTCCCATTATTGATTACGCTGATGCATGCTTTCCTGACTTAACGGTTGAGCAACTAGACAAACTTGAGCGACTTCAGAACTTCGGTATTCGGTTCGTATTTGGTCTCCGTAAATACGACCACGTCTCCTCTTTCCGCAAGAAACTCAAGTGGCTCCCAATTCGTCTTCGCCGGAATGTGCATTATTTGCTTCTCCTGTATCGTATCCTTTTTGACCCCAAGACCCCCTCCTATCTCAAAATGAAATTTAACTTCCTGCATTGTGAAAGCTATTCTCTTCGTTCGGTCGATAGGCTTGTTCTGTCTACTCCTTTTCATCGAACACATTTCTTTGGTAATTCCTTTACAGTCACTGCCATAAACCTCTGGAATGAACTGCCGATAAACATCAGACAAGCTCAATCCCTAACTTGTTTTAAAAATCTCGTCCGAAATCATTACTCAAATCTGGCTTTTGACTCGGTATAGCATATTTAGCTCATTATAATATGTATTATTATATGTATGTATATTATTTCTCTAATGACTCCTTGTTCTTTGTCTTTTATTATTTTATATGTATTATTGTATATGTATTTATAATATGTATGTACATATATATATATTTTACATATGATATGTTTATTTTTTTTTATGTATGTTTTTATTTTATAGTATTTAGTTTATAATCTTTATTAAATAATATTTTTATTATCTTTGTATAACATTATTATTTATTTATCTTTGCGTATACTTTCTACCAACCTACCTCCTATTTCTAGTTTATTATTTATCCTTCTATCAGTTGGTTGCCTGGAAGAGATCACTCTTGAGTGATAAGGCCGCCTTCTGTGCTGTTTTTCTTTTAGAATAAGTTTTGTTTGTATTGTATGTATTTTGGCAGCACAATAAAGAGTATAAATAAATAAATAAATAAATAAATAAATTAACATAATTAATACATTTAAAAATAAATAATTTAATAGACAACCTTGTTCATTATCTTCAACGAGTACTTAAAATTTTCTTCTAATTAAATAATCGGTCTAATATTTAATCATTATTTTTCTTAAATCCAGGCACTTATGGACCTAGATACTAAATTTTTCTTCCGACCTTATCGGTGACGGATCAGTGGAACAATAAAAAATCAATATAGACCTTTGCAAAACTTTCTCAGGACGAAACTGGTCAAACCAGTTGTGGACAATGGTGTCTATGGAGACACTGTCCCTTAAATTGCAAGGGTTCGTCCAAAACCAGTTTGACCACTTTGTGTGGGAAAGGACAGTCGAATGACCCTTTATTTGCATGTCTTAGGTGAAGGTGAAACTATTATAATGCTAACGGTACAACCCTTCCGCGTGGCAAGTGTAAAGGGATCTTTTGTGCGAAAGCTTTTGACGGCATGCTATACACAACCTTATGTGGTAATGGTAGAGTTGAAATTAAATTGCAATATAAGTTAGTAGTACTGGACACATTGCTATCTAAGAACTGGTTTGGACAGAAAATGCAGGAAGGGCGGACAGGAACGGCATTAGAACGTGACAACGGTTATTTTGCAAGGATTGTACAAACTATGGGAATTTTGCTATCATTTTAAATCTGGTCAAAATAATTAATAGGCATACTATTGTGGTATAAAATTATGGTGTTTTTTAAACAGCAGTTTGATAAATGGGTATACATAATTTATAATTAAATGAATTTTATAACAATTCAAGATCCGTTAAAAGAATATTTCACAATATTATGCTAAATGAAAAAGAATGTACGCAACAGCTACTTCTTCACAGCAAAATCTAATAGAAATAATTTTGTATATTATGATAAAATTTATAGTTCAGGGTTCTTTATGGTAATTTTTTTAGTTTTCAGAATTAAATTGAAAGTGTGCTTTTGATCTCTTACTGTATCGGGTAATGAACTTTATAAACCTAAGGATCTCTATCCTTAGGCTTGTTATTGACTTCATGAAAATGAGTAAATACTCACTGTGAGTAACATAAAAATAAACATATCATCTAAAAATAAATAAGTAAGCGATTATATTCAATAATCGCTATGTATATCGAAATATAATCACTACATAGTATAAAACAAAGTCGCTTTCTCTGTCCCTGTGTCCCTTTTTTTTCTTTAAAACTACGCAACGGATTTGGATGCAGTTTTTTTTTAATAGATAGAGTGATTCTAGAGGAAGGTTTTAGTAGGTATATATAATTTATTAGGTTTTATACAAAGCGGGCGAAGCCGCAGGCGGTAAGCTAGTTAAATTATAAACCTTGAAATTATATCCACAAGTCTATCTTAACACAGTTATAAAAAAAGTTCATAATAATATCATTTATATCGTTACTTACATAAGTATAGATAATTATAAAGATAATATAGCAATCTTGTTGAGTTCTTAAATTGCGGCGTTTTTGAATGAACATCCAAAATATATTATTGTGAATCCATTATACAGGGTTACTTATAAAACACCAGCAACCTCGCAGGACAAGATAGCTAACATCATAAGTAACAACATTTGTTCTACGACTTTTGGTAATTTGTTAGATTTTATTTTCATACAAAAATAAATATTCATTTAATTTTCCGTTTGAATATTATAAACTCTACGCGCATTCCAAAAATTACGTAAACAAGAAGCGAACGGGAGGGAAAAGGGGGCGTCGCGTCGTCCTTTCGATAATGAATAGAACATAGACTTACAAATGTTAGGAGAGTACAATAAAAGCTTAAAAAATCATTTAAAAATAATTTATCGCGTTATGCCAAAAGTCGTAGAACAAATGTTGTTACTTATGATTTTAGCTATCTTGTCCTGCGAGGTTGCCGGTGTTTTACAAATAACCCTGTATAAATATAGACACACGTATAAATTTAATTAATTAATTATACCTAAGTTAATTAATTACTAGACTATTCTAATTATAATACAATAACATTCTCACAATATAAATAGTCTAACCTTTGTTTTCTAGAAATAAATTTAAATAATAAAATCGGTGTTAAAATTTTATATCACCTCGTCGATTTAGATTGTAAAGACGTGACATCATAATATATCGGTACCTAGTTGCATAAGTTGCATTATATTTTAAAAACTCTCAAGTAATTATTTCGGATGTTAAAAATTCCATCGACTTCCGAAGTCAGTTTTAAAGTCAGTTTCAGAGATTAAAAATGTGCGTCCACTATAATTATTAAAATCAATTATTACATAAGTACATATTTAAGTTAAGGACACTTGGATAATAATGGTTGAGTATAATAAAGTAATCCAAGTTTGATCTTACACCTTTTTAATTATTCATTTTTATTCTATAGCGTTTTTCCTCATAATATTATGTTTAATAATAGGTTGCTGTAAAATACGTTATTAATAAAGTTGTTAGCAAATTACACCTACCAGTTTAAAATATACTACTGCAGTGAATAGACACATAAAATGTTGCAAGAGCAAAATAAAGTGTTTTGTTTTCATCCGGATACATTTGATGTAGTTAAAAAGGAAATAAACTTAGTAAAAGAAGATGACATGAAAGAAGCCATTCGAATTCTTAGGGAATGGGTGCAGATGCAGCCTCACTTCAAGACGAAAGACTTCCGTTAGTATAATATTATTTATTATTTGTTTTGCTAACAAATTAAAAAAACTCTATTTTGATAATAAGGAGCTAATAATTCTCTCTCATGGAGCTTTTCAAAATTGCATGCGTTAAGCTGATTTATTTATTACTTGCGGTCCGCCCCGGCTTCGCCCGTGGTACATATTTCGCAATAAAAGGTAGCCTATGTTCTTTCTCGGGGTCTAAAGATTCAGTCTGTGCCAAATTTCATCAAAATCCGCTGAGAGGTAAGCGGGAAAGCATAACAGACAGACAGACAGAGTTACTTTCGCATTTATTATGGTATTATAGTAGGGATAACAAAAAAATCAAAGATACAACACTAAACAGCCTATAGGCCAAAAAGCTATAAAGCAGCCAAGGTCTCGAAAGGTCTACATACAAATTTATATTTCCTTGTATCTGTTGAATTAGATTTTTTAGTTTTATGTCATTCAAAGGCTTTAGAAATGTAGAAATTAAAAAAAATAGAAAAAAGCGGAAGACGCGGGTTCAAATCCCGCCTGATAGAATTTTTTCAATAATTTCAATTTATATTAATTGTATCTGTATAATGTGTATAATATTATGTATCTTCATACGTATCTACTTATATTATTTTTATCATATTATATTGTGTTAATAATCACGATTTTTATTTTTCCAGAAAAATGCCCTTTTTATTTGACAATTTTCATCACGAAGCTCACTCATAGTATCTAAAAATATAAAGTGTAGTTTCTAATTTCTGTGTCAAAACCTCATCAACGATTAAAATCCGATAATCCATTTTTGGATGAAAGATTAACTCATCTCCATATTCACAATTTTTCGCTTCTATAAAATATAAGTTTAATGGAATTTATTTTTTATTAAATATTTATTTGTCTATGTTTACAATTACACGGTTAAAAGTAGTGATTATATAATATTATAATCATTTTAATCGTGTTTTTTTATCAAGGTTGTGAGACATGATTCTGTTTGTAGGCAGAGTTACTTATAAATGATATAAGTATCATATTTTATTTCTTAGCATATCAAATTGACCTCTAGTTAATAACAGGTTTTCGTTTTTAAACCAATTAATTACTGTCTTATTGATGTCATGCGTGATTTACGAGAGATCTTAGATTTTGAGGCCAATGGAGCTATGTGTTATCGAATGATTTTTTTTTGTAGTCAGGTCCAATAGAAATAAAATTATGTCAGTCATAGTTTAGTTTTTATAAGCTACGGTATTAGTAGCTACACCCGAACCTCAGAAGCTATCTGAGGAACATTGAATCACTACAACTTAGAATATTAAAACAAATAGTATCTCCTAAGATAAACAAAATATGTAAAAATAGTAATGAAAATCTCTTTCACCATTGTAAAGTTTTGCCGGTAGAATCTTTATTCCATTACACTATATTAAATACACTAGGTATATTAAATCATTACCCGTCAACAAACCAACCAACGCTTAATCATTCCAAAAATAATTAACACTTATGGTAAAAGAACAACTCGTTATTTAGTTACGGCATTCAACAAATAACCTAATATTTAGTCGAAAAGAAAGAAACGATGTTATGATAAAAGTTGACCCAAAAGTTTTATATTATCTGTAATTATTGACCTATGCACGTAGGCGAACTCGAAACTTGATGTTGATAATTTAATCGCTCTACATTAAGAAAATAAATTAAAGGTACAAGTCCGAGACGGGCCGCAGACCGCAAACTGCAACAGCAAACTGCAAGCGACAGCACTTGTTACTATGAACATCTATGAAATTGATTCCAAGCGCGGCAACACTGCTGCCTGCAGACGCAACGCGCAGCGTGCGGCCGCGGCGCGCAGCGACCGCAGACTGCAGTATGCAAATGCCAATTATTGCCATGGCAACTATTTGTTTATTTATATTTTAATTGGTGAATTCTTATGACTTTTGCGTTCTGTGCATTGTGCAGCCACGGCATGCAGCCGCAGTTGGAATAGCGACCGCAGGCAGCATTGCGGTAACCGCAGCTGGTAGCCACAGTGTCGCCTGCGGTTGCAGTCTGCGGCCCGTCTCGGACTTGTACCTTTAAATATAAATTTAGTGGTTTTGATTTTATAAACAATAAATCAATCATGCACCTACTGGTAAAATAATACATTATCCTACCTCTGTATACCTAGTTCACTAGCTTCCCGCCCACGGCTTCGCCCAAGTTTTCTAAGAAAAACCCGCATAGTTCCCGTTCCCGTGGGATTTCCGGGATAAAAACCTATCCTATGTATAATCCAAGTTAACCTCTATATGTGTGCTAAATTTCATTGTAATCGGTTCAGTAGTATTAGCTTGTAAGAGTAACAAACATACATACCTTCACATACAAATACATCCATCCTCACAAACTTTTGCATTATATTAGTAGGATAGGATAGTATAGGATAGGATAAGATAGGAATTAGGATTAGTAGGATAGGATAGGATAGGAAGAGATTGCGTACCTAGACTTCAGTTAATAATTTTAGTTTTGACTTTAGACCAATCACATAACTAAGTAATTTTATAAATATTTTTATTTTTATTACAGCTGATTCGTATTTAGAAAGATGGATTGTCGTATCAAAAGGGTCGGTCGAAAAGGCGAAATCTCGCTTGGACAGAATGTGTACAATGCGAACTCTGTTGCCCAACTTCTTCAAGGAGTCAGACATAACGCAGGATTTTAACGGCTTAAGTGATAAAGTGTGAGTTTGTTTGTTTTATTTTTATAGTATCTACCACTCAAATGTTTTATAAATATAAGTTAAATAATAGAAAAAAATCGATCCAATAAGGCTGAACTCGAAAACGTCTTTCGCCTAGTGTGAGTTGTTTTTGTTTATTTTTGTTGAACTATTTATTCAGATATAGTAAATAAAAATATAAATAATGGAACCAATGTAAGTACGAAACCAAAGGATATTAAAAACAGATTAGTAATCAACAAAAAATTCGTTGAAAATAGAAGGAATAAGAAGCTCAAAAAATATGAAACAAACAAATGGATTAAAGTCACATTTTTTTTAAAGTTACTAGTAGTTAGTCGTATATATTTTATGCATTATCATGAAGAATACTGAATAGGTATAAATAAATTAATTAATTTTATCCATTAGGTATATAATAAGATATTTTTTACAGCGTTGCAGTCATCTGTCCAAAGCTTACGAAAGACCATCACAGAGTGATTGTAACAAAGACCCTTGTAAATGACGCTGATGCAGAATTTTTATCCATGTTTTATAAATTCAGCATTTACGTAAGTTATAATATAATATTAATGTCATATAAACAAATGCTTCATGTTCAAAATAATAATTACAAAAAATTAGCTTTCCGCCCGCGGCTTCGCCCAGGTTTTCAAAGAAAAATCCGCATAGTTCCCGTTCCCGTGGGTTTCCCGGGATAAAAACTATCCTATGTGTTAATCCAAGTTACCTACCCTCTAAAGTGTGCTAAATTTTATTGTAATCGGTTCAGTAGTATTTGTGTGAAAGAGTAACAAACACACACGCATCCTCAGAAACTTTCGCATTTATAATATTAGTAGGATGTAATGCTTCATGTTCAAAATATATAAAAATGTAATGGTTTGTAAGTTTAGGTTAACACTAGTTTAATTTAACATAAAATTACGTATTAGTCTTGTAAGCTAGATCGTAATTTATATAAGGTGCCTGCTATTTTAAATAAGCAACCTTATAAAAATTGTAATATTTGCTAGGTACTAGCAAAAAGCAGAACTGCATGAAGGCCCGAAAAGTTTTTTTTTATCTACCAAAAAAGAACAATGGCAGAATAATAAGTAGTTGATAAAAAATTGCACCTAGGATTGTTATTTATTTGAAATTAAGTATTTTAACTATACAAATAATATGATTATCTATTTTAATTGGCCACGGATAAAAATCATTTTTGGGACTAATATCACATGACTTTTTTGTTACTATTCAAGTTTTGCCAATATTCACTTCACACCTTTTTTATTAGCTTCATCTGTTTGTGAAAATATGTTTGTTATATAACCGACTCCTTTAGACTCGATTTTGACCCACGTTTATTTCAAACTTTGTAGACTTGACATGGATCGACGACAATACAATAATTTAATGAGTTTACGCGTGTTTTTACTTTTTTTTTTTATTACTAACTACATAATATATTAACTACCTTATGTATATAATTATATTATATATAATATATAATATTTACCCCTGTGATTGTTTTTGTACTTGTTCCTAAAGAAAATCGATCAGTGAAACCTTAGTGAAACAGATGTATAATACTGCCCCTTAACCCCCTAGGGGACATGGGACTTCACTTCATACTTCACAATTATTTTTGTAAGATCTCCAAAAAAAAATTAAAATGAAATACCTATTGTAATTTCAGATTGGTGAAGTTTTGAGAAAATACGATTATGTTATGGGTCTTCATAGCGTCTACGATTTACAATCGCTGGATATGGTCAAACTAATCTCAAAGATGAACGTGGTCGAATTTAGAAATATTATAACCGTTTTTCTGGTAAGTTTATACATGTAAAAATAAATGTCTGATTATCTTATTAACCCTTAAATTGTCACCCCTAGATAACTTGTGTTTATAATGTCCAAATTTGGAGGATGTATTGGAATTAGGATAGAAAAGAGGACAATGAAAAAAAAAAAACAAAAATTTCAATTTTTTCTATTGTTTTCACTATGTCACATAATACGGACATTGCCAATTATATGTACATGTTCGAAACGTTACATATAACGGACATTGCACATTATTCCTGCAACCGTGGTACATGAATACAATCTACTTTTTCAGCTCTGTAATTCAAAATTATTATCAAATTATAATTATGGACGATCTAGAATATACTTTTCAAACATCTGTATTAAAATGTTGGTTAAAACTTTAACGATATCGTTAAAAATAATGGATTTTAAAAAACGACACTACTAAAAATCACAGCGTAAGAATATGCTAAGAATTGGAATAGAAATAGTATTACATAGCCTGAGAACTTATCTAATACACCAAGAAAGTCCTCTTCCCATTTCTTATATCGTACAGATTGAAATGTGTTTGCTTCATCGTATGCAAAGAAGTCGTATACCATGCCTGAAGTACCAAAACGAACAAAATCGCTTTTTTTTGATTCTTTGGCATATTATATTATATCCATTTTCTGCCAGTTTTTTAATTTGTAAGGTATTATTATTTAAATTTTCAAACTGTTGAATGATGATGTGGCTGAAGAACTACTGAGAAGTAGGGAAGATTCATCTCGCACCTCATGTAATGGCTGTAATTCTGCAACAATAATATTTTGTTGATGGTAAAATTTCTGACTTTTTGGGTCTTCATTGTGTCTCAAATCAATATGTCGTATAATTCCGAAGGTATGGTGCTGGGGGTAAATGATTGACACTATAATTATCATAGTGAAATCACTCCTGTAGGTCTACATTTCCTTCGAAATCGACATCTCAACTCAACACCAGACTCTTCAGCTTCCGCCAGAGGTAGCGAGGGAATTTTTTATTGATTGCCAAGTCATGCTCCTGTAAAATATAATAAAAATAGAGAAAAATATATCAAAATGATTCCGTTGAAAATGGAGGGCCTTATTGGCAACGTCCGTTACATAGGACACGTGAAGAATACCCTAGTATATACTCCAAGTTGTCAACGTCCGTTTTATGGGACATCGTATATAAACTAATATTTGTATACCAAATATTGTAAAATATGTAAAAATTATGTCAAAATACTATACTTACAATCGTATTCTAACTAATAATATAACATTATAAGCAAAATAGCCAAAATACTTACAGTTATTATCAATTTTATCAGAAGAGTCAAGAGATCCGTTTTTTGCAATTTTCAAATGGTCACCATTCGCGACTGTACATGGCTTTGGTAAAAAAACCTGCATGTACGCAAAGGACATAGCTAGTCCCTTCCCAATATACCGATTAGCGAAGCTTAGGTCTGCCATAACAGCGCCAGCATGTGTGTAAATACTATGTCCTTTAAAACGGACGAAATCAATTTAAGGGTTAAATTAGTCCTTTGAAAATAATAAAGAATTGAAACGAAAATAATAATACTGCACCTTGTTTCGATTGCATGAAATAGACGAAAAAAATATGATAACTGATAAGCAAGAAACTGAAATCTAAACTTATTAAGTATAGAGGAAACATTATTGTTTTTTTCTGTTACTTTAAACAATTCTAGACCGATGTTTAAAATCGTTTTACTTTAAGAAAGCTGCATCCGTGTAACGTAATAAAATTTGTGAATTTTTATTAAGAAAAATAGTCATTTACTTAAAAATTATATCTTTCAGGAAGGATACAGTATGAGAGTTAAGGGTATACATTTAATATCGCAGTCAAAAAGCATCGAACTTTTACTGAATATTGCCAAAACAATCCTGAAGCCTAAGATAATTAGCCGTATGTACGTACATAAGTCGTATGATGATCTACACGAGTTTATTGGAAAAGATGTCCTCCCACCAGAGTTTGGAGGCAATGAAAGATCGATTTTTGAATTACATGGTAAGTAATTATCACTAGTTGTTACTGGCTTTATAGTACATTTCAGTAGTCATTGTAGGGTAAACGCAGGTATTAACGACCCCTCTAAGGCAATTTCAAAATCAACCATATTTTTTAAGTATACTGGCTCTTCTAAAGATTTATAATTTCATTTTATATGCTAGTGTTATGTATAAAAAATGTATTTATTGAAGCAAATACATTCTAATAAAGGATTATCTTGTAAAAAATAATTTACAATGTGACTAAGTCGATTGTTGCTATTACCGACCCATAAAAACGGCTGTGAAGCTATTAACGATTTTTATGCAGCTATTCCCGATCGTATGTGAGAGGAAGCCTTTTTCCAGCAATGGAATGTATAGAAGCTAGTGATGATGATGATTACCGATCTTAATAAAATGAAATAAAAATGCAAATATATTCGTATTTTTTTAGTGTAGTTATTTTTAATAAAACAAATGAGTACTTTTTAGTAATGAACTAAATAATTATAAACTTTTAAATTAATCAACATAATACTATTAATATATGTACATATATATTAAATTAAGGATTTCAAACTCTAGGATATTTCGTTATGCTATTTGATTGATTGCTTCGGCGAGTTGTGTTTTACTGAATACTTTTCGCCGCTTTTGTGGCTCCATATTTCTGGAAAAAATATACCTAATTATATGTTTTATGTTAATTTAACCTAAAAAAATATAATTTTTAATAGGCACCTATTATGTCATAAAAGTAATAAAAATATATTTGCACGCTCAATTACGAGCAGAATGTTTAAGGATCAATATTATCTGTATATACAAACATCTTTATTCTACATTTTGCAAATAAAGCAATTTGAATTTGTAGATGAGAAACTAAACAATCTATATTCGATCGGTAATAGCTTCCTATAGTTTCTATTGCCGACCCACATGGGTCGGTAATAAAGTATGTAAGTATAAACCTAAATTGTATTACCGACCCATAAAAAAATGGTTATTTTAATTCATTTGACCATCAGACTATAAAATAGATTATAATTGATTAATGTCATACAAAATATGAACAAATGCATATTGTTTAAACAAAAAAAAAACAATGATTTACTACTGTAACTATTCGATAGGGATCCTCGAAAATATCATAACTTTGTATAAATTGACAACGCTAAAAGACACAACACTAGACAAAAAAGTTTAGTCGCTAATAGATTTTTATGAAGACTCATAGCTTAGATTTAAACTGGTCCATAAAACCACTTGTGTTAGTGTGATATAATAACATAAAAGAAAATAAAACAAAAAGTTACGTTGCTGCCATTGCCGACTTACGGGTCGTTGATACCTGCCGCGACTTAAACTGGGGAAGCTAACACCGTCCCATATTAATTTTAAGTTTTATCGTTTCAAATTACTTTTTATTAATAAAATGTTGTAAGAAATGAAAAGTTGACACTTAAATGCATTGACATTTAGTAATATAAATTAAAGTATAGATGTAATTTGTTTGTAAATGTCTTAAAAAGATACTCACAGTACTTACCCGAAGGAACAACGGAACAGTACGACACGTCCTGCTTCCACGCTACCCCGCAGCAACTTACGCATTTTAACTCTTTTTTGCTCAGTTACTCACTCTAACGTTAAAGTATACGATGCTCAAGTAATACATTCGTGTATAACTTTGCCTACCTATAGCTAGAATAGTTCTGGAAACGTTTAAATTTCGAATTACTTTTATAGGTCGGTAATACCTTCAGATTTTCGATGGGTCGTTGATAGCTGCGTTTACTATAGTTTCAATTCATTACAAATTATATTTTCAGTGCATTTTATTCATTCTATTCTTCATGCTATTGTAAATTGTTTCTTATTCTAAGCTCTACAGAAAAAATGGAGCTGGGAATGTCTTTTCGCTAAGAGATCTCGGTCTGGATATTTAATTCATTCTTTTAATGGTACCATATATTCTAAGCCGTACATAATCTTCTAATATATAAAAATCAATGCCACTTTTCGTTGTAATTCCATAACTCGAGAACGGCTGAACCGATTTCGATAATTCTTTTTTTATTATATTCCTTGAAGTACGAGGATGGTTCTTATGTAGAGAAAACGTAAACATGTACCACGGGCGAAGCCGGGGCGGACCGCTAGTTAAATATAATACGAAGGTCACAATTAAATTTCAGACGATCTAATAGATGTGTTATCAACGAAAGAGTTCAGAGAGTGGTCCCACTACATGTACAATGCTCGCACTGATGAAGAGCTCCGACCAAGTGGAAAGTTTAATGAAGACTACGCTGGAACACCTGGAACATTTAGAATATTGAGTCTAGATTAAATTTAGAATTCGTTAATTTAGGTATTTTTTTTAGTGCGGGCACAGATAATAGACGGTATTTTTGGCGGTGACAGTTTAATGTGCACTGTCAGTAGGTGAAAAAAAAATCTCTCAGTGACAAATTATTTGAGATACAGTTGTATTATGTTTAATAATATATTAAACGGTTTTAAATTGTCGCAATATCTGTATATTTTAGTTAATAAATAATATTATATAGGTATATAAAGGTACATATCTAAAAACATATGATTAGTAATTAATTTTTATTAATTTTAGTTGATTTATGCTCGTGGTTCCAGTTCTATTTATCAATAAAACACCCTTCAATACTGCATATATTTTTTTGAAATCATCTAAAAATTGTTCGTTTTAATAGGTACTTCGTCCATGAAAACATAAAAAATGACTGAAAAAGTTTCAGAATTTAAGACAGTTAAGAAATAAGAATATAGGTACTTGGGTTAACGAGTCAGCATTCGATACAGTTAAATAAATTAAATATTACCTATTATTTCAAATGCTCAACTAATCTATAAATCTTGACCTTAATTCGCAATCAGTGGTCAATTATTTAGGTACTTTTTATCTAAGAACCTACTTAAATGGAGACGAATAAATTAATTTAAATCTATAAAAAATGGTTGCGAATTGAAATAATTATAAGCTTACTTTTCTGTAGTCTAATAAATAATGATTGGTAAATAATATTAACAATTACGTTAGTTATAATCGTTACTTAAATTTTTCATGGCAAAATTTCAACATGTTATTAAATAAGGATAGAATGTAAAATTGCTCGACTTATTGGTCAGGTTATAAAAAAACCCGGGCATATGTGAGATACTCCAGAAAAACATTTGAAATCATTCAAGCTTTTCCAGTCATCGAAAGTATAAAATGTAATATGAAATGAAAACAATATCTTCCTCTTTCTTTAATGTAAATATAATAAATGGGGATGAGAGGGATCTACTTGACTTTGGAGTTTGGGGTCCATATTGTCGGCACGCGACGCCAAAGAACTTTTGACTCCCCTTCTTGAATCTATCCATAATTATTATGCTTGTTCAAATAAATATATTGGGTTTTTGATACTTTCTACTGTCATTAAGTAGATAGTTCTTAGAGATTCATTAATAGATAGTTCTTAGAGATTCATTAATTGAATAAAATGCTCTCACCATCACAAGTTTATGGATCTCAAAAGTTTTTATATTTTTAGTAGGATGCAAAAAAGGAAATTTATTGAAAAAAGAAGAGTTAAGGTTATGTATTTCTTAAAAAAAATATTTTTAATAAAATATCCTACAAACAATTTTATGAATAAATATTATGTTTTATTACATTACAATCATATATTATTAACTTTCAGATAATTGCTCCTGGTAAAACAATAACAATGTTACGCATGTGCAACGAACGAATATGAAATAACAATAATGACCTATCTACAATTCAATGATGATAGCGAAATTCCCACATGACCGCGAACAATCCTTGCAAAATAACCGTTGTCACGTTCTAAGACTATTCCTGTCCGCCCTTCCTGCACTTTCTATCCAAACCAGTTCTTAAATAGCAATGTGTCCAGTACTACTAACTTATATTGCAATTTAATTTCAACTCTATCATTACCACATAAGGTTGTGTATAGCTTGCCGTCAAAAGCTTTAGCACAATAGATCCCTTTACACTTGCCACGCGGAAGGGTTGTACCGTTAGCACAATAATAGTTTCACCTTCACCTAAGACATGCAAATAAAGGGTCATTCGACTGTCCTTTCCCACACAAATCGGTCAAACTGGTTTTGGACCCTTGCAATTTAAGGGACAGTGTCTCCATAGAAACCATTGTCCACAACTGGTTTGACCAGTTTCGTCCTGAGAAAGTTTTGCAAAGGTCTTCTATGATTTTTTATTTGTCTTTATATTATTATGCAATAGCCGTTAAGGACAGAAGAATAAATTAGAATAAGTGGGAAGTATTTTTTTAAATTTTGGTATTTTACATGGTAGGTATAGTAGACTACCTAGAGGATTTTGTAATTTTCGTGTTCTCCTTATAGTACATTTTTAATAGGTAAACCTATTCTTAAAAGTAGGTATCAGGCGTAACTGATGACTCTACTTTCAAGATATTTTCAATAATATACAGTTGTAAGTATAGGTACAAAAATATTCTACACCCTTCAGATATTCAAAATAGGGGTCAAGAAATAACAATTATTCTCACGATGGAACACAAATATAAGACTTAGAAATAATGTTATCTGATTTATCAGTAACCGTTATTGTATTTGTTTCACATGCGGGTTGTTCAAACATAAAGTTAATAACAAATTTTAGAAGGCAGTATGTCAGTAGTAAATGATTTGAGCCCTAGAAAAATAAATGCATGCTATACTTACTTTTGTTTTCTCCTGAAATATCGGGTTAGGTTCTAAATAATACGGCAAAACCAAATTCTAAGGAGTAAGTATAATTTTTTCACGCGATATTATTTTACAGTTAAAAAATTTAACTACCTGATTAGTTACATCGAAATTTTTTGATTAACGATAGGAACCCAATTGACCATACTTTTTACTATTTAGAAAAAATAGACTATCTTCACTAGCTCTTGATACTTACCATGAATTTACTATTTTTATTCATATTAGTAAATTGGAAGGGGAGACTGCGAATTGTTGTTCAAATAAAGCCACGCGCTGAGATGAAAAAAGATCACCTTTTATTTACCATTTCTATAGAGTTTTATAGTTCATCGCCTTAACTGTTAAATATTGGAATATAATAGCTGTAATATGTATAGAGACATTTAATGGGTAGAAGTGAATATCATCTGAGAAAATGACGAACAATAGTAAAACGAAATAAGTTTATTTCTACGTAAATGCCTTGCATCTATTCCCCGAGATTCATCTTTTACCATTCGAGTTAGGGATATAATATTTTCAACATATGGAGTGATTATACAAACATAAATTGCTTATTTTTATCCATTACTTTACCTTATAAAAAATTTAATTAAGGTTTTTAAATCTAAAACTTAACCTACTTTAACAATTAATTGTATTTATATCTTACTAGCAAACCGGGCGAACTCCGTTTCGCCACCAGAGACACCTTTTCTTTGCTATAAACCTCACTGAGCCCGAGACCTTTCCAACGAATGCAAAACCGTGGAAATCGGTTCGTGCATTCTGGAGTTATAGCGTCAGAAAGGAAAACCCGACTTATTTTTATATAGTAGATTATTATTTCTTTACAATGGGATCGTCGTGGTAGGTGTCTTATCAGAATAAAATCTAACTAGATTTTATATAATTCTAATTAGTCTAAGCTCAAAACTCTGAAGGTGCCAGGCATGCCAGCATAATCTTCGTTGAACTTGTCTCTCGATCGAAGTGTTTCATCGGTACCAGCCTTGTTCATTTCACGCATGTATTCCATGTTTTCTTCTGTTCCTAATTCTGCTATCCAATCCTCTGAAATTTTATTTTTTTTATTCTAAGACAATAAGTAGGTATTATCAAAATGTGTTAGGCTTTGTACTCGAAACTACGAAAATATGTAAGCTTAAGCACTGCAACCGGTGGTAAATCGTAAAACATGGGTAAAACTATGTTATGGCGATACAAAAGTGCTTCTAGAAGAAGTCTATTTGCATAAATAAATGTTTGAGTTTTAAGAGAAGATAAGTGAAGGCAGTTTTGGAAACAAAATTCTTATAAAGAACATGTAATACTCCTTTCATAATTTGATATTAGGTACAATCCAAAAAAATATTAAAGCCGTCTTCCTTCTCGTAATCATTTCAAACAACGTTGTAAATGTAAGGGCTTCCACAGAAAACTATTAAAACTAAACTCAAACATTACATCCTTACCATGAATTTCCTTGATAGGCCTTTCATATCCTCCCAATTCAGCTGGTAGAACATCTTTTCCCACAATATCATGTATCTCTTCAAACGTTTTATGAGTTGAAATCCGACTGGCCAGCTTGGGCTTTAATATTTGTTTGATGATATTCACAAATAGATCGACACCTTTGGAATCTGATATTATATGAATTCCTTTTATTTTTAAGCCGTAACCTTGCTGAAATAATAGAATAATGTATTAACATGTTTTTTTTCTTGAATATAATAAGTATGTGTTTTGCTATTCTTCACAACATTGTTTATTTATATATAGAATATCCTAATGGTGTTTGAGTGAGAGCTTAATCGTCATTTTAAAAGCAGTCTACTTAACAGTTAAAATCAAATTATTTTTGTTATTATTTCCGATTATATCACAAGAAAGTAAAAATAACATTCTTATCTGCAATATCTTCCCTGGGCAGCCTGGAAGTGATCGCTGATAAGCGATAAGGTTGCCTTATGTGCTATGCATGTTTTCCATTTATTTTAATATTATGTATTTTAATTTGTAATGGTAGGTACATAAAAATGTTAAATAAATAAAATAAATAAATCTTTTAAATTATTTACAAAATAACAAGAGTAGGTAGGTAATTTAAATTATTAACAATTAATCGGAGCTTAAAATGATTTTTAAAACTGCAATGGTAATAATTTGTGATATTCAGAGCATTGCAACAACTTTACAAACAAACTTGATGAATTATGTAATGTTTAATTAAACAGCTTAATTTAAACGGATTATGTGAACGTTAGTTGTTCCATCCATACTAATATTATAAATGCGAAAGTAACTATGTCTGTTTGTCTGTTACTCAATCACGCCGTCAGTAGTTACTGACCTAATTTGCATGAAATTTGGTATAGAGATATTTTGATACTCAAGAAAGGATATAGGATAGGTTTTATCCCGGATATCTCACGGGAACAAGAACTATGCGGGTTTTTCTTTGACTACCCGGGCGATGCCGCGGGTGGAAAACTAGTAGTGACATAATTTCATTGCATGTGAATTTGCTCAAAAGACATCCGCAGGCGCAAGCTCTGCTTAAAACCAAAACCACAGACCCAAACCGTGGTTCGTGATCCCCGTCAAGGGGGCGTCAAGAAGAGTAGACCCATGAGCATAAAATAAATTTAAAAGACAAGTTTTAGATCAGTAATTATATGAAATGCTTTCTTATATATTCAAGTACATATAGTACGATAGCTCTTTAGCATTTCTATAAAATATCTTACCATAAACAGAGATACAGCATGCCGAGTCTCAACAATATTTAATTTAGAAACAAAATTTATTAAATCCAAATTTCTGAAGTCGTAAACAATACGAAAACCAGCGATGTAATCATATTTTCTTTCATACTCTGCCAGCTAAAAACATAATTTATTAATAAGGTGTAAATTACCTACTTGTGCTTTATTGTTGTACATAGAATAACTAAAAAATATTTTGAGGTAAATTTTTAAAATATGTTATTACGATTCAAGTGCTTCTACATAATATTTGACATGCTGCCTACAAGTTCCTCCTCTAAAGGACCGACATATAGGTAGGAAGTAATATCTAAATCGGTCCAGTCGTTTCTACGTTTATGTGGAGAAGCAAACATCTAGGAATTATTTAATTCAATATTACGATTGGTTTAAGCTGCCGTATACATAATTTCAAGCAGCCTTAAATAAAACTATACCTATGTACTTACCTATAATTATAAATTATAAAAGACACTTTTCAAGTAAAGAAAGAAGGTAAGTATAGGAAAAAATAAAATCCCTACTAAATATCTACATCTATTATATATGTATATACATATTATGATATTGTGAACACCAAACATAAAAACATTCCCAATCGTTTTTATTAAAAAAAATCATTATTTTTTAACAAGTCTAACTAATAATAATTGTTATTTTAACTTACATAAACTCCATATTTAAAAAACGTAGTGAATAGTTTTGAGCTCGAAGGATTCTTGTAGGCTTTTATTACGAAAACTCGTTGGTGTTCCTTCGTTAATTTCGGGCAAATGGTCAGAATTCTGCAATAAAAAAATATTTCTTCCTTATAAAAATGTTACCAAAATACCCGAATAATACCGACGTCCGACATGTACAAATAGTAGATAAAATAAATAAATGGACCCAGATATCCCAAAATGTCTAACATAATTAAAAAGGCAAAATACCATATGTTATGTTGTATATGTTTCCAATTTGATGATCAGCCCGCTGTTTTGATAACCATAAATATTGCTTTTTTTGTTCCTTCATGTTAAAAAAATCTACCCTTTCCTACGATGAAATAAACAGACACACAAATACAAAATAATTATTGAAATCTTCAGTTTTTTTTTCTTTTCATATTTGTCAAATTGCTGTTTTAAAATTACCACAAATTAATTACATATCTATCAAATACTTACACTGTCTCAAATAATTCCTTGAAATCCTTTGTAAGATCTTTGTCTTCAAAGAATTCGGGCATCAAAGTTCTCATAGTGCACATTTTGTCCAAACGATTTTTCGCTTTTTCTACTGACCCTTTTGATGCTACAATACATCTCTCCAGATACGAATCGGCTAAAATTATCGAGAATCCTTAGTAATTTCTATAACATTTCCCTACAAAATTGCAAAAAATACACTTCTTTCAACATAAAATTGCAAAAGTAATAATAAAATATTATCAGATTACTTAATGGATATTTTAAATGCCTTACTTCACTCTAAGTACTTTAAAATACTTAAACAAAATGACACCATAAACGTGCATTTTAAATTTGTTAAGTCCTTTAACTCTACATGTTAAATGTCACCTGTAAGCTGCATACGGGCAATTAGAATATATTTTTGAAATGGTAGTTTAATACGTTATTCTTTTTTTTTTTTTTTTTTTATTCGATGAATAATAATTTTTAACGAAGGATTGAAAAATCAGGCCGACTACTAAATCTAATAAGAGTTAATCAACTCTGGATAATATTATTTACACTCCATACTATTAAAAAATTATACTAACGAAAATCTTTCTTCTTAAAATGCGGTTGCATTTTCACCCATTCCTTCAAAATATTAATAACTTCTTTCATTTCACCTGGCCTACTCAAATTGATTTCCTTTCTAACCATTTCAATAGTATTGGAGTGTAAAACCAAGCACTTTTTATTTGCAATTTTATCCATTTTATGCACGTGTTCTCACTTTGAAATGTTATTACAGTGTGATTAACTATAAAGGGTTCAGCATTTTTTAATTTTTGTGTTACTACGTAGACATATGAATAAATTTCAATAATGTTTATAAATTAGGGAAAAAAATTCTCACGGGCGATTGTAAGGATATAAAAAATTACAATATTATGTTTTACGTTGATTGCGTCTAACGGCGTTTTTGTTAGAATAAAGAATAACTTTTTTTTGCTGCATTTTAGAAACAAATATCTATTCATTATTTTTTTTGTATCCCGATTCACGACAATCACGGTAATTTACCGATATTGGAACTATCAAATCACTATACAGGGTGTCCCAAAAAGTAGTGATGAACGGAAGCTGGGAGGTAGAGGACCTAGAGGGCTATCTGAATCACCCCCATGTATGTTATGCGATTTTTCGTATTTTCGAAGTTATGACACATAGATGAAAAATTGAAAAAAATATCATAACTCCGAAAATACGAAAAATCGCATAACATACAGGGGGTGATTCGGATAGCCCTCTAGGTCCTCTAGTCCTCTACCTCCCAGCTTCCGTTCATCACTACTTTTTGGGACACCCTGTATAATGCAGTTTTTACGCAAAAAAGTAACAAACAAACATACAAACTTTCGCAAGTACAATATTAGCACAGATAATATAATACTATATTAGTAATATACTATACCTACTAGATTTACTCTTGATTAATGCGTAGAGCACGTATAAAAAATCTGTCTCCCAATTTTTCTTAGCTGGCTTTTGAGCAACTGCAATCGTATAAATTGAATAATATATTACACAAGTTTTTTTTTCAACTTTCATCAGCTTATCTTTCACAAATCCTATTCATAACATATAAAGAGAAAGTACAGGAAGGATTTATTAGAACAACGTGACAGTAGTTATTAAACACAGATTGCATGCAGTCAAGTGGGAATTACGCTATCGTTAGTTATTCATTAATTATTATATAGTAACATTAGAAATTTCTACGTATTTTATGGTAGTTTTGTAACCTAATTATCTTGGGTTCGATTCATAATGATTGCAAAAATTTTTACCTATTTGATAAGAAAATCTTATTACACAAAGTGAACAAGTAACGTCTACTACATTATGCAGTATTTAAATACTTTATTATCTCCGTATTTTATTTTACTATGCCTTACATACCAACCATTTTATAAGTAATGTCACGAAAAGAAACACAATTACTAAATTAAAACATTTATTTAACATTCAGACACAAATAAATTAACACTTAAACCGAACGTAAAATTACTATTAATAAATAATTTCTTAAATTAGGCTTAATGATGAACAACTGGCTGTAGCACATATGCTTGGCCAGTAGTTCTATCTATAACATGACCCGTAGATGATTCAAAGAAAAGTCTTGGTGCTGAAGCGGCTACAGAACTTTCTAGACTGGGATGACGTCTAACTGATCCTTCGTAAGGCCGCTGCTTCACATCCCTTTGTCTATAAGGCTCTCTTTCTCTTTGGTTAACAACTAACACTATGTGATGCTTCTCCCTTGGTTTCTTTTGTTGTCTATTAAACTCTCCTTCATGATTTTCATGATTGTAATGTGCTTGTTCATGCTTCTGGATTTCTAATTCTTTGCGTGCTTTTTCAGAATCCGCTCTCTTAATACGTTCACTTTCATCGTATGTTAGTTTTTCATTAGACTCATATGTAGGGGATTGTTCACTGGGCTCGTCATACGTATCATGGTTATATTGACCGTCAGAATCGTAATCACCATTATCATGATCATCTGTGTGACCTGCGTGATTTAGGTCCCAGTAATGTTCCCCATATCCTCCTTTCTTGTCGCCCCAACGAACCTTTAAAACGTTACATATTAATACCAACAATAATTAAAATGTGATACAAAGAGAGGTTAGTAGGAAAAAGAAAATGTTAACTGTCACAAGAAACATTGAAAGCGTAATCTTTAAAAAAGTGACAATAATGATGATTGATATTGTGTGAATGCAATAACTCAGTCTATTACTTTGAACGAACATTTCTGTTAAACGTAATAAAGCAGAAGCGTACTTTAGCATTAAATAATCCAGATGAAGGTCTTGATCGTTCATGCCTTTCAGTGAAGTGGTCCTCACTGCCCAAACGGTGACCTTGGTCAAAATCCTCCGAAGTAGGCATCTGCCTATACCTTGCCAAGCGAAGCGAAAGAAGAGTTAGATATGATTTTGTATCAACTACTAAGGAATGTGCTTATTGACAACTTTAATTAAACAGCTGATGGATATGACAAATTTTGAAATAAAAGAATTGAATTGAATGCTGCAAAACTAAGTATCAAGCTGATCGATATTTTAGCTCCACATTCATTAAAAGCAATACACATCCTTAACGTAGTTGAGAAAGAATAGCTTATAGAGATCGGTAATGTTTCATAGACACTAGACGCATTGTCTATAAACCATCAACAATCAGCGAAGGAAAGAAGGCAAAGCATAAAAAATGCCGGTTACTTTTCCCATGTCCCTGTGGTTTTTATAATCTTTCCGCTCGTAACGTTGTTCCCACGTGTTTGGATCTTCGCATACATGACCGAACTCTATCTTGTACGGACTCAACTGTACTGAGAAAAAGTCCCTATAAATGATGGTTTAGCTTTTAGTTGATATAGTTTTTGTTAAGGATAGACATATGCATAGATATTGAGATTTGGCAACAAAGAAGAACACAGTGCAACATACATTTTTTAGAAATAAAATTATGGTACAGCTTATGATTGTTTATATTAGTTTGATATTATCAAAGCTATGAATTTAGTTAATTAATTTTAACAAGGCTGTAACTTAAGCCCGTGAAAATTAAACCTAATTATATTAATCAAAATAATGAGTCGTGAAAGAACATCATGCCTCTAATTTACTTATAATTTATGAAGTGTTTTGGATTTTTAGGTAAACAGTAACTATAGACATGTCTTTCTTTTTTTTCATTTCAACATAAAGGCAATGAATGTCTTATATTTATAAATGACGAAAAACTTACTGGAAAAATTTTGCTTGTGATTCAATAGTACTCGGCCTATTTTGGGGATTAGGAACAGCTTTTACAGGATTCCATGCTGATCCAGAATAAAATGCAAGGAAACACCAAAACCATCTCTGAAATTAACAAGTCACAGTTATAGCATTTAATTATTGTTATCGTAGTAATTGTTACTGATTTCCCGCCAACATCCCGCCAATAAATAACTGTTTTTTGCGCGCCTAATTTGAATTTAGAATGCCGTGTTATATTTTTTTATTGCTTTTTTATAACCTCAACATTGTTGACTGCCATCTAATTATACTTGTGTTTATCATAAAAATAAAATGATTTATTTTTTTTAACTAATAAACCGTTGGATCATATCGCCGTTATTTTAAATTCACTTTCAAACTTGCAAATACTTCTATCTCAAAACAGCACAAATACAGATGATACACTTTTTCAATTTAAATCGATCACTTTCACTAAACCACATTCACTTATTTCTGTAATATTTTATGGTTTCAATCTATTACCATTTTGCTGAGACGTTGTGACATCTTGAGATGTTGACAACCTTTGAAACACAATAGTTGTTGGCAATTTATTTATAGGCTTTCGGTGATAGTTAAGAAATAGGTTGAAGAAATTTCTGAATTCTGATAGTTTTCTTTGTTGATTCTTTTGAAAGCTGAGGGCAAGGTCGCAAGACATCATCGAAAGAGAATGTTTAGAATTGATTACTTTATCTCTAATGTTTGGAAATATATTCGCAAGTTTTTGATAATGTAATGAATTAGTAAATTCATTAAAGACTGGGTAATCCGTAATACCTAAGTGCTGAACATCCTTTTTTTATCTTACGTAGTAGATTGTATTATTTGTAATAGATAAAATGATATAGGTAACTACAGTATCGATTAATTGTTAATGATTGGTTTAGTAGGTACCCTAATAAACATAATATCCATTTTATTGTTTGTTTCTTACAATAATATTTTTTTTTTAAATCCGTTCGCTGTTTCTATGCATTCTCAACAAAAAAACTTTATTGTGTGCTTTTACCAAAGATAACAATTAAATAAATAAATAAAAATAAATAAAATCATCTTTTATTTGGTTTAAACATTAAAAGGTTACAAAACTTAATTATATTACACAAAGTACCTATATGAGTATTATTTTTTAAACTCTCAATGAATAAATTCCGGATATAATAATAACAGTTGCAAGAGATTATACCTAAATGTTATATTATTAATATTATAATTTAGTCTTACAGGTGCACAATCCTCACAGTATACAATCGTTTGCATTATTTATTTATTTATTTATTTATTTCATTAAGGATCACCAACATGACATACACTGATACATAGATATTACAATCGTAGACATAGTGCTGTCACAATTATAGGCAACGACCACTTACAAATACAACATTAAATCCAAATCCAATTTTTACATAAATTCATTTGATAAACTCTCCAATGCAAATATCTCATTCAATTGAATTGAATTCGTGATTAAGTTATGTGATAATATGTAAAATAATGACGCATTTCATAATTTTCTATTATCATTTTCCTTAACCATCCAAATAACAACTATAAGTATATTTAAAGAAGTAAGTACTTACTGAAGTGACTATTAAGTGTAATTAAATATTAAGGAAATCATTGACAATATATCAAACTAATATAAAACATAACAATGATAAAGCAAAAATACATTTCCCAGAAGACGCAATAGAACAAAAAAAATATCAAATGCCGGAACAGATTACAACGACAGCCTATAACTTTAGAATTAACTTCTCACATTAAAGTACGTAAATCCACATAATTTTCTACGTTAATTAATTTATCATATCTACCTCATAGTTACTTTAGTAAAAAAAGACTTTATACTATGCTAATACTCTATAGCTTTCCGTCCGCGTTGTCTTTACCTTCACATAATATAATACAAGGTACTATTATAGGTAATAGTACTAAAATTTAACAAATTATATACTATAACACCTTCCTTTTGAACCACTCTATCTGAAAAATACACATCAAAATCCGTTGCGTAGGTTTTAATATTTAAGCATTCATAGCCCATAGGGATGTAGGGACAGAGAAAGCGACTTTGTACTATGTAGTGAAGCGGCAACTTCCTACATAATACATTAATTAGTTTGTCATTGTTTTTACGCAACTAATGACAATCGCAATAATTAACTAGAGCGTTTATCGCCATAACAGGCAAAGACTCCGATAACCGACAAAACGGCAACAACCGTAAAATAATAGATTATGTAATATCCCATAATTATTTACCGCTTCTTATTTGATAGGCTGGTGGCACAGTGGGAATGAAAGGGTTATAAGGCATATATACATTTTTGTGTCTCGAAGTATCGGATAGTGTAATCAATCACAGTTTGTAGTACGCAAAGGCAAGTAAAAAGTTCTTAAAAAATTTCAAATATTTTCATTATGATGTGCATATTACAAAATATAAAAAAATTTTGACAAAGAAAGTGGACGAAAAACTTAGATAACTGAAATATTTTTATTGTAATTTAAATATTCTAAAAAAGTATTGTCTTACTAGTGTATTAGGTATAGTATAGGTAATAGTATTATACCAAAAGTCTGTTGAAGTATTGACAATTATATTCCTCTTTATTTCATAAAGATAATAGAGCTCATTGTATCTCATTGTAAGCTCATTGTATCACTGCCCTAACGTTAACATCAATTTACCGGTTTCTTTCCGATTTCCTTCTGGTTCCCGCCGTAATTCCTCTGTTTCCAATTTGATTAAATAACTTGAAGAAAGCTATCAAACTTGTCATTCTAATATTATTTATTTACCTACTTGACAACATCCTTTGAATTCTATAATGCAAAATATATTTTACCTTCTTCAATCCTATCTCATCCTACCTCAATATTATAAATGCGAAAGTTTGTGAAGATGGATATGTATGTGTATGTGTATGCATGTTTGTTACTCTTTCACCCAAATACTACGGAACCGATTACAATGAAATTTAGCACACATATAGAGGGTAACTTGGATTAACATAAAGGTTTTATCCCGGAAATTCCACGGGAACGGGAACTATGCGGGTTTTTCTTTGAAAACACGGGCGGAAAGTTAGTCAACAATAATTTTTCATTGCAAAGTGATGAAATCGGGTAATAATTTCACGTTTAATAGAAACATAACATCGGCATTTGTTTTAGCTACAGTGGTTACACACATCAATCAAATAACATGAATTAATGCACAAATACACACTTAATTATAATTAATTGAATAATTAAACATGAATTATTAAACGTAATAAAAACGTCATACAATTTACTTTTTACGATTCAACGCACATGTGGGTGTGAGTCAACTATGGAAATATGTTTTGACGTCGCTCTTTACATTTTACCCGACTGCGAAAGAAGGGTTAGGTATGTTATACGAATGTACGTATGTAACTTGGAAGTTTCTTTGGCACGCCTTACAGCTCAAACCTCTGGACGGATTTTGACTTGTAAGGTATCGTTGTAATCATCAGAATTGCGGTAGTAGGTAACATAGGCTATATTATAAATTAGCGTTTAGTTTTCATAATAATAAATCTTATTATACATTTCAAGTTGGTTTTTCTATCAAAGCTCTAAAGAAAAGACCTATTAACCATTTGTAAAGATATTATAAATTAGTCCATTTCATTACAAAATTGCTAATTAGGTTACAGACAATAAACGATTGTGAAATGTACGAAAGTGTGCCAGATAATTACAGTCAGGGACAGAAGTGTTGAAAGTAATTAAGCATTAATATCATTCATTGATATGGTCATGATCTGGTGAGCAAATTGTATTTACATGTCTATGTAGAGTGCGGTAACAAGACATTGTGCAGTACGACACTGCGTTTGTACAGCTTTTTTAAAGTGGGGAAAACTGGCATAGATGCCCACGGCGGCCCCGGGAAGGAGCCGTGGGTTATGTTGGATTCTTACCGACTAAAACCCCACTGTGTTACGTTGAGCCGCTACAATATCTTTCATTCTGCATACCATTTACCAAACCAACAGGGAATACTTATACATAATTATTAAGAGACACACTTAACTATACTAACGCATCATACAAAATAATTTAAAAAAAAAATTAAAGTGAAGTCCCACATCTGTTTCACTGATCGAATTTCTTTTGAGACAAGTAGGTGATCAGTCTTCTGTGTCCTGCCAGATCGAGATTTTTTTTTCTTCGTCTTCACCAGGAATCGAAGCCAGGACCCCTCGGTTCTACGCTCACGCGTCAACCACTGTACCAAGGAGGCGGCAAAAAAATTAAGTATTACAAAATATATTTATTTATTTATAAACATAAGCTTCCTGAACATTTCTCATGTAGGATGTCGGTATGACGTAAGTACCTACATAATATGCACTTTATAAAAACAAGTGATGACGTATTTCCTAAATAAATGAAAAATATATTTAATTTTTTAAGCTATTGGATAGCTTTTATCTCAGAGTTTGAGCGCGGCGACCGAATGTAAAAATTCCGTAACGAAAAAACCTAACACCCCCTACTCCAACCGGCAATAGCAATAGCTTTACCGCGACAGTCCTCGAGTACCACACGTATTTTTTTT
This sequence comes from Colias croceus, assembly GCF_905220415.1. Classification (NCBI taxonomy): domain Eukaryota; kingdom Metazoa; phylum Arthropoda; class Insecta; order Lepidoptera; family Pieridae; genus Colias; species Colias croceus. Next base: position 10,072,635 of record NC_059542.1, on the reverse strand, counting down.
TTATTATTAATCTATAAATACTTTCGTGCACGACTGTCCTGACATGTCCGGTTTCATTCATCTATGAAATTAATTAAGCACGTTTAACTTGCTCTATGCTCATAATAATATGTATAATGCACATTGTATAACTATTTACTATTTATCAAACAAACAAGGAGATAAAACAAATTTATTTAATCCCACATACTTATTAATTAGAATTGGCCGTAGATAACCAAAAAGGATCCAACCCACAACATGACCGAAAATGAGTTAAATATACCAAACTGCTCGTCTAGGTCTATATTTTCGATTAGCAAAAACAATCCAAGTAAAATATGAATATTTTGACGTTAAATTGACACTGGGTACCAACCCACATGTATGGAGAAGCCATATTTTAGTTTCGTAAAAACAATCCATTCTTCTTGGATCATATTGTAAAACGCTCAGTCTAAGAAACTAACACAAAACTAAAATGTTTAAAAAAATCCAAAAGCATGTGGATCCTTTTAGATATTTAATTTTTATGATATTATGATGCAATAGATAAATCACTAAAAAGATTCAGAAAGCATGGATCTCTTTTGTTAAACTGAATTTTGTAGAAATGTATACTGGTTTAATAACAAAAACGATTCAGAACATTTGGATAGACTGAATATTATGTATTTACGCTTGAGGCGTTAGGCATGCATTAAGTTCACACTCCAAGTATCTTGATCGGGTCACACATCTTTGCCTTTTTTATACCGATTTTTCTAAAATAGAAGCACTTCGAAAATACCTGAAAAAATTTACGAAGCTGACGAACATGTCGAAGTAACAAAAAAAATTACTCGCACAACTATCGATCACGCGCTCATGTGATCTTTATTACCTTCATTCAAGAATTGCCTATAGAAGACTGTAAGGTTTGTTGGGGATATAAATTATTAAGACTGAAATCGATTGTATGCGCACCTCCATCGACTAAACAGTTTAGTCATGTTGAATTCAAGAGGAGAATACAGCTCGACAGATCAGTTTAGTCGATGCAAAAGTTGTATGTATGGGCGGGCTCGAAAGGTAAATCTTCGGAGGTATCTGATAATGATTTTCAATGACTATGGCCAAATGTTAAAGAAAAGCCCAATTAGACGATTTGGAGTCAATCTTTGACTATTTATCTAAATACTGCCTGGATTTCTATAAATCAATCCAAGGGGGCAATCCAAGACTTCATGACGATGTAGATATGGCGATGAACCGGACTTTGCACACGAAGAAGAATAGTAAATCGGATAGAATTAATATGTTTTATATAAATAATGAAAAAAAAAATTGAAAGTTAGTTGTTTTATTTACGAAATTAAAAAAAATAAGGATCTTAGTAGCAATTAGCTACTTTGAATCGTTTTTGCGAAATGAAAATTCACTTATCATAATTTAAAATAGGTTTTATCAAAAAGGATCCTAACACACATTTAGCTGAATGTTTCAAGAAATAAAACTAAATTCAATAAAATTTGTTTGTAAGAATAAAATATACATTGACACACACACTTTTCCTTAAGAAGCAATTAACACAAGCAAGTCTTTATATGAACAAACACAGGTTAAACTTCAAACTTCAATAACTCAAAAGTAACATTTTGTGGGTTGGATCCTTTTTGGTTATCTACGGCCAATTACTAAAATGCATAAATGCACAAAAAATATATGTCTGTGACAAAAACGTTAAGATTATTGCTACAATGATTCGATATAAAATATTTGCTTTTTTGTTTGCATGAAATATGTAATAATATCAGACACCAGATATGTACATCATATAAAAATATTCGAAACACGATTCGAAAAGTTCATAAATACGACAATCGCAAAGAGAAATTATCTAGAACCTCGTTCACGTCTCAGACTATGTGTTTTTTATATGGGTTTTGTCACAACTCAACTATGCGAATGTAATGAACGGTCCTCGTCTCCTGTACCGTACTAAAAACGCCATCCAACGAGTGCAAAACTCTTGCGCAAGGTTTTGTTGGGATATTCCTGCTCGAACGTGCATCTCGCCTTATTTAAAAAAAGCAAATATCATTAACATGGACCATCGTAGGCGTTTACATCTTGCATCTCTTCTCTTCGATGTGATCAGTACCAAAGGCTTTATTATAGAGATACGCTGGCGTATCTCTATAACAAACTGACATGGATGGGATGTAATAATGGCATAACTACTAGGGCGCCTCTCGTCAAACTGGCAGTGCCTAAAAATCGAATTTTAAAGATAGTTTTAAATAAAATGTGACTAAGTGCTGGAATAATTTACCGCCTCCATTACGGAACTCGACTCTACCAAACCACAAATAATATAATAGGTACTATATAATATACTATCAAACATACTTTTTAAACAAATAACAACCCTTGACAAACTGGGAACTAAAGTCTGTTAAAAATGATCAGCGAAGCGATGCAATTTTGTTGAACAATAAGTTCACATCCTACAATTTTACTTGCCAGCGTTTATCTTTCAAAATTATTCACAAGCTCAGACAGAATGATGTAAAAATTTGTAACAATAAATGCTGAACCGCTTTAAAAAAATTAATTACGCCTATTCTTTAAAACAACTAAATTTAGATTAACAATGTTCCAAGTTTACAAACATTAATTTCACGCGTATAAAACGCAATTTTGTTTAACAAAGTATTTATGTCATAATACTAAGCAACGCTCCAGTATTGCCTTAGTCAAAAAAATAAAGCAAAATTTTGCCCACCAATCAACATAACTTTTGTCATATTTTAGCAGACCTATATAGTTACTTGCAAATTAGCCATTATGATTACTTTTTTATATATTTCAGTTATTGAGTACTTTAAAAAATAATTTGTTTTGAACGAACAAGTACTATAAATAAGACACTGCACTGTTGAAAAGAAACATAATTTTACATAATAATCATAATATTCGTAAGCCAATTACTCAATTTGTAAAAGACAACATTTTGAAGTCGAGAACCGCGTCACGACATTTTTATGTTGCTTACAATTTTATGAAATTATTTATTATGCATTATTTTCGAGTAAGAACTGTTTCACGCTGGTTAAAAGCTTTTCTGATTATATTAAATTAAATGAAACGTAGAAAAAGCCGAAAAAACCACGTCTTTGAAGAAATTTTGAAGAGTGCATAACTGCATACAATGTAGGAACTATGTAGGTACTTCTTCACGCTTAAACCACTCAACCGATTTGAATGAAATTTGGTAGTTACCTACCAAAATAGTCACTTATCTTTAAAAGTTATTCCTGTAAAAGGACTTATAAGGTTTTATCCCGTAATACGTCATTCGGAAAAAGGAACGTAACGTACCTATATATAGAAAATTAGAAAATCTGAAATCTGTAGTTGCGTTGTTTATTATGTCATTCCTATGGTCCTTCCCATTCCCTTCCTCCGCAAATTACACAGTGAAGAGGGGGGGATAAATTCTAAGCAATAATAATTATTTTTCTTTCAAAGAAACTAATGGATCAGCTTTCTAGGACCATCTAGATTCTAGATGGATCTTCAATAATTTCGCAATTGCTTTCAAACTCTATAAACGGTTTTCTGTCTGTGAATCACCAATAAAGAGATAGATTTTCATATAGTCAAATGCACCAGCCACCACCTAACATTGCAGTATCAATTCGCAATCTTCAAGAGAAGCGCTCACTATAATCATTCTCCCAACGTCTATTCCAGCATACTCTCTCAAAATTACTTTAAAATTGACCTCACTAATGGTAAGACCAATGAATTCAAACCCAGTGGAGCGTACAACCGATAGAAAGTGATACAAATTCGTTTCTTTCTTTATAAACGCCGCATTGACACTATAGGCGGCATTATTCCAAGTGATATGGATTGCTACACTTTGGTAAGAGTTTATGTAAGTTTATTTTGACATTTGGTGAATTCTCGGCCGGTTTTATATAGGGCTGTGTGCCTTTGGGTCATGAAATATGTGATATTGATTACTAACTGATTGCGAACTTTGCCTGCGGTTATCTACGTTTATGCTGTTATAAATAAATGACACACAAGCCTTCATAAGAAATGGTCTGTAGCAATTTTCAATTGGACACAGTTAAACTTTAGTTTGTTTCAATTGGGTTCCATTTCAATATTAGTTTCTTCATGTTTGAGAGTATTGGTACCTATGAATTAACGTTAAAACCTAGACGAATAAAAAAGATAAATATTTTTCTGACGTTCTCTAATTTTTTGTAGAAAAGTGCCGTCACGCCAGTATAAAACACTAGGTATAAAATACACGTACTTACTTTTTATTGTAACTTTTTGTTTCATAATTAATATAATATGCATTTTTTATTTATATTATTTAATAACTATGTTATTAGGATCAATATTTGATATTTCTCCTTGCTATAGAATATATTTTAAAGGTGAGACTGAATAATAAAGACCTCAAAACTAGTCAAACAAAGAGCGCATTTTAACACTAACTTACGAATATTACGTTCGTAACAGGTTATTTTTAATATACATCTAGCAAGTTGACAGTTTTTTTTTTATTAGATATCATGCATTACATTTTAATTATTTGACACACTGATTTAATTATTTTAATGTTAGTAAATAATTATGTTCACTTATTACAGCTTCTTCTAGCAAGTGTGGTGGTGACCAGCTCAGCTTGGTCTGCGCCGTTCTACACAGTGCATAGGCCGCTGCGGGTCACCAGATACGCACCTTTACCACCGCTACATAGAATACCTAGTAGGTATTATATTATTATATACTAGCTTACCGCGGCTTCGCCCGCTTTGTCTAAAACCTAATAAATTATATACTAAAACCTTCCTCTTGAATCACTCTATCTATTAAAAAAACCGCATAAAAATCCATTGCATAGTTTTAAAGATTTAAGCATACAAAGGGACCTAGGAACAGAGAAAGCGATTTTCTTTTATACTATATATGTAATTTATGTAGTGATAAATAACCAGCTGTGCCGCGTGGTTTCACCCGCGTAGCTGTTGGTCTTAGCGTGACGATATAAAGTTTAAAGCCTTCCTCGATAAATGGGCTATCTAAAACCGAAATAATTTTTCAAATCGGACCAGTAGTTCCCGAGATTAGCGCGTTCAAACAAATAAACAAACATAGAAACAAACAAACTCTTCAGCTTTATAATATTAGTATAGATTACACTTACAGTATATAATAGTAGAGCTCTACATTTAAGAAATGGTGCATAGCTAATTAAAACAATAACTTTAGTAACTAACTAACTAATTCTCTAAACTCTTCTCAATTTACAAAATTATTAAAAAGCTAGTAACTTTATCTTAACAAAAATGTAATATGATATAAGAAAAACGTTCTGTGTTACGCATTTTGTCTGCGGTTTTATTAAAGTTATTGTTACAAGGTTGGTGTTATTGGAAATATGAAAACGTATAGCAAGTGTTTTTATATAATAGTTTCAAATTGATAATATTATCTTAATATATATAAATCTCGTGTCACAATGTTTGTCCTCAATGGACTCCTAAACCACTTAACGGATTATAATAAAATTCGCACACCTTGTGCATTTCGATCCAATTTGAGAGATAGGATAGTTTAAATCTCAAATCGTTTTAGAGAAAGCGGGCGAAGCCGCGGGCGGTAAGCTAGTAGTTATCTATAAAAATACATTTATGGTCATTACGGCCGCGGCGCGGTGTATCATTCGGAGTCATGGCTTTATTGCATTAAACAATTATTAATTGTCATACAATTTATTATGAGCTCTATAGAAAATAGAGCAAGTGACACGCGGTATTTACTTCATAATGAAAACTTTATAACTAATAATACTACTTTATTCTCTCCTCAACTTTCTTACTAAATTCATACAAGCAATAGCGCCGGCGCCGTCCCGTGATATAATTATTATGAATTAATATTTTACGATTATAAGTAAGATAGTAATTCGTTATGGACTGGCGATTAAAATAGATATATGAAAGACTTTAACGTCCCAAAGACTTTTTTATCAAACACTAGCTTTCCGCCCGCGACTTCGCTCGCTTTGTCTAATTAAATTATATACTAAAACCTTCCTTGAAAATCACTTTGTTTTATACTATGTAGTGAGTAATGATCACACAATTTTAGTTCCAGTACGCTACGAAAGATGGCAGCGACCAAAACGTGGTCAGGATGAATATGACCACGACCGCGACCGTGACCACGACCACGATGACCACGACCACAAAAACGGCGGTGTCACGGGCCCCGTCCACACGTTTGTGAAGACGGACAAAAATGCAAATTATAAATGGGGTGTTAGACACCATGTTGGAAATAAATATAAATCGTAGCGGAGTTTCAAAGAGTATTGTTTTGTTATATATTTCATTTGTATTTGCGAATTTGTTGGGTTGCTTATTGTGATATAGTTTTAAAATATAGATAGTAGAGATGTGATTGTTAAGAAATGGTTCAAATAATTCAAATCATTTCTGTGATCTGTGATTCAAATAATAAGCCTTTAAGTATTGTATGACAGATAACAGTGAGGAATATGGAACATTATGTGATAATTATTATTTGTAACAAATGTGTTTTAATACATTAAATTGTATTACAATACATTAAAGAATATTAAAAAATGTGTTTTAAAAACCTATCTAATAATTTTTGTATTCAATTGTTATGTTCAAATCAAACATCATATTTATTATAAAAGTAATTAAATACTTTTCATGATTAAAAGCTTTTTATTAAAAAGAGTGTAATAATTATACATAGGCACCTACTCAAATAATAATGTATTTAAGCATGTATTTATGTATAAAAATAATTTATAAGCAGTCTTTATCAGCTTATCACTCGCCATGGCCAGGCATACCAGACAGGCTTCCTCTTTTCTTTTAAGCAATTACTTCAAAAATCTTGCAGACAGTTACATAACTCCTTCCCAATTTAGAATACATAAGAAACAAGTGTAATTGACCATTTAAATAGTTGTCACGTAGCCAGTCTAATTACTATTCAAGATATAATGAGGTGAACATAATAAAACTTACATAGAGTAGGCTTATACGAAACACTATTTAGTGTAAAGGCATTGATAACGCATCTTACTTGCACTTTTATATTAGTCTATGTAGATTGTAGGTGGATTTACGTTTTCTAAAGATTTACGTGTAGGCATTATTTTGTTAGGCAGTGTTTTGTTTGTCTGAAAATGTCATAATAAATTCTTTTATTAGAGCTTGCGCGCAAGAGCAACTTTTGTCTCCGCAACTACTACAACTTTGTCTCTCCCATCAACTCTATAGGAAGTTGCGTCGCTACGTGCGCGCACTTTCTTACTAGCCCATAGAGTTGATTGACGAGTGATGAAAGTTTTGAATGAGTAGCGTACGCTTGTTACGATGAATAATATAGATATGAATAATATGAAGAAGACGAAGATAATTTTTTGTTAATTCATTCTTTTGAAGAAATGTGCTTCCACACACAACACAAAGCTCTGATCCTGTAAGCTCTGACACACGTTACAATTTGGCCAGGACATTTACGGTCTTATCGATCATGAATGTCTCCAACTAGGCCACAGATAAATAATTGTTACACTAAATAGTTAGAGTATTGTATAACTGTATCAAATTACTCTGCGGTCGACACACACGACTACCCAAATCCGTTCACTTATAATTACGACACTAAAGTCGTATGTTGCGCCCGCGCCGCCCGGCGTCCGCGTGGGCCTGTAAGGCTGAAAATTAACGGGCGGTGGAACGCCTATGAATATGAAGAAAATCAAAACGGCGACGTGAAATGATGAATGAAGACGAAATGAACTGGAAATAAAATACTACAGTACTGAGTAAATATGATGCGATGTATTGAACCGTGAACCTTTAACTTAATAGTAGGGCAGGTTAATTGCTCTGCATCATAGAAAATTTCATAAATTTAATTATCAAATACCTATTACCCGTGAGTTAAGTCTATCCTGAAAAAGGATTTTCATACATTATCAATAATATTTTATTTATTGCATTTTAATGCCTCCATAAAATAATCAGTGATCGTAAATGTTTGAATAGAAGCTGCCACTATAGAAATCCTTTTCCTACAGTATTATCACCGTAATAACCTTAGGCAAAGTACGTGATCTTGGAAAAAGCAATGAACTCTACAATAAACTGTATTTACACAACAAATAATGACTACATCGTGTTTTATTAAACCCTGTACACAAATAAGATAATTGTTCAGAATTATTTGCAGCTAACACGATCGTGAGTACGCAGCCTTAAAATGACATAACAATTATAATAATAACATAATGTTGCTTATCAAAATTACCTTGTATTTCCGGATATAGGTCAAATAATTATGACCTATCAAACAAATTGGATTCTTATTAATAGAGCATAAAATTTAAATTAGCCTACTAAGTAGTTATAGCTAGTGTTGCCCAAATTCAGTCTTGGTCTTGCAGTCTTGGTCTTGTTCTTGCGTTTTTGCAAGACCAAGACCAAGAACAAGACCGCGTATTTTTAGCAAGACCAAGACCAAGACTGACCGTGCAAGACTTGAGCAAGAACAAGACTTGGCCTGCAAGACTCTTGCGTCTTGCAGCTAGGACTTAGCGCTATTTCACTGAGTAGTTAGGTGTAACAGTTCGGTGTATAGGTAGGTAGTTAGGTACGCTTAGGAATTCTATGATACGCAAAAAACTGTACTATCAAAGAATATGAAAAACTGACTAATACCATAAACATAGCGAATAAAACAATATCTATTAAAATCAAACTGAGTGCATGCATAGTTATGTTTTAACCATCGGCACTTTGATAATGCGGCATCAAAGGTTTTGTACTTACTTCTCAAAGAAATTTGCCGCTTTTCGGAAGTACATGGTCATGATACACGCGCCGGCGGCTTCTTTTGAAATCTAAAACAATCGTTGCCGCCACGCCGAAATCATAACATTTGACACTATTTGATTGCGGCCATAGGGCGTAGGTATACTCATATGCACAATAATTTCGAATTTTTTTAAGAGTAGGTACAAGTGTTCCAAAGAATAAATAATTTTCAGAGTGCTTAGAATGAAAATGAATACATTATACTGATCACGCAAGTAGTAGGTATTATGATTAGGATAAAATGGTAAGGATAGGTAGTATCTAGATGTCATATTAATTCATTCTAGTAAGTATATATTATAATATTGATTACTTATATTATGTTTTTTTTTATTCAAATAAATGATAAATCGTAAAACTCTTTTATTAAATTTCTTATAACTTGAGGGTTCAATCTCTTTCTAGACAGATAAGTACCTATTGTTCTTTAAAATACAGTCAAGTTATTGTAATTAATTTGTTTTTTTTACATGTTTTAGCAAATGTTATAAATCATAAATGTTTATTAAGAAACAGTTACTTCCATGGAAAACGACATATAGGTCAGTTGATTTTTCGAATTTCTTATCAAATCTTCAGTTATTTATTAATCTGCTTGATCTTTACTATGGCTATGTTAATTCTAGTTCACAATGTTCCAATTCTAATACGTTTTTCTAAGATTTAACGTAAACTTTAATAAATAGTAATAGACTAATAGGTAATTGCAAGACTCGCAAGACTCTTGCTGCAAGACCAAGACCAAGACCAAGACTGGGAGCGCAAGACCAAGACCAAGACCAAGACCAGGTGTATTGGCGCAAGACCAAGACCAAGACTGGCTATGTCTCGTCTTGTTCTTGCATTTGGGCAACACTAGTTATAGCAAAGTACTATCTATTAACTAGATAGCTAAAATTCATAAATTGATTTCTCCAAACTAAAAAAATGTAAACATAATCGTGAGCTTTTAATTTGCTTCAATTCAGTTTCAAACTTAAAAGTTTTGATTCATTCAAATAGTTGCCCATAGTTTGTGATGCTAAAAATGCTTAGCTATTTTTTACTATCCCTATATACTATTATTATAAAATAAAAGCTGTGCACCTCGTTTTCTCCTGAGTTACACTGTCAAAGACTAGTCGTAGGTCGTAGACCGTAACTCAGAATTTCAGAAACCTACTAGTATTCGCCCAAGATAGATTTGCTGAAGATCATCACGTCATGATCAAATTCATTCTGGATTCTATAAAGAAAATTACGACAAGAAAATTTTACAGACATTAATATTCAATCCACAGCATACTTCAGTCTGCTTAATACCAGATAACACGTATAGGGATATAATATGAGAAGGCCGAAACTAGTTTTCTAAATGCGTTTGTGACAGTTCAGACATGTTCAGATGACCTTATCCCAATTTCAGTGAGGTGTGGCGAACAGACACAATGCCTGTCGCTATGTGCTGTAGAATACATGTATTTGGTGCACACTTGTAAACAAGTGGAGAAATACATCTTCATTGTACATCTTTGCTGTGTAATTAAACTGACAGAAAGTAAAATCTTATTTTGATATTACGCATCGAAGCGTTTGGTGTTCACTTTTTAATAAAGCTCTTTTTAGCTCATTATTATTGTTCTCAAATCAACTATTATTTCCAGAATATTGACATAATTAGTGCGACTGGTATTTATTGAAATGATATATCCTAAACACAAGACCGAATGAACCGATTTTTCTTAAAGTTCTTATCAGTTCGATATAGACAGCAGAAAATGTATATTATGACGTATTTAATCTAGAACCATTCGATAAAGCACTGATGACATAAAATCCTTGCAACTTCTCATAACGAGTTAATCATATCTTAACAGATGAATTGAAAGTAACTATTATACGAATTTAAGATCTGACCTTTAGATACGTGTACGCCATTGAAAACGCTAAATGTTAAAGCTATTTAAACCCCGCCGTCTCTTATTAGGCGATAAAAATCACAAATATATTATGCAAAATTTTATAAATCACCATTGTTTAAATAAGGACATACTTTTCCTTTAATATCAAGAGTTAGTAGGAGTATCGGGAGAAATTCTACAGCTATGTAAGCTATAGAAGGAGTTAAAAGCCCTGCAACAAAGAGTCGTAGCCAGATGATAATTATTCTAATATTTATGATTAAATTATTATAAAAAAAATACAGAAACAGGAAAACCTAATTGTAGGAAAATTCTACAAAAACTTAAAATTGAATTGTTAGCCCATTGACTGCGAACCTGGCTCTCTTCTCTATATTTTTATGAACAGCTTCCGTTTTTACAAAATATATGTTACATATATTATATTATAAATTCGAAAGAATTTATGTTTGTTTGTTACTCCTTCACGCAAAAACTGCTGAAACTATTTTCATTCGAAATTTGGCACACACATATAGCGTAACTTGGATTAACACCAAGGATATCCCACGGGAAGCGGAACTATGCGGGTTTTCTTTAGTGTTGCCCAAATTCAGTCTTGGTCTTGCAGTCTTGGTCTTGTTCTTGCGTTTTTGCAAGACCAAGACCAAGAACAAGACCGCGTATTTTTAGCAAGACCAAGACCAAGACTGACCGTGCAAGACTTGAGCAAGAACAAGACATAGCCTGCAAGACTCTTGCGTCTTGCAGGACTTAGCGCTATTTCACTGAGTAGTTAGGTGTAGCAGTTCGGTGTATAGGTAGGTACGCTTAGGAATTCTATGAGACGCAAAAAAATGTATCAAAGAATATGAAAAACTGGACCTATGCGCATTACGACTAATACCATAAACATAGCGATTAAAAAAATATCTAGTTATTAAAATCAAACTGAGTGCATGCATAGTTATGTTTTAACAATCGGCACTTTGATAATGCGGCATCAAAGGTTTTGTACTTACTTCTCAAAGAAAAACAATCGTTGCCGCCACGCCGAAATCATAACATTTGACACTATTTGATTGCCGCCATAGGGCGTAGGTATACTCATGCAAAATAATTTCGAATTTTTTTAAGAGTAAGTACCTACAGGTGTTCCAAAGAATAAATAAGTTTCAGAGTGCTTAGAATGAAAATGAATACATTATACTGATTACGCAAGTATCTTTACTATGGCTATGTTAATTCAAGCTCATAATGTTCCAATTCTAATACGTTTTTCTAAGATTTAAAGTAAACTTTAATAAATAGTAATAGACTAATAGGTAATTGCAAGACTTGCAAGACTTGCAAGACTCTTGCTGCAAGACCAAGACCAAGACCAAGACTGGGAGCGCAAGACCAAGACCAAGACCAAGACCAGGTGTATTGGCGCAAGACCAAGACCAAGACCAAGACCAGGTGTATTGGCGCAAGACCAAGACCAAGACTGGCTAAGTCTCGTCTTGTTCTTGCATTTGGGCAACACTAGTTTTCTTTGACTACGCGGGCAAAACTGCGGGAGAAAAGCTAGTCATTGTAATAATATATTGCACAAAAATATCGACATAAGGAAGTATTATAATTACTCAATAGTATACTAACAAATAAAGAGGTAGGATGTACTTAGCCTTTTAATTTTTTTGTCTTGCTTACCAAATTATAGTGTTCCTTATAATTTAGCCTTATAAGTCTTGTAATAATTATCCTTATAGCTGACCGATTATTGTTCGCTGAATATTGAATAAAAATCTATTTATGAAAGATAAGAAGTTTCTTATCGATTTATTATCGAAAAATTTAAACTGAATCGATGCGACTAAATTTTGTAAAACTATAAATACCTATCCCACCAAAAACATTTTCATGTAAAATGTTGCCAAGACGAGCCCATATGACTCGCACTGTCAAAAAGTTATCAGATCTCATGTAGAGCGAAGCTTCTAACACTACACGCCCTAACTCTACAAGGCCTAACTTCACAAACTCTACACCTTAGTCAAAATATGTGGCTTGGCCATTTCGCTACATTCACATCGGCGTAAGGTGAAAAATTAATTCACTGTGCATTACTTTTGTGTTATACAATAGTTCTTGTAGTAACGAACGGCCAAGCCACATATTTTGACTAAGGTGTAGAGTTTGTGAAGTTAGGCCTTGTAGAGTTAGGGCGTGTAGTGTTAGAAGCTTCGCTCTACATGAGATCTGATAACTTTTTGACAGTGCGAGTCATATGGGCTCGTCTTGGCAACATTTTACATGAAAATGTTTTTGGTGGGATTTCATTTCTTTTTGTAAGTTGTTTGTAACAAAATTTTATAAGTATGTCGATTAAAGGTTTAATTTTTTTTTAACAAGGAGTACCTATACATATATATATCTAGGGGAACCAAGTTTTAGATTATTAGATAAGTCCTCTAGCGTCATCAAAATTTAATTTAAAATTATAGGGTCATTGCGCCTGTTCGCGTCCACCTGCCTATTCGCGTCCATTTTGCGGATATCTTTTAGAAAATTCACGAAAATAAGTAAACTTTATGTAAAATTGTAATAAGAAAAATTTCCGATAATACCTCAATGTATAAGAGACATGCACACATATTCAAAATATGCCTGCGCACCGCCTATCCTATTAAAAAAAAATATTTAATTTTGGCTATTAGACAAGAGAGCTAAAACGCACGGGATTTTGGGAAAAAAATAGTGCGCAGCGTCGCGTTTGGCGGTAAGTATCTTATTGTTAAATGTGAATTTTTGAATATGTAACTGTTTCTTTACTTTGCTAACAAAACATGGAATATTTAAACTGAATCGATGCGACTAAATTTTGTAAAACTATAAATACCTATATTTTGACCTAGAATAAATTAAATGTCATATTTAAACTATTTATAACTTAATTAAAATAATTTTAAAGCCACGAGAGTTAACGCTAATTATGACATAACACTCACAAACATTTGACTAGTTAATAAAACAAATACATTAAACTAGTTACTATTTCTGTAAGTCGGAAAAGATAAAGTAATAAGGAATATCAAGTGATGCAAATAATCTATGTATATTTATATGCAATTAATACGAAAGCTGTTTTGAAATTATGGGTAGCTTATCAGTTATCGCCTGTTTTACTTGCTTTGATTTCTTAAGAGAAATCCGAGAAAGGGGTTAGAAACTAAGCCAGGATGACAGTGGGAATTGGATAGAGTTTCATGTAGAAATTTTTTATTATTAATATAACGGATATTATATAGAAGATATTAATCAAACTGAACGTAAACTATATATAAGAAGTTATCATTAATATTAAAAGTCTTATCAATAGTTAATAGTTACTGTTTATGAAATGCGTTTCTTTATTTATCTATAGATTCCGAATTTCGCTTCTATTGTGAAAAAATGGCATAAAAAATATTTATAATACTTTTATCAAAAAGCTCGTGAAATTGCCAATTTTAGAGACAGTTTTTTTATTTTGAAAAATTCCTTCAAAAGTATGAGTAGCATAGGTAGGTAAATAATTCATGCATTTTTATTTAATCCTAACAAAAATAGCAATAACACTCAATAGTCAATAGTCCTGAATACTGTGACCGTGATTCAGCTGGATTTAGGTGCAGGTTTAAAGTGGATTAAAATAAGATGTTGTGTGAATGATAAATGATAACACCTCATGAAACCTGAAAGTGATAGTTTCTTAGTAAAGTACCTGTACCAAAAAATGCATAGATTGAATGATAGTATATGTAGGTATAACACATGACTACAATAAATGATTAGTAGATATTTTTCAATATTCAATTTATATAAGCTATTAGGATTTAGGAAAAGGAAAATAGAATAGGAAGACTTTAGGAATATTATGAGACATCTCATAAAAGAGTTAAGTGATCTATCCTCACATAAAACAATACAAATTTCTTCCCACCAATTCGAAAGGACCTATCCTAAAACATTGGTCCATAGTCTACGTTCATACCCCCACTAAATAGAAGGGGTGAATGTATATAAAGTGTTGTTGTTCTCGCAACGCACTGTATCTTACGTGTTGTGTGTGAATAATTGTGTGTGATGTTTCGTAAATGTGTTGTTCTTGCAGTGTTGGGGTGCGCACTGGCCACCCCCGTCGCGCAGTACCAAGTACAGGTTTGTCATTGTGAATAGTAAACGGCTGAACGTAATTGGATGGTTTTGGAAAATTTGATTAAGGAGATGTGTGCCTTTTTGTTGTGTAGTGACATGTATTGTTTCGGTACGGTATAATAGCTTCACGTTTTGTAATGGTGGTATAATTCTTTGGCACTTAGTTAATATGTTAATTTTACCAATTCAAATACATATATCGCACCTTCGGTAGAACAAGGGCATAATTGTCAAAAATTGCCAAAATGACTTAAATATGCAGAAATGCTTTAAAAAGGCCCTTTCAACTGGAGGGACAAAGACATTCGTTTAATTCCTACAAAAAACAGCCAGATTGAAATAGTGGCGTTGTCATTTTGGCGCTATTTTGTTTCTCTCTTGGCGAGACAAAGTCTCATTGGTTAGTTGTGCCATCGGCGGGGACTGAGCTAGCTGTCACTTGGAGCGCTAACGTCGTTTATGTAAATATGCCCTATAATGTTTTTGATTTCTGGAACGACAAGGCCATATCTGTCACACTTATGCCTAGTTTACGATTTAAAAATTGGGAGGACAAAGTCGTTCAGACAATTGTGCCCTTGTCTGTCCAAGATTTGTTATACTCCATGGTCTTAAAAGTAACATTTTATTCCGATAATTGCTGTAGAGAGCAAAAAAAACAAGTTAGTTTTTTAGAAATTTAAACGATAGGACTGCCAATCAAAATACAACAAACACCCACAAATCTATCCTCAAAAACTTTCGAGTTTACATAATAAATAATAATATTAGTAAGATATTTATTCGTAAATAATTATTTTTCTTTTTCAAATTTGTTTTTGGAATGTATTATTTTGCTGTGAACACATTGCCTATAAAATCGATCATACATAAATTAGGGGACCCAGCATAAAGCCGATGCCGTCCATTCTGGAATGTAAAACGTGCAAAAAAAGCTGGCCCAATATCAATATGCACTCCGGCAGAATACATAAGCCTTATAAAAAATGCCTCGAAAAAGGAGGAATTATTTAATGTCAAGGAATTGAATTATGATTCTTTCTTGTTCTGTTATCTTAATATAATATTATTCCAATTTTTAAAGCGATTCCAAAGAATTTTGCTAGGAAACATAATAGTTTCAGATTGTTGAAGATGTGTAATGGCTGATTAGTAAGTTTTGATCTCTATTTTTGTGATAAAGTACTGCGGCTTTCTAAAGTGTTTAAGAAAATAAAACATTTATACAAAAAAACACGTTATTATCATTCCAAAATTATTAACTTAAAGCTTTAGATATGGCCATATTTACAAATTAATTTTCTTGTTGGTGGAACAAGGGCACAAATGTACACCTACTTAAGAAAAAAATATTATTAAAAAAAAACTAGCAGTTTTTAATATTTGTAAACGATACACCTAAAAGAATATAGTATATAGTTTATGTCATACAAAGCAGAACAACCATAAAAAAATTATTATCATAGCTAGACCACATTAAGTACTACAAATATCTTAAAATGGCTCTCCTGTAAAATTGCAAAAACTGTAATTGTGCCCTTGTTCTACCGAAGGTGCGATATGGTAAATATTTTCATTCAATGTGTGAGATACCATTGTATGTAGAGTTTAAAGATAAAATAGAAAATAATTATTACAAATGCCTTTTCTAAGATGTGTTCAGTAAGAGGAAACAAGGAGTGCCATCTTTAAAACAAATTGCTTGCATCCTTGCCAACAATGCAATTTTATAATTTTACTTAATTATTGTGCCGAGAAAATGTTTCATGTATAATTATTTTTCTAGTATTAATACATAAAATTACGCAGGTTAAAAAGCCACTATCAATTGTTTCGAGTTAAACTATTTACAGTCAATATTATAAATTTACACTTCCTATCCTTTTAAATCCCACAAGTTTATTAATACTACCAGTAGACTTTTATAGAAATAAAACATTTTTTTTGTCTTACATTATCCTATATTCGCAGAATATTTGTTGGAAATTAATGTATTTATTAGCTATACAAACAAATACACTTATTCTGCTAAAGAAGTTCGTATATCAACATCAATTTTGTATTAATTTTTTAATGACCTTGTAAACTATGAATAATATATAACAGTCTATAAATTACATAATATTTATCTTTATCTAATCGTAAGCTGTAATCTGTAATCTCTATCTCAGCATAAGCTGTTAACTAAAGAAAACTTATTGGATTTTTTTTATTCAAAAATCTGCAAAATTTTGTTTAAAAATTACTTATGAATAAAAGCTATAAATATACCTAATTTTTGTAGAACATAATATAGATAATTTAACTAATTTAAAGTTTTATAAGTTACCATTATGTACTTCCGCTATACGACTATTACAAAATAGTACACAAAGCAAATATTGCGTGATCAAGTTCAATGAACAAAATTGTCGTGAAAGTTTGTGCTTATCAGACAATCGGAACCTCCTCACACGCATAGTAATCACTGCATTTCAGTTTTCACTTTTATTCGCAAGAAACTGCATTTAATTTGCTACACATTTTAAACAATTTAAAAATACATAATATATTATGAAATTTAAAGTTATTTTTAGTTTTAACTGCATTTTTTGTATATCGTTAAACTTTTTAACAGTTTATCAAGATTCCAATAATTACTAATCAAATTATTAATTCCATCGAATTATTTCAAAAAAAATCATTTCATCTCCAATAAATCATAATGTCAACAATATTTTTTATTTAATTAATGAGTCACTTTATTATAAAGCAATATATTAAAAAATAAGTAACAATATTCAGATCCCTAATTAACTAATAACTATTATAACACTGCATTCAACTCACGAATCACGTCACATCGCATGTCAACGTCATATACAAGACCAATTAATAAAAATTAATCAAATTATAACTATAGTCCCACTTATTACATAACCGTAGACTAGGCTAACCCGATTTAGTTAACAAGCATAACTGGTTCAAGTTACATAACTATATTTTGAGGTTAATTATATCGAGCATAGAAATTCTTTTGTGACTTACAACTTTCAGTCATTTGACATTAAGATTGACGTAAGAGAGAAGAGCAAATATTTAGGACTTATTTAAAATCTAAATGCACTTTTTAATGTATAAAAATATTTGATTTAATTATGTAGGTATAGTTCTCACAGAAGATGCACATCACATCCCTAATCCCTTTTTTTTATAGTGGGGAAATCTTCCAAAGATACCCACTGCCCCCGGGGAAGGAGCCGTGGGTTATGTCGGATTCCTACCGACTAAAACCCCACTGTGTTCCGTCGAGCCGCTTTAATGATGGGGCCGCGGGTATTGGTTGGAATTCTTCCGCGACCACATCCCTAATCCCTAGATTATGTGGTTTAGATGATCATCATAGATTATACGCATAGGAAACACAAGAACGTGTTGATGTAATTACTATGTTAATTGCTATAATTTCACGTCTAGGCCTACAGTTTACATTCGATATTGAATAAATTACTTTAATTGATATCCATCTACTATTAATTATAACATGTTCATTCTAAGTAGTTTGGAATCGTAGAAAGTAGTTTTTAAATAAAATATATAACCAGATTTTCGTACATCTTATATAGAAAAGGAATGGTTAAAGATTAATCAATAATAATTAATCATTTAACATAATTGTCATCACTTTCTTGACCTACCTTTACTTCCAATCTAGAAAAAAATCCTTAAATACGTACATAGGGTTGCATCCCATAATCCATGAAAATGCCTGTTGTACTCTTAAGTTTTACCTATATTATACTATTTATTTCAAACTAGTGCAAAAATGTGAGATAGTTTACTCAACCATAAATAAGAAACCACGCTGATCACTTACGATCATGTGTCTGCTCCACTACCTCCTCTACCTAAATAAAAAACTATTTCTAAGAATATATTTCTACCAGCAGGAAGAAGGCATACCCCCTCATCTATTAAGACAGTACATCGGCCAAGGTCAACAGCACGCACAACGTCCACAACACATACCACAAGCTGCGCCTGCGCCAGCTAGATTGGTAAGGAAATTAAGTTTGTTAAAAATTAAGTTCTAACTAAGCAGACAATACTTTAAACAATATAACTGTATTTAAGAAATTTTGTAGCGATGGAAACTTATGACTTTACAGACTTGCTAATTTAATAGTCAAAAATTTGAAAAAAATTCCCAAGGGTCAATTCATTCTATTTTTAAAAAGGTAAAAAATCAAAATTTAATGTATTTATGAGGAAGTAAACTCTCCTTATATTTATTTTTAGAGCTTTATCACAACAAAGACTTCCCTCGGTTCTTTACCTAGGTGCATTTATTTGTTTGAAAATAAATCAGAAATGTTAAGGAGACTCCAGTATACACATCTTTTTTCCCTTCCTCCAGCCATACAACGTCCCAAGTGAAGAGCAGTACCAGCCCCGCCAGCAATACCAGGCGCAGCCACAGTACCAACCACAGCCACAGTACCAGGCTCAGCCACAGCCACAGCCGCAACCACAGCCACAATACAGACCGCAAGCCCAAAGAGAAGAGAGGCCTGAAGACTTTGACGTGAGTACTAGTTGTAAAGCGCCCTTAAATCTACATACTTTGGACACTTATGAGCAGTACCAACATCAGGACCAACTACAGTCACAATACAGACCCCAACCACAGAGAGCGGAAAGGCCTGAAGACTTTGACGTAAGTGCTAGTTGTAAAATGGTGACAGTGCTTTGACAAACATTGGACAGTTGTAAGTATTAGAAGCTGCAGCCACAATACAGACCCCAACCTCAGAGAGAGGAAAGGCCTGAATATTGAATAATTTGACGTGAGTAATAGTTTTAAAGTGGTTACAGTGCCGTCTTCATTCATTAGATACTTGTTAGTACAAGTGTTACTTCTGAACAACGACGCGAAATTAAATTATTCTTAATTTCATGCTAGAAGCTGTCAGTCAGTAAGAAATTCGCTAGTAAATTACATCATGGTGTTACTAGGGAATATAGAGCTCTTTACTTGCTCTTTATTTACCCAATAAAATAGTAGTACAAAAACAATCTCAGGTTGAATAAGTAAACTGGTTACGTCCAGGCAATTTTGACCAATTGCAATTTCTCAACATTTCACCGCCGTACAGGTTGACCGCTGCAAATCGTTTTGGCACAGTTGCATTATACAATACTTTGCAGACATAAGTAATGCAAAACTTGTATTTGTCATGACAACAAACATGTTACAAGATACGACTATTCACGTGATAAAAATAATATAACAATAAAAGAAAAAAAAACATGAGCTACGAATAGACTTCCGACGTTATTGGGGGCGTCGGATAAAAACTGTCAGATTTTATTGGCATGATGGTTTTTACTGCGTTTGCGTCAACATCAACCATAATAGATTGTTAAATCTTCGCGTTATGAGGTGTACACATAATCCCTAAAGGTTCTTCATTGAGGTGCTTCAAAGGACCATCCAACGACAGTTGAGTAAAGGCTTGCTTAAATGTCTCGTTCCTGAAAACTGTCCACTATCTCAAAATTCTTGAATTACACGTTTACATAACCAAAGTTTAAGAACATTGATCACGTGCGGATCACTTGATCTGGTTTCCTCACACATTGCTCCATTTATATGCTTTTAGAGAACGTGTTTAAAGCGAGTTTCGAGTGAAAGTAGATCATTCGATCCCGTGGTACTGATGCAGAATTACGTTGGACGTATGTGTCTGAGATATTCGCAAACTATTGTTAATTTGTAACACTAGTTTGTATAACATGTATTTGTATATTAAATGAATTGTTAAGCATATCATGTGTAATTGAAAAAGTAGTTTTATACAAAAAGCTATAAGTAGAATTGTATTGAATCCTTAACACCTTAAATATCTTTGGTGTCCTTTACTTTAATACTAATTTCTACACTTTTCACAATTAATTGAGATAAAAATTCTCTACTAACTCTACTATACTACAGCTACTATAATTTCTATTCTAATACTTTAACTGTATAATATTATATAGGCTCTTATAATACTCACCAATCTTTCCTTTACTTACAGGCCAATCCTTCTTACCAATTCGGTTTCGACGTCAACGATGACCAGTTCACCAACTACCAAAACCGCAAAGAACAGAGAGACGGTGACGTCATCAAGGGCTCCTACTCTGTGGTAGACAGCGATGGTTTCATCAGAACTGTCACCTACACCGCTGACCCTAAAGAGGGCTTCAAGGCTGAGGTAAACTTGGTTTAATTTTGATTATGTAGTTTTATGTCTCAATGAATTCCTAATTTAATTCTAAGGTAGTAATTTTATTTATCTTGCCTTTGAAATAAGAGAAATAGGTTATCCAGATTTCGTAACCGATTTCGCAACTGGTTGGTTCAGCTGAAAGGTTTCGACAAGGTATTTCCTTTGCCGAAACCTATCAGCTGAACGAACCAGTTGCAGATTCGATTGTCTATTAATATTTTAAAATACTAGTACTCAGTAGTCCACTTGTAAGAATATCTACTGCATCTTCATTTTTGAAAATCTTTTTTGACTCAAAAGATGTCTCCAGGTATAGAGAAATTAGCTAATTTATATCGTACTTAATATTTTCAGGTGTCCCGCAAACCTACAGACATCGTAGTCAAAATCCCCACGCCAAAGCCTCAATTCCAAGAGCAGCATGTAGCGCAACATGTAGCGCAACCCCAACCACAGGTGCAACAAGCCGCGCAACCTCGGCCGAACCCCCACCAACAACAGTACTACCGTTACGAATAATTCTAGAATATTCTAGAACATTCTAGAATCATCGAACAATGTCTACGGCTTCATGTTTATTGTTCTCTATGTTCTTTATCCAAATGATTATCTGTTTCGCTTTTTTTGATTGCCAGTTACAAAATACTTTACAATCTGTGTAATATGTTCCTATATAAGTATTTTTATAGATATTTTCACTTCGTAATTAATTCTTTATTCGCTAACTATACCACACCATAATTCGTATAATGTTTGTTTCTTTGTATTTTTAAATCACGTATTATTGAAGTGAAACTTCTTTATCGGGGTTGGAAAAAAATTTAGTGTAACAATTTTTCGTTACGCTTGACATTTTTCCGTTACGCGCCATCTTTTTCTTATCCCTACCACGCGTGATTTGACGTATTTCTGTAAAGTTGTAAATTATTTTTTGAAAAATAAGATCATAAAGAAGTTTCACTTCTTACGTGTGTACACTAGTACACGCACACATTTTTTACTTAATGTTTTTTTATGGTACTACATTTTTCAACCCTATACGTATACTGCATACACGTTTTCTTCCGTAGATATTGTTAATGTAGAAAGTATTAGCTTCTAGTTGCGACCTATTAGATTAAGATTTGATTCTAAGTCCTAAAGATTTTGTATGTTATGTATAAAAATATTTAATGTTTATTTAAATATCACATCTATTTCTATGAAACAAGATTGAATTTACACTTGCCAATGGCTCTTTACGCTTCGTATTGCGATTTTACTTTTTAGATATTGAATTGTTGAAGATCAAATTGTGATATAAAAATAAAATAAAATTTAAAAAATAAATCTTTGTATATTTTACCAACCCTCCATCTTTAAGGTTTACTCGGAAAATATCAACAACTCTGTTGTGAAGGCACGTTAACCAACGCACAAACTTTGAAAATAACCTATTTTAATATTGCGTAGGTACTTTTGATATATCACGAGATTAACTAAGTCAGATATGAAAATAATATTAATTCAGGAAAATTAGAAATCATCAGTTAGGTACATTCATAAAACTAGTGGTATTAAAAAGGAACACAGCATAATAATGTAGAGTCAAATAATACAAAATATTTTTTTTTTAAATTTCTTTATTCTCACAATAATTCGATGCTTTTGTTAACAGTTATAACTTAAGATATACATTTATGAACTATCACAAGGAAAATAAATATATAAAACTATTTTAATAATTTAACAAAAATACCTACATTCAGTCTATATTAAGATGTAAATAATTTTATAGATATGTATAATATATTACCTAACTTTTATACAATAAAAATTAAAATCAATTGTAATAATACAGAATATATGGAAGGAATATTTTTAAATGCATGTCTGGGTAATTAAAAATAAAATTATTAAATAAAATTGGTCCCATTAATTTTATTTAGTTATCTACGTAAATATTTTTTTAAACCTAGTTTGAATTTATAATACATAGATCCTTGTAGACAATAAATACAAAGGTTTTAACTATTTGACGTTAAGATAAGCGGGAAATGTCATCATGACAGTATTTATTTAAATAACAGATAAAATAACTGTATTCATTTATATCGTAATGTAAAAATTCTACTTAAAATAATAACGAGAAATTCTTATTCACTGCACTATAAGCCTCTAAGTATAAGACTTTTGATTTTTGAATGTTTAAATTATTAACAGGATATCGACAAAACATCAAATTTCCTGTTTTATAGAAAGTTAGCAATGTGTTGTAACCACCTTCTCTAATCAGATTTATTAATAAAATTAATTTAATATTTTGTATTTTGAAGACCACATTATGTAGTATCTGTCAATATATTCTGATCCCTTACAAATAAATGCCGCAAAGTTACAAGGTAAGTGAAACAGGATTAAAAATCACAAATTTTAATCCCATTTCACCAGTTTTAAAGTACAATAAGATAAGACAGTCAAAACCTGAAAAATGGACTAACTTTTATATCTAAAGATATCTAGATAGGGTCTGGTCTACAAACACACCCGGATTCGACCAGTACATAATCTTGCCCTGTAAGGGTCACAGGCCCTAAAGGTAGAACTAAGAATAAATAGGGTACGTATGTTTGTGTGCAGGAACCACGGACTACTGAACATTCGCTCGATCTGTGAAGAAAATGTGAATTATTAAAATTTTCGGTTGAAAACGATTGTAGAAATATTTGACGTTGGTAGAGCAAAGAATTGTTCAACAAATTTATCGTAAAAATTTTGTATTAAAAATTAAAATAACTAATTCTGTGCTCTGCCACATTTAGTAATTAAAAAAAATATTGTTAATATAAGCTTATTTTGCGAAATTAAACCATAGTCTCGATCTGAGTTGTTGCTCTACATCGATCGAAAAAAATAATACATTTAGGATTATTTTTTTAGACTTTTTTTCCATCGTATAACTAATAATATCTGCATAATTTTTGCAATTTTTAACTAAAGCTACGCACTTGTTAGATATAAGAACCACTGAACAAATTAATAAATCTAGATTCATAAACATCAATTTAGAGCAAAAAAAAAACTTTCAACTTACTCGCAAACTTCAAAAACCACTTGCTGCAATAAATCCGGGAACTTTTGTACAATCGTCACCGGTTGCCCCGAAGTGAGGGACACGCCGTACATCGGCGCGGTTGTGTTGTACCGCGTCCGGCAGAGGCGGGTCCCCCCGCACGTGTTTGTGGGTACACCGGGGAGGTTTGTTGCTCGTGCTAGGGGAATATAATAAAGTTAAAAAAAATTAAAAGCACGCTTTAATAAATGGTCGAAAATGCTCATGAAATTATTGTATTGTCGCCGATCCTTGTGACCTAGTCTACATAGATTGAATTAAAATATCTGTCTGTTAAAAGTGAGTCAAAATCGAACCTATAAGAGTCGGTTTCACGTGAAGCTAATAATTTATGCGTGTTCTGAAACATATGGATCTTTTTTGTAAGGTTTTTTTAAATAAATTGATCAGATTAAAAATAATAAAAGATTGGTGGGTTCAAATCCTGCCCAGCGGTCTTTCTTTTAGGTACTCGTTTATCTTAGTATCAATAATTCTTAATTATTTATGTACAATGTGTGTAATATAGTGTGGGTACACACGCACACTCATAAAAATATATAACATAATTACAGGTTCTATGCGCGTATTTATACAAAAAATTGGTTGTCTGTAAAGTCGGTTTACTGACGATAGTTGAATGTGACAACGTCCGATTGTGCTTCTTTGTGGATCGTTCCGCGCTCTCGCTCGCACTTCAAGCCTTACATGGAACGCCTCAGATGAGTCAGAGCGAGGTAACGCCGCATGAGTCATGTTTTTTCGTGCGTGCAGCCGGCTTTATCGAATTATAAGACGTTATCACGTCAAAAACATTACCTGTTCTATTATTAGGTGGTTTCATAGCGCCCTCCGAGTACCCGCTATGCGCTTCCAGCAACGCTCTCCTCATGAGCGCCGGGTCTAATGTCCTCGCCACGCGCCCTTGTCGCGACGATT
Organism: Colias croceus; assembly: GCF_905220415.1. Taxonomy (NCBI): domain Eukaryota; kingdom Metazoa; phylum Arthropoda; class Insecta; order Lepidoptera; family Pieridae; genus Colias; species Colias croceus. The sequence continues at coordinate 10,047,377 of NC_059542.1, read as the reverse complement.
GACCCCATGGTCCCGATTTTAATGCACGATTCACTAAATGCCTGAAATTACAATGAATAATGATATTATTTGAGTTCTTAATACTGTGTAAAATTATTGTAGGTAATGTTAATAGCTGTTATTGTCTATTTTTAAAGCTTCGCGCCAATAATTATTAGGTAAATTGCAATTTTTTATTTAATGCCACCTAGCGGTGAATATGTAAACAATAATTAATACGTCATGTTTTTTATTTTGATCGTACTCGTTAAAATTTACTATTTTCAACAATGCTTATTATTAATACAACGACATTCAATTTTTAACATAAGGTATTTCTGAAAACCACCTGAAAACAATTACAATAAATTATTTTAGATCAGCGCCATCTACAATCAAATCACGAACTGCTAAAAGCCCTCCTCAAACAATTTAGTTCGTCTAATCACTACTAGATGGCATAGATTTAAACGATGAACCAAATTGCAAAAGAGCCATTCTTTTAAAATTGCAGGCTGGAAGTGTATTATGGGAAAATAATCGTGACTGGATAATACATTGTTCATTATTTTACAGTTCACGGCAGTGGGAAAGTTCTCATGGTTGTAATAAACGTATCGAATTTAACGGGACCTCAATTGGCCTACTTCGACTAATTTAGTTTACCTTCTAAAGTAGGTAGGTATGACACAAAGTGAATTAAGTACTGTCTTTCGTTTTATTAGCTACTAAGTATGTATTTTTAAATAATAAAAAAATATTAATTGGGGTTTATTTAGATATGAAATTAGATATACCTAAGTACTTAGTACGAATAAATGTTTACAGAATAAAATAAATGTTGCTTTGATCGACTCCTTTCATTTCCTTTATTTATATTCTTAATTATATTTTTAAAAATTTAGATTACTATAAAAAATATCGCCGTCGTCATCATCGTCACCATCCATGTTTTCAATTTTTATAATAGATGAAGCTGGAATCAAGGATTCCTGCAGCATTATTTGATTGGAAACATTGCCAGCGTCCTTTTCGCCTAACATTCGAACCAAATCATCTTCGCTCTGTAAATTATTATCACAGTCGTTTTGAGTAAGAATTGCTAAAAGACCGGCTTTAGGATTTGAGCCAAAAGTTGCTTCACTGGGCGTTCTACAAATGCTCATATCGAATGAAGTATTCAACGAGTTTTGTACAAACTTTATAGCTTGATGCCATTTCATTGTCGTGTGTTGTTTTAAAAAATCACGCAGCAACTTCAATATATCTTTATTTGAATGCCCTTTCACACCATTTTTTTGTGGTTTTCCATATACAACTTTAATTTCAGGACATATCCCAGATATTTTTTTACAAATATGCTTCGATACCGACAACCCATTTCGTGATTGTAACACATTCGGCGCTCCAAATACTAGGAATATCGATAAAAGTGCGTCAGCGCTTTCCTCGACGCTTGTAGATGTTAATGGCTTCAAGTGAATGAACTTAGTCACTAGATTCCTATACACCATTAAATATTTATACGCTTCGTGCGGCACGGTCGTTACGTTGAGTATGTCGATTTGACCACGGGAGAATTGTTCCGGGTAGGTCTTAATTTCTTCATCGAAAACATTCTCTTGTGCATCTGTGTCTTCGGCTACGTCCTGGAAATGTATGTCAATTAAGTTATCTATAGGCATTTGATGACTTGATCCAACTTCACATAATATCTCTGCAGCTGCTGTATCTGCCGTGGTATTATTACTCTTTGATTTCATCGTGTTTTTTTGCGCTTTCGTCTTGCATCCTTTGCACAGTTTTAAATAAAGTATAATGAATTCAGCTGTGACGTTTCTGTATTTCTGCTTGATAGCACTGACGAGACGATTTTTTCCACAGTGATTCAATTTGAGGTGATATTCGTGTATAATATCATACACTTCATCCAGTGTTACGAACATCTGTGACAAGTTGCCGCCGTTATGAAATAATTTTTCACCATATGGAGTTGGTAAAACTTTGTACCGTTTGATTCGCCTGTAATCCATAGCAGTCTTCCGTGTTTTCGAATGTGCTTCTTTCACCTGTTCAATTATGCGTAAGTATTTCGCTTTAGTCAGTTGGACTGTGTTTAATGCGGTTTTACTTTTCAAAAGTTCATTGAAATGCGTATCGAATACCTCCCTCGTGACATTGCCCTTTGTGGACATGTTTACAGAGATATTATTATTACACACTATTTGTTTGAATAAAACTTGCGTGAAAACGTACTTTGCCCTGAACTGAATCGAGCAAACTACACATTGCTCGTAACACGAAACCGGCTTGCGTTATAACTTGTTAGATACGAACATGGTACGAACATTGGCGAGGTTGCTCGATTACTCATTTGTAAGACAGAGATGGATGATAACAGTCAAGTATCAATGCGCAGTGTAATCACTCTCGGGTCGCTTTCGACCGGTGGAAACGCGTTTTGGCCCGTTTGAGATCGATGGAACCGGTTGAAGGCGAATGTAACGAATTTATTATTTATGCCTAATATTAACCTTTAGCAAAGACGAGTAGAAGTTTAATAATTATTTTTAAATAATTCAACTAATGCTATTAGAGTTTGGATACTTATAATTATTGATACAAAGTAACTAATTCTATAAATCGAAATAGACATATACCTGTCCGTCCAATGTCCATTAATATAATATGTAAAGTTTACCATAAGTATATTATCTAAGTATGGACTTATGTTATTCATAATATGAGATTAACTAATAATCTGCGTAATCAGTTTGTTTGAAATATTGGGCTAATATTGGGCCAAATTAAACGGTAAAGGTTAACGGTAATATAAATAAATTTACCTAGGATACGGTGTACCATCTGGCCCTGGACAATCTGTGCCTTGTAGAGCGTCGCCCCAGGTGTATTTCAACCGCGGCCCACACTCCCCCACCACGGTTGCTATGGTTATCGCCTGAAATATTACGAAGAAAGATTAAATAAGTATTATTATTAACTAGGTAAGTACTAGCTGCTGCCTGCGTCACCCACGTAAATGCGATTTTCCTATTTATTGAAGTGAAACTTCTTTAACGGGGTTGGAAAAAAAGTAAAATTTCAACGTCACGTCATGGAGTAAGGCGATTAATTTGGTAGATATTTTTAAATCTTGCCAAAGAAGTTTCACTTCTGACACCTGTGCTCGGCACACACGCTCTTTTTTATTTGATTGATTTCTTGAATCATGTAAATTTAGTGTAACATTTTTTCGTTACGCACAACGCGTGACATTTTTTTCCGTTACGCGCCATCTTTTTCTTATCCCTACCACGCATAATTCGACGTATTTCTGTAAAGATGCAAGTAAATTATTTTTTGAAAAATAAGGTCATAAAGAAGTTTCACTTCTTACGTAGTACACGCACATATTTTTTATTTTTTTAGTAATTAGTTAATATTAAATGACTACATGGTATAAAACAAAGTCGCTTTCTCTGTCCCTACTCCCTATGGGCTATGTCCCTTTGTATGCTTAAATCTTTAAAACTACGCAACGGATTTTGATTTTTTTTATAGATAGAGTGATTCAAGAGGAAGGTTTTAGTATAATTTATGAGGTTTTAGACAAAGCGGGCGAAGCCGTGGGCGGTAAGCTAGTGCGAAATACAATGCAATTTCGTCAAAATTTTAAGTTAATAGTAGGTATTAACTTAAAATAGGAGCCGTGGAGGAGGATAAGGAGCCGTGGGTTATATCTTAATGATGGGGCCGCGGGTATTGGTAGAGAATTCTTCCGCGACCCCCTCGGCGGCAGCCCGTCTCCGCGCCAGGCGCAAGCCAAGAACAGGAAGGTGGTTTGCCTGTTCTTCCCTCCCGTTGGCGGCATGAGCGGAACACGTCTCAAGCTGCCTCACCGCACCGGGCGATGTATTACATTCCCCGTTCCACCGCCCGGAACTCTAAATCATACTACCTAGTTACCTAGCTACTACATAGTTATAATTCTGTGCTACTACCTAATTTATTGAAGTCCTATGTACATATTTATTTTTAGATTTATTAGTTCATAACATTGATGAATAAAAATATCCTAACTAACGTTCCTAAGTATTATACTGAGATAATTTTTTCCTCTTAGCGAGACTGAACAGATTATCCGTCAAATTATCTATTAGATCAGTATAATGTAACGATAATCGTAATTCGTAATAAGCGACTGCGATGTCCGATTCGCTCTCGTGCCATAAACTAAAGCAAAGATATAACCATGCCATGACTCGATCGACATTACATTTATATTTATCTATAGTCTAGGTGTGTAGTAATGTGTATCTATATGTCAAAATATATTTATCTATAGTCTAGGTGTGTATCTAAATTTTGTTTCTGTCTGGAGATGGTCATTGAAAGTAAAAAACATGCAATCTAAATTAAATCAGTCTCGTCGCGGCGTTCGTGCGAGTGGTCGCGTCTGTTTTTCTCTGCGGGATATTAGTTTGTTTTTGGTCTTGTGTATAAACTTGGTCACGCTCGAGCGTGACGGTGCTGAGCGCACGGCGCCAGCATGTCGCATGCGGATAGTAACAGTGTGTGTGTGAGTGAGTATGAAGAGGCGGATCCTAGGAAAGATTTAAATAATGTATTAATCGATGAAGTAGTAAGATCGAACATGGATAATACGATGCAGGAAAGTGTGGAATGTGAGAATGTGGAACAGAGCAGAAAGAGGACTAGGACAGTTGAGGGGAGTGATACATCAGAGGAGGGGTGGAATGTGGTCTCGCGATCTCGGAAGGCGGTACGGAGGTTGAGCGGGACTTCAGAGGAAAGAGTGGATGTGTGCGTAACTAGCACTAAGCAGCTTCCTAAACAATTAACGCTAGCGAAATTATTTAAAAATAATAATATAAAGGGAGTTAAGCGGGTCAAATACACACATAACTATAAAATGATAGTAACCTTTGACGAGGACATTAACGCTCAATCTCTGATCGAGTGCAAAACATTTAAAGATATGGAGTGGAGATGTTACAAAACTTCGGAGGTGGGTGTGTCTTACGGGGTTATCCGGGATATAGATTTAGAGGCTAGTGACGAGGATATTTTAAGTAACCTTAAGTGTGAACGTGAAATAGTGGCAATTAAACGACTCAATAAACGAAATTTTGATGGGACCGCGTCTTGGATTAAATGCGAAGCACTTCGGCTGGGATTCAAAGGAAATTCTATTCCATCTCATGTTTTCCTTTATGGCCTCGGAATTAAAGTGGACCCCTATATTTTTCCGGTGACGCAATGTTCTCGGTGCTGGAAATACGGACATAGCCGATTCCAATGTTCGTCGACTAAAGTGATTTGCCCGAAGTGTTCTCGCGATCATGAAAATTGTGACACGATCGTATTTAAATGTGTGAACTGTTCCGGTAATCACATGGCCTTGCAGAAGGTATGTCCAGTCTTTCAGAAAGAAAGAAGACTTAGAGAGCTTATGTCGGAGTTTAATTGCACATTCAAGAAGGCACTTTCATTATACGTCCCACCTTCACCAGCACCTGGGAATAACGCTAACCCCGAGCCTCATCAAATTGATTTAGACGAATTCCCCTGTCTCCCCACCCAAAATGAAGAGAATTCACATAATAAAGAGGAAGAGGAGGATAGGCCGAGAGAGTTAATGTCTCAATTATTTACGATACCCAAAAGCAAAAGGAGCATATTAAAAAAAAAAGAGACAGTATCGTCCACCATCTCCATTCAATACTCCGGAAGCTCCACAGGCCGAAATGAATTGGAGTGATGATTCTGAAAGAAATGAGGAACGGGAGGGAGACCAGGAACACGTCAAGAAATCAAGTAGGGACAGTTTTAAGGATTTAAGTTTCTTTCGGTTTCTTTCACGTTTATATAAAATAGCTACATGCAAGGATTCCTTAGAGGTTAAGATACAGCGTGTTGTTATTATGTGTACTGAATGGGTGTTACATAAATTGATGAGTGGAATTACTGCAAAGTCTGTATTTAGCTCATTTTGTGATGATGGATAGTCAGTCTATTAATGTAAGTATAGGTATCATGCAATGGAATTGTCAGAGTTTAAGACCGAAAGCTAAATCTTTAGAATCATTATTGAGCCAAGAAAAAATTCATGTAGCCGTTTTAAGTGAAACGTGGTTAGCACCCGATTCATTTTTTAAAATTAGTAATTATGTAATTCACAGATCAGACAGAGCCGACGCTTATGGTGGCGTGGCTATTCTTTTGCATAAGTCTATTAGAGGTTATAATTGTAATTCACGTTGCTCAAATATAGGAATTGAATTATTACATATACGGGTTTTAAATTGTCAGCATATTGAGAATGTAATATCTGTTTATTGCCCGGCCGGTATACCAACAACACAAAACGATTGGGATTATATTTTTTCTATAACAAATAGCAAATCACTAATTTTAGGAGATTTTAACGCTCATCATACTTCTTGGTCCAACAAAGTAGATCGTAGAGGTACACTTATTTTCGATTCTATGTTAGAACACAATTTTGCCTGTTTAAATAACGGAGACGCAACAAGAATAAGGTATGTCAATGGATTATTGCAGGAGTCATCACCAGATGTCTCATTTGTCTCTTCTGATTTGGCTACTTATTTTACCTGGAATGTAAGTAATGAATCTCTTGGCAGCGATCACCTCATTATTAAATTAACCTCTCCTATACGAGTTGTTCCTAATCATGAAACGATTAAAATACGTAATTTTAAAAGAAGCGACTGGAAGTCGTATGCTTTATTTTTAGAAAATACTTTTAACGATTACAGCAATCCGGAAAATATACAGGAATTTTATGATTTTTTTGAACGCGCGTTAAAGTCTGCTGCTGATAGATTTATCCCTTATATTAAATTTCCGAAACATCCTTGTAATAAATTTATTCCTAAATGCTATTGGAATCCAAACTTATCCAAAGCGGTAGCCGAACGTCGTTTGGCTTTGGCTCATCTCAGGCGTAACCCATCTGCAGAAAATTTGGATACATTGCATGAAAAAATCAGTAACGCTCAAAGGCTAATTAGGAAGGCCAAGAGTCAGGCGTGGCAGAAGTTTTGTTCGTCTATTGATGAAACAACTTCAGCCTCTAATATGTGGCAACAAATGCGGTGGATTAAAGGCCATGCCTCAAAGTCTAGCAACAACTGTGTGGATAAAGAGAAGGTTGTAGATTTACTCAATAGCCTAACACCCGATTATGCGTTACCCCCACAACCACGGTTTTGTTCAGCAAACAGTAATTTAGAGTCTTATATCACATTACAGGAGTTAGAAAATTCAATAAAAAGTTCAGACACTGCTCCGGGGCGCGACGATATAAGCTTTTCTATGATTAAAAATCTTCCTGATTCTGGCAAAATTCTATTGATTAAATTATATAATTTGGTATTTAGCTCCGGTGCCATACCAACACAGTGGCGTCAGGTTAAGATAATTCCCATACCCAAGCCTAACAGGGATTCGAATTCTATTTTATCTTTTAGACCTATTTCCCTTATCTCATGTGTTTGTAAAATCTTTCATACTATTTTGAACAAAAGGCTGGAATGGTATTTGGAACACGAATTGCTGCTTCCGCAAAATATGGTGGGCTTTCGTAGGGGGCGGTCGTGCTTGAGCAGTCTCACTCGGTTAGTGTCCCAAATCCAAATTGGTTTCTCTAAAAATTTATTTACTGTAGCTTGCTTTATAGATATAGATAATGCCTATAATAATGCAGACGTCACTTCTTTATTAAATATTTTAGATTCATTGGGCGTTGGAGCAAGAATATGTAGATATTTATGGCTATATTTGAAGGAAAGGCAGCTAAATATTCGGGTTGACGGTTGTGATGTGGCTAGATATACATGCCGCGGCTTGGCTCAAGGAGACCCTTTATCGCCTCTTCTTTTTAATGTAGCGACAATTAATATATGTAAATCTATTCAAAACGTTAACATTTCTCAATATGCTGATGATATGGTTTTATATGTATCGAACAATACTTTAAATATTGCGTTATGCGAATTGAAGTTTGCATGTCAAGACCTTAATTGTATGTTAACGAAATTAGGACTTTCAATATCCCCGTCTAAGAGTAAAGTTTGCGTTTTTAAAAAGGGTGGTTTTAGGGGTTATTTTGATTTTGATATTGACGGTCAATTCTTATCAATAGTACAGGAATATAAATACTTAGGCTTGTGGTTGGATAGCCGTCTAAGGTGGCGTAAACATATAGAGGAAACTATTCAAAAAGTTTGTAAGTTCATTAATCTGCTTAAAGTATTGTCCGGGCCAGGGTGGGGTATACATCAAAGACATTTAAGACGCTTATATATTTCCCTGATAAGAAGTAGAATGGATTATGCGAGTTTTTTATATGACAATGGTTTCAAATCTAATCTTATTAAATTGGACAGAATTCAAAATCAAGCTTTGCGCGCCATAGGTGGCTATATTCGCAGTACCCCTATCCACGTGATGGAGTGTGAGCTAAGTCTCCCTCCACTCCAAATTCGGCGGAAATACTTGGCGGGGAAATTCTGGTTAAAATGTAATTCCTTCAACAACAGCAAAGAAGTCGAGGTCATAAGAAATTTAACAACCCATAGTAATTCCAGGTATTGGATAGGTAAAAGACTTCCTCTGCTTGTTTATACTCATGGATATTTGAACTCATTGCCTATGCACAGTAGCGCTTTGCCCGAAATGTTCGCTATGAATACCTGGGTTGGTAGCATCGATCTTCGAAACATAATTTTCATTTCTATCCCTTCTGTAGACCGCCCGAAACGTACGTTTAACTGCCAAGAATTAAACTCTATTTGTAACCGTTTTATCGACCAGAAATATTTAGACTATTATAAGCTTTATACTGATGGCTCTAAGGATGGCAGTGGAGGGGGTGCAGCTTTTCTGGATCCATCTTTGGGATGCTGTACTAAGATCAAAATAGATTCCAAAATCTCAATAATGCACATTGAATTAATTGCAATAGCAGAGGCATTATCATATATTCGGTCTATTAATCTTAAAAAAATTGTTATCTTGACGGACTCAAAAAGTGCCTTGCAACATTTGGCTCGTTGTACCTCTCAGGGGAAAGGTATACCGATAGCCTACCAGATTTTGGAATCAATCTTAAGCCTTAAATCCGAAGATAAGGTCGTAGTACTACAGTGGATTCCTTCCCACATCAACTTGCGAGGAAATGATGATGTTGACCGATGCGCTAAAGAAGCTTCATCTGATGGGATACATCTCGCTGTTTCTCCGCTTTATTCGGAATATTTCGGTTTTATTAAATCTAAATGTAGGGATGATTGGCAAGAGTATTTTGACGAGAGGTCGCGCATGAAGGGAATTTGGTTTAAGACTATCCAACCACAAGTTAGCCAACAACCTTGGATTGATAATGTAACCTTTGATAGGAATTTACTTAAGAATATATTGAGGTTACGTTCTGGACACATTGCGTCAAATAGTTTCGCATACTTAATGAAAGTAGTTAATTCACCAAACTGTAACGAATGTGGAAGCATTGAGGATGTGTTACATATTTTGACGGAATGTGTGCGGAACGAAGGTTTAAGAAGAAGTTTGTTTAGGAATAAATCGTACAGTGTCGGGTTTGTAAACAGCATCCTGGCTTTTCCGTTGTCGGAGGAAGCCCGGATGCTGGTCAAGATCGCGGAATTAGGTTTAAAGAAAGTGTGAATTGTTATGTGTGTGTACTGTGTATGTTATTGTAATATGCCTCAACAGGGCGATGTTATCGCAAAGCGATAAAGCCCTTTAAAATAAATATAAAAAAAAAAAAAAAAAAAAAATTAAATCAAAATTTTAAAATTAAAACTGACTTTAACACCGCCATAAAACAATTAGAATCAATCGATTTTTCTTTCATATCATCTTCAGCTGATGCTGAAGAAGTTGCTTCTAAATTTACAGATAAATTATCCGATATAATAAAATTAAATACCGCGTGTTCAATTGTATCTAGTCGTAAAAGAATAATAAAACCATGGATTACACCTGGATTATTAAGATGCATACGCAACCGTGATAAATTACATAAAAAGTCTAGAAAAAATCCTGACGACGATATTTTAAAAATAACATACACTCGTTACAGAAATTTTTGCAATCAACTACTAAGAAAACTAAAGAGAGCTTATGAAAAATCAATTTTACAAAAAGCTAATAATATTAAGGAATCGTGGCGCGCTATTAAATTAATTAACGGTAGTAACAAAAAAAATGATAATGCAGTTGAATTATTAAAAACTCACAGAGATCCCCTTGATGCCACTGAAGCGGTAAACTCGTTTTTTGCGAACGTGGGGAAACTTTTAGCTCAAAATATATCTCAAACTAACAACAACCATCCTGGGCCATTAAATAATCATAAATCTCATACAAATAATATACCTAGTGTCAAAAACTCTCTTGTATTGCTCCCTCCCAATGAACAAGAAATAGAATCATTAATAATGAATCTTAAGAATGATTCTGCTGTTGGCTGGGACGGTATTTCGAATAGATTTATTAAAATGGCTAGACATATTTTAATCCCCCATCTTACCAAGATCATAACTTTATGTTTTGAACAGGGTATTTTTCCCAGCGTTTATAAACGAGCGGTTATTACCCCAGTTTACAAGGGTGGGGCGCGAGATAGTGTCACTAATTATAGACCGATTTCTGTTTTGCCAGCACTATCGAAACTATTAGAAAAAGTCCTGAATAATCAGCTTATGAAATTTTTAGAAAGGAATAATATCCTATCAGAAAACCAATTTGGCTTTAGGGCTGGAAAAAGTACGGATGGGGCTGTTAGATCTTTGGTAGAATTTGTAAGTAATAATATAGATAAAAAACAAAAGTGCATCGGTATTTTTATCGATCTAGCGAAGGCTTTTGACACTGTTTCAGTGCCCACCCTTGTAGACAAGCTGGAGAGATATGGTGTAAGGGGTAATGAATTGAATATTTTCAAAAGTTTTCTTACTGGGCGTTTACAAAAAGTTAAGATTGGTAACTCAATCAGTTCCGACATCGCGGTTACATATGGGGTTCCGCAAGGCAGCATACTCGGCCCCAGCTTATTCTTAGTATATTTAAATGATTTATGCCAATTAAAACTAAATAAGGGTAAAATCATCTCCTATGCGGACGACACTGCGTTGTTGTTCCATGGAGATACTTGGGACGAAGTTAGGATAAATGCTAAAATCGGTCTTCATAAATCTAGTCTGTGGCTTAAACAAAATGTATTAACCTTAAATACATCTAAGACTTCGTTTATTAAATTTACTACTTCCCGTATTAAAGAGCCTAATCTAACAGTAAAGATCCATACTTGTAACTCGCCTACAAATAAAACATGTTCATGTGCACATTTGAATCAAGTTACATCTTTAAAATATCTAGGTATTCTCTTAGATGCGAAGTTAACATGGCAGCCACATATTAATATGATATCATCTAGAGTTAGAACACTTACATGGGTCTTTAGAAACCTGAGACATGTGGCAGATAGTGATATTCTACGAACTGTTTATTTTGCTTTAGTTCAATCTGTCATTGGCTATTGTATTGGGGTATGGGGCGGAACATTTAAAAGCACTATGCTTCAACTTGAAAGAGCACAACGGTCTCTACTCAAAACAATGTTGTTTAAGCCTTATAGGTTTCCAACAACAAAATTATATGAGATATGCCAAATACTGTCCGTAAGGAAACTTTATATTTATCATGCTATTATAAAACAACATGTTACGACTCCTTATGACCCCAATAAGTTTCGTAATAAACGGACATGCACAAATGTAATTGATCCTGTGAGGTGTCGAACTGCTTTATTGAAAAGACAGCACAGTTTTCTTTCTGTACATCTATATAATAAAATTAATAAATTGCTTGATATTTATCCATGTACTCTGCGTGATGTAGAAGTAAAAATAAAAAACTGGCTTTGGACTCTAGATTACGAAGAAACGGAAAATCTTATAACTTGAGTATATAGTACCCACTATTACACACACACACACACACACACACACACACACACACACACACACACACACACACACACACACACACACACACACACACACATTCAAGGCCAAGGCAACACTAAAACACACATATGCATGCCGGAAAAAACAATTTCTACTTTAATTTTTTTGTTTGTTAAACATTTTTATTTCTTATTGTTCTTATTGGCATTTCTTGAATATTCTTTGGAAGAGGGCGCTGGCTCCTGACATACAGGTTTTTACCTAGTTTGGGAGTCAGAGACTTCACAGTATTTCAAAATGTAAAACTATTGTCAATAAAGAATTTTTATTTATTTATTTATTTATTTAACTAATTCTAGTTGGCATCATAGAAACAAAGTAACATGGTGTCTACTGAATAAGTTTACTAGGTAGGTACCTAGTTAGGTACATAAGTTACAACAAAATAACTGTTGTCCGACAAGTTTAACCGCAAAGTAAATGCAGCATCTATACTTTACGACTTTGACCTGTGTTAAACTTCTGCCAACTAATTAGAAATGACCATGAATGACTCATTGCATGTTTTTATGAGGAAGATGCGTGTATTGATTATAGTTAGTTATCTTGATGTTATAACTATAGTCTGCTTCCGGCTTCGTCACTTGCGAGGTTTTCAGGCAAATGGAACATATTGTACTCTTAATTTATAAATTGGTACGCAAACATTCTTTCGCAAAGGTAATTAAGTACTTACCTACCTAATACCAATTTTAATAATAAATAATTACCTTCAATCACGCTCAGTGTTAGAAAAATATAATGACTAATGTTTAGTACCACAGAACATATTTTTATAATTATGTGTTTAGTACCTACCAATTATGAGAATAAGCGTTAGTACCTAAGCTTTACTTAGGACCTGATTAACTAACACAAATAAACATTTCTCAGTAGGTCCCGCCTTTTTCTTGTTCAATAAATAACAAAAGACTGTCTTAGATTTATAACTTTCTTTGTGTACCGACAAGCACTTGCAGACTTAAAATTTCAACAAAAACTTGACAGCATATCATTTTGATCAATTTTTCTTACGAGTTACAACTTTCTTGTCTGACTCCTGACTCGTTACTGGCGAGACATGTTTTGGTTTCCCTGCAAAAATTGTGAAATCGCAAAACTTTTAATAATAACAATATGTAGTTACCTCGGGCAGTGCATAATTTTAATTTGTATTTTTGTCATTCCAAAGTTATCACGAATTAGCCTAGTGCGAAATAGACTATTTGCGCGTCTCTATCAGCGAATTATAAAACAGGCCCTGTCCGTTAAAAGTTAAAATAATAAGTTTCGAGCCAATTAAATTTATCAGAATGCGCGCCGCGAGATTGAAAATCTCTTTTTAAATACAATATCATGATTCACGACGATCATAAAATTATGATTTGAAGGCGGCACGATTTCACGGCCAAACGTGCGTCTTAGGCAGAAACAGAATGTGTGCCGTGGCCTATTGGCACAATTCCTAGGCCTTATAACTCTTTTCAACGTTGAGAACTGGTCTAGAACTTAGGTTTCATAGATATGATAGTCTAAGGATATAATTTTCTATTGAATACTGTGATGTAAAAACTAACAGCGTACCTAACATTTATTTACATGTTAAGTATATGAATAGGACGGTAGGAAATTAATGGTTTCTTTATCACTTTAACACAATGCCAGAGAAAGTAATAATCATTTAATAATGTTATTTTATTACGTACCTACTGTGTAGGTATTGATACAAATCAAAATCGGATACACCGGAAGTGGAAGAGCAATGTAGTGATGTGCGACGAATCGTAAAGCCCTCAAGAAGAAAGTGCCAGTGTCACATTTCTAGGCCAATGTACATAACATGTCGTTGAACTGTTGTTGGAAAATCCGGCGTGTGTCAAGTGCATTTTATCTGTAGAGATTATGGCGCATTGTTTTGAATTTGAATAACGAAGGATTTTGTAATCAATTTATAATCTACAATAAACTTATTGCGTTTAAAATTTCACTCCTTGGAACGAAGTCTAAAAGAAGAGATTATAATTTGCATAAAAAACCTAAACTAAACTTTCAATAAAACATCTTGAATACTTTTCTTTCTCAGTATCTCAGTCAAATAAAAAGTATCGATAATCGAAATTGAATTGCTTGATTTCCAGTCAATTTCTAGTAAACTCATGACTAAGTCTAAAGTCAATAAAAAAGTGAAAATTTGTTGAAAAAACCAGTGAAAGTGCCACCATAGTTTATGTTCATTGTATGGATTGCACGACGTGGGTGATTTGAATTCTACATAGGTAGTAATAATAGTGGACCACTGACCATCAAGTTAACGGGTCTTATGAAATCGTACATGCCAAAATCGCGTCGCAATAGAGGTCACTAAATTTCATATTAATATTTTTGATATTATGTCCTTCTACTGGTATTTTAAAATATTATGATCGATGGATGATAAAATGAAATAAATATGTACTTAGGTAATTTATAGTAACTATTCGCGGAGTTATATTTATGACACAAGATTAAAAATTATAAGTTTGTGTTAAAAGCGTTTATTATTTGTATGATATGAAATAAGGGTTCAAATTATTTCTTTGTGAGAATTTTCTTGTAATGACTAATAATACACAACAGAGATAGCCATCGCTTGCATGTCAACGATGTGGTTGGAATAATAACAGCTGTAGCTTTACGCTAATGATGATCCGGAAATTATAACGAGAGAATGTTTACATTCATAATTTCACAATAGTACTTTTATACTATCCTTTAGAACTATAAATATGTATTAAGATATTAGACTGAAGACTAGAAATTGACTGCAATTTTATTATACAAAAAAATACGTATAAGCTGATTACTTTTTAATCATTTTCCACTGCAAATATTATAGTGGTCATCAGAGGAAATTATTTATTTTACAGTTCCAAAGAAGGATTTAGTTCCAATGTTCTTGCTGCATTTTGCCGCTTAATTATACGGCTCTACAGGAGTAATGTGTAAGTTGTTTTACGAGTCTTTATGTTCGCAAGTTAAATTGTAGGAAGAAACATCATCGGTCAGCAACCTTCGACTTCGACTAATGACACGTTAATGCGTTTAGACAGCAAACTTGCGGATAACAGTACACGAATGATATCTTCACCCACAGCTTAGACCTTTTTTCATATCTTCCTGAACCGTTCGTTCTAAATGCATAACCAATGAGTCAGTCAAGCGTGAATCTCGTAAGATATCAAAATATTTGAAATTATTATTATATGGCACTCATGTTGACAATTTATTATCAAATTATTTTGTCCATGTTTGTTCACTATCGCATTATGTAAAATTTAATTGAATCAAAAAATCTAAACGGAATTATTTTATTGAAAGTAAATAAAAATAAAATACATAATTCAACTAAACTTATCTTAACTTATAATAATTTTTAAAGATTAATTATATATCTATTTTATTGATAAAATCAAGTTAAGAATAAAAAGAAATATGCGTGATTATTAATTACCAAAATTAATTAAGTCAACATAATTGAAATTTAAAACTTTTCTTCATAATATACCTAATTTAAGTAATGATATTATGTAGGTACAGACTTTCATAATAAATGAAGTAAATAAACACGATAAATTCACGCAAATGTATTCTTAACTTACCACAGAGATATAAAATAAAGAACTTCTTAAACACATATTTAATATTTTATTTACACTAATAATTTAAACAGTGTATGTTCCTTGCACTGGTCGTTGCAAAAAAATTGTCCGAATATAAAAATCAAACATTCGCGGTTATAGAAGGGCGTGCGGTCGGCGCACTGCCCGTGTAGACAACAAGTGATTTTCATTATAACGGGAATTCGGTCGGGAGTATACACTGCGGGCGCAAGCACCTACTTTGCTTTAAAGTTCTAAGCTCTCTCTTTGCTGATACAATTTAAATAAGCGACATCTATTCGTTCAATGTTGAACTTCAATGTGATAATATGTGTTCTGATAATGTAATTTTTTCTTAATTTAAAATATAACCTGATCTTATTAAAAATCTATTAAATTTATTCAACAATCGGGATCTTATGAATATTATATATTATTATGTTTTTTCATTACCTTACCTATACATGTAGTAAAAGTTTAAAGATATCGTAAGGACTTCAAAAAATTAAACATCCTTATACTTTTCAAAATATAATCGAATTACATTTATAAATTACTTAAATATTAAGTACATAAAAAGTTCTGTAAAAATCGATAATTTTATAGATTTTATTCATAATATTCGGAACATCCCTACCCTTAGAAGTGTCAAGTGTCATATTATTTATTTATGAACAAACATGGCCGCATGGCTCGGTGACAGCGGCTCTTCAAATCTAGAAAATAATAACTATGTCAATAAAATAACAAATAACTTGAACCAACAAGTCTCAAGTGACCTAAACACAAATGTACTTGAAGAAGTTTTCGAAACACATTCGGCGCGTTGTCTAAACGAAACGGCGGGAACTACCGTGACATTGGAAAACAAAATAATTCCCAAGGACAGTGTGAAAGATAAATTAACCGCAACAAAAATGTAAGTGATAGTGTAATGAATCTTTCAAACACATTGTGAATTCCGTTTTAAAACGTTCATTTCTCATGATTTCGGGATAGTTCTATAGAGTGGCGGTGTATTATTTTGCTAGAAGTTTGAATCAGCTGTTTGTCAATATGGTTTTTTATCTCTTTCGCACTGTTCGAATTCTGCATAAGCGATCTTTATCCCACAATGACTTTTTTGGGCATTCTATTTTGGTACATTACCATCACGATGTGATGTGAATATCCTGATTTTGTGTCGTCTTATGGTTTTAAGTATATTCTAATGTTATAAAACTAATGTTTGGAAGGTAAAATTCGTATATTCCTTGGTAAAGCACTGGAACACAATAATGGCCTTGGTTTTGGCTTACTAACCAATACATTGTTGCTGCAGAACATTGTCATAATATGAGCTGTTTGATTATAAGAGGTTTGCTTTACATCCAAAAATAACAAAAAACATTTAAAATGCAATACATTTCACACATAGACTTGAATCATTGCAGTCACAAACTATATAGTTTTTTCACTTCATAAGAGACTATAAAACAAAACCACAACTTCCTAACACAATATCCTCTGCTTTTCTGGTATCTCATGATGTAAATATAATTGTGCATAACTAGCCACTGCTTTACTATAATTTAATGCAGGATAATTAATTAAATTTATAATAATGACAAGTTTAGAGATTTACATTCACAGTTTAAAAATTTAAACTCATTCCGATATGCTTTAAGAAAATGCAAAATACAAATCACAATTTACCTAAATCCTTTTGATGCAAATAAAATTTCCAATTACTATATGAATAAATAGAGTACATATAATAAATTCCACTCTCAACTTGTAGACAACATGAGCAATCAAGCCCAACCATTGAAATACCAAAGACAAGTATGGATAAAAACAAACGAAAGCCGGAGGATAATAGTGCGAGATATAAGTGTGAATATGAGGGCTGTGAACGGACATACAGTACTGTTGGTAACTTGAGAACACACATGAAGACACATAAAGGTAATTATTTATCACTAACTGCGCTCCGCGGCTTCACCTCCGTGGCTCTGCTCCTGTTGATCTTAGCGGGGTGATATATAGCCTTCCTCGATGAATGGGCTATCTAACACCAAAATAATTTTTCAAATCGGACCAGTAATTCCTGAGATTAGCGCGTTCAAACAAACAAACTCTTGAGCTTTATAATATAATAATTTATAATAATTTGATGTGATATTAGACACTAGTACTAGAAACACATGCTTTAAAATTTGGATTAAATATCAATCACTGTCTTAATATTTTCAAATACATACCTATCTAGTAATTTTTCTTTGTATCTCTGCTTTACCTTGGATTACCTTTTGTAAGTAGTTATAAATATTCTTTAGAACTCCTACCATATTTTTTAAAATTATATTAACAAAGAAATAAATTTATATATCAAGCGTTATAATACTGAAATCACTCTACGGTTTTCATTTAGTTATTTGCTTATAATTTAAATATTATTTTAATGTAGTCTTTAAACAAGCGCAGATGCTCACTTCATTTGTTTTTATTTTGCTTTTTTATTATTGCCCTCCTTGGTACAGTGGTTGATGCGTGAGCGTAAAACCGAGGGGTCCTGGGTTCGATTCCCATTGGAGACGAAGAAAAAAAATGTCTTGGTCTGGCAGGACACAGAAGTCTGATCACCTACTTGTCCCTAAAGAAAATCGATCAGTGAAACAGATGTATGCATAATGCATCTGCCCCTTACCCTACTTGGGGACATGGGACTTACTTTTTTTATTATTATTAATAACTATTTAATGTTTTTACAGGTGAATACAGGTTTATATGTCCAATGGCTCAGTGTAACAAGGCATTTCTCACGTCATACAGTTTGAAGATACATGTGCGGGCGCACACCAAAGATAAACCATTTGCATGTGACATGGGGAACTGTAATAAGGCATTTAATACACTATACAGGTATGGAGACTTTATTTAGAGGGCATGATAGAGTAAAGGTTTTAATAGATTTCTTAGCCTAATAGGATAGACCACACAACCTATTTTGATTTGTTATCTATAGCCAGTATCAAAAAGTGTTTATTTGAAGTGTTATGTTAAATTATTGTGAGTCATTATTTACTCAAAGAGAAAGCAGTTTGGTTTTGCACTCTGATCAGTTATTGATAATGATCAATTAATAATACAATAATCATTTGGTATGATTTGAAATACCAAATTAAGGAAAAAATAACTGAAAGAAAAATTTTAATTCCAATTATCCTGTGCACCTCATTTTGCATATAAAATTATAGGAATAATTTTAAGAGGGATATTGTTTTAAAAAATGTATCAATGTTCATTTCACATTTAATATCTAAAATTAATATACGGACATAATACAATGTAGGACACATGTAATTGACAAATTATGGCATGTCCAGCAGTGGCAATAATGTAGGGCATGGTTCCAAATTGTAAAAATTGCGTCATAAGAATATTGGTATAAATTAAAGGAATTTTTGTTTAGATAATATATTCATATTTAAAGGAAAACAAGCATTTCAGTCTAGTTTTAATATGCCTGGTTAGAATTAAGTTTTGTTATTCTTTCAATTTTGAGTTGCTTAACAATTTATTTTGATCTATGATTTTGATCCTCTGTTTATGTCAAAATGTCTATTCTGCAAATACTGAACTATCTATCTATCAAAATTCATCCAAATATGTACAGCGGTTTAATCGTGACACTTATACATACAAACGAATTTCCATATCATTATTTAATCTACATAAAAAATTCGATAACAAATAATACTGTGACATAATGTAGTAAAAAGATCTATTTTATCAGCAACCTTGCACTTGGCCGCTTTAATCATTCATACAATTACGAAACGTACAAAGAGTGAATTGTTTTCATTTAAAATAAATGAGTTTCTAAACAACATGCCTGTAATTTCGATTTATGACTCTCTGGATATCTGCCAATATCTATGAGCTTACGAGAATGTTTAATTGAGTATCGGTTTTAATCCTTACCGCATGGACATAAAACTCCAATTTGGAAAGCAATAACTTAACTATTTCTAAACCACAGTTTTGCTACATAATAAATAAGCGGTCGTCGTATACATTTTTCCCTTAATCTATTTTTAGTTCCATTGATTATGTAATTTATTTTCTAAAGGTTTAGATGTCAGGGTGTGAAATATTGTTGTTCGTTTTAAAATTAATGGTTAGCGGCGATATAATCGGTGTTTTCTGAATAACAGTTAATTAATTAAGATGTGAAAATAATAAATTAATTTTAAGTGACATTCTTGGTACCTATAGGTAGTAGATATATAGCTATATAGTAGCTTCGTAGTTTCGACATACACCTACATCGATTGTTATGCGAAAGTAGCCGACATTTTAGAAGTTTTAGTAAAATACTATGATATTATTTTAGTTCTTATTGTATTGTTTCGTATATGCCATATCAATTTTACGAGGCCCCAGTCTAATGGGGACTCAATTTCAGAAAACTTAGGGGCCCCATCAAATGTTTATATGGGGCCTACGTAAACGCGACGCCACTGACTATCTACCTATCCAAATCTAGACCAACTCAATCGCGCAATAAACTTTCCTATCTTGTGTCTTCATTTAAATGAATACACCTGTTTGATGTTGAACAGTACTCTGTACATTGATTGACATCTGACAAATTGTCGATAAGAAGGTATTCAACGGTAGACGCATAGTGCCAATGTAATGATCACATATGAGAAGGTATTTGGCAATGTTCCTGTATTGATATTTATCGGAGTTTCTATTTAAGTGACAAATATGCCAGATGTATTATGATACTCTTTTATAAAAGACAGATTGTACAATTTGAAAACTAGCTTAAACTCGTATCTTTACATGTATTTTTTTGATAGAGTATGAAAATTAAAAATTAATATATCTGCCTTAACTGCTGTTGCCTTATCTTGCAAAAAAGAAAACTCAACTCAAAACATTTAAGAGCTAGCGCGCAAGAGCAACTTTTGTCTCCGCAACTATTTTGTCTCATCAACTCTATGGGGAGTTGCGTCGCTACGTGCGCGCACTTTCTTACTAGCCCATATAGAGTTGATGGGAGAGACTAAATAGTTGCGGAGACAAAAGTTGCTCTTGCGCGCTATCTCTAATTGCATTAGTACTAGTCTTTTGCATACCATACAAAATGATACACTATTAAAATTTTTATCCTGCTCTGGATAATAGAGCACTACTAAACCAGATTTACTGTCCTAAATATTCATTTTTAGCATTGTAAGTTTAATGAAAATGGCGATCAAAACTTAGTTTAAAATATGAATTATAATTGATAATGAAGCTAATTAGGATACTAAATAACAAAGGAAGTTTTCACTCTCTAATTACGATGGCATAAATTTTCCAGTTGCTATTATACATCTAATCATACACAGCGATGGTCTCTAAGGTATTTGAGTTGCACTAAATGCAAATATATGTGACAGCTTCAGAATATTAAGGAGTTATATAAACACATAATACGCCTAGGGAATATAACGCAACCAAGGAAATAATAATTTCATGTTATACAACGAATCCCTTTACTACTTGTATTTTAACAGACAAAATACTTTTTCACTGTACATGATATTTATGACTCACTGATATACTTACTACTGTCTTACTTTTTTGAAGTGAAAACTTCTTTAGCGGCGTTGGGTATAAAATCTTAAACTCGCGTCAGGACACGTGGCCTGATCGAAAAAGCGTAAGACGGATTTTTTTTTTAGCCCTTATATTCCATGCGTAAGACGGATACCATTCCAAAATATCAAACATGCTGAACGTTAATAATCAAGTTTTCACTTCTGCCGGCCCTCCCGGAGTGCAACCCGTCTTTTTTTTTTGTTTCACCGTTTCTGGATATATTCTTACTTCTTAGCTGAAAGATATTTCAGTTAATAATGTATGAAAATATTAAAAAGCGTCAAGTAGGCTATCAATTAAATTTGATCACAATCTGGATTAGCAATAGCTTTTTTTAACAAGCGACTAGTACTAGTTTCCAGCCGCTTGTCCTTTCAGATTCCAGTACTATAATACTATAACTTCTAATTTGCCATATTCTATCTATAGTAGCACATAAGCCAATAATTATGAGCGAAATCGCAGTCTAAAGCTAGCTAGCTAACTAATTCCAGGTTAAGGGCACACCAAAGACTGCACAGCGGAGACACATTTAATTGCAAGGCGGACAAATGCACGAAATTCTTTACGACCCTCAGCGATTTGAAGAAACACATACGAACACACACACAGGAGCGGCCTTATAAGTACGTGCAAATATTTTAATATATTATGTACAATAATTTACAAAGAAACCTTTACATGCAAAGTATTTATTATCTAGTACACTTTTTATTTTTAAGTTTCTATAGGTTGACGGAAAAAATTACAAAAATCGTGAACATTTATAGGGTAAAACATTTTTTATAACTGAAATAAACCTAACTAAATGGTTTATAAATAAAATTACAAAACTTGAACAATAATAATTAACATTTGTTACATGAATATAACGATGAATTAAACAAACTAAAATTATTATCGTTGTGATAATGCCTACAGTATCATAATACTGTTCTAGCGTTTTCATTTTATAACTCACGCATTAATTAATTGTCATAATATAATAGTTAATTTAGGTTGTCATCGTTCTTTAACCTTTTGGAGAACTTAACAATTATATTTATTTATTATTTAAAATTTAAAATGTTAACAGATGTCGAACAGAAGGATGCGGCAAGTCTTTCACGGCGTCGCATCATTTGAAGGCACATGGACGAACGCACACTGTGAAACCAACCACGCCTACTTTCAAGCCGCTTTTACAGAAACAGGTGGGTAATTATTAAAAAAATATTTTGTTACTAGGTTTCCGCCCGCGGCTTCGCCCGCGCAGTCAAAGAAAAACCCGCATAGTCATTTTCCCGGGATAAAAAATAGCCTATGTCCTTTCTCGGGTATCATTTTGATCTCCGTACCAAATTTCATTAAAATTGGTTCAGTAGTTTAGGCGTGAGTGAGACAGACAGACTGACAGACTTTCGCATTTATAATATTAGTATGGATTTGTAAAGGTCGTATAAAATATCTGTCATTGGCCGTGCGGTGCAGAAATTAAGAATTATTTGTACCTATAAGTTCTGAAACTATTTGGAAATTCGTACCATCAAAAATTCAATTAAACTCAAGTTACAGTTGACATAATTATGTCTATTTTTAACCCTCACTTACATAAATTTTTACACAGTCTTAAATTAGGTATGTGTGACGTAGACAACCTATTATTTTCAGAGAATGATCACTTTTACATGATTACCTCTATTTTGCCAATTTCATGCGATTACATTGTACGGTAAAATACATTATAACATCAATATTTAAATTTTAACTGACTTCCACGTCTATTCCTTCCAGATCGACTCAGAAGCGCCTACGGTAGAGGTAACAGAAAACGAGCTCACGAAACCACCTCGAGCTATGAACTGGGACAGTCTCCTGGAATCCTTCGGCAGAATAACCACAGAATCTAATTCCACGGACAGCAGCTTGGAAGACATGACCAATCTCTCTAACAATAACGTAGACATTACCGAACTACTCTTCGACAACGCCACTAACAAATTTAACGACACTAACATTAATTACGACCTAACAAACATCGATCTACTCCCCTTCGATGCTAAAGCAAAGAAGAATGATTGGGTCCCTGAAATACCTTTAAGTGATAAGTTGGAAATTAAACCGAAAGCAATGCAATTAGCACTCGCAAATGAAGTAGAGTTACAAGCACCTTGGATTGACGTCACAGCGTTAGCGGCTTCGATACAAGAAACTCCAGTTAGCATCAAAGAAAAAACACCAGAAAATATATTCACTCTAGCGACATTCGTTCCCACTCACATGCAAAGTTACATAGACCTTAATTCAGAAGCGCCAACAGCTAATTTAATATCTGAAAGCTCTTTCGATTTGGACACGCCGAACATTCTAGATGTTAGTGACAAAGTGTTCAATGACAGCGAACTAGTGATCAATCTAGAACCAAAACTCAGTACTGAAATAGATTTCCTTAAAGACCCCGAACCTCTCAATGACGATAGAACACTAAACACACCGCCGCCATCGAAAGTGCAACACAATATTGAAATAAATCCATCCAATTCAGTTTTATTCAATACAGATTTTGCGCTAGAAGACACTTTGCTATTCGACAACGAACCTCCTTCAGACATGTACGTGGTTAGAACGGAAAACATATTCGGCAAACCAAAACGAAACGCGTTAGAACAATTAGCTGCAGACGCGGGTATTTGCTCTTGCATCGAATGTAAATGCGATCCGAACAACGATTGCACGACATGCGATAAAAAAGATCGTTGCGACGATAAATGTTCGTGCGTCGATTGTAAATGCGATCACGCGGAAATGAAGTGCGCGGTCGGATGCGGTAAAGCGACAGATACGAATCACAATACGTTCTTGGATTATCACAAACGGCATAATAATACGAATTTAGAAGAATTCGGCGTTTATACGCACGAGTGTGACGACCACACGCCTGCAAGTGTAGCGGATAGTTTAAAAAACTTATCCTGTTCGTGCGATACAGATAATACGTGCTGTAAATCGGATAAAAAGTCGTCGCGCGAAAATAAATCGTGCTGCGTGACGATATGTTTTAAAAAGGCCGACGCGTATAAACAGTTTTTATCGAACAACGATTTGTTGTTCGCAATCCAGCCGCATAGTTTGACGACGTTTTAATTTTTTTTTTTGCTTTTTTGGAAAAAATGCATTTATCAGGTACAAAGCATTCAGTATTCGCATAAACTCGCCTCGGTGCTGTTTTTGTAATTTGTTATAATATTTATTATTGTTATTCGAAAGTATTATGATATTTATATAACATATAAATTTATACAATAAAAGATATAGAATATATTTTATGTTTACTAATATTATTTAAGTTTTTTAATTTTTATAATTTAACCTATACCGTCTTATTACTAAACATGGACTAACAAACCGGGTCAAAACATGGCTTAGCGTTAAACCATAGATAAGGACAAGTTTAAACCTCTGTACTAAAGTTACTATGACCATGACTATAGCCCGGGTTTAAACTATGTTTATTTATGTTCTTGTAATATGACGGATTATGTACAATATTTATTTATATTGATGATATTTATATATAAAGAAGATGTAGTAAATTATATTGAAATGATCATTTTGATTTACGATTGTTATAATATATTGTGCGTTAGTTACGAGAAGATATTTTATAATATAAGGAACGAAACCAAAAATATATGAAACAGGGTTTCCTTATTCTTGTCATAAAAAGGAGATAAGCTAAAAATGTATACTTGCCTAATATATAAATTTCCTTAGTTACCATATACCGCTTTATATTTACAAAAATAGGTTTATTATTTAAGAAATTCTACATAAGCTTTTGTACTTAAATTGGCTAGTTAGGAAACTCTACGTGGTCCTTAATATAAACATGTGGATTGTCACAACATAATTTTAAAGAACATAGTGATAATATAATATTGTATCGTATATGCCAAACGCACGTGCCATATTGTATTAATTTAAAATATTAACAATTGTATAACACTTTTATACAAAATTTAAAATATTTTATTTCTAATTGTTATACACTAATATAATAAAAACAGTGCCTTATATGTTGTACTTAAGTGCCTTGTACAAAATGTTGAGTAATTCTATGAGATTTTATTAGATGTTAGACGTAAGAAAAAGCAATAACAATAATAATGCTGTAAAATTTCTAGTCCGAAAAATAAAGGCTTTTGAAAATAATTTATATTTCATTTCAATATCCCTGATCAATCAAAGAGCTAAACGAGAATGAGAATAATTCATTAAACTTAGCCCTGTTAAAATTGAAATTAAAATTTGTGATATGTCCAATACATAGTAGTATTTAGTTTTATTGTAGGTATATTTTGACTCAAAGATATTTATTTTGGATACCAGGCGGCAGAATAATGTTCCAGAAATATGGATTATTCTCTTATATATTCACCAGATTGAATAATAATTTAAGAAAATCGTATTTTAAATTTTATTGGAATACTATGAAGCAAGCTTTGAAGGTAATAAAAATGCAGATTAAAAAGAAACCATTTTATTGAGTATTATGCTGCACAATAAATGAAATTACAAAAAAAGTGTAAAAAATAATAAAATGAAGATTTTCATAAAATATAATAATATTACAATACAGTACATCTTACTGGTCATAGTTACCAGAGATAATAAATTAAAAGTAAATATAAAACATTAGTATCACAATATTCTATTTACTGTATTTTTTTCTCTAAATACTGAATTGCTATAATATAAACAATTTTTACCCAAAAAAATTGGTTGTTTGTAAAGTAGGTTTACGATCGAGATGTTTACGTGATAACATAATGCAGTGGCAGCGCTCGAGATGAGACGGGAGATTGGTCCGTCTCTCTCTCGTTATACCTGCGATCGCGTTCGTGAGGTTTTGGTGTGACACAAGTTTCTGAACATATCACCCGACTAAAACGATTTTAAAGACGTTATCACATCAAAAGACAATTTCTCTATAAATAACATTTGTTTATAGGTAAAGGATAAGACGTCTTAACTAAGTTATTAGTTATTACCATCTGAGTATTTAGGAAAGATTTCCTACATTTAAGTAATTCAAAATAAAATAATGCCCAATAACTCATATTTAATGCTTTACAAGAAAACCACAATTGTTTCCTATGGCATGAGAAATCACTTACCATTCATGTATTCAATCTCCTTGAGAATTACATTGTTTATTAGAAAACAGATTACACTTACAAATCTACTAATACATAGGCAAGAGAAGGAATGTACTAAGCATTATTTAATATCCAATACAATGCCTACCAAAATACATGAAAATATCTATTTGAATATTATAGACTTGAGATTATGTTATGTCATTACAAACATTTTATTTAAGAATTTACATTCTCTGAAATAATCCAAATACAAGTCAAGAAATTAAAAAAAAATACAAGATCCTTGGGCATTGTATAAAAGATAATAAAGTTAATAATTGAATACCATTATACCATTCCCTGCTTTTACATAGTTTATCGTCGTTTCTTCTTATCATGGCGTCTAGCACGAGATATAGTTGCTCTGTGCCCCGGAGATGACTGTTCAGAGCTGCACTCGTCACTATCTGTGTATGTCTGAAAAACAAAATTTTCATTAAAATAATTTACCTAATGTTATTTTTTTTTATCAAATCATTTACAATTCTGAACAAGAATTGAATTTGCCTTTTATTTTGAATTTGCCTATATTGTTGAGTTGGGAAACAAAAGTTGGACCACCAAACCTATTAATTAATGGTAAGTTAATGAAGAAATCGAGGAAGACCAAAGCTCCGTTGGTTAGATGGTGTGGAACAGGACTTGGAAGCGATCGGTGTAAAGAATTGGAGATCCCGGGCAAGGGATCGCGGGGTCTGGAAGAAAGTACTGGACCAGGCCAGGGCCCACTCGCGGCTGTAGAGCCTCAGATAGGATAGGATAAGTTAATGAAAATATTGTAAAACTAATATTTTAAAGTTTTTGGTATTAAGAGAGAGCATATCCTTTACACCTATTAAGGAAAGGATATTGTCTAACTAAATTATAAGTAACTAAATTTTATAGCTTCAATAGCTTAGATTCTTTGTACTTATTGAAACTTGAATGATTGTAATAAATAGCATTAATTACCTTTTCATAAGGATACGGTTCACTCTGGTCGTCAGTGAGGGTAACGCTTGCTAATAAGCAGACCAGTTGAAAAGCTGCTCCAATATACAAGCCATACCGTATGATGGTACTCATCATGTCTTCTGCAAATATTTCTCCGGGAATCATGTTGTGTGTGATGAAAGTACGATTTAATTATAAATCTTTTCTTAGCGATTGAAGCAGGTATATTCACTTGAGCTTAGATGCGTTTTCGTATAAAAACTAGTGAATTACTAAAGATATAACCGGTACAACACTTTTTGTTTTGTTAACTCTACATAAACACAGAGCAAGTCGCAAGTGTTCATAAAATTAAAAATCAATATCAAAAACAACAGATGACAGCTTAGTTTGAGTTATATGTCCATGTCAAAAAAAGTTTTGACATTTCAAACTTCAAAGTGACAAAAAATAACGTTCGAAAATTGAAAATAACAATCCCGGGGTTATCAAATAGGTAGGTATCTACTAAAAAGCCTCTTGTTTGTACGGTGGATTTTTTTGCTATCTCAATGATATCAATTCATATCGTTGTGTCTAAGAAGATGTTTGTTTTGTGATCATAGCGTGTAAATATATTAACAGGAAAGATTGAAAAAAATCACAAGATATTACACGTTTTTTTATTTAAATTGAATCTTTTAAATAATTAAAAATTTATAATTGAATCATTAAATCATCAAATTATTGAATCTTTCATATTTATCTCCTCTATCAGTTAAATGTAATTTTTTGGTACAAAATAAAAATATTTGGAGAACTAAGTCTATTCCCAGTAGATTAAAATAGTTTGGAAAATCCAAAAGTGCACGCCTCATAATCTCATCCTTTACAATAAAATTGATTATTTATAAAGAGTACACTATAAATATAAAAAAGAAATAAAATAAAACAGTTGGAAAAGTAAAGAAAGCGGTACCGTAATAATTGAGCTATTTTTCTTGTGGCCCCACCTAGATGTGAAACTGCGCAGGTTTAAGGGACTGACTACCAACTTATTTTTTTAAACCTTGGCTTATAGTAAAAAGAATCGAGTTTATAATGGTGAATTTTGAGTACACTATAAATATAAAAAAAATAAAAAATAATATAAAGAATATAATATATAGATATACTAAAATTATGGAGAACAGTCGATATTTTTTTTTGTTTATTTAATAACAATTAAACCACATCGAATCAGACCCTGAAAAATGAAAGGGTTCTATTCCTGAGCATACTCAAACGTAAGAGAAAAAAAAAGACTCGATTAGTAAAGTATTTCGGTCGCTATCGTGTTAACAAGAAAATCCTCCGCACATACAGACACACGGACGTCCAAGACAGAACTTTTTTAAACTGTTTTTTAGCTAGTTTAAATAACAAAAATGACATCAAAAATATCATGAATGTTAAAAATAGTGTTTTTTCTTAATATGTGTGTGTATGTATTATCTTACAAGTGCAATGTTATGATACATAAAGATATTTTAAGTTTGAAAA
Source organism: Colias croceus (assembly GCF_905220415.1). Taxonomy (NCBI): domain Eukaryota; kingdom Metazoa; phylum Arthropoda; class Insecta; order Lepidoptera; family Pieridae; genus Colias; species Colias croceus. The sequence goes on along the minus strand of NC_059542.1, from coordinate 10,018,409 downwards.
ATCAGATGTTTTGCGCGAAGTGACAGTAGTACCCACCTCAACGCTTCGCTTATGAGGCGTGCAATATACTGCCGCCTACTCTAATTACAGCTATCTTACTGATACTTCAGTTATTTTATGCATAATAATTAGGTACAATAAGTAAGTACAAGCGTAATTATAGGCACTTGACTGTAATGCGTCTTGCCTTATGTGTGGATTTGCGGAAAATACCCGAAGGGGCTATCTATAATATTTATTATCTTGGAGTAGCCTTGAATATACCTTTTCACAGAGTCTATAGTTAGTGAAATCGAAATAAGCAGGCATACAGGTTTTATATTTTTTTTCTACATTATTCCTCATTACAGTAGGTAGTAGAGTCAAGGCAAATAAAAGCAAGCTTCATTTTTAAAACTGAGGTTTATTATTTCCACATTACTACAATATTTCAAATTATAGTAGTAGGTACTAAATTTAATTGTACAGTGTTATGATTATCTTAGTACATAAAATTATGATGTCTTTTTTCAAAATCCAATATAAGTATAAATTAATTTTGAGTAATCAATATAATACCGTTGTGAATATATTAATCCTTGTAAGAATATTGTGTATGATAAAATTAAATCTCTATAGATGTCAATATCAGCTACGCTTTCCGCCTTATCTGCTTGCAGTTTCGTTGCAGCCGGCTCTCTGGGGATAATCGCAAACCTGGGAAAGGGTAGAAATTAAGTGTACCTATATAGTTATTAGTTTGTAGATTCATTTTAAAGTTTCGCGCGCGGCGTCGGCCGCAGTTTGTCTCAAAACCTAATAAATTAAAAATATATTCTCTTGTGTGTGCCGAGCATACGTGTCAGAAGTGAAACTTCTTTGGCGAGATTTACTTTTTTGGCAAATATACCAAAATCGTCGTCTTACTCCATTACGTGACGATTTCGCCATGACTCGACTTTGAAATTTTACTCTCAACAAAAAGATCTAAGCAAACATACATACAGATTACAGACAAAAGAAGGAAGCGACTTTGATTTTTACAATGTAGTGATAATATTAATATGACCTATCAATTTATCAAAAGGCATAATGACAAAAAATAATTTGAAACTGTGTATATCGAGGTGAAAATGATAGGTACTTGACAATGGAATTGAGTTATGAATTCGCCAAATACATACAGAAATTTTATAGCGCAATCTAAATTAAATTAACTCTTTCATAATTTAATTTCTTAAATAATCAAAACTTTCGTTTAAAAACTGATGTTAGGGTGAAAATATATACAATTCAAAAAAGCAAAATTCGTACCTGAAGTTCCCTATTGAAGTGTGTCCCAGGTGAACATTGTCGCAGAATTTTTGTATCCCAACTACAATAATAGAATAATGTACAATCGTCTTCATGAGGTGTCAACCAATGGATGAGAGGATCTACAGGGCAACCGTTTTCTTTCAACTCAACAGATGGTAATGTGCTTGTTTCTGGAAGCGCCTCTTCAGGACTCTCGACTTCTTGTTCAATTTCAGCTGATGTGTTTTCTTCAGTCGCGTTGTTTGGATCGTCTAAGCTTACTTCGTTTACATTCATATTGGGATCTTGCATGCCAATAGCTCCTGCAGCTTCCCCACTTTCTTCAGATGATTCTGGCTGGTCACGGCCGGCACAGTCCACCTGAGATGGCCAATCGCACCTCAATGTTTCCACGTTGAAGACAAGTATGTACGGACAACGCATCTCCACAGGCTGACCATGAGCGCACTTGTAGAATTTGTTACATTGCTTATGTGGCAATAGTTTTTCTATTTCCCAGTTCCATACTTGTTCCTGGGGACAACCATTTTCTGCCAAGGCCACCGCTGCCAAGAGAACTAAACCTGCGAACGCTGTAACATGAAAAGAATATTAGTATGATTTTAATTCATTATAATTATTACTGATTTTGAAGTAGTGTTCACCTTTCATGTTTGTATTGTAGTGGGAGACTGTAAGTATGCCCAGTCCTTTAAGTTATAAGTATTTATAGTAAAATTAAAAATGCTTATCTTTAAAATCGGAGCAATTGAAAAGATAGTACCTATTTATTATACTTATCGGTATGATTAACATACTAACAAAAGTTTTGATAAAGTATGAGTTGTAGAGTATCGATGATTAATAGATAGTGAAGGTAAACACAATAAAATTTAATAATTAGCTAGAAACGGAAGAAAGGAAAACTGATATTATTTGCCTTTGATTTAATTGCGTTATTGGTGCTATTGAGAAATAGGTACTATAATTTGATATGAATAATGACTGCTTATTGTTTATCGGTTCTAGTTATTAATATACCTAATAAAATTATATGGTCAATACTTTATTTAGTTATTCACGCCTTTTAGAAATTAAAACGACATAGATCAAAGAAATAGCGCTCATAGAGCATTGTCCACGTTCTATATTCTCCAAAAAATATAGGGAGATATGCGTATATTAACTATTTCTGATGAAGAATATTATTTCACAAATTAATATTCAACGCTCTGGACAAAATTTGAGGTAACAATCGAGCCAAAATAATCAGTTTTTCAGAAAGATGAAGGAAAATATCAAGATGTACCTAGGTGATTAGCTTATCCCTGTAATTACGTAAAAGTTTAACGTTAATAGTTTTTAGTCTGACATTTTGCATAGAAATTATGAGGTCAATATTATGTTTATTAATCAATTAACATTTTGTTTTTGACATTTTGGGAGCTTTTCCATGAAAAGTTTATTGGTCTTTAATGAATGTCTAATTTCCAAGTAGGTATATTATAATGATTCCTGAATATGGTTAATTTGATTTTCTTGATTCAGTATCAACATAAAGCTATAATTAATGAATTTAATAGATTATCTAACTATCTATTAGCATTTGATACATCTATACTTAAAATTATAAAGCAGAAGAGTTTGTTTGTTTGTTTGTTTGAACGCGCTAATCTCAGGAACCTGGTCCAATTTGAAAAATTATTTCGGTGTTAGATAGTCCATTTATCGAGGAAGGCTATAGGCCTATCATCACGCTAAGACCAACGGGAGCGTAGCAATGCGGGTAAAACTGCAGGGCACAGCTAGTTTATTATATAACGCGAAAAATATGCATTACTTGTGATGATAACATAAAATCCCTATATCACATAGTTAACATAACATAAACCTGACCATGTTTTTCTCAAGGATGTACTTGTGGCCACTCCATCGTTCTAATATGACTGCTACTGCGTCTTCTAAGAATTAAAACATAATTATAATTAGCTACATTATCATATTATGATTGAATTCTGACAACAAAGAAGAAACGCCGCCTTTCCTTGGAATATGAAGTGCTCACCCGATAATCCTACTAATATTATAAATGCGAAAGTTTGTATGTTTGTTTGCTTGTTGTTACTGCTTAACGCAAAACTGCTTATCTGATTTTCATGAAATTTGGCGCATAATAGAGGGTAAATAACGGAATCGGAAGCTATGCGTGTTTTCCTTTGACTACACGGGCGAAGCTGTGGGCAAAAAAATTGTGTTGCACATAAAAAGGCTTATAAAAAGCATCGAGATATATGCTGTGGGCAAAAAAATTGTGTTGCACATAAAAAGGCTTATAAAAAGTACATATATCTCGATGATAAGAAGGTTATAATTACGTTCATTTTTAATTATTTATTTTTGCATGTTGGAGAAAATTAATAACGTGGTTAGATGTTACTACTTACTTAGGTTTTGTACCTGTATTTAGCCTTTGTGCCAAATAAATATGGTCTCTGGTTCAGAAAGGATTTCTACCAGAAGAGGATTTTGGAAAAAAAAGTAAAGAAGAGACATATAATAATTTTAAAATAGTAATACTTAGGTTCTATTGCAGTTCTCAAGAATTTCGGAGATCCTGACCTACTCGTAACGAATGAAATATAAAATTGTTTTCTGACATAGATTCAAGTTCATACAGTTCAATAATTTATAGTTGTCTAGATAAATAGATAAAGATAAATATTTAACGTAACTTTCTAAGAAAAATGTTTGATAAATCACGGTTTATGTTTATTTCATGTTGAGCAATACATTATCAAGAAAGTTTAATGATCGGAGTTTATTTCCTCAAGTGATAAACAGAAATCGATAAGTATTTAATCACTCAGATAAGAATTGCAATTTCTTCTTAAGCGGCTGTGCATAATTACTATTGAAAAGTGGTTTTTGTAATCGGAAAAATGAAAACAATATTGCTGTGTGAGTATTTTACTATGAATGTACCTATGTAATTAGAGTAATTAATTTTATTAATCCTTCTTCTAATTTTATAAATGCGAAAGATTGTGAGGATGGATGGATGTTTGTTACTCATTCACGCAAATACTACTGAACCGATTACAGTGAAATTTGGTATGTAGAAAGCTGAAGACCCAGAATAAGACATAGGCTATTTTTTGTCCCGGAAACAGGAACGGGAACTATGCGAGATTTTCTTTGAAATCTAGTTACATTATAAAAATGTGAATATACTTACCTTAATTAATAGAGAGAGTAAATATCACAGATATATTCATAAGGATTATATAGCTATACATAATAAATTCGTTGTAATGGGTAACTAGTAACCCATTACAACGAATTTAGACAAATTATAACATTATGTTATGTACTAAAAAGCGTTTTATGATAAATAATAACTAAACCTTTATTATGTGGTGCAGAAAAGAGAACTGCATTTTAATATTTGATTATACAGGCAATTACTGTTTCAAGACCAAAAGAAGCTCGCCTTTCCGGTTCATTCTTATCCTACTAATATTATAAATGCGAAAGTTTGTGAGGATGTGTATGTGTTTGTTACTCTTTCACGCAAACACTACTGAACCGATTCCAATGAAATTTAGCACACATATAGAGGGTAACTTGGATAAACACATTGAATATGTTTTATCCCGTAAATCCAACGGGAACGGGAACTATGCGGGCTTTTCTTTGAAAACGCGGGTGAAGCCGCGGGCGGAACGCTAGTATATTATTATATTCTTAGGAAGTATTATTTCATTTGTAGTTGTCATGTTTCTCGTAATCCAAACCTCAACTGGTCGAAAGAAAACTAAAACAAGGGATTCAGATGATAGCGAAGCACATGACTCGTATAAGAATCTGGATATGAGCGGAACCTTGAGAAAATCTTTCTTTTTGGTAATTTGTTTTATACATTAGCTGTTTATCTATCTCCTTTTATTTTAGACGATACTTCACAAGGAAAAAGAGCAATGAAATCCCTAATTAATTGAAAACTTCTATAATAGCTAGGTATTTAGAATTTTTTGGTAGAGGGAAATTTTATTTATACGCGTCACCGAATTCTATGAAAAGTCAGTTACCTATTCGTTTTCACTTGTATCGCCAGTCCCTATCATACCTTAAATTATTGTTTTTGTAATTTATGTAAAAGAGGTGTTTTTTCATTTCAATGAGGTTTCATAATATGCTCTATTTTTTAAATCCATTCGAACCGCGCACTTTCACCTTCTTTACAAATCTATACATAATATAATAAATCTGTCGAAGAGTCAATTCTGTACATTGAAAATATTGAAAAAATAAATAGCAGGGGGTGTTACTGGATCGATACCAAGCCCAAATATGTGATTAAAAAAATTTTTGTCTGTCTGTCTGTCTGTATGTTCAGGCATCACGTGAAAACTAACGGTTCGATTTCGATGAAACTTGGTATAATTATACCTTATTATCCTGGGCATAAAATAGGATATTTTTTATCCTGGAAAAAAGACGTAGAAAAAAAATTAATCTTAATTTTTCAGTTTTATCCATAGACGTTGTTCTGTAGAACCGCGAACACACGTTTCGTACCTATTATTATAGGCCTAGCCGTATTTGGGTCCAATAGATATTTATAAGATGTCATTGTCAGAGTTACTCAAAATGGAGAAATAAACCATCCGCGCGGACGGAGTCGCGGGCGGAAGCTAGTATATTCTATTTGTTTACTATTATAACGTAATTAATAAACAAATTTGTCTTTGAAACTTAAATTATTCAATTAAAGGTAAACGCAATTGAAAACATCTACAATAACACAATATGTTCGCCGATATCCGCTCTGCTGCCGCTCGGAAAGCTGGCTTTGGGCGCAGACGGTAGTACGTCGGATGAACTGCTTACAGCCATTGGTGTATTTAATATTGACAAGGTAAAATTTAGTTAATATTATTTAATATTGGAATTTGGAATTCAAAAGATTTAAGGACAAAGTAAACTTGCGTGATACCGTTTTTTTAAGTAGGTACAGGCTTATAAGTATAGGTAGTTGTTTATTATTAAGAATCGACTTTTATATGAATTTTTAAAATAATGTGCGTGTAATTTTTAAGTTGATAGATGTCTTTACCTTTAATACTTTTTTTTTCGTTTAAAGCTCAAGGCGCATTTCAAATTTCTCATCGCTAGCTTACGTTATTTACCCGGCGTGAGGCTAGATGTCGCTAGTAAGCTATACATAAGCGAACAAACAAAATTGCTGTCCAAATTCAGTGATAATGCGAGAGATGTATTCACATCTAGTGCAGAAAGGGTTGACTTCACAACTCCTGTGGCGACAGCTGAAAAAATTAACAATTGGGTAAATTATTTTTTATTTATCTGTTCATTTAGGGTGGAAAACTTTTGATTGATATCCAAAAGTGCCATAAATAGTAGTAAGTAAGTATGCAATGCATAATCTAGAAAACTTTCTGTATGACATAGTAAAAAAGTACAAGCCAGCAACTAGGATAGGAAATAAAATTTGTACCATGCTGGTTTTCACAGTATGATGAGATATAAATGTATGTTTCTTACATTACGTTCTTATGGAAACACTAGACACGATTTTTGGAAATTTTAGGTTGAAATATTGTCAGTTTGAACCTAAATAAATAGAAAGGAAGACACGGGCAGAAATCTAGTCACTAGAATGACTAGATTATTGCATTATTGTATCCATAGTTAGAATATGAAAAAAATTTTACGTTTTCCTTTATTTTCAACTCAGAAGGAAATTTTCTTTCTCATTTATTGAAAAGTTCGATTCGAGAATGTAGAGCCATCAATTTGCTCTACTTATGGAAACTTTATTTCTTTGTAGCGTTCATATTTACGCAGTCAAAGAAAAACCCGCATAGTTCCCGTTACCGTGGGATTTCCGGAATAAAACCTATCCTATGTATCGGGGTAAAAAGTAGCCTATGTCCTTTCTCGGGTATCGAAATATCTCTATACCAAATTTCATGCAAATTGGTTCAGTAGTTAAGGCGTGATTGAGTAACAGACAGACAGACAGAGTTACTTTCGCATTTATAATATTAGTGTGGATTTACTAAGTTACTATAGATAAAATTAACTAAAAACAATTGTAATTCTTTAAATTATTCATTATAGGTGGAAATGCAAACTAATGACATGATAAAACATATTATCTCTTCTGATGATATAAGTCCGGACACATCCATGATTTTGGTTAACGCTGTTTATTTTCTTGTGAGTATTTTTTATATTTTATTGCTTATCAATACAAGAACCACTCTCAGTTATCAGTAATAAAGATTCTTTTGAACTTGGAATAATAATGTTTCTTATTATTCAAACTTTCTGACTTAGTTATTTCTTGTAACTGATTGTATCTTTTATCATCATATCATCCCTTTTATTTACGAAATATTCTAAAAACATTCAAGGAAATAAAATGAACGTTAAAAGAGCAAATTTTCGAAGCAGTTACGAAAGCCGCAGAATTTCTATCCTGTCTCAAAACACAAGACCACAGTATGGTGCGGTTTCTACCTACGTTGTGGTATTTGTTTGCTGAATATTTCTGATAAAATTGGGAGATGTGGCTTTTAAAGTTTTTAATTAGTTGTTACAAAATAAAATTAAATTAGAATATTTAGTTACTTTGAACTTCATATTATGTTTAAGTCCTTTACCGATATAAAATTTTTATAATAACGAGTATTCTTTCGAACGAAAGTACCTATGCTGATAGGTTTATTAAAAAAAATACTGTCTTCACAAAAACAATTTTTAGGAAGAATTTTTATAACAATTCTGAATAAAAACAGCACAACGACTAAAGCAAAAAGAGACGCTATCATAATTTTCTTAGTATAAACATTTGTTCTTATAATTAATTAAATAAGTATGTAGGGTAAACGCAGGTATTAACGACCCCTCTAAGGCAATTTCAAAATCAACCATATTTTTTAAGTATACTGGTTCTTCTAAAGATTTATAATTTCATTTTATATGCTAGTGTTATGTATAAAAAATGTATTTATTGAAGCAAATACATTCTAATAAAGGATTATCTTGTAAAAAATAATTTACAATGTGACTTAGTCGATTGTTGCTATTACCGAGCCATAAAAACGGCTGTGAAGCTATTAACGATTTTTATGCAGCTATTCCCGATCGTATGTGAGAGGAAGCCTTTTTCCAGCAATGGAATGTATAGAAGCTAGTGATGATGATGATTACCGATCTTAATAAAATGAAATAAAAATGCAAATATATTCGTATTTTTTTATTGTAGTTATTTTTAATAAAACAAATGAGTACTTTTTAGTAATGAACTAAATAATTACAAACTTTTAAATTAATCAACATAATACTATTAATATATGTACATATTTAAATTAAGGATTTCAAACTCTAGGATATTTCGTTATGCTATTTGATTGATTGCTTCGGCGAGTTGTGTTTTACTGAATACTTTTCGCCGCTTTCGTGGCTCCATATTTCTGGAAAAAATATACCTAATTATATGTTTTATGTTAATTGAACCTAAAAAAAATATAATTTTTAATAGGCACCTATTATGTCATAAAAGTAATAAAAATATATTTGCACGCTCAATTACGAGCGGAATGTTTAAGGATCAATATTATCTGTGTATACAAACATCTTTATTCTACATTCTGCAAATAAAGCAATTTGAATTTGAATTTGTAGATGAGAAACTAAACAATCTATATTCGATCGGTAATAGCTTCCTATAGTTGCTATTGCCGACCCACATGGGTCGGTATTAAAGTATGTAAGTATAAACCTAAATTGTATTACCGACCCATAAAAAAATGGTTATTTTAATTCATTTGACCATCAGACTATAAAATAGATTATAATTGATTAATGTCATACAAAATATGAACAAATGCATATTGTTTAAACAAAAAAAAACAATGATTTACTACTGTAACTATTCGATAGGGATCCTCGAAAATATCATAACTTTGTATAAATTGACAACGCTAAAAGACACAACACTAGACAAAAAAGTTTAGTCGCTAATAGATTTTTATGAAGACTCATAGCTTAGATTTAAACTGGTCCATAAGACCACTTGTGTTAGTGTGATATAATAACATAAAAGAAAATAAAACAAAAAGTTACGTTGCTGCCATTGCCGACTTACGGGTCGTTGATACCTGCCACGACTTAAACTGGTGAAGCTAACACCGTCCCATTTTAATTTTAAGTTTTATCGTTTCAAATTACTTTTTATTAATAAAATGTTGTAAGAAATGAAAAGTTGACACTTAAATGCATTGACATTTAGTAATATAAATTAAAGTATAGATGTCATTTGTTTGTAAATGTCTTAAAAAGATACTCACAGTACTTACCCGAAGGAACAACGGAACAGTACGACACGTCCTGCTTCCACGCTACCCCGCAGCAACTTACGCATTTTAACTCTTTTTTGCTCAGTTACTCACTCTAACGTTAAAGTATACGATGCTCAATTAATACATTCGTGTATAACTTTGCCTACCTATAGCTAGAATAGTTCTGGAAACGTTTAAATTTCGAATTACTTTTATAGGTCGGTAATACCTTCAGATTTTCGATGGGTCGTTGATAGCTGCGTTTACCTTATATTTGAACAATGTTAATAGGGGAAATGGGAAGAGCCTTTCACAAAAGTACAAACAGGCACATTCAACACTCCAAATGATGTCCGACGCATCAGCATGATGACTAAAGTGGCACATTTTAACTATACCGAAAGTGAAGCTTTGGATGCTAAAGTAAGTTTTAAAATTAATTTCATTAAACAAACGATTTTCTTTACGAGTCATAAAGCTTTGATATAATTTTTAATATCTATAAAATTATTGGATTGGGTTTCATTAATATAGTGAATTTAAAAAAATAAAGATGGGATCGCATTGTATTGGAGAGATGAATAATAATTAAATAATTTTAATTAATGACGTGAGGATGAATGATTTAAAATTTTGGATAATTAACATATTTCCAGTATAACTTTAAAATATAATTATTTAAAACGAAACAACAAAAAGTCAAGCGGTAATTCCGACTTTATCCCCGGATTTCATGAAGAAAATCAGTATAAATATAGTAGTTAAGACTTAAGTCTATCATTAAACCTAATAATTTATCGTCAGATACTCAAAATACCATACAATGGTGGTAAGGCATCGTTTCTCATGGTTCTACCAAACACAAAGAATGGCTTACCAATGTTATTGAGTCAATTAAAGTTGGCACCAGAAATATTAGATTCCGCCCTTGGAACATTAATAACTCGAAATGTACATGTCACTATACCGAAATTTAAAATAGAAGGGAATATTGATTTGCGATTCATGTATGAACAGGTGGGTCATAAAATTAATCTAATGTAACAAAATAATTATTTATTAATCAAAAAACCGAATTAAGAAATATGCATTTGATAAATAGGTAGTAGGTATTAAATTGATGTCTGTAACGAAATATTTATTTATTTATTTATAATAAAAATTAAAAATTAAAATTAAATTGTAATCTTTGATAAAGATTTTGAATGTCGCTGCTCGTATTCAACATCTTGACATCCAAGAACTCAAGACATTGAACGGAATCTTTAAATTATAAAGTTTTAAAAAATGATAGTTAATTGAAATCGATCTATTTAAACGGTGCAAGTCGTTAATTTTAGGTCATTAAAGTATTTACAATTTCAGATAGGAGTAAAACGTATATTTAATGAATACGAATCAGAGCTTAATGGTATAGTGAAAGACAAAACTCTGTTTGTATCTAAAGCAAAACAAAAGGCAATGATTGATGTCAATGAGTACGGTACTGAAGCAGCCGCAGCCTCTGGTAAGTTACTTATAAATCAAATTATAATTAAACTGCAAAAATAAATAAATAATATAATAGTTAAAAAAGTCAACAAAACATGCATAAACTCATGAGATTGTTGAATTTTTACCGATCCTTGATATTAGTGTAAATTTTGAATGAAATCTGTCCATTTAAAGTGGGTCAAAATCGAGTCTAAAGGTTACATGTAAACACACAGATGAAGCTAATAAAAGCGTCTTAATAAAAACAAACCTGAAAGATTATAGGGACGTTGCATGTGCTCAATGATTATAAATATAGATCAATAGTTTCCACACAAATATTATTTCAATACAAATAAGAAGATTATGTTTTCACAATACGTCTATTTGTCGAATAGATACCTGTTCTGAGGCTTTGACGTGCATTTTATTTTCTTTTTCTAATAAACTTTCAAGCATCACTACGTCGAGCATTGTTATCTTTAACTGCTCAGAAAAGTTTAGCCACAAAATAAGTACTTTATCTTTTAAATTGAAGTCTCTCTTCCAGCCATAGTTGCATCAAAGTTGTCTTACGAGAAAACAATGCAGTTCCGAGCGGACCATCCCTTTCTGTTCTTCGTTCTTTCGGATAAGCAACAATTGTTTGCTGGGACTTTAGTTTATCCACCAATTGTTTAATAAATTTGATCAAAAATCTTGGCTTTTATTTTATATCTAGCATGATATCTGATATTTATACATATGTTTATATTACACTACTTCTAAATCAAGAACGAACAAACAAAAAGTTAAACATTGGTCCAAATCCAACAAAACCAATATAATCCAAATTCGTTCGAAAATGGATTATATTGGTTTTGTTGGATTTGGACTTAAAGAAGAATAAATTATTTTTACTGATGTATGCATATAATCAATAATAATTTACCTTCAATTGCAAATTATTCATTCGTATCATTACTTGAGTTATTTATTTAAGAATATCAAAGAAATCGATTCTGGCAATGATCGCAAATCCAATTTTCAGCATTTACATACTATTTAAAAGTTCAGCAGCAATCGCTAACGAGTTACAAGTTGGGAACATCAATTCATCAGAATTTATCATCCGCAACTTCGTCGATTAGGGTCGGTTAACTTTTCGCGCATGCGCAGGAAACTTTTGCGCTTATAATTCCTGGCACCCCATATTACCCTCAGTGTTGTTTTTCATCCCGTGTCGATAGCACCTATTTCAGTGTGCGCTATTTTACGTAAACTTTTACGAAAAAAAATTCCTGTCGAAGTTTTGTGTTCTTTTAAACGTATAAAAGTGTTGAAAATGTGATTCGATAATAGTTATGGAAGAATATGGTGATACCGACCAAATTATTGTTGTTTTAAAATATTCTACAGGATTTGAGTCTATAAATGGAAGTGAATTTTTTGGTGTTTTTAGTGATCGCTCAATTGGTATTTTTTGTTGATGGACAAGATGCGGTGACACGTGAGTACTTAACTTTTTTTCGATCACTATACGATTTTTTATTTTGTTGTGTTTATGTATTACATATTAAGAAGTAAATATTATAAAAAAATAGTTAGTGCTTTGGAACTTACTGTACTTACTATAAAATAGACGAATTGTATTGTACTGTAATTTGAAAAGAACACAGAACTTTTTAAATTTAATTGTACCTTTCATATTAAAGGTAGGTAGTTTACAACATTGAGTTCAACCTAAGAGATAGTTTATATTCAATGAAAATTGGTGTAAAAGTTTTAGAAAAAAAGTAACGTCATACTTCGGTTGTTGTAACAATTTCATTGAATACTTAAATTTGTGTGATTTGTGTAAAAACACAGCATCATTTGCAATAATTTATTTTAGATGGCAAAAAGCACGAGGTTCCTAGTACCGATAAAGATGATGATGAAAAACCACTTGATTTTCTTACAAATAATCCAAAAAATGAAATAAAAGATTATTTTCTACCGCCAATATTTGAAAGTAACGACGAAATGGAAGAGGAAGATGAAGAAGATGAAGCAGAACAAAGTTATTTAGATTATGATTATAAGGAAACAAATTATAAAGATTCACCAGATTCTGTAACAGCGAAATATGATGATTCGCAAATAGATGATAAATTACCGTTGCACACGCCTAAAGACAATTTGCCCGTGTTTTTGCTTGAGCCAGAAAATACGTATGTTGTTAAAAACAAACCAGCTATACTGAAATGTCGAGCTGCCAATGCTTTAGATGTAAGTGACTTAATATAAATCATATGTAGTGCTGTAGATAATATTAAATCACATTTCTCTTATATCCATTTTCCAAAGACTTTATTTCACATTATACCGTTTCTGTAAAAAAAAATTTAACTATAACTATTTAAAAAAAACCTTATTTAAAACAAATAGTTACATAAGAAATTTAAACAACACCTTAAACCAAATGATTTTAGGTATACTTTAATTGTAACGGAGTTAAAACGCAGGCTCTAAATTTTGAGTTCGTCGATCCTCAAACTGGAGTCAGAATTATTGAAGGAGAGTACAAAGTGACAAGAGATAAAGTTGAGGAATATTTTGGAAGTGATAAATATCAATGTTCTTGTAACGCTTGGACTAGTCGAGGGCATATTTGGAGCCAACCAGCTACTATTGAACTGGCTTGTAAGTATTATAAAGATAATTGAGCAAAATGAAGCTCATATTTATGTTTTGGATAGTGTTAATATCTACTTTTATTATGTTTACTAAATTGACAACAAACATTTTATCCAAAAATTAAATATACATACACCACGCTTACCAAACTTTAGTGCCTACAAAATTATTTAAATATTAGCGAAGTATATGTATTTATAGACTTTCCATGAATTGTTTACGAAGCTCTTACATAGTAATGAAGATTCATATATGATATTCAAAAACATTTACCGAGAAATTCAGATTAACAAATAACAAATTTTAATCCATCTCGTCCCATATAATTTGACCTTCTAAGAATAACTGTCACCGACCCTAAATATTTTACTGGTTTTAATAATAAAGAAGCACAAATATTTTTTTTTTATTGGGCGAAAGGGAAGGGCTTGATCACAATCTTGCCTGCTGTTTAACTGAGATGTGACCTAAGATTTTGCTTGCCTAGAAGGGACACAATATAATATCACAGTTTTACTCTTTTTAGACATCAAGAAGCACTTCACGATAGCTCCCCAGTCACAATTAGTCAGTTTGAACAGTGGAGTGACGTTTAGATGTGAACCACCTCAAGCTGCGCCGTTCGCACAAGCATATTGGTTGAAAAACGGAGCCCCGGTGGTAGCTGATGATAATGTACAGATCACTAAGGAAGGCAGCTTAGTGATCAAACAGGCTACTTTGATGGTAAGATATGAAGTGGGAATAATGTTATGAATATTCTTTATAGTACATAATGCAATATATACGGTCGCTCATAGCTAATTAGTTATTGATTAATCTATACATATAATAAATCTGTAGAAGGGTCAATTCTGTACATTGAAAATATTGAAAAAATAAATACCAGGGGGTGTTACTGGATCGATACCAAACCCAAATATGTGATTAAAAAAATTTTTGTCTGTCTGTCTGTCTGTCTGTATGTGAAGGCATCACGTGAAAACTAGCGGTTCGATTTCGATGAAACTTGGTATAATTATACCTTATTATCCTGGGCGTAAAATAGGATACTTTTTATCCTGGAAAAATACGTAGAAAAAAATTAATCTTAATTTTTCAGTTTTATCCATAGACGTTGTTCCGTAGAACCGCGAACACACGTTGCGTATTATTATAGGCCTAGCCGTATTTGGGAATTGGGTCCAATAGATATTTATAAGATGTTATTGTCAGATGTTCTCAAAATGGATAAATAAACCATCCACGCGAAGACCGACATCCGCGCGGACGGAGTCGCGGGCGGAAGCTAGTATTTAATATGAATTAAGTATAGTATTAATATATAGTATACATGATATATCACAGTATTGGGGATAAAAAATAAAATAAGTTTATAGATATGCAGATTCAATTGGATAAGCACAGATAACAAAATAACTAACTAACCATATGTAACAGTAGTGTTATAACTGTGTGATATAAGAATTCTCGGATAAATAGGTACTTCTTACACAAATATAAAAATACCTGAACACTATTTTAAGAAATACTCTCTAAATAAAGGAAAGTCCAAACGAACGGGAAAAGATTTAATATTCAGCACCTGAAAGCGACAATGTAATAATATAATGTAGGGAAAATCATTTCACAGCCAACGAATTTCGTTAAGGGTGAAAAAAGGTGCTAGTCTAGACAAAGTTATTTTCCAGGATATGGCGAACTACACCTGCGTCGCTGAAAATGTTGCCGGGAAAAGAATGTCGGAGCCCGCTCTCTTAACTGTTTTTGGTGAGTTTAATAATAACATGTCAGAAATATGTGAACTCTTTGTTATATTTTTAGAAATTAAAGACTTTTTAACGGATTTTAAACGCGATTTATTCATTATATTATGTTCCCGACGTTTCGAACACTTTACAGCGAGCGTGGTCACGGGGAGACTCGTCGTGAAAATAACGTCGGGAAAATAATATAATGAATAAATCGCGTTTAAAATTCGTTAAAAAGTCTTTAATTTCTAAATGTATAATACTCGCGTAAAATCAAACCCTAGAAAATACTCTTTGTTATATTTACGTGTTACGAGAGTACGAACAGTGTGATATTAATGTTCCTGTAATTGGTAGGATTATCTTAAGATATAAAATCATTTGCAAAATAGCTTAAGATTAAGAACATTTGCATACATGGAACTAAAATAAAATTAACTCAGTGCATTTTTAACTCTAACATTTTAATAATTTATAAAAAAGTATGGTTAGTACGATTAGCCTGATTATTATATATTTTATCGGTCAGTAAACGGAGGCTGGAGCAGTTGGTCAGCCTGGACCGATTGTTACTGCGCTGGACAGCCCCGAGACCAGGGTCGAGGAAGGAGAAGGGTCAGAAGCTGCACATCCCCCAGACCCTTGAATGGCGGACAAGCGTGTATCGGCCCTAGTGTGCAGAGAACGCAAGATTGTTTTGATTGCGATTTAGGTAAATATTTGTTAGTTGATAAAAAAATAAATACTTACGTTTAATAAAAAAGTATAGTAGCTATAGCTTGAAGTAGTTAAACATTCTCTTGTATATTTACATGATTGTAAAATATTAGATTTTAATAAGATTTTAATGTTGTCATGGCGCACAAACTTCTATCTCTATTTGAAATGATTTTTTTTACATTTTATTGTTAATAATGGATAAAATATATTTGTGTTTGAATTACCTAAGTATTTTTCAGATGTGTACGTTGACACTTTGGATGAATTAGCAGATGAATCATCAGATATTATAATCGGTGAGTATATTTAATGTATTTCATACGTCATTAGCCGTAGCCTTAAGAAAACAAAGACAAAGCTACTGCAGTGATTAGTTGAATATTATATTCATTCATAATACTCACTCATACTTTTTGGTATGCGATGGAAAGTTAATAAGGCAAATGAAAGCTTGAGATCTGCCTCTAAAATCAAGTACTTTACCAACCCACTTAAGAATCAATATATATCGATCTGAATACTCCGTTAAAGAATATAATACTTCACCAGGTCGCTGGTCAAAATGGTCAGAATGGTCGCGCTGCGACTCCGACTGCCTGCAAACACGGCGAAGGCGCTGCGTCACCAGCACTGCTTGTCTTGGCAAGGATTACCAGGTCGCGCAGTGTCCATTATGTATACGGACTTCTAAATCGGATCTACTGCATGATGGTAAGAATCCGTTGATAAATAATCCTTGACAGGATCTGTATGCAAGGTGTCTATATGGTAGTTAGCACTTTTTAACATGAGCTTCATGATGATAATGACACCATAACTAGTTTCGCGTATCGGTAAGGCCTCCATAACAGATGAAATTCTGCAAAGGTTAGCTTCCCTTAACTTAGGTCTTCTCAGTCAAATCTGTAAGTAAGATTGTCCCCTCGGGCGTGTTTGATCTTCTGAACCCACGTATTAATCCCAATATTTGAAAGAGAAAGGTTTATGCGTGATTTATGTTTCTTCTTTAAGATTAAGCGAAATACGTACAAATTTAATTTTGTTTCAGGATCATCATATTGGCCGCTTTTTGTAATAATATCAATTGCGTTTCTTATATTCATCGTAGTGGCTGTGTTGGTTATAAAATATATGAAAATTAAAATGAACGAAGATTCTCCATATGTTAAACCACCACCAGGTTAGTTTTTCTTCTATATTATAAATACTAGTAATGAATTTTTATATTTTGCTTTCAAATATTTGTAGTGACCCATATTAATGTAGGTATATTTTCTTGAATAGAATTGTATATTTTTAACCATTATCCTCGAACTCGATCAAATGTTTGTTCGTGGAACTGTAAGCATTTCATACCTATGAGTATTTTAAAAATTATTACTTAGTAATTCCCTAACATTAATTTATCGATTATCACACCGTAGGGTCAAACTATTTCGGTAACGTAATAAAGCGAACACTCACAAACCAGCCAGACTTGATCCACGAGGAGTTCCAAACGGTGCGACAGACGCACAGACCGAATCCGAGACATGAACATTTGTATGAAGTGCCACAATTGGCTAACAGGTAAGGAGATCAAAAGTTCAAAGGTTTTGAAGAAGAAAATTTCTAATGTGATTTTTTTATTTATATTTTTATGTGCACAACACAAACCTTACAAATCCTTTTAAAAAAGTTATTCCACTGTTTTTGCAAATTTAGGTATATTTATTATCATCTATCTACAAAACATTTTTTGGCCATAATAAAAAAAAATATTTTGTCAGCATTTCACAATATCAAGTTTATAAGTACAAAATTAAAAGTATCTATGAATAAAATAAATTATAAAAATATAAATAAAATAAATATTATTGGCATAGTTTGGAGTGCGAAAGATTATTTTAATAAATTTTATTTTTACACTTACTTTTCTTTTGAATATTTATATTTGTAAAAACAATTTGTATAACAAAAAGACCAACGCAACTCAGTTATTACTACGGGATTTTTCCAACTAAACTTTATTCTATTCACGTCACATCGCGCTGTCGCAGTGGTTCATCGTGATGGATTCATCAAAACGACGATTCATTACTTTTTTTACCAAAAACCGACGGATAAATAGTTAATACAAAAAAATAAATAAAAAAAGAGACAGAAATCACACAGTACATTAAA